>NW_027554049.1:1876591-2502122 GCF_045843805.1 Urocitellus parryii | reverse complement strand
TTCAGTTTGTGCAGGACAAAACAGTGTGGGTGTGGAGGCAGAAGGGTTTGCCTCCAGACTGGCAGGGTGCAGGCAGAGTAGGTATTGGCCTCTGAAGGCAAGCTTTCTGGAGAGGGACCACCCTCAGTGGTGCAGCCCCACCTGTGAGCCAGGATAGGAAGTCAGGCTGAGAAGTCCAGGCCCCTTCCTGAGCTTGTGCCCCAAGGACTGCAGTGTGAGAGGCCTGCAGGGAGGCAGGCACCTCCTGTTGACTTATAGAGTCTGAAGACCAAAGACAGGTCTTGTGCTGAGCCTCCAGGCCTCTGCCTGCACAGTGGTCTCCACCCAGAGCTTATGATGGAAACACAGGAGTAGTGTGAACACCAAGCAGGCTCCCCAAGGTTCCCAGCAGACTTCCAATCATGAACAAGAACCTCTCTGGCTGAATGCTGCCCTCAAGAAGTACATGTGAGCAAACTCCGGCCCCAGGCACCATCTGCTGAGATGGCAAAGTAGCTTGCACAGGCTGCCTCCTAGCAGAGCCACCAAATGCACACATGGCACAAGGCACATTCCACCACAGGGCAGACCAGGCTGTGCTGGCAGCTCACATTTCTGCTGGCAAGTGCCCACAGAGGGGTTCTGTCTCAGCCCAAGTAAACACAAAAGTTTGGGGGATGGTTTTGTTTTTTCTTGAAATCTTTTTGTGCCTCCCACTTTCCTTAAAGGACCATTTCCACTGTACTCATATGTGAAGTCTTGAGACAAGAAGCCAGGTTTACTGTTGGCTCAGTACAGAAAAAGAAAATAAAACCAGTTTTCTGTTGTTTAACCAGAGGGATCCCATCATACCCATGATGATAGTAGAGGTGCTACTCCACAGAATGGGGCATGCTGCACCTACAAAGGAGTGAGAGACATCGAAGATACCCACCGCATGGCAGTGAGTAAGAGCACTTCTGCAGGTTATGGGTTTGTTCAGAAGCAGAATCCTAACTTTTCTCAACAGCAAGGCTTCCCAAAGTGGTATCCCAGCAGGGCAGGACCTCAAGCACAGATGGACTGGTCAGATGACTGCAAAAGGTGGGCAGTGGACTCCTCTGGCCAGAAGCACCTCCATTCATCAGGCTTCAAGACCTGCTCTCAATACCATGAATACAAGCTATAATGGGTTTCTGTCACCTTGGCAGTGGTGAGAATAAGCAGCACTTCATGGAGCCCACAGGAGCAGTCACAGGATGACAAGCACTATTCCAAAGTAGTGAGGATGATAACTAATTTTGGAAAAAACTAGATGGTTATGAATCAAGTCCACAGAAAAAGTTGTTAAATTCCTGAGAAATGGGCTGGGGATGTGGCTCAAGCGGTAGCGCGCTTGCCTGGCATGCATGTGGCCCGGGTTCGATCCCCAGCACCACATATAAACAAAGATGTTGTGTCCACCCATAACTAAAAAATAAATATTAAAAAAAATTCTCTCTCTCTCTCTCTCTCTCTCTCTCTCTCTCTCTCTCTCTCTCTCTCTCTCCCTCTCCCTTTAAAAAAAAAAAATACCTAGGACTCTCCTTCCCCCTCCACCAAAAAAAAAAAAAAAATTCCTGAGAAATGAGCAGTCCATCCTTTGGATAAAATAGGTGGCAAAGGTGCATAAGACACATTGTGTGTATGTGTTGTCCCTGCAAGTTCCCAGAGAGCATGAGCAAAGACTGTCAGGATGTTCTCCAAACCAAGCCAAAAGTGGCTATGCCAGAATCATTGGCATTTTTATACTAAAATATGATATTAAGAAAAACCATTATAGGGTTGGGGTTGTAGCTCAGTGGCAAAGTACTTGCCTGGCATGTGTGAGGCCCTGGGTTCAATTCTCGGCACCTTATACAAATATATAAAATAAAGGTCCATCAACAACTAAAAAAAATAAAAGAAAAGAAACGCCGTCTCCCTGCTTTCTTCCTAAGGAACGTGGCCAAGTGTAGAGAGAAAGATTAACGACTCTGAGGTAGAATACTTGTGAGACTTTCCTTAATTTAAAAATTTCCCTCTTACAGATTTTGGAGTCAAGTTATAAAAAATATCAGTGTTAGGCCTCTGCAGAAGGCTGATTTAGATACTAAAATAAAATACTGTTCGAAGTATGGCAGCTTAGTGTGCATTTGCAAACCCTCCATAAAATGTCATTATGTTGTAGTAGGATTTAAAATATTGAATCATGCAGTGACCTTTCCTTAGAAGGAAGAGGTTTAACCCTGAAGCAAAATTATTGAGAGTTGCCTATATCAATTTAGAGCTCTTTATACTCTAGCAAATGTAGAATTATTTTTCTCAGATTATGTGGTTCCCAAATTAATAACATCAGGGTAATTTAAAATTGCACATTCTGCCTCCATATTATATTGGTTAAGCCTGGATTTCTGCTTCAGTGTCTTCCTTTCCCACAGAGCCATTCAAGGCTCAGTACCCCCAATACAATTCTATGGCTAGGCTTTGAGCTCAGTGAAGCTAGGTACAGAGGACTCAGAACAAATGGACAAGCAAATTAATATTTAAAATACAGTAAGCTCATCTAACTGCAGGCTCCCTGTTGACTTACAAGTTGATCAGCAAGTCCCAGAAATTAGAGGCTAACTGAGCTCATGCAGAAAGGCTGTGCTTCTTTGCTTTTCTAAGCCTGTGCACAGAGCTGAGATTCAGATGTGGCTGGAGTGAAAACAAATTCAAATTTCCAAAAGGAGAAAGAGAATTAAAAACAGAGACAAGAAAAGCTCCTCAAACAATGACATTGGTGGTGACAGTGACTCTCCCTTAGCAGCCTGGAGTGTTTAATATATTAAAATGGTTCATCTTCTTGCAGTGGACTTTTAATAACTCTACAGGTGAGAATCTGTGCTTCATATTTATTCATGTTGTCACTCCCCCTCAATCTATCTACACATCCTGATGTGCTTGTCTGGTAAACTTTATGGCCTGAGTGCACACAGCCCCAAGAGCCTTGTTATTACCTTCATAAATAACCTGGTGCTCCTGCTCCCGCTAATCCCTCATGCCTTCCTGTGCCCTGCCACAGCTAATAAGTGCTTTGCCATGATCACTGATTCATATGCATGGGCACCTGTTCCCTTCATTCAACTTGCCCTGCTAAAGTAACACGACAGAGACAAATGTGATTTTGACTGGATCTTGTCAAGGAATAAGGAAACCGATCTGGAAAATTCCCCTTAGGGGCCAATTTATACAGACAACCAATTTTAACAACTGGGATTAATCTCTTCTTTCTTCCTTCCTTAGCAATAATACTTGGAAATAAATATAAATCATATTGAGTATTATGTTAACACATTATTGCTTTAAAATGGTCTAATATTCATGCAAATATCTACAATGAGTGAGTTGTGAGAAACTGCCAATATTATATATTTCCAAAAGTTTAAAAATACACATTTATCCCCAATACTAACTTTTATAGTCTAAGTTTGATTATGCAATATTAACCTTTTATATTAGGATAATAGATATTTTAATTCTGCAATTATTTTAATGCTTAGATTTCAAATGTAATTACATCATTGGTGTCATTGTGCGCACCAACATATGTACAAGTTGCATGCTTGTCCCAGAACCTAGACCTGAAGGACTGAAAAACTCTGTTGTCCTAGGTACAGGCATTGAGTGAGCCCATTAGAAACCCTTCAGTCCAAATCTTAACACTGAAAGCATGCTATTTTTAAAGGAAATGCCGTAGTGTAATATATTAGCATTTCTTCATAAAATCATTACATGGAACATGCACAAAGTGGGATGTCAGAATCAAACTTAATAACTTAGTGACTGTAGCAGTTTTAGGTTGGGACTGTATTTCAAAATTCATGAAAAACCTCTAGCAATGCTACTTCAGTACCATGGTCCCATTATCCTGAATTTGGGGCTGTTTGTGCCCATGCAATACAGAGATACCTAGGTTTCACCCTGCCACTGGCATTGTGAAAGTTTGCCCACATTCCAATGTTGAACTATTATTTGTAACTGTTGCAATATAAAATAAATTAATCAAAATGCAGGATGTATAATCTAGATATGACAACATTCCTGGTTATAACTTTTAAAATTATGTACTAAATATTTATTATTTCTCCCAACAAATTACAGCCATCTTTGCAGAAGGCATAGAAAGTAATAATTTTCTAAACTAAGTATTTTTTCTATTAGTTTCCTTTTTTGATGGAGTTTTTAGTAGCATATGGCATTTCTGGCTTTAATGAGGATTCAGCATATTTAAAATCAAATTTTATTTTTAACTATTTTACAAAACTCTCTTTACAGATCACATAGTGTTTGAAGTTTCAAGCATATCCAAATATCTATCATATATAATTTAGGCTGTTAGTTGTGTTTATTATACATGAACTCTGTCTCCAGACTTTGCATTAACTGTACCCCCTGCCTCAAATACTTTTTTTTGGTTTCTGAGACTTTCTTATCTCCTCTCCTCAAGAAACTGGGTTAAATATCCTTTATGAGAATTACACTGCTCTGTAACTATATTTCATGCTTGCTTTCTCACTATATCTAGTCTCTTTGAGGACAAGACATTAGTATGTTCATGATTATTATCTTTGCTACTTGGCGTGAAGCTTGGCACATCATAGGTATTAAATAAGTATTTGTGGAAGAAATGGATAAATTACCAGAAAAAAAATGTTACTTAGTTTCATATTTCTTCCAAATTTAAAAGCCATTATAAATCCCATATGTAAAGATATCCACTTGTTATCTTGATGAACGCTATACTTCTTTATATAAGTGAAAAGTTTCTATTATTTGGTTATATTTTGAATTTGGGACTAGAAAAATTGGTTCTTTAGTGAGAGATCTCTAGTTTCCCTTGAAGAAAAAAATTGTAGATCATCTATTCAGACAACATGTAATTAGCATCCCATGTTATTCATTAATATAAATTTCTGAAATAGCTGGACTTACTTTTTTTAAAGATTCAGAGTTCTGTGTACACTAGTTGTAGAGCTTTGAACGTGAGTGGGAAGTATGGTCCTGTGCTCCCTGCCCATGTAAGTAAACATACAATGAAAAGATTACATTAGTTAAATGTTTCTTCTGTTGTATTGCTATTTACCACCTACCAGAAACTCTGGTTATTTTGGAACCCAATAAGTAGAAGTTCAATAAATTCCTGGGAGAAGCAATACTAGAGTGCAGATCCTTAATCAGCATGTGCCCTGTGAGTGAGTGGTTAAACACATTCACAAACAATTTAATAGATGGAAGATACTATCTACATGTCATATGCTTTCTGAAAATTAGTAAAAATTTCCTAATGGGGGTTAGTTTACATAATGTGTCAATCTTTCAGTTAAAGTATATGTCTAAGATTAATCCACATACATTCAATAAATTTTTCAAATTTAATCTAGCAAAAGGAATTGAGAAAGATAGTGTTTGTGTGGCCTCTAAGAAGATCTTGATTCTAGAAGACATAAAGTAAAACCTCTAAAGGTCAATAATCATGAGGCTTAGTTCAGAGAATTATATTTTAGGATTTTACAGAAGTTCCTCTTCTACCAGACCCCAGCCCCAAACTGAGAGAACAACCTCTTTTGTTCTCTCCACAGTTCCTTCTTTTAATGCCTCTAGCAAAAACATTTTATACTAACACAAAAATATTTTCCTCCTTTAGCAAGGAGCTAAACCAAGGAACCATGTCATCCACTACTGCCACTAGATTGACAGAGTGTCAGATGGTGAGTGCAGTCTTTACCTGGCAACTGAGCTCCCGGTGGCCTTTGCACACTGGTCCTCCGTGCTGCTCCAATATCCTGAGATCATGTGGTCCACCATCTCTTGGTTGTGTTCAGGTAGCCACTGTCCTTAGGTTCTCCAGTCCCTGCTCCAAGCCACACCTCTTTTCATGGCCCATCTTCCCAGGAATGCTGCTACCACCTTTGCAAACCAATGAAGAACTCAGGATCCAGGATGGTACCAACTTGCCCCTAGGTGCACACTCCCAGCTCCCAGAGTTCTCTGACAACAGGCACTTGTGGCCCCATGTCATATGCTGCCTCTGGGCAGTGACTGCAGCATCTGCCCAAATGGAAGCACTCAGGGCTGGGAAGAGCCACTTCCTATGCCCCTGATTTCCCTGCATGCTCTGGCCATTTCTGTTCACACCTTTACCCCACACTCTGCCCTCTGCCTTTTTTTCCATTTCTCTATTCTGTGTCCTTTATTTCATATTCCCATTTTCTTGGGCTGCCAACTCCCAAGATGCAAACATAGTTGCAACAAGGTGCCAGGCTGAGTGACGGGGTGCAACAAGGGAAGGGTAATATACACACACCACAAAAGCACACAATCATAGCCTTACTCATTCCCACAAACTTATGCATCACACAAATATAGACTCACAAAAACAGTTCATGCACACAGATAAGCAAACACACAATACCTAGGTATACAGTTGGACATCTCCAAACAGATGCACATTCATTCTCATATATGCATACTCCAGGCACATGTCCTCATGCACACACAGCCATATTTGTTTACCCACACTCACAGTCCAGACATGCAAAGTCTCTTTTTAGTCTCCACAAGTATAAACATTCCCAACCTCTACAGGGACCTGGAAGGTGGCTACCTATGAATCCAGAGGCAGGCTAAGCTCCAGTCTGGCCCAAGGGAGAGTGAAAAGGCAGTGGGACAACAGAAACCTGTTATCTTCCTGTCATAGAAAGCAAGGTGTGAGGAGAACCTACATGCCAAAGAAGCAGTCCACACACTCTGACCTGGAACCCTCAGTAAGGGGCCTCCTGGCTCCTAGAGTTGTCCCCCAGGAGTAAGAATGTTGGGGTATGGAAGGAAGTCTTTATGGTCACAACTGAACCTCTCCCCTTTGTTGAAGGCTGGGCTACCTTAGGCATCCCCTTTCCATATCAACAACCCCCCACACTAGACCTATCCACAGGATCTTATCTTTCCTTTAAGATCTCCTCACTGATACCTGTACCTTCACAAAATGGGGTTTCACTCAGACACCTCAAGGTAATGTCCCCCTCTGAAGGATCCTCATGCTGCATCCGCCCCTGCAGAAAGCTTAAAGACACCAAAGGTAACCTTACCTCCACTCCAAGACCCCCAAACTAACAGGCCACACTTCCTGCATTGCAGATGAAGATGCCCATCCTAGGTGAGCCCACCTCTAATGTGGCAACTCCTGTCGCCAAAGAGTACCTCTCCAGAAGCCGCTATTCGCAAACCCAAGGCGCTTGCACCCTCCCCGTGGGGCTCCCAGCACCTACCTCCTTTGGCTTGGGTCCCATAGATGGCGGCTCTCAACTCTGGTGGCAGCAGATCCTGTATCCCAGCTGCAACATCATTGGCTCCTACACTCCAGCAGCTCCGGGGCTCTATCGGCAGTGTTGGTGGCTCCTGAGTTCTGGAGGCCATCACCCCTGTAGCCTTAGATTCCGCGCTCTCTCGTGGCAGTGTCACTGGCTCCTGTACTCCAGCGGCTCCCACTCTCCCTGGGCGGCAGCTGCGTTGGCTCCTGCACTCCAGAGGCTCCCGTGAACCCGATGATTTCATGCTCTGGTGTGGCGTCGGCGGCGGAAGCAGTGGCTCCTCCTCCCATGATTTGGGGGCGGCTTTGGCTCCTGTGCTTTAGCTAAGTCAAGGGCTCCTGCACTCCAGCCACTCCGGTGGTCCGGCAGGGCCAGGGGCTCCCATGCTCTGGCGGCAGCATTGGCTCCCGCACTGCAGCGGTTCCTACACCTCTAGCTGGCTTCAAAGCTCTAGCTGAAGCAGCGGCTTTGTCTCCTGCGCTTTGGAGGCGCCATTAGTTCTTGCGCTCCGCAGCTTCCTGGCAGAGGCGAGGCGGTGGCAGCTCCACCTCCTCCTCTCAAGTTCTGGAGGTCTCCTGGTCTGGTGGACTTGCTAATGGACAAGTGCAAGTGCTCTGCCCTCACACAGGGGGCTGGTGGCAGGAGCAATTCCTAAATTTGGACCAATAGGGTCTCTACTTTTTCCAAATCCTTAGTAGCATAAATGTGAACCAAAGGGGTTGACCCAAGAGGTATATAAACACCTAGCTGAGCGCCCTCCCTTGGAGAGTTATGTGGGCTGCTGGGATTAGGTTGCATTGTCTGAATTCAGAAGCCCGGAACCCTGTGATAAGTGTCTGTGGTTGGCTGCAACATCGGTGTGCAGAGTCTCCCATCAAGCTACTTGGCCCAGAGGCCTGCCACTTACTAGAAACCCACCCACCAAGACAAGCAGAAAACTCAACTTTCACTACTGGGAGCTCTTAGCGAAGTATGGGTGCTTATCCATATAAATCAATATAAATGAGGATATAGTTTATTTTCGTATAATTTCACATGTTAATTTTTCAAAATAAAAAAATGGTTTAAAAGTTAGACATATTTAACTAATTCAAACAAATTTAAATTAAAAAAATAGACACAGGCAATATATGGGGACACATATCTATAATCCCAGTTATTAGGAGGCTGAGGAAGGAGTATTGCAAGTTCAAGTTCAAGGTCAGGGAATTTTAGGTAGACCCTACTTCAAAAAAAATTTTTTAGAACTTTATTTTGTTATTTATTTTTATGTGGTACTGAGCTAGTGGCTCACATGTGCAAAGCAAGAGCTTTATCTATCTAGCTGAGTCACAACCCCAGGCTGGATGTGAAGCTCAGTGGTAGAAGGCTTGCCCAGCATGTGTGAGACCCTGGATTCAATTCCCAGCCCTGGGAAAGTGAGAGGTGTGCAGGCACATGCACACACACGTATGCACAGGAATAGAAATGCAAGAAATAAATGTATGGTATGATCATAGATGTGGAAGAGTTTACGGTTTTATAAATTTGTAACCTTTAATAAGAGTAAAACTAAAAGAAAGTTATGGTCAGCATTAAAAATTGTATGGAATGACAAAACTTTTGAATCAATTCAGAAACATTGGCATTCTTGCCAACATAAAATGCCAGTTATATGGCTTTCCACATAGGGTCACACTACCCTGCTTATCTTGACATTGATATATCTCATTTTCTGTGGCTCTCCACCAATAGCCCAGCAACATTGAGAGTTCTAATATGAATATAACACAAGTTCTTATATATTTCATTTGCTTTGTGTTATATGCCAGTATAGAAACCAATTCCCAGCTCTATGTACATTACACAATATATGAGTTGTGCCCTCAGAGAATAACAGAGTCCATGCAGAAACTAGTACCAATGCACCTAATGTCACCAATAGGAACCATGTTTTGTGGCTTTTCACATAGGTCCAAGCAATCCTGTAAATCCTGACATTGTATAATTTCAGTTTCATGTGAATTCCATGTAAACCACAAATATTTTCCCTTATCCTGTAGGAACACTCCATTCTCATCATATAATCACCCTGCTTCAACGACTTGATCAATGCATCCTGACTGGAATGCCTACTATATTCTTCATCCTCCTCAATGCCACAGTTTCCGACAGCTCTTGATTACAGGTATGCTGACTTTAATCCCTGTCACCTATCCTTATTCATCCTCTCCAGAGGCCTTTATGGTTGCTTTTCCCTTTCAGTGGAATGTCTTTCCTGACCCTCTTTTCCAAAACTTCTTCCTCATCTATGAAATCTTAATTTGATTGTGATATTTCTGATAAGTTTTTTGACTCTCTTGACATAATTTATACTTATTCTGTAATTGACACTGAGTCTTATTATAAGTATAACTTGACCATTATTTGTGTCTTTTACAATTAACATCTGTTTCCTACATTAGAATAAAACTTCACTAAGGGACTCTTTGTCTAGGCTTTAATTGTGGGTGTCAGACATTAACATCAATTTTAATATGTGGCATCATATCCAAAGCATCTGGTAGTGTCGGCCATGTACTAATAACATTCTTTATAGTCATCTGGCCAATTAAATTAATTATTATATGATTTAGGATAATAAAATATGAAGTGTGATATAGTAATTTGGGGTTATTTAAATACTATATTTATGAAGAAACTTATAACATTTAATGTCATAATTAGAATACTATATGATGTTTGAAGTATAGTCAGTCCTGAATACCTGTGTGATATGTAGGAGTAGATTCAATCAATTATGAGTTTTAAGACATCTGGAAATAAATGGAATCTTAACTATACATGTACACACATTTATTCTTGACACTAGTTCCTAAACAATATTGAAAAAATATATTTTGTTGAGATATTATGTGTGAAAATGACTGAAAGTATACAGGAAGATATGCAATAAATAATACAAACATATAACACTACTGTATATAATAGATTTGAAACCCAGCAGATTTTAGTGTGTGTGTGTGTTTGGGGTGGGGCTTAGAATCACTCTCCCATGAATACAGAGGGACAACTGTAAACTACAAGACAAGGAAAGGTGGCTGTTTTTCCATCATAAATACCATTGTTTGCATTAATTGAAAATAGAATAAACAGAATTGTATATCATTTACTTATTTAGGATGCTTATGCTAAAAGAGGGCTTTTTCAACCATGATCCTCAAATATTAATTAAGGTCACGATTTGACCCAGCAACAACTTAATTGAAAAAATGTACCATAAATGTATTCATATCTATAATCTGTTCAATACCCTGATTTTCATAATTTATGTCTTTTTGTACCTCTTTACATTTTTGCTTAAAAGCTTATTTTCTAAAATCCCTATTAGTAAACTTTATTTATATTAATATCCAAAATTTCAACAAAAATGTCTTCTCTTTGTCAATTTTCTCTTTGAATCTAGTTCCAAAATTTTAGAAGTCCACTCTCCTGCCTCTCCTCCCCCTCCTACTCCTCTTCATTTTTTTGAAATTATTGTGCTGTACTCTCTTGGTGAAGATAAATACTTAGTAAAAGATGAGGCTTTAAAAATGTTTTGAACAACTAATAATAATAATAATAAAATGTAAAAAAAATAAAAATAAAATGAAAACATGACTAAAGATTTTTTAAATCATTTCAAGAACACTGAATAGTGGTAGTAGCTCTGAATACATATTTTATGCATTTTCACATATTTTAGGCTTTCACAAATATTCATGAGTTAGGATCACAATCAGAAATCAGATATTGAAGACTAGTACTGTCTTTGAAAGGAATTTGTGCAGAAACATGAATGAAGAAGAAGCTTGTCTTTGCTGGATAACAAAAAAAGCCATACTCTAGCTTTATTCCCATCTCTTGTTATTTAATATAAAGTGATTGTTTAAAAACTTCTAGGTAATATGCTTGAATGATTAGATTTAGATGTAATTCTAATTAGATTGAATTCCTTATGAAAAATAAAGAAAACTGCCATGATTCTAGAGATTGAGTTAAAGGAAAGCACAATTGGAAATTAATTAAATACTTTTTCTAACTTTTATCATTCAGTAAGGGCATCCAAAGGGATAGCTTTCAAACACTATTACAGCTCTGGATCCAATAGTCAACACATCCCTGTTATTGTTTCTCAAAAACCTCGATTTACTCATAATAAATTCATTAGTATAATATGGAGAAAACTATCAGGAACTCCAGGAGGCTTCACATCACATGCTTTTGCTTCTGTGGTGAACTCAGATGGTGTCAGCACTCAGAGCATTGTAACCCTGGCTGCATCTTCAAGAAAACCTGATGCCTTAGCCAGGCTGGAGGGAGAGTGTGAAGCTGCTTTGTCACCATTGAGGACAAGCACTCTAAACTCTAAGTCCTGCTTAACTACAGTGATGAATGTTTTTCTTTCTTTTACCAGGCACTCACAAGAATTACAGTTAAGTGTTAAGTAACTTTTATTATTCCAATTTTGTTTTGCTTTTTAAAAGCATCTTGAAATCCTGATAGAGTTGCCATAATTTTGATCCTATAAATTTGTGATTGTGTTGAATTATTTAACTTGAATCATAATTTCTAAATTCAAGCCTTTAATAAAAAAGAAAGATAACCGATAACACAATATTTAATCAATGATTTAATTATCATATTGGAAATTAAAATTACACACAGTTTAAAATACTACAAAACATAAAATTAAAAAAATGACCAAATAACACTTTATATTACTAGGAAAATATTTCACTTTCAAGGTCAACATTTAAAGTTGCCACATTTTTTTCCATTAAAATATTTTTTAAAATTTAATTAATAAGAAATGCGTGATATATTTACTGTAATATATAGTATTTCTGCTCTATATATTGTAAATACATGTAATAAAAAGAAAAATAAGTGCAAAGAAAAATTTACGGGTTTAGAAAATCTAAATGGAAAGTCAAAATATTTTTCTTTAAATGGGCATATTGAAAAATACTGGTTTGCCATTGACAAAATTAGATGCTAAAATTGACATTTATCTTTAAGTAAAAGGAAATAGTGGGGATTTGATTGCTCATTGCATTTTATTAAGCAGAAAGAATTTAAGCTCTATTTCACTTTACTATATATCAAGCACTTTGTAAGAGATTATAATTAGAAATTCATTGTATCAATTAATCTTCAAATAACCTTATATTACTATTACTGCATCAATTTACATCTGAGGAAATTGTCAAATTTGCAAAATAATTTTCAAGAGTCTCATGTTAAGATATACAAATAAAAATTGAAGCAATGTTGCAATTTTAAATTAAATTCAACTACTGATTGTCAGAAGTACATTTTACCCTAATCATTGCAAAGGTGTGAGACATTTCTATAGAATTGTGACATCATTTTAATATTTCTATCATGATGCATTACACACATGAGATATCTCATCATCCATCATTATGTTCATTTAATTTGAATTATATTTTGTTTTACCCACAAATAGCTCTCTGCTCTCTCATGTCAGGGTTAGACTGTTTGGGAGACACGGAGATGGAGTGACAGAAAATAGCACCTGGAGCTTCCCCCAGCAAAGGTGGAAGAAAAGCTTTTCACATGAGACCTTCAGGCCCAGGCCCTGAAAGTAAGGAGAAAAAGCTTCACTTAGAGGTAGCCTTGGGAGGGTTTAGGCAGGAGGGGTGGAAAATACCATCTTAGTGGAAAATAAGATAGTAGGCAGGGTGTGGTCTTGAGCCAGGAAGTAGAGGGGGTGATCTAATAAGGCAGGCCTGCCATGAGGAATAAAAGGGAATGGACAGGGAGAAGGTCAGACTTTGTACAATGAATCTGTCTTTGGGGATTAGTGGAGTGGGCAGGCCAAGATTGTGGGGTTGGATGTCCAATACAAAGGATATGATATCACATAGACAGAATTAGGGGGTCCTGGATGCCCAGTGGAGTGCAGCTGTGTACAGGAGTGATGTGGAGCTGCTAGCAGGAAGTAGCCCAGGGAGTTGAAGACCCTCTTCTTGGCTGTATAGGTCCCACATATGGCAGGGAGTTGGTCAGCATTCACTGAGGTATTGACTGAAGAGCCAGAGAGCACCCCTGGGAATGAGGTAGGCTATATGAATGAGACTAAATCAACTGTTAACACCCCTGTATCCCAGATCAGCCCAGGTCCATGTATCAGAATGCTGAATGGGACTCACTGTGTGCCAGGCCCAACTGGGCTGACCTGGGAACTCTGGTTTCCATCCACTCAGCAGTTCCCCAAGGCTGCTTAGGAAGGTCTACCAATAGCGCCTGCCTCCTGGCCCCACTACCTGTGTATGGCTACCCTAAGGAGGGTCATCAGGGGCCATGGGAAGCCTCCATCAGAACAAGGCATCAGACTGCCATCAAACAAGGCAGGTCAGTGCCACCATCATTTCAGTCTCTATCCTCCCACACCAGGGCAAGGATATGGACTCCACCCAGAGATAGGGAAGACTATTAGACTTAGCTGGTAAGGCTGGAAGCTATGTGGAAAGGGTAGGCAAGAAGTGGCCCTGAAACAACCTCTGCAGAGATGGCCATCCTTAGAGCTGAGAACTTGCTGGGGTATGCATATGAGAGGGGAGACACATCTCTAGAGTCCAGCTGCCTGCCTGTGGCCAGTATAAGAGGCCAATGCAGGTTTGAATAAATAAATTATAGTGCATTTTCTGGAAGGGATTCCACACACACTAGTAAAGCATGATGAATAAGAATAGTTTCAAATGTGCAAATTTTTAAAATATAGTCACAAAGAAGAAACTTCAGCACAAAACACACAGTGTAGTGGGACCCAGCCAGACCCACATACTCCAGAGATGGTGTAGAGAGACGCAGAGGTGTGGGACTGTGTGCCCACCCTGCTGGCTGGGCTTCCAGTGCTGGCTCTGTGACTGCCTGTCCTTTAAAGCACTTAACCCAAGGTGAGGATCACTTTCCTTCATTTGTCTGGTTCAGAGTTGGTCTGAAGGCCAGAAATGAATGGAAAAATGAGTAGATGGTGGTGAGTAAATGCAAACATCTAGAATTTGGTCACAAAGAGGATGCTAGTGACCTTTATCAGGGTGTAGGTGCAGCTAGCTACAGGGCAAGGACACTAAAAGGTGCAGAGACTGGCCCCTGAGAGAATTATCATGGGGCTGGAGAGGAGATACAATGCACAGTTCTTAGGACTTATACCATGGGTGGCTACAAAAGGTTGGGCAGACTTGCTTGAGGGTCAGAGGTCAGGGCCCACCAGGCTATGTACCTAAAAGCATGAACTTCACTGACCAGGCACAACCAAATAGCTAGGGCCCTCAGTAACCCTATGACAGGGTTGGAGTAGGTATCAATTGCTCATATACTCCCTCCACTACACACACACACACACACACACACACACACACACACACACTCATATTATTTCTCTCTCTCTCTCTCTCTCTCTCTCAGTGTCTTCCTCCTCCTGACCCTTCTTCCAGATGCACAGACTGAGAACCCCTGAGGAGAAATTCTAGACCACAGGCCCAGGACTGCACAAGGGCTCATTCTGCCTCTCTACTATTCTGGCTTTGCCCGCTGGACCCCTCTTGGTGCTGTAGTGGCTGCCATAGGCATCCATGCCACAAAACCAGAATTTCAAGCCAGGGCAGGAGCAAGGGGTGGGGGAGATTCTCAGGATTGGGAAGCAGAGGGAGGGTGAGTCCAGGGCCTGAACAGTTTGGGAAGGCTTGGTTCCACAAGCCCTGACCCTCACAGACAGTTTATCACTTGCATCAAACAAGGGCAATAAACTGTGCCCCTCTCTTCTGGGTGGACTCCTGGAATCCCCTCATCCTCTTTGCCCAACTCATCTTCTACCCACACATATTCACAACCCCCATTCCTGATAACAAGTCTGTCCACAGAATTCAGGGCACACCAATGCCATTGGCTTCCCAAACTCTTAAATTCAGAGCCCACTTCAATTCCTTATCCAAGGGTAGGTGTGGGTACAAAAGAGAAATAGGAGCAAGATAAAGAGAAAACTGCTACACAAAAGGTCTGCGAAGAACTTCAGACAGTTGCCAACAATGAGCTCCTAACTCCTAGGGAACCAGTGTGTACAGGAAATAGGTGCTCATAATTTCTAAGACATTGCTTGAGGGAAATGAGACAGAGCATCTTGTACCACAGTTAGAGGTGGAAAAATGTTTTATCAAGGCTTCAGCACTGAGGGGACTTGGGTTCTGATGTACACATAGGTGACCAATTTGTGGCCCAAGAACATAGTGATTCTTTAAAGTGTGTGGCACAGAAGGTCACCTGCCATCTTCCTTTGGTGACAGGGAAGTCATTATTTATTGGGAGTATTTCATTCAATTGTGGATATTAGCAGTAAAACTAGGTCCTGTATTGAGACTTTCTCTGTGAGGCAGTGACTAGCAGGGTTAGAGTTCCAGCCACTCTGTAACCATGAATGAATGGTGAGTCTGTGGCCCAGCCCCACCCTATCGGCTCAGGCAGTCCCTGAGCTCCAGTATCTCTAATCTACCATGGAAGTTAGCAGGGTTGGGGCTCAGGGCCTATGGTCATGCCTGTGTCACCATGGGCAGGGGCTGTGGAGGGGTCTCAATGAGTGCCTCGCTCCTGTGGGAGTTTTCTGTGGCTGCTGAAATAGATGACTGCACTACAGTGGCTCAAAAAAAAAAAAAAAAAAAAACATGCATTTATTCTGTCACAGGCCTGGAGGTCAGAAGTCCAGAATGCATCCTGGGGATCTAGAACCAAGGTGTTGGGAGGCCAGGCTCCTTCTAGGGACTCAGGAAGAGACCATTGCCTGACCTTTTCCAGCTCCCAGAGGATACCACATCCCTGGACTCCTGATCCATTCCTCTAATTTCAAAGCCAGCTGTGCAGCATCTACAAATCTATTTTTCTGGCTTTCTCTGCCCCACCCCCTCTCTCCTCTTCTCTTTCCCTCTCCCTCTCCCATCTTCTCTTCTTTCTCTTTCCCTACTCTCTCTCTCCCTCATCTCCTTCCATTCTCACATTCCTTCTCTTATACTGACCTCCCACCTCCCTCTTTCCCCTACCTTGGACCATCCAGATAATTTGGGATAATCCTCCATCTCAGGCCCTTAACATCATCCCCTGGGCAAAGTCCCTGTGATTACAAACCATAATACACTCACAGGCTCCAGGATTAGGAAGTACTATTCTTAGGGGCCCTTATTCAGTTGAGCTCAGCTTTGATCCTAATTCCCTAGGGATTAGGGCAGACTTCTCCTCAATTCCTCTCCCTTTCTATTTCTGTCCATCCCCAATCTGGTTATTTCTGGGGCTATCCCAGGCTTATCCCTGCCCACATCCCTGGTCTTCCACAGTCCCTACTTGGTCTAGGATCACAGGTAAGGAACTATAATTTTAGTCATATCTCTGAGACATTTTGTTCCCAATTCTCCCTGGGTCTACTTCTTGTCACCAAACTGCCCTTGGAGGAAGATCTTATGAGGATCTTCAGTCTATGATGGAGACGCCATGGCCCAGAGTCTCTGGGTGATTTGTCTATCAGAATTAGATCACTGGGCTGTCATCTCCCTACTCATACCAGTATCAGCACATCTCCAAGGACTCCTGGACTCCGTGCCCTCCCTTCCCCCCTCAAGCCCAGAATCTCTGGTCACGTCCTCTCTCTACACTTCCCATGGCTCTGATGGCCTTCAAGTGGCTTCATCCAAGGATCCTCTCACTTTCCTCCTCTGTTGATCTTGGCCCTGAACACTCCATGCCACTCTCACCATCTTGAAACTCTTCACCCTTCTGGGCCCCTCTCTTTGGTCCTCTATGCTGGTGCTGCCCTGTCACAACTATTGGGAACTGGCTCCTTGTGTACTCTGGGCCTGTTGCTTCTTTGCCTGCTCAATCTCTTAGCCTTGCTGGGGATTGATGGCTGCTGGAAACTGGTAATTTGGCTCTCCTTGTGGCAGCCCTGTGCCAGGATGGGCTTACCATTCTGAATCCCCACTGGAGGCAGGCACCCAGTGACAAGGGCTGTGTCTCCAGCAGCCTGTCCTCAGAGGTTCAGTTGGGTTCTGGACTGGACCTTACTGAGCCCTCCATGTTTGCTGTTTCACTGTAAAGTTGCTCCCAGTTCTGCTGCAGGTATGATCTCACCAGCCATGACCTGTCAACATAGTGACCTTGGCTGAGGGTTACTTTCAGGGAAACTCTGAGCTGGTATCTGACATGTTTTATATCATGTGATCCAGACCACTTGGAGGCAGATGTCATATGTCATGCAGTCAGGGAACAGACTCTGGCCACAGAGATATTTGCTCAGGACTGCAGCAGGCAGGAGAGCTGGGTTTCAAACCCAGGTTTGTGGTTTCAGAGCTTCCAAGGCTCTGCCTGGACCACTATGTGCACTTGAGCACCAGTGCTGCTCTGAGGGGGAAGGTTAGTGTCAGGTTAGGCCTTAGCCCACAGGATGTTCAAAGACTCGCTGTCTCCAGGTCACAAGGAAAGGGAACCCATGCCTGTTCCCATTCCCTTCCACTGAGGCAGGTTGCTGTTTGTGCTTTGTGAAGCTGTTGTGGAAGCCAATCTGTTTCCCTGTGACAGCCAGGTGTGATTCCTAACTGCCCCTGCTGTGGCCTCTCTACCTTGGCACCCCACTGAGGGCCTCCTACCCTGCCAACCGGCTCTAGGTGTCTCCCCAGTTTCTTCCAGTGCTGTGGCATGGTTTCTTTTTCTCCTTCATCCTGGACAGTGCTAGAACACTGACCCTGCCTTGGTTTATTGTAGCTGCACCTTGTGGGGCCTCCCATGCCCAGTTGTAGGTTGAGAAGGCAGATCACAGAGGCTGAAGTGAGCAGGGCATCTGGGCCTACTATTCCCTGATGTGAGGGTAGGAAGGGATGTTGAGAGCAGTTCCCTTTGGGAGTCAGGCCTCCCCCCAGAAGGAACCACTTTATTGTTTATTGCTGGGATCAATCTTTATCTGGAGCCCAGCTCAGCTGCCCAGCATCCTGACCTAGGGTCTCTCCATGGCTTCCATTCTGTGCCCCTTTCCCCCTCCAGGCTCCTGCATGTACCCTGGGCTCCACTGCCTTGGGTGTGAGTCTCTTAGGAATTGAGGAGGAATATCAAGGCCAAGAGGCCAGGCTCAGTGCCCACTCCCTCCCCTTTTTGGGAAGGCTTGGGTGCACAGCCTGTAGTGTATGGAGGGTGTGGTAAGCTGCCAGACCCTCCCAAGACTCCCATCTTCTTGTGCTCTGTCCTTCTGTTGTTGCTTTGGCCTTGTAACACTGGTTGAAGCTCTGCCAGGCCCAGGCCTCAGTGCTGCATGTTGGGAAGGGTAGGTTAAGTGGCAGGGCTCTTTATAGAGGGCACCTTCTTGGACTTCTGAAACTGGTCTTTATGGCCTCCCTGACTTTGAGGGAGGGCCAGTGCTCCTGGTCCTGCCCTATCCACTGAAGAGGCAAAGGGGGCTAGATCTCTGGAAAGCAAACAGAGTTTGGAGGGGTCTGCAGGCTTTGGGGTGTGCTGCTTTCTGGCTGTTCACCCCTTATCTTGATGGGCTTATGAGCTAAGATCTGAGCACTGGGATTGGCTGGGGTAGGTTTTCCAGCAGGTGGACTTCAACAAACGACCCAGCCGCATGAGCTCCAGGCCCATCAGCTTCTCTGTAGTCCTGAAACTATCGAATGTCAACTTGCAGGAAAAAGCATACCTGGTGAGTTCCCCTCTAAGTCTCTGTAGATGGGCCTAGGGCTGTGCTGCATTGAGGTCACAGCAGGACCTCAGAGAGCATTGAGGTGGATGGGAGGGTCCTGCCATCCTATGATGTTTGGGTGTGGACCTTCCTGGTTCCCTGGGTTGGAGACCAGTGGATTCATAGTTCCAGCCCCCATGAGCCTGAGTGTGGCTGGGAGGTGTGGCCACTTCCTTGTGGCCCCCACCCTGGACCTGGAGCAGACTCATCAGCCTGATTTGGAGGACTCTGAGCATCTGGGCCCCATCCCCTGATGAGCTTGGTCCTTCCCTGCTGCCTCAGGATGGCCTAGTGGAGCAGCTGTATGACCTCATGCTGGAGTACCTGCAGGGCCAGGCCCACAGTTTTGCCTTCCCTGAATTGGCACTGCCTGCTGTCTTACAGGTGTGTACCCAATGGTTGGCTCCCTCCCCAAATCCCCGGGGTATGCTTTATGATGGACTTCGATTATCTTTTAATGGACTCAGTGACCTTTGTACACAGGGACTGAAAGGAGGTGTCTTTGTCCCAGCTTCACAGGGCTAGTAGCAGAGCCTGATCCTTTATGGTCTCCACACAGGCACCGCTTTGTAGCTGGACCCCTTGGACCACAATGTGTGGTACTGGTCTTGGGGGTGTAGGAGATTATCAGTCACTCAGCAGGTTGGGACAGGTCTGGATGGCTCACCAAGGATCCTAGCATCATGTTGGTCCATTGAAAGGCTGTCTAAGCCTTCCAGAGACCAGATCAGCCGCCTGCAGAAGTCTTTACACTGGGGTGGGCTGGTCCCTGACTGATTTCCTATGTGGTCCTGGGGCTGGGGTGGGGGTTTCTCTCTGCTTCTCCCATGAGAGTATGGCTCTCTGTCTGCTGTTCCCTGTCTCAGGCCTGTACCTCTCATGGGGGAGGGTCACTGCTGCTGCTCACAACTGAGCTGCATCTGAGGCCCATCCATACAGGTTGTGTGTGTGTGTGTGTGCGTGCAAGGCTGCAGTCATATAGTTGTGCACACATGCATAGTCACTTGCTGTTCTTTGGCACTTTGCAGTGGCCTGGGTCCCAGATAGGAGTGCCTGGCAGTCAGGAAGCTTCTGCTGCTGGATTCAAAGGTCTCAGGGATAGGGGACTAGAGTAGGGGTAAACAGGTATTTTCAATAAGTGTTCTTGGATTTATGGTTGCATGGTTTCTCAGTCTGGTTACTGGCCTTTGGCCACAGTACAAAAGCAGCCACAGAAAGCTCATTGCATGTGAGGGAATGAGTGCAGCTGTTGCCAGAAGAGGTTTATTTACAGAGATGGGCAGGCTGGAGAGCAGCCTGATTTCATCTGTGGCCCACTGCCCACTTGTGTGCACTTGGGCTCTGGACCTCCCTGGAGTTGCCATGAGGTTTTGGTGGGCCCTGGACTTCCTGTCTGCCTGCTGGGTTGATTGCCCCCCACTTCTGCAGTTCAAGTCCTTCCTCCGGGAGTGCAAGGTGGCCAACTACTGCCAGCAGATGTGCCACTTGTTGGAAAAGGTGCAGGAGAATGCAGAGCACATCCACAGTCACCGCCAGAGGGTCTCTTTTGGTGTCTCTGACCAGCTTGCAGTGGTCAGTAGGGAACTGGTATCTGGAGTGGGGGTGGTGCTGCTTGAGGGCACTTGTCAGGGAATGGCTGGGTTTGAGGTTTTCCCATAGTGGGACATGATTCTGAACTGCCCCACCCCTAGGATGCTTGGGAGAAGCAGGCCCGAGAAGAGGGGACCCCACTCACCAGGTACTATAGCCACTGGCGGAAGCTGAGGGACCGCGAGATACAGCTGGAGATCAGTGGCAAAGAGCGGGTACATCTGGGGTGCCAAGGGAGCGGGTGGGTCAGCTAGATTCAGATCTTGCACATTGGCATGACTTTTAGGACCAGGCAGAGATTTGATGGGGTCTTGGTGGTGGTGTGGGTGGGGCATCGGAGGACTATGGCTGTTTGAGGAGGTGGTGATCCTATGGGGTGGTGTCAGGAGTTGTCACAGCCAGGCATCTCCCAAGGGTAGGGGTCTTGGAGGGAATGGAGTGGCTACACATACTTGTCACACAGGCCAGCCTGTGGACCCCAGGAAGGCAGGTAGAAGAGGCAAGAAGGGCTTTAGCTTTTGACCCTGGGCATGGCTGTGGCTATGAGTTGGGGTGACTTGAGAGACTACTACTTGGAGTAGCATGCCACCAAGGTGCTGGCTGTCCTGGGAGGGATGATACGGATGTGGGAGCAGAAAGGTTGTCAAGTAGCAAGTGGCCAAGCAGGGTGCTCCTGAGGGATGCTGGAGGCTTCTGAGGGAAATAGTGTTGGCCTCTCTGAACCCCCTGCCCATGCCTACCTACTCCTCTGGTTCTGATTATTCCAGCTAGAAAATCTGAACTTCCCAGAGATCAAACGGCAGAAGATAGAGGACAGGTAGGATGAGGACAGGAAGGAATTTAAAGACCTCTTTGACCTGGACAGTACTGAGGATGAGGAGACCACAGACTTTTGGGAGAGAGGTGGGGGCTGCCCCTGCTGAAGCATGTGCTCCTGGAGATGGGGAGGGTGTGGATGGATGTGGGACCTCACAGCCAGAGGGGTCCCCACCTCAGTGTTTTCTGTGCTGATTGCTAAGCATGCCTACTTCTGACTATTCTGTTTGGTCTTCCACCTGCAAGTGGAGAGAAGGGTGGTCCTCTAGCTTGTGGCATACCCTCCTGTGAACCTCTGCTGGTGGTCGCTGGGTGGGGGGGCTCATCATGGACTCTTCTGGGTTCACAGAAACACATGGGTCCCTGAGAACTCGGCAGGGTCTCAGGGCGGAAGAAGATGATAAGGACCACCAGGATGAGGAGGATAGCAGACTCAGAAGGTGAGTGGTTATTGGGGCAAGGGATCTGGTCCTTAATCCCATCTGGCAACAGAGCCATGGGAGGGCAGCCCCAAGCCTGGCCCACTCCTCCCTGGGGTGCCCAGCCAGCTGTTCTGTTCTCATGGGCTCTAGCAGCCAGCTTATAGTGCAGCAATAAATTAATTAATGCTTTGATTAATTAGTGATGATTAACCTCCAAGACTGGCTTCCTCCCGATAAGCAGAATTTATGTAGCCTTTTCTCTCCCTGCAGATGAAGGCCCAGTCACAGAGGTGGAGCTGGACCCTGGTGAGCTGTGGCAGCTGGCCCAGGGGCCCCAGGATGAGCTAGAGGATCTGCAGCTCTCGGAGGAGGACTAAGGGTCTCCTGCAGTACCCCAAAGGCCCTGAGGCCAGTGTCTGTGCAGCAGGAGGGCAGTAGACAGTGGACAGGGCTTTATTGTCACAGCACGACAGACCAGATGAACCAAGAGCTGTGCTGACCTGGGCAGCAAGAGCCAGCCCTATGCAGGAGGCTGGTTCTGCTGCCAGGTCACAGCAGCCTGCTCCACAGAGGTGGCTCCCTGGTTCCTCTACTCCTTTGTCTTTGGTTTGTCTGTGGACCTCTGCATTCACCCCCAGAAAGTTTTTGAAAACTCATTCAGTCCTTTTAAGTCACATTTTTTCCTTTTAAAAATTCTTGGTGTTTCTGCATCCAAATCTGAAAGGGAGAAAGCTGTGGGGGAGGTACCACTGCATCCTGTGCTGGGACTGTGGGCAGCCTGCTGGCCAACTCAACACAGAGACTGGGTGGCATCTGGGGCCCCTGGGAGTATTGCTGCTATTCCATTCTCTGGTTTGGGTGAGGCTTGGCTAGTGGGTGGGTGGCTCCCCCCATAGGGGGAGTTGGCTGTTGGTGGGGACAGGGGCTGCTCTCTGGAGGTAAGCTCCTATTCAGGAGCCTGCAGGGTTGGCGGCTGCAGAGGCAGAGCCACAGGGAAGCTGGCCATGTAGAAAACTCGGCCCAGGCGCTTGGCCACCTATAAAGAAAAGCCTGGATGGGTGCCTGCCAAGGACATTGGGTGATTTCAAAGAGCCTTTATGCCCTCTGCCCACTGTCCATGCTTACCTGGGCCCGGATCTTGAGGGCGGGCCCCAGCTTCAGCCCCATAGTCGTCAGCAGGTGCTTCTCTGTCAGCAGGGGCAAGGTCTCCCCATCAATTTCATGTTCTCTGAATACCTAGAACAGGGATAGGGTCAGGCCTATCAGTCCCACACAGCAAAGGTCCAGAGAGCAGCCAGGGAGAGTAAGCAGGCTGTGTAGCTTTCAGGGAGTGGTCAAATGAAGGAATCCCCTTTTGCTTTGGGCAGGGGCTAGCATGAGGCAGGAGCAGGTGGGGCTGAGGGGTGTAGGGAAGGGAGAGGAGGGCAAGTGACAGGCCCGCTGCACACCCAGGTCAGCTCTGCCTCACCAGAGCATACTCCCCACAGCCAGACAAGCCCCCAATGAAGCTGCAGACATCATCCACAGTCCACTTGCTGACGTCCTCAGGGGATGTGGCCACCTCCCCATCAGCAAAGAGTCACCCCATGGTGCCTAGGTGTGAGTGGGTGTCACTAGGGCTTTGTTCCTCCCATCCCATACCCCACTGGTCTGCTGACCTTTGCTTGCCTTAGTTGCTTAGAGACATGCAATCCATGACTTAAGATTTTTCGACTGTGGAGGCCTTGCACCCCCTCCCCGTACAAGACCTCCAAGGGTGGCTGGCCTGGGTCTCCACACCCACCTGTGTGGAAGTACGGGCTGACCGAGTAGGGGAAGCCCAGGGACAGAGGAGGGGGCAGGGTGGAACCTGAAAGAAGCCCCTTTCCCTCAGTGCTGGTCCCTCCTAGGGCTTGACCTGGGGTGGAGCCCCGGCCCCCTGTGGGTGCTATCTCCAGGTCCTCTCCATCTGAGTCCTTGGGGGGCTCTTCTGAGACATCTTGAGCCCAGAGCCCAGATGCTGTTGTCTCCTTGGATTCGCTGGGCCGAACTGAGGCAGAACTAGGGCCCCCCCTTCCGCGGTGCTCTGCCAGCAGGCTCCCGGGGTGAGGTTGGAGGCTCCGGACCAGAGACACCCTGTGAAGGCGAAGCGGCGCGGAGCTATGTTTCAGTACCAGCATGGCCCCGCGCCTCTGCAGCTCCTCTGTTCTGTCTGGGGCACGCAGGGCCGCTTCAGGTGCCAGCAGCTGTGGCCGGTGTGTGTTCTCCAGCTCTTTCTGGCGAAGCAGCTCCGCGGACATCTCTAGCCTAGGCCAGGAGTAGTAGGATCAGCTTGAGGGCTAGTGCCACCCACCTCCCCTCCCGGCTTTGGCCGCACCTACCGGGCCAAGTTCTGTTTACGCAGGAGCTCCTGCTGCAGGGGGAGCATCTCCGCCTGGGCGGGGGGCAGGAAGCTGTACCCTGGGGAAAAGGGACAGACCAGGGCCAAGTGGTCAAATGGTGCTGGCCTGATGAATTGGCCCTCTGCACCACCTTGGTCCATCCTCGACATTAATGGGCGACCTTACAGGACCAGTTTCAATGAGCGTGCCCATAGGACATAAAAGACGTGCACACCTGCCTATTCCTTACCTGGAGTCTGGCACAGAGCCTATGGAACCCCCAAGAAAGGGGGCCTGAAATGGGAGCCCAGGGCGATGTGGGGGGCATTCTGGGGCGACAACAAAGGGGGCGGCTGCGACAGCTCCCTGTGAAAGGCAGGACTGAGGGGCGTGCGTGGCTTGCCCGGCCCCCTCCACGCCCCAGATTCCCCTAACCGCCTCCAAGCGCATCCTGGTCGCCGCTAATTGCTGGCCCTGCGGGCGGTCGATGTGCCGCTCGTTATGGCTCTAGGTCGAGCGCTGCCCCCGCTCTCGCCCCCTGGCGGCGCCAATTAATCTCGGAGGAGGCGCTAACCCGGAGGGCCGTGGTGACTGCAGCGGTAATTACCGCGCGGGGCCCTCCTCCCCACCCCCTCCCCGTAGCGGGCCCAGCGCTGCCGGGGACACGAAGCGTAATTAGCCGCAATCCTGAGGCAGCGGCAGCTGCAGACGCCGAGCTCCGCTGTGGAGGGCACGGGGTGCGCCAGACTGGAGACGGCCCGCTGCGGGCGGGGGGGGGGGGGCATCCCTGAGCGCCTCCCTGCTCTGTACAGGTCGCCCCCTGTCCCCGCCCGCCCGGGAGGCGGTCTCCCCAGACCGCTAGTGTGTCTGAATTGGCGAAGCGGGCTTCCCTCCTCCCCCAGTTCTAGTCCTCTGGCCGACCCCTCCGGACTTACTTTGGGCTGGGTTTCCAGACTTCCAGCCGCTCTGCCTTCTGCTTCCCCAACCTCATCCCCCACTCACTGTCCCAGGGGCACCTGGATTTTGCTGGATCCCAGTTGCTCAACAAAGAAACAAGAGTGACCCTTCACATTCCTGCCCAGGGTTCTTGGCACCCAGGTACATACTGCCCCGGAAATGTTTTCCTGGGCCTCTACCCAGCTCAGCCAGCTGCAGGAACTTTTTGCCCAACAGACCCTAAACCCAAAGCAGGCAATACCCACATGACTGTGCAGCTGCAATCAGGGAGGAGTAAGTGGGTGGAAGGTGCAGGCTATGGGGCCTGCAGAAGTCAGATACCAAGCCCCAGTACCTCTCTGAGAAGGACCGGGCAACAGCTGGAGCTGGAGCAGTGTTCTCCCGGTGCTGAGCCAGACCCTGCTTCTGGTGCTGACCTGCTGTGGATGAGGGCAGGTGAACTTCCAGGCCACTGGGACTCCTCGAAGCTGCAGCTGCTACCTCCTGCCGGACCCTCAGGAGATCTGGGGGTGGGGGGGTAGGGGATGGGCAACAGCAGCGACCCTGAGGCCCAGCCTTCCCTGGACTTCTCCCCTCATCCTAGTGAGCACAGGACACTGGCCCAGGGGAGCCCAGGAGAAAGGGAACCAGGGGCCCACTTCCACACCATCCCTGCTGTGTGTCAGGCCTGATGTCAGTCACTGGGGCCAGAGGAGCAGCCCCAGGGCAGGGGAGACAGGTTTGCAGGAGGACCTGAAAGGAATGTGAGGTGGGAGGAAAGCCCAGTGTTGGTACGCAAGGCTGTGGAACCTGAGGCTGGAGCCTTGAGGGGAGGGACTGTGCACAGATCCATGAGAGCATAGACCAGTTCCTGGAGGTCACTGTGACAAGTCTAGGAGTGGGTCTCCAGACTCCACCAGGTGACCGTCTCCTAGATGGGAGGCAGGAAACTGAACCTGTACACGTGGCCACACCTCCACACCAGCATACACCAACATCCGTTCACATCGGTCATCCAGCAGTGGTTGCATACAGTCAGCATCCAGCAAGACCACACCAGGCCCATGCATACGCATCCTTGCAGGCACACCAGCCACAATCTCTGGACGCGGCGACGTGCAGTGGTTTGATGCACTGTGCTCCTGCCCAGGGCCGGGCCTTCGAGTCCCCACCACCCCCCTTTGCATACCTTTGCCGCTGAGCCCCTGCCTCTGTTTATAAATTAATTACCCGAAAAGCAGAGGTGGGTCTGCCCTGGGCTGGGTGCCAGCCCGCAGAGCCTAGCCGGCTCAGCTGCCCGCGTCGATCCCAGCGGGGCCTGCACCCCCGCCCTC
Organism: Urocitellus parryii; assembly: GCF_045843805.1. NCBI lineage: Eukaryota > Metazoa > Chordata > Mammalia > Rodentia > Sciuridae > Urocitellus > Urocitellus parryii. The sequence continues at coordinate 2,475,578 of NW_027554049.1, read as the reverse complement.
CAGCCCGCGGTCACAGCTATTTGCAGCCGGCTCCTAGGCACCGTGATTGACAGCAGCTCCCTGGCGGCCGCAACCACGCTCCCTCCCCCACATAGGCCTGCAGAGCGGGCCCCAGGCAGAGCAGGCAAAGCAATTAAAAGGGAAGATTTTTAAATTATTAACATTTGGTGAATTATTCAGACTCTTGGTGCCTTGTGCAAGGAGAGGAAATCTTGCCCCTTCACAGCACCCCATCCACCTCCTACCATAAAAGCCAAGTTCACCTAGCAGGAGACTAGCCTGTGAGGCTAGAGTGCAGCTGGACAGGTATCTGACTGCTCCCTGGGCTATGACCACAAGGGACAGAGCAGACCCAGTGAGTGGAGAGGGGCAAGAGCCTCATCCCAGCCTCTAGCTGGGCCTCTCTTGGCATCCAGGAGGCCATGGTGGCCAAACACAGCTGCCTCTTAGTCGTCCTGTCTTTCTGGAAGGCTTGCCCCCCATGCAGGACAAAGATCTGGCACTATTTGAATGTGACCACAGGTCAGCGTCCACTGACTTAAATTTGTGCACCAACTGCTGTGGGAGTCAGGAGAATGGGCACAGACCACAGGGTCTCCTGGATAGGGGGCAGATAGGCTTACTCAAGCCCCTACCCCTTCCTCTCACCTGGGCTCACCCCTGAGTAAGCTGTGTGCATGCCTGGAGGGGATCCTGAGAATGTGATGAAAAGTGGGGACTTGGAACAAGACCTGGGGCAGCCAGGCCTCATCGCCTACCCACAAAGGGCTGGGGGTCACTGACAGATCCAATCCTGGTCTTGATGTCAGCAGCCAACACCCTCTTCTGGGGTGGAGAGGCAACTGAGAGTGTACACAGGTATGGGGGCAGGTGGGGAGGTCACATACCATGGCTGGGGAGGCCCAGGTGGTAGAGACGCTGTGGTTCCTCGAAGCTGCCAGCCTCACTGAGAGCGGAAACCAGCCGGTGGTAGTGGTCCTCAGGCGCCATGCTGGGTTGCAGCTCTGGCAGCAGCAGAGTCTCTGCGTTGGGGTAGCACATAGGGAGGGGATTTTCCTTGAAATACTACCCAGGCGGAGAGGCAAGTAGGGAAGGCACACCTCACCCTAAGCCTAAGCCTAAGACCTTCCACCCCTGCTACGAAACCCAAGTCCCTCCTCTGTGCACACCTGCCCCTTTTGGAAGGTCTAACAACACTTCCAAGCACTCAGTTACTGCTTCCTCCTCCAGTGACCTGTCCCTCCTCCCTGGGTTGGGCTCCCACCTCGAGGGTACTCAGACTCACACTCGATTCGCTTCAGGCCTTCTTCTCTGAAGAGCAGTCACTGGTGAAGTGCGGGGAGCAGCCCAGTCTCTTGCCTCGCAAGCCACCTGCAGAGGGTGGAGTGAGCCACACCCAGTCTCAGGGACTGGAGGAGGAGGCAGGGAAGACCAGGTGGGGAAGACCCACCCCTGCCCCAGCTCAGTCTAGTGAGCCCCAGTCCCCTCCACTCAGGAGCATCCTGGGTGCTGGTGGGCAAGGCCTTGCCAGCCCTGGGTCCCAGGCTTCCACCTGGTGAGCCCAGCTGGCTGGAGGATATCATGACAGGTATGGAGCAAGGCAAGGAAACAGGGCAGCCCTGACCCTGGGCCCCAGGCTGCATTTGAATAGAAGTGATGGGTGTGACACGTGACTGTGACTGTGTCCCCAAGGGCCTCTGGCTGCCCCTAACCAGCCAGTCCATTCCCATGTGTGCTCATGAGCCCACCTCAGCTTCTCCTGGAGAACAGAACTACCTTCCCTTTCTGAGAAGGGCTGGGGGTGGGCTGTGCAGGTGCTGGGGAAGAGAGTCAGTCAGGAAGGCACATGTCACTCCCCACACCAGGGGTGTGCTCAGGGGAGCCCTCCTCTCTGCACCAAAAGCCCAGACCCTCCTCTTTCCTGCACTCAGCCTTGGCAAGCACATACCTGCCCAGCCAGGCTCTGCGCTCCAAGGGTCACCCCTGGACAGCTGACCTGCCCTACACAGACCCTAGGTGCCTGGCTCCTGGTCTGCCTATTCCTATACTATCCCCTCTAGAGATCACATCTCCACATCAAAAGCTGCACACAGGGCTGGGGATGTAGCTCAGTTGGTAGAGTGCTTGCCTCACATGTAAGAAGCCCTGGGTTCCATCCCCAGTACCATAAAAATGAAATGAAAATAAAAGCCACACACATCTATAGGTCCCTCTCCAAACCTGTCCCTGCACCCCCAAGCTCTGCTTCCTCCTGAGGACCCTGACATCATGGGGCTCTGCTGATAGCAGGTCATCATCCTGGCCTCTAGGTCAGACCCTATTGCCTCTGAAGACCCAGGGTGGTGGGGATGAGGGCTGCTCCTTGTGTAACTCAAGCCTTTCATGACACCTTGGTACTTGGGGGTCCCCAACCTGTGCCCCCAGGAAGCCCTGCTGTCAGCTCAGGAGCCTAATTCCTTTTCCTTATTCCTTTAATCTGTCATTTTTATCAGGCTAGGGAAGTGCGGCGGCAGCCAGAGCACTGATCAATCTCCACATTACAGCTGACAGAATGATGCTAATAACTTATTGATCTCAGCCACCTCACTGCCACTGGTTTAGCTGGCTGGCCCCAGGCCCTGCCCCAAAGACAGGGGGCAGTCCCCACTGCCTGCATGAGGGGTCAGGTTAGACAGACCCTGTAGGACAGATGGAGGGCACTCAGGTGCACATGGGCATCACGAGCTGCGTGTCAGAGTCCAGCAAGCAGGAGGGCACCCCGAGCGCACCAGGCAGGGAGTGGGTCTTGCAGCCTCTCTCCACACCTGCTGCCCATCTCCTGCTCCCTGTACATGCTCAGGGGTCAGCAAGGGTAACCTCTGCAGTCTGTTCCCTGTTTCAACAGTGGCAACTCCCGCCTCCTTGCTGGGCTTCTCTGCTCCTGGGGAGCTTGAGAGTCACAGCTTAGGGGAGGTAATACTGGGGTTGGAGTGCCCCGCAGTGAGACCCAGCCTTGTAGCTGCCTTGAGGAGACTGCATAAGCTCAGAGTCACACCTGATGTAGGCAGTGACAGGAGGCAGACACACGTACCAGGGGTGGACCTTAAAGTCACAAGACCTGCGCTGAGCTCCTCAGTCCTCTGGGATCCTTCCTGTCCAGAGCCCAGGAAGCTGTGGCTCGAAGGACACCCCCTTGGGCCACAGGAAGGAAGTAGACATGGTGACAGGTAAAGACCACTTCAGGGCCCAGAGGAATCCCACGGGGAGCTGCAGACCTGGCAGGTGCACGCGCGCGCGCACACACACACACACACACACACACACACACACACAGCATCCTGGCTGCTATGCACAGCATGTGACCTGCACTCACTGTAGAGTGTGGAGGGCTACCTGGCAGGGTGAGCAAGCCCTGCAGGAGACACACAGGGCACATGCAGGTCTGTGTACCTGAGGAGGTTGTACATAGGCAGGAGAGGGCCTGCTGCCTCAGAACATCTCAATCACTGAGGGGCTCCCTCGGCTCCGCCCGATCGATGGGGCAATTAGATTTTATCAGCCACCTCCAAAGCAGCTCCAGAAGCAACCCCCACCCCCATCCACAAGGGCCTTCTGGGCTCATGGGGGCTCTGTTGGGAGTGTCCAGGGTGGTGGGTGATGCCCACCCTCCTTTCCCAGAGCAGTAGCCATTGTCAGAAACAACCCTGTCCAGGGTCCATGTGACAAGGCCCCTGAGGTCAAGTTGTGCCCACTCTCAGCGGTGGCATCTTGCAACCCCTCATGACCTGCTCCATGGGAGACTGCCTGGGTCCCCAAGCTGCTCTCTCCCTCTGAGTTCCTGTTGCCTCCAGGAACCAGATCTCCTTGGTGGCCCTGGAAGCTCCTGGGCCAGCACCCTCTTGGCCTACCTGAAGCTGTTCAGGCTGCAGGGGATGGGCCCTTTCCCTCCCAGGACCCCTGAGAAGCAGGACCAGGCCGACATGCCCTGTGGGTTTGGTGGGAGGTGGGCATTGGTGGGAGGTGAGCTCTGGAAGGTCTTTGCCTGTGCCTGTCTTGTGAGGAGGGGGTGGTCGGCCTCGAAACTCCAAGCCCACCCCAGCAGTAGCCACGCTGGAGCTGCCCTGGGCCGCCAGTCTGCCTAACTGGCTGGGATTAACACAATTACCATCACATGGAGCCCCAGGGGACAGCCGGCCTCACACCTCCCGCCTCCTCTGCTGGCCTCCCTGGCTGCCCGCCAAGGCTTCCAGAGCTGCTGAACAGACACAGGGAGGGTGGCTGTCCCTAGGCAGAGCTGCTGTGGCCCTGGCAGCCCCATCATCGCCCTCAGGACACAGGGGCCTCCTCACCTGTGGGTCCCAAGCCAACCTCCACACTGCCTCTCTGGAATTCACAGCGGCTCTGGTGCTCGGGCATAATGAGGTGGCGGCTTCAGTGCACACTGGATATGAGTGTGGGAAGGTCACTGTCCTGGCTGCAGCAGAGCAAGACAGAGGATGGAGCCATGAGCCTTGGCAGTGCAACCTGATGAGCATGAGTACAAGGGTGCTTGGGGCTGAGGACAGTGTGCACTGAGCATGGTGATGTGTGCGCTTACCTCTGTGGGCTTGGGATGCCACAACTACGCACACTCAGCAGGCAGGCCAAGAGAAAGCAGAGACGTGGCACCTGGACCCCACTCCAGCACCCAGCTGGTCTGTGCAGAGCCAGAGCAGCCCCTCCCACCTTCCTCTCTCCAGAGAGGCAGTGCTGTGCTCTGCTCCCTGCCTCAGAGGGAGGACAGGACGGCCTTCTGTCTCACAGGACAGACATATAGAGGGCACATTGTCACCCATGTGCTGCCAGCTCTGAAGCAAGCACCTGGCACATGCCACTTTGGTTAAAACTTGCAACACCCTCTTGGGGCCCTCATTTCTCCAAATCAGGAAACTGAGGTTCAGACCAAAGTCCTGTAGATAAAAAGATCTGCCCTGGCAGGCTCAGGACACCTGTGATCCCCAGGGTGCACCCAGGCCTGGCCTTGGAATCACCCTGCATGTGATTCTTTGTCCCTTCTCCCTCCTGCTGAGCCCTCACCCACAGCCCCAGAGAGAAGAGGGAGGAGAAAGTGGGGCACCCTGGGGTTATGTGAGCAACCCCATCATCAACAGAGAAGGAGGGGACAGGAAGTCAAGGCCAGCCAGAGCAGGGGCAGGGAAGCCCAGTGCCCCCAGCAGTGCCCTCCCGGCCCACCTGTGGTGGAGCAGCCTCTTCAGCAGCACTGACACTAGCAGAGCCTCCTCACAGTGACCTAGGAACCGACCCTGAACCTTATTAAATAGCCCCCAGCCCCCAGCCTGGGCTGGCAGGAGCCAGGCTAATCCAGGGCCAGGCCCTAAGCAGATCAGTTTCAGCACCAGATACCCCGGGTCGGCCCCAGAGCCCCTAAGAGACCCAGATGTAGGTTCTCCCCCACCCCATGAAGGTGGGAGGCAGGTGGGGAGTAAGTACTTTATGGGATTATTCTCACGAGGCTCATCCCCCATCATCCTCACTGATGTGGGATGTTGGACAGAACTGCTGTCCTCAGCATGGGGAAGGGGCCTGGGCTGGCCGGGTACAGGGCTGCAGCTGCCATGGAGCTGCTCCCCACAGTGCACTGGACACTTCCTGCTTCCAGGGACTGGAGAGGTGAGCACAGTAATTTCCTGTGAGCCCTGGCCTGGACCCCCAGCAGCACCTGCATCTGGGACCAGCCTCAATGACAGCGATCGGCTCAGTATCACTTGGGGGTTACCCGGGCTCTCGAGGTGCAGGCCGATGGGGGCCACCCTTGGCTAGACAGGACCTGCCCTTGCATTCCACACCCGAGTCCCTGCCTTGGGGGTTCATTCCTCAGGTCCCAAGATGGGCCAGTCCTGAAAACCTGTTCTGGTCACTTAGTTACTCTCTGAACAAATTATGCTGGGTTCATTTAAAAAAAAATGCCAAGAGACTCACACCCAGGCTGTAGAGGTGAGAGCTCTGCACCTGTCTTCACAGTGTGGGGCCACTACACACAGGCAAGGCCTCAGCAGGCTGCTGTGCCACGTGGGGAGGAGACTGGGGCAGGGTCAGGAAGGCTGCAGGGAGGGTTGTGAGGAGGCCAGGAGAAGGGTGAGACCCGACTCCCCCCTGAGGGCCTCCCCACCCCAACTCTCTCACATAGCCTTCACCAGCTGGGGGCCCTAGAGGGTCAGGGACCTAGAAGGCCCTTCTTGCCAGCCAGGCTGCAGGGGCATCACAGGGCAGAGGGGCCCTGGGCCTTTGCTTGCAGCCAGCAGCAGGCATCCCCAGCAGGACTGGTGAGAAGGACGAAGAGGACAGACAGATGCAAGAGGCAGACAGACCAGTGAAGAGTGACAGACAATGGGGATGGACAGACAGTCGGGATGGGACAAACACAGTTGGTGACCCAGTGTGAGGCAGCTGGCGGTCCACAGCCCTCCTTGTCCAGACACTGGGGGCTGTTAGCAGACGGGATATGATGGGCTGTTAGTCCTCTGGGGTGTGCTCTTCTCCAGAACTGTAACCTTCCCTTCAATGAAATCCAGAAAGTCATCCTTGCCCCTCTGGATCCTCTGTGGGACCAGGGTCTCCACTAATGCAGGCCTGCTTCTTCCCAGGCACAGCCAGGCTGCAGCAGCCAGTACTGGTAAGAATTCAGCATGGGACTCCTGGGGCCTCCCCGCACCCCAAGGCCAGGTGTACTGCAAGGAGGTGCAGGTCCGGAGGGGAGGCACAGCCATTGGGTTTCCCTGCAGGCCTTGCTGGCAAATTTATCCTGTAGCGTCCAGAGTAAAAGGCTCATAAAATGTCATCAATGTTCATGACGGTTCATAAAAATGATCCGTTGAGCTGGCAACTCCAAAATGAGGTGGAAATAAGTTTAAAGATGTTTTTATTGTAATTCGGCTCCAGGATCCAGACATTCTTGAAGACATAAATAATGACACCTCTGGCAGAGATCCAGGACAAGCTGCCTTCCTGCAGCTGGGCCTGGGAGGCCAGGCACCCACAGCTTGAGTCCCAAGAGGCTTTCCCTGCCCTTGGTGCCCTCTGCTCCCCATCAGGCCTTCCTGTGGTGCTCCCCTCGAAGCCCTGAGGAAAAACTTGGCCCCAATAACCAGAAACCAGCCCCTGCCCCTTGGGAGCAGGAACTAGGTCCCTGACACCTGACCTCCTCCTGGCTTTTTTTTATCCTCTATGTCTTGGATTCACAGGCCCCAGCCTGTTTCCATAACCCAAATCCATGTGAGGAAACCCCAACCTTCCAGGGTCCCCAGAAGGATCTTTCCAAAACACAGACCTGATCACTCCCTGCTCAGGAACTTTCTGTGGCTGGCTCAGGTTGGAGAACAAAGCCCAACTGGTCCAGCGGCTAAGGTGCAGACCTTTTAGCATCCCACTGAGCCAGACCTGCCATGTTCCCATTCTCCTCCCTTCCATCCCATCCTTCATCCCTCCACAGCTTTGCAGACCACCTTTTCCCAGTGAACTCCTATGCATCCTTCAAGAACCTGCTCACACATCACCATTCTCCCTCCTGGTGGGTCTCTGGGAGGGTGAGAGGTGAAAATCACAGCCTCATCTTAGAGCTGTTGGGCTCCAATGGACAGTCCAGTGGTGAGGTTCATAGCATGCTTTGTCTCCACGGGTGGGCTGTCTAGGACCCTGCCCATGCTGTTGAGGCCTGGCACAAGTCTGCACTTGGCTGAAATGGGCCTCCTGATCTCAGTTGGGCACCATGCCACCTACCTTCCAGGCCAGGTAAGGACACACATCCAAACCAGCCTGTCAACCGCATGGCCCACACTGGCTCACACTGACTGGGACAGAGGACAAGACAAAAGACCATGGGTAGAGGAGGGAAGCAGGGTGGGTGGGACCCAGGAGAAATGGCAACAGCTGCCCCTGCCCAAGCCAGGCTCCTACCTGCAAGATGTCTCTCGGAAGGAGATGTTCACATCCCAGTGGGTGTGGACTCTACTGGGAGAGAAAAGAGGGTCAGTGGCTCCATTACTGGCACAGAGACAGCAGCGGGGTGTGGGCCTGACTCTTAACATCCCACCAGCCAGAAGCCAGGGCAGTCATGAGGGTGGCACCTCATGCCCAGTTCAACCTGGTGGCAGCTTCCACTGAACAAACCCAGGGCTTGAGATGCTCTGGCCTCCCAGAGATGAGGACGAGGAGCAGGCTGAACAGCCCCTGGCAACACCAGGCACCACAGCCCCCACCATCCTTACTCACAGACACCCCACCCCTAGGTGCTGGCAGGACGAGGCCCATATCAGGAAACAAATTTCTGGGAGGTTGTGGGTGTCAGCCCAGGTGGGTACCGGACCTTGGGTTTCTCTGCTGGCCAACCTCTACCCAGAAGTGACCATGGCATGGCTGAGGCAGAACAAGGTGCCAGGGCGCCAGTTCAGGAGAGAGGACAGCCTCTGCCTGCACCCCCGCCCCACAGCAGCATTCCAGAAGACCCCTGGTCTTCGTGCCCCCTTCCATAGGAGCCTGAGCCTCCCCGCCCAGATCTGGAGTAAGTACCTTCTCTTCATGATTCGGACATGCAGATCATCCTCCTGCTTCAAGCCTGGCTGCCGTCCACAGGCTGGGCCACCTCCATCACTGTCACCATCACTGGCAGAAAAGCTGGGGTTCTGTTCCTTTTTCAGGGAGCGTGCAGGGAGCAGGGCCACTGTCCTTTTGTCCGCCAGCCGCCCCCGGTTCTGGGCAGGAGGAGAACGTTAAGGCTGAGCTAGACATCAGCCTCCTGGGCCTGGGCCAAGGCCCAGGGGCCTCATTGCTGTAGGCACAGCCTGTGAGGACAGCAGAGTGTGGGCTGTTCTGCCTGCCCAGCCTGAGTGTGGGTACCCACCCTGTGGCAGGGAGCCCTGGGGATGCCTAAGCTATGACCTTCAGCTCCTTCCCTGTGTCCCCAGAGTCTTCTGGGATTGTGCATACAGCCTGGGGCAGGGATCATGGGGCTGGTCCTGGTGGGTGTGCAGTCAGGGAGCAGGTCCCTCTCAACGTGTCTGGCTGACATCCCATCTCCTCTGTCAGTCCTGAAAACTTACAGCAATATCAACAAGCAAAGTCACTTTTCTTTTTCTTTTGCAGTGCTGGTGAAACTAGGGCCTCACAAAACACTCTGCCACTGAGCGGCAGCCCCAGCCCCTCTTTGCTATTTTGTTAGCACCATGAAGAGCCCAGCTCAGGGGAAGTCTGTCTGAGACTGCTGGTCCCATGCAATCTGCAGGCCTGGGAGCCACAGGCTGCCCGAGAGCACTGACAGCCCTGACCCTTTGTTCCCCAGCCCTGATGGTTCATTTCTCTCCTCAGTGTCCCCCCTGCACCATGTGTAAGTGTGTGGTGCTGTGTATGCTCAAGCTTGGAGCTCTGCACCCAGCTCACACATTTCTGCACAGAGCGGTGGACATGAGTGTGTGGCCCCAGTCCTGGCATTTCTCTACCCTTCCTGGCTCCAGGTCCTGATGCCCCAGGGAAAAGAAAAAAAGTCATTGATTATTTTCCAGTGTACAGAGGTTTTTTCTTACTTGGTTAAGAGGCTGCTGGCTCAGAGGCTACATGGGCTTTCAGAGTATCTACTTTCCTCTCCTGTTCAGTCCTCCCATTGCCAGAAAGAGTTGATCCTCACCACACCCATGAGCTTAGTGAGGAAGGGGTCAAGGAGGGTCCCTGCCCCAGGTCATCCAGGATCCTGAGGTGGGCTGCTGCATGGAGTCCTGTCCTTGCAAGGACGCTTCTCTTCAGATTCAGCACCACATCATCTCCGGACGCCTGGCTCTGCCCAGCTCAGTGCTCCCTCCCCCAGCTCTGGGAGCCACAGTATCCCCCACACCTGCTCTCACACATCTGCTGGGGTCTGCCCAGGATACCCTGATTCCCTCTGTAACATGGTGAGTGAAATAGACCCAGCAATATAAGGGCACATGGCATGGGGCCAATGGGTTTTCAGGGCCAGCCCACAGGATGACAGGGTCCAGTGACAGCAGAGCGCAGGGAGACGGCAGTGGTGAGTGCCCACCTATGTCTCGGCCTCTGTCAATCCATAGGTTTGGTATCATTTTCAACACCCCTTGGCCCATGGCTCTGCCTTGTCCAGCCTGCCAAAGCCCAGTGCCAGGCATCTGGAGATGAGCTCTGCCCTTCTCCTCAGTCACCTTTCAGCCTTAGGTGAAATACTCTCATGAAAAGAAAAGGGGTATTTTCTCAAAGCCACCTGCTTCCCCTCTTTTGTGGCAGAAATACTCCCATCCAAACAGAAAGTAGAACCCAGACTAGGAGTAAACATCTCTCTGCCTCTCATCTGTGGGAAGAGAAGAGGGGGACACAGATTCTATAAGACTGCTACTTGGAAGGGGGCCAGGACCGGCTGGCTGGGAAGGAGCCCAGGCTATATGCCAGTCTTAGCCACATGAGGCACAGAGCTGGGCACAGGATCTTCCAGTCCCTGGTATGCCCTGAAAGCACCCTGGAAGGTTAGGTCTGGGGTGGCTCTTGGGGGTAACTCTATGGGGGAGCATGCTGAGAACCCAGATGGCCACTCTAACCCTGCCCAAGGTTGGGGAACACATGCCCCCCCATACATCAGAGACTTAGCTCCCCACTGCTCAACAGATTTGAGAACCTGGCTCCTAACCAATAATTGACCCCTTCTGAAATGGTGAGAGTGGGTTCCAGCATGCACAGTCACATGCACACCATGTTCTACCCCTGGAGTATCTGTGACCATGAAGTGCACACACCTTTGAAACTGGCCACAAGGGTGGGTAGAGACAGCCTCTGTGCACCAATAGGTTGGGGCTAGAAAGGGGATCCATGGAGATACCTCCAAGGAAGCGGCCAGGCACAGAGAGGCCGGCAGGCCCAGGTCTGAAGTGCCCTTCACTCAGGGCAGGAACCAGGGAGCTTCAGAAAGGCAGCAGCTCCATCCCTCTCTGAGCTTCAGATTGCCACTTGAGGTGATGGCAGATGTTGAGCTCAGGTCACCCTCTGCCCCTCTCTTGTGGCAGGCCTCAGGGGTGGCAGGTTGGAAACTGTGGGGCACTCCCATCCAAACAGAAAAGAGAACCCAGACTAGTCTGAGGTGGGCACCCAGAGGATCCCATCCAGTTCCAGCTGCCTGAAGGGGTGCCACGATGGAGAGGGACTTCAATCTTTTGCCCAGTAGGTATGTGACAGCAAGCAAAAGGTGTTTCTGCACACCTGCTTGGGGAGCTCTTGTACAGGGCCCTGTGCTCCTGTAGACTCAAGTGTGTAGGGCGGGCGGCTTGAGGCTGTGACTGTGACAGACCAGGTGTGGGCTGGGCCTGTGGCTCTCCTTCCCCTGCCAGCATCCATGTGTCCAAGTTTTCCCAGCCTGCTCAGCGTGCATCCTGCAGAGCCCAGGGGGAAGCCAGGATACCCCACCACCCGGTCAAAGGGAATAAACCCAAGGTGGCAGCCTGGGCCCTCCAGGACCACTGGTACCTCCACTCCTCCTGCTCCTTCCTGTAAGAGGGGACTGCTGGGTGGACCTAGGAACAGCAGCCTCCACCCCCCATGTCCCTAGATGTACCCCACAGGGGGAGCTTCCTCTCTAGAGGCAATTTCCTTTTCAGATCAACCCTCTACTCCTCACTGCCTGGAGTCTCATACCTGCTCCCCAGGCCAGTGGGGAGGCCAGAGATTGTCTATCCTAGGTGGGGTTCTTGCTCTCTGGACACCTACAGGCAAAGACCCTGCCCCAGCCAGGCTCCATGTCATGGACCCTCCGAGGTCCAGACCCTTGCAGGGCAGCACTTCAACATTAGGAGCACCAAGACACACACCACTCAGGCTCAAGCCTGGGGATAACCCAGATGTGCAACCTGGCCAGCTAACACTGTTACACCTCAAAAGAGTCCTGCCCCAGCACCCAGCACCTCTCTCTGTTGAGCCAGATGACTTGGTGATCTCCAGACCTGGGACAGGGAAGTCCCCAGGCCCAATGAATGACAATAACAGTGGGAAGACCCTGGAACCCGGAAGGCTGGAGAAGTAGCTCCAAGACACCCATGAGGGAGGCTGCTCAAGAACAGGCAGGACCCGCCCTTCATCCAAACAGGAGAGGATCCTGTGACCCAGGATTCCCACCCATTCCCAGGGATGGTCTGGAACAGCACAAAGCAACCCCACCCACCCCATCTGCCCTGGGAGGATTCCCTCCAGCCTGCCCAGAGGGCTGAAGTTAGGACTCCCAATCTTAGAGATCACCAGGCTCTCAGAGGAGTCCAGACACCCCAACCCAGCTTATTCCCAGGTCTCACCACAGGCGAGGATATTCGACAGCCCAGGAAGTCGAAGATTGGAGGATGCACCTACAGAATTCCCTTGGACATAAGCGTCTTCAGACTTTTTCCTGTGAGGAGAGCCGAGCACAGCTGGTGAGGGGCAGTCAGGGCATAGATGGAGCCTCTGGGGCGCCGTCACCCGCAAAGCCAGTCCCCACTCCCGGAAGGTGTATGCAAGGCACACCAACCTTCCAAACCCACTGTTGTCCAACTTCGGAGCCTGCTGCCCGCCCCACCCTCTCGGACGAGAAGGGGATCTGCTGGGCTCTGAAACTCTAATCCTGGGCGAGGCCCTCCCCTGGTGGAGGGCGGCTTCCTCTCAGCCCTGGCGCCCCTCCTCCTGCCCCACCCTCTCTTAGCCAGTCTAGCCCGAACTGTGGCCGGGCAGTGGAAGGCTGAGCTGGGGAATTGGTGAGTGGAGGCGCAGTTGCGACCCAGGCCTGCGTCAGTCCCCAACGCAGGAAAGGGCAGCCACTGCGCAGCCTGAACTCCTAAACCAAACGCTACCGGGTCCCAAACTTCCCAAGACCCTCGCCAGAGGGTCACCGCGCTTATCAGGTGCCCCCGATCCAGCCTCCAAAGGTGTATTGTCGCACCTTTGGAGTCACCATCCAAACGGGCTGCTCCAGGTCTCGCTGACACTGTTCCAGCTCCGCGCGCCCACGCCCCGCCCCACTCCCGCGGCCCCACGTACCTGCGCAGCCCCAACCAGTGTGCACTCACACCCCGGCAGCACGTGCTCTGGAGCTGCAGCGCCCTCTCTGGGCCAAAACCAAGTCTCCTCAGTGGCAGAGCGAAGGGCTCGGACCCGCGGGTCCCCAGTAGCGAAGGAGAGGGACAGCGGCTTGCGCCCCCTCGTCAGCCGCACCTGTGTGGCGGATGCTGCGCTTCCAGTCCTTGGCCGTCTGGCGGCCGCTGACGAACTGGAACTCCTTGGGCATGAGCCACTCGCTGCGGTGGCGGATGGACGGGCCTTTGCTGCTCTGGCAGAGTTTCCGTACGTTGAGCAGAGCACGGATGGCGCCACACTCCACCTCGATGCAGGGCTCACCGTTGTCCAGCAGCGGCTGGAAGTCCGCGGCCGCTGCGGCCAAGAGGAGCTCAAGGGCCAGTGGGTCTCTGGGCAGGTGGAGGTTCGGCGTGGCCTCGTGCAGGCTAAGGTAGGCGCGCGAGGGCAGGAGTGGTGGAGCCAACAGTTCTTCAAAGCCTGCAGCAGAGGCCGGCAGCGAGGCGGCCGGGGGGGGCAGAGCTGCTGCGGCGGGCAGCGGGGCCAAGTAGCCCGGCAGCGGAGGCAGAGGCAGCGCGGCCAGGGTCAGGTGGAAGGTGGCCAGGGCCAGGGCCAGGTCCTCGTGGCCCGGGAGCTCCTTTTTGACCGCCGGCATGTCGCGCGGGTGGCCCAGCAGCCGGCTCTCTGTCGCCGGCGCAACTTATTTTGGCCCTGGCTGGAGTTGCGTCTCCGCCGGCCCTGAAGGCGCCTGGCCGCGCTTCCACCCCGCCCGCTACTGCGCCCTTGCACCCGAAGCCGCCACTGCTGCAGCAGGGCCGCCCCTTCCTGCTACCCGGCCTACTGCAGGGGTCTCGGCGAACCCAGACATGGTGTGGCCGGAGCTGCTACTGATCACAGACCGACGGGTAAGAAGGCTGCAAAAGCCAAAGCCCCACCTCCAAACCCGCGAGGCCCCGCCCGCCCTCCACTAGGCGCCACACCGTCGCTGCTCCAGGTTCCCCCGCGCTGGGCCCTCCGCCGCTGGGCTGAGGCCCGGAGCCGCCTCTTCCGCCGCCGGCAGGGGGAGGAGGGTCATAAATAACCCGCGGGCAGCAGTGCAGACGGTGACCTGAGACGTCCTGGGGGAGTGAAGGGACGGCCGTCAGCACTTCTGCCCCCAACCCCACTGCGCCAGACTTGACCCATCCTGGAGTGCCTGCCTCTTAAAGCCCCCTTTTTATCCATTCTTTCATCAGTCAATCAACCATTTATTGAGCGCCAGATGTGGTGTAACCCCAGGAAGAGCCTACCCAGAGAAGGGGTTGTGGGAAGAGAGATGCAGAGGAAGAGTGAGAGCACAGGTGTAGAGTCCAAGGAAGTGCGGGTTCCCAGAGTCCTGGCCTGCCTCCCGGCTTCTCTGCCTGAGCTCACCAACTTCTTCAATGAGGCGGGTGCTGCATGGGAGCGCACCCAGACCCACCAAGAACAGGGGGACATGCAGGGACTGAGCTTATGGGCCACAGGTGTGGCTGACACTGAGCTATGAGGAAGCACACCTGTGTACACAGCTGCCCAGCCACCCACAAATGCATGCATGCTCAAAGACATACAAAGAGCAACCACAGGTGTGTCACACCCATGACTTTTTGTGTGCCAGCACAGTAGTTGCTGAGCCTGAATGCATCGGACAGGTTCATGGAGCACACAAATCCTCAAATACTTCCCACAAGCACCAACACAGACAGGATGTGTGCTAAGAGATACAGATCACAGATATCCCGAGACTGGGACTTGAAACACAGGCACAGATGGAGCCAGCTCCACATGTTCACCTGCCAAGGCAGGGTGTCAGGCACAGGTGACACCCAGTTGGTTGCACTATTGGTCTAGAAAGAGTTAACCTGGAAGGTCAGGGGTTAGAGGTTAGCCAGATGAGGCTCCCTCAGACATTCCTGCAAAGTAGCTAGAAACTTCAGGAATGTAGCCTTTTCAGACCTAGGGAGAGCTGCCCTGCTGGGACACCTGGGCAGCTAGCTGTGAGCTGAAAAGAAGCCATGCCTTGTCTCTCAGCATGCAGGATGGTGTTTTGGGGCTGTCCACTACCTTAGTCTCTGCCACTTAAAGGAACAAAGAGAGAGGGCCTGAGCTCAGCCTCACCCCACTCCTGTGGCCATGCAGTTGGTGTCCAGATGCACACATGCAGGAATTCTAGCAGGCACCCACAGCGCCCTGTACTGCTGGAGTGACGTTACCTGTGCAGTGACAGTCATATGTCATGTTCAAGGGTGTCAACACAGGCAGTGACCAGACACAGGCACAGTGATGCACAGGTGCTCAGCACTCCTGAATTCACCCTCAAGGCATCACAGAGGCCTCTCCTCCTGGCCTGGCAGCATGGGCCTGATCCTCTGTCACCAGTGGATCTGTACACTCGGCCCTTCTGCAGAAGGGACAGAGATGCCTGTTTCTGACCACATGGGGGCAGAAGCAGCCCCCATCTTAGGGCAGTCTTCCTGGTGCTGTGGTCCCACCGAAAGGTAGACTCTGTTGGGGAGGCTGAAGCAGGTGTGCAGAGCCTCAGACCCTCCTGCAGCAGCTGCATGACCCAGTCTTCTCTGCCCTTCTTGGGACCTTACTTTCCCATCTGAAAATGAGAGGTGGTCTCAAAACCCATCTTCTAAAGCCTTCTTTAAAGAGGTGGGCTCAAAACCCACCTTCTAAAGCCGCCTTTAGCTTGAAGTAAAACAGTCAGCAGAGCAGCTATGGGAGGTGGGAGCACCAAACCCCTGCACACCCTAGACACTTTCCTCTGTAAATGGATCTGGAGCGCAGAAACTGAGGGGCTCCCATCAACTCTGAGCCAAGCAAAGGGAAAGAAATGAGTTATCTAGTGCCCCCTGAGGCCCCCAAATCTATCTCATCTGTCTCTCACTGAGATAGATGTGAGGGTGGTTTATATTCTCCTCCCTGCAGACAGTATGGCCACACTTGGGCCCAGTCTGGATACTAGAGCATACACAGGGGTGCATGGGAGCAGCTGCTGTCCTGCAGAGTGGATGCGGGGGCAGGGTGCAGTTCTCTCCCTCATGGCTCAAATTATTGTAGAAATGTTGTGCACCCTCAGGGCCACCAGAGCTAAGTAGCACACAGGCCTTAAGTGCAGTCTCACCCACTCCACGTCCCAAGGGTGTGTCAGCAGGGGTGGAGTGAGGGGCCCCATGTGCTCATGTGTGTCAATGCTGCGTGAGGGGTGTTCCTGTGCTTATGTGTGCCTGCCCTGTCCTCCTGCCATTCATTTTAGCTGACACTCAGCACAAATACGGTGTGAAGGCCTCAGGGACCCGTGTTCCTTACTCTGGGAATCTGGGCCTTCATTGGTCCAGCCCAGCAGTGCTGGTTAGAGTTCACTCTGTGTACAATTCACAGGCCCTGTGAGCCCTAGGGCCAGAGCCCACCAGGAAGTCCTGATAGGGGCACTAGGCTATGCTGTCTGCAGAGCTTTGGGGCAGAGGTCATCCCCAAGTGGGGAGAGGAGTGGGTACAGGTGGGGTCTCTGCCAGACTGCCAGGTGGAAACAAGAGGATATCTGGGCAGTTCCTTCACAAAGAAAACCTTGGGCGGGATGTGCTGAATCATCACGGATGGTGCTGGAGGGAAAAGGAAAGGGCTAGAAGGGGTCAGGTGGTCAGCTGCTGCTCTGACTCACCTGAGAGCCCCCTCAGCTGTTCAGGCTGCAGGGTGGATTCTCAGTGCTGGGGTAGTGGCTTTCCTGACACACCCTGGCACATGGCAGCTACCAGTGTCTTAAGGACTGTCCATGGGGCAACCCAATGTGGCCATGGGTGGATCCAGCTCATACCCTGATCTGGTACCTGCTGGGCTCTTTGCTCTCTGAGCCATTCCTAACTTGACATGGCTACCCTGTCCCTGGGCAGCACCATTGCCTGACTGCTCCCCTCTGCTACCACCTGCCCTGGAATCTCTACATACCTTCCTGTCCCCAGAAGCTTATTAAGAGTTGGACTACAGATCTGGGAGGCTGAGGCAGGAGGATCACAAGTTCCAGGCCAGCCTTAGCAACATAGCCGGCAATGTAAGCAACTTACAAGACCCTCTCTCTAAATAAAAAAAAAAAAAAAAAAAGGATTGGGGATGTAGCTCATTGGTAAAGTACCTCTGGGTTCAATCCTCATTACTGAAAAAAGAGGGTACTGCCAGAGGTACCCTCTTCATCAGAGAGAGATACCTGAAAGTCTTCTGCTGAAGAAGCCTAGGTAGACATCCTTGGTCTTCAGCAAGCACTGCCCAAGCTGGAAGATAAGGTTAGATCTAAGGGTGCATAAGTGGGATGTGGTGCTGTTCTGAGGACCCTGCCACTGACACAAGGGTGAGGCAGAGTGCCCACGGACACACAGCGACAGGCAGTGGTCACACCATAGAGGGTCTGAGATCCTGCAGACCAAGTGCTGGCTGCCTGAGATCTCCTGATGCTTATCCATGTTTCTCCTGTGATGTGCCTTCTCTGTCCACCAGCGAGGGTTTGTGGGGAATTTTTGCTGTCTGGGGCCCCACAGGGCAGGATTCAGGCCTAAGAAAAGCAGATATGGAAGCTCAAAATAGAGAAAACTAGTCAGACTCAGAAAAGTCTAAAGGATTCACCATCTTCCATGTTCAAGTAATCCTCTCCAGGAGCAAAGTCCTATTAATGACTGACTGTACACACCTTTAGTCATCACCTTGGAGGTCCCTGTAGTAAAAGCTGAAGAGCAGTCAGACTCTTTTCTCTTCCTCTTCTCCAGTTCCCTCCTCTGCTTCCTTTCCATGCTGCAGGGAAAATATTAATTTGTTCTTAATTCCGGCAGAAAACTAAGGTAATAATGTTTTGATTTCTAATATTCTCAAACTGATATTTCAAGTAAATAAAAAAATATATAAATTCCCTAAGCATCAATGATGAGTTAATTCCCGAAGAAGTCATTCTAACATTTTGACTTATAACAAAAACCCACAAAAGCCCTGATTTATTATCCAGTACATTTTTCTCTACTAAAAACCTAATACATGGTATAAAACTAAACACAAAGGTCTTAAAAGACGTTAAACAATACATTGTGGGATTTTCTTTAAAAATGATTTCATGCCCTACTTTAGAAAATAGAAAGACATTTTTTTTTGCAACTACTGGAGGAGGGGAGAAGGTATTAAAATACCATGTCTCTCATCAAATCGAAAAGAACTTTTTTTTTTCCGAATTTTGTGATACATGGTAGTAATTCACACCTTTTTCTCTCCTACCTTAAAACCCACAGCCCACATCTCCCAAAATATAACAAGTAGGACAGTTTCTGTGAAATCTTTAATAAATTTTCTATACCTATATAAGATTACCCTTCAGGTTTTCATTTTTAGGGGAGAAGAGTTATCATGGTTTTCACATAAATGAGAGATAATGCACTCAGTGTTCTACACCATGCTGTTTTCATTTAATAGTATGCCTCGGAGATAAATATGTACTTATTATGGAATTTTTACTAATTTTACTACCCCCCTGCCCAGGAACAAATTGTATTATTCTGTGTTTTTGTCCTTTTATCAATATTCAAACTCTTTGGTTGGTTGCTATATCTTAATTAAAGTCAGTCCTCTATAACTATGGGTTTAGCATTCAAGGATTTAACCAATGTGAGATAAAAAATATTCAAAAAAATTAATTATGTCTATACTGAACATGTAGAGATATTTTCTTGTTATTATTCTCTAACCAGCACAGTATAGAGCTATTTAAATAATATTTACACTGCATTAAGTATTATAAGTATTATGGAGATGATTTAAAGACTATAGGTATATACACATAGGTTGTATGCAAGTATTCTTCCATTTAATATAAGAAATGTGAGCATCAGCAGAGATTTTAATATCTTCAGAGGTCCTGGACCTAATCCTCCTTGGGATTTGGAGGAAAGACTGAACTTACCAGGCATATCAGAAAGGAGTTTCAGAGCTTCATCTGTGCCAAAGAGGAGGAAATTGAAAAGGTGTCATGGTAATAAAAGCTTATTTTATTGGTTTCTTATCTGAATTGATTCTGCATACTTTCAACAGTTCTAGATATTTTATACTTTCACTCAAAAGCCTCCATTGTTCCCAAATATTTATTTAATCATATATAATTATCTTAACTGATCACCTAGGACCATGCAATATCTGCAAAACTTTATGTCCTAGTATTCCTCTACACATATCCCATGCTGTGTCTAAAGTGGCCTTACTAAGAGGCCCCCACATTACTACCTCCATGTTTTTGCTTAGTTTTACTCTGTTAGGAAGCCTTCTCCTTCCTCTAGTAGTAAAAATGTCACAGAACCTCTTTTCCCAAAACAGGGCACGAAATCATTTTAAAATAAAATCCTGTAACACATTGTTTACATGCCTTTTAAGACCTGAGTATTTCTCCTGTATTAGACATATCTGCATACCTAGTATCCCTTCTAGGGTGACTATTAATTACTAAAGAGCAGTGGCAATGTCTTTCTCTTCTGTGTGTATCATGCAGTACTCAGCACAATATCTGAGGTACGTTCTCAATAAATATTTGCTGATTTGAACTCAATTGAATTTGGTACATTTCTACCCCTGCATAGAAATAAGTTTCTGATTTATAATGAGGATTTGTGGTAAATATTTCAGCTAGACTTACTAGAATTTATCTATTCCATTAAATTAAAGGCAACTGTGCAGTCGCCAAATAGGTACTTAATATTTTTCTATAAAGTAAACAGGTTTAAGTTTTCATTTAGTGATAAAGATAAAAAATAAAAAGGAAACTATCAGCAGTAATAGTTCCCATTACAGGGAATGAAAATATTTGGCTTTTAATAAGGTACAGACCAGAATGCAATGATAAAAAAAAGTAATGAAAAATAGTAATCATTTTTCCCTAGATCTGATTGAAGTCATAAAAAAAGAAAAGGCTCTTGGGTGGCCATGTTGTCAAATAAGAGGAGACTAACAAAGCAAGTTAATCAAAAGAAATAAATTCAAATTTTATCTTCAAAAAAACAACATAAGTTAAATTTCACACCTGACGGAAAAAAAAAAAAAGGCTATTTCTTAGGGCTGGGTTCTGAGCTTTTCAATGCCTTTGGTTTTCTTCCATCCAAAATAAAGTCGATGGATGAGTTCTTACTTGATATAATATCTCATTTTGGTCAAGATTATTTAACAAATTTCATCACTGTCATTGAAGTCCTGGAACTTGGCACATGGCTTTGACAAATTATCATTAGGAAGAACAGGGAATTTCTAATAGTTATTGGAGAATCACATCATAGGGAGAAGATGGTGAAAATGACCTTCACAATGCACTCATTTTTCATTTCCTCAGTATCACAACTTTCCATCTGAGTTTCCAATATTTCCATTGTAAATGTATCAGATATCACATTTGTATAGTATGTATCAGATGATTTTCTTGTACTTACCAGAAGAAGGGTACAGAAATCAGAATATGAAAAATATGATTTTCAATTGGAAATGAAATTCAAATGGAAAAAGTATTTTTAATTATTAAGGAATTTTTGAAATCCTATCTAACTTGAAAATGGAAGCTACATTTTATCTAATGGTAATATAAGGAAGAAAAAAAGTAAAATATTGTATCCCCAAAATATAAATAGACAATTTAGGAGGAAAGAATATTAAAGCAGGAAAGTTAAAAGAAGCCAATGGATCAATCATATGTTGAGAAAATAAATGTATTTTATGACATTTTTTCAATTTCTGAATTTAGATTCCAAGTTTGTTTGGCTTTTTGTTTGAGTTATAGCAAGCTAATTAAAGAGGAAAATAGAGCTATTTATTTACAAAACTGATTATAGCCATAAGATTATTAAAAAAATAGGAGATGAAGTTTTGACATTACATTTGATGAAAAAAATCTGGTAGATTTGGATGTTGATACAATAGTTTCCTGAACATTTTTCTTATCGTCAATTTTATAGCACATTTCATGGGTGTCCTATGAAATCCTAAGAAATTGTTATAAGAAACAACCCTTCCAAAACATTTTCAATATAATAGTTAATAACTATTGAGTGTTTATTATAAGCCACATTCAGTGCTAGGTACTAGGCATTTACTGTCTCATTTAATGTTCATTAGAAAATTGTTGGTGAAATCTACAGACGAAGACTCTCAAGTGAATTTTTCAAGGTCACACAAGTGCTAAAAGACACACTTAGAATTCAAACCTAAGAGTAGCAGACTGGAAGATGCATTCACCCATACATCTCAGAAACAAAATGAGTAGGGCTATTAAGCTATGTAACATATATTAAGTGCTCACATGCTAGATACTTTCCTTATCACTCTAGGTGTAACAATTCGTCAGATGTCATATCAATCCATGAGTAAGTAGCATTATCATCCTGCTCTAAAGAGGACTGTAACAAGGCATGAAGAGTTTAAACATTTGCTCAGTATCACACAGCTCATGAGTTCAGAGCAAGGGTTCAAGTCCTAAACTGCCTAGTCCACATACAATGCTACTTTTTGTATGAAAGTTTTAGATATCTGGGCAGCAAGAAGCTTCAGCATGCATTTCTTTGTACTGTATTGGAGATTACTTGTCCTATTGAGGTTTGGTTGAAATAGAAAGTTCAAATGAAAACAGGTAAGAGGCTTTGGGAGTTATCCAACCATGAGATTATAACTAGTTTCATAATTGTAGAAATTGAAAGGAAAAGAATGGATTTAAATCACAATTTGCTGACGGGGGTTTTGAAGAATGAAAATGGCCACAAGTCTCTGAGTCATGCAAAATGCTTGTGCTGTTGGCAGTGGAAACTGGGAAGTGGAAAGATTCTGAGAAAGTAAATGAGATGGTGATTAATGTTTATATTTATTAGCTATTGTTTTGTTGCTTTATCATCATTTGAATTGATGGGAGGCTTTTTGCAGTATTATATTCATTTATAAAAAGAATACAAGTTGTGGAAGGAGCATTAGTAGTTCATTCTGATTCCATATCCTGGCATTTAGTAAACTTTTGATATTGGAATTCACTTTACATCCCTGTATCAGTCTTTTTAGTTACAGAAGGGCTATAAAGATCAAAATAGGTCATATATGGAATATTACTTTGTAACATATATAGGGATGAAAACTAAAATGATTATCATTATTTCTCTGTCTGGGGCTCTACTCATGGAACAAAAACATCCCAGTTTTGTTATGCAAAAATCTTATTCTTAAACAAATCAATCAAACTCTCTGCCTGTTCTGTAAAATGAACTGCTAGTAGTAACCAACTCAGGAGAGTATATTGAAGATCATTACATGATGGATTCAAGATGCTCATGAAAGTATATAGCACTTAGTAAGTCAAGAAATGAACCACAGAGTAAGTTGACACATGCCATTGCTATTATTAATACTAACATTATTTCTAACTTTATAACTTTTATTATTTGGCCATCTAATGTTGATGCTATGGTCTATTAGGCCATATAAAATTTTTAACTTAATATGTACAGAAAGTAGTACCTCAGTTTTCACAAGTATCCTAATATTTATAGATATTGATGATAATCTCCTAAATAGAAAAGTTTATCAGATAATTAATACTCTTGGCTTATTTTCTAGTTGTGTAAATACAAAAAAAGGATGCTTTGACTTATATGTGTACCTAAAATATACTGTACTTATTTTTTATTGAACAATCATAATTATTTATCATCCAGTTGTTTAAAGTATTTCTCTTACTATATAGTAAAAGAAGAGTAGTTCTGCTGTGTCACAAATTTGATTTAAAAACACAATGACCTTTAGTATTTTTTTCCTTCATTTTCAATGAGTATGTTGAATAATCCAATAGGGAAGGCATTTTCCTTGACAGAAATTTATTATAGTAAAAAAAAAAAAAAACAAGTGCTGAGATTACAAAATGTTTTAAAATGTTACCATGTGAATATTATTTTAGTGCATATATTTCTACTGTAGTGGCATTTGCCATCTGGCATTCTTGCAAATAAGTCTTCTTTCCTCACACACTGTACATCTTTCTACCTGTCTTTCTCAGTTTGTGTCTATTCATAATTAATCTCTGGGTTCATGTAATAGGCCTCTCCTGCATGTTCTCTTAGCTAAAGAAACAAGTACTCAAGAGTGTAACATCATAGGCAGGAAACAAAGGATTCACATTCCACACTCTGTGTTAGAGAGCACTGATATGATTCTCAGGAGCCAAGCTTCTTAGCAACGAAAGGAAGGATTTACAGCCCTCCAGCTTTCTCAGCTACCAAAGCTCTTGAAGGCTTTCAAGAGCTGACCTTCTTAGCAAAGAGCTAAATTCTTTTAATGCACTCACTTTCAAAAGGTAGCATACCTGTTTTTCCAGTGTGATGTGGATGCTATTAAAAGGGAGTTTCCATGGATACGGACCTCAGTGGAAATGAAATAGGATTGTCTTCTTTTCAGATTCATTGTTGCTCTAAATATTCCTAAAACCTAGATCATGCCATCCTTTTATGCACCTTTCTTATGGCTAACATCTTATTTATAAAGCATTGTCAATGATAAGAAATCAATGCCTTTCAAAAGTGTAGGTTCAAACAAAGGTATTTGTGTGAGAGGCTGTAAGATGAACTTGGAGAAATGGTCAGTTAATTAGAGTTCATTGAGTGTGAGCTTTATTAGGGCTCATTCATGTATGGGTTTAGAGAACACACATTAATAAGAGAAACCATCCATTTCTTTGAAATAACACAGAATTTGTCAAATTTAGATCCTTCTTTAAATAATGTGAAATTTAGTTTATATGACAATAACACCACAGGGGCTGGTGTTGTGACTCAGAGGTTCAATCCTCAGAACCACATAAAAATAAAGATATTGTATTCACCTATAACTAAAAAATACATATTTAAAAAAATAATACTATAAAGACTCCCCTTCATTTTCTCTCTTGTATTTTTAGTCAGTTAATTCTAAGAATATATATGCCCTATAATTACATATTTCTGGAATATTATCATCAAAATACATTAAATTTTCTTTGCCAAGACCTACCTGAATGTCAAATGTAAAAGAATCAGCTCATTTGTTGAGTCTATTATCTGCCCAGCGATAGGCTTGTCTCTGGAACTGCTATATGAAGGGGACATCTATGTTCTGGAAAGCTGATGAGACAGTCACACCACCCACTCTTCATTGAGATATAAGACCTTGCCAGGAAATTTTTCAAGCCTTGAGAAAATAGTTACCGAATATCTGAGATATTTGCCATAAATCAGTGGTGCAAGAACCCCTCACCTGGTAGAAGAGAAAGAAGTATACAAAATAAAGTTAGAATTTTCAAAGTGAGCAACTGATCTAACTTTTTGGTATCAGAATAACTCTTCACCTTGACAAATTTTACGAATTCAGCTCAGCAGCATCAGTGATTTAACAACCCATCGAAGCATAAGAGGAAAATCAGTGTTGTCTCAAAGACACAGCTGATCAAATTGATTGAAAATTCAGCTAACTTTACTGGATATTAAGGAATTTTTAATACAGTTAATGAGTTATTGATCCCCTTACATTGATTCCTGGTCAGATAAATACAGAAAAAAAACACATTGTTTCATGATAATTATGTTATTTTAGCTATTAATAAGCAGAAATAAATCACTCATGGAAAATTCAAAATCAATTTGTGGAATAAAAAACTTTACTTTTTAATGGCTAAAAAGCTAATCTTTTTCATGTATCAGATCACTTTATTTCACTTGGTGTTCAATTCTCAGCACCACATAAAAATAAAAAAATTAAAATATCACTAATTTTTGTAAGAAAAATCAAGGAATTAAAATATCACTAATTTTCTGTATTAATGTCTATATGTGAAATCATGTCCCTAGAAATGCATGTCTACCTTCTAAGGAGTGACCTAACAACTCTGTGGCATCTCATTAATTTGGGAATTGCAATCTATCAGTCTAACAAACATCAATAATTTCCACAAGAAATTTATCTGTGTTTCTGTTTGTTTTGTTATGTTTTTGTTTTTGTTCTTGTTTTGTTTTTTGTCTTGGTAATGTTAAGATGAGAACTAAAAGTGAAGACCTATTGTTATTCTGAAAATCCAAAGTTTAATATTAACTCTCAAATCATAACTTAAAACAATGAACAAATTAAGAGAAGAAAATGACTTGCTTTAAAGGGCACTATTTATCAGATATTCAGATGTCCTTTGAACAGTGCTTTTTCATGAAAAGTTGCACTTGAATAACCTCACTTAAACTTTAAATTGTTTCCCATTTAATTATGAAAAACCACCAACAAATAATGATTTTTGTCAAAAAAATAAAACTGGAGGAAAGTTATTTCAGGTTCTAGCCTTTATTTCATTAAATTATTATTAAGAAGTCAATTTCCAAATAACTTTAAAAGAAACACATTTAACATATGCTTTATTAACTGCTATTTGTGCTTCTTTAGAAAAGAAATTCTAAAAGATTAATTATTCTCTTAACTCTCTATGGACATTTCAGCTAAAAACTTTGAAGGTTGGGAATGGTAGAAAAAAAAAAAACTTTCATAGAAATTCATAAACCCTTCAAGTACCACAAATAGGTTTTAGGGAGAATGAACAATTTATTAGATTTATTGCTTGTACTTGATCACATAACAGAAGTTATAAGGTATTCTACAAAAGAAGATAAAATTGAAGGTTGTTGGTTATTGTAAAATAGCCAAACGAGAGATGTGACCCAGGACTAAAGAAGATGTTATTTTATCTTTTCTGTCACCTGTATATGCCTCTCCCTTGAGTCATTGCTGAGTGTTTTCCATTGTTTTATTTTTATCCTTTTTGTGAAAAAAGTCTTCTTGTTTAGTAAGCAGAATTAAAGTAGTTGAAGTTTATAGAGTCAATGACTGACAAACAGTAAGGTCAATGTCCATCCCATCCTGGAAAAATTGAGGTTAGAGCAGGTGAAATTATCATTCTGTTTTGTTTTTATGGCTCTAATGGAATGCCAGAGAGTCCCTGACCTCTGCTGCCACCCATGTCTTACTCTAATAGCAACGAGTAACCGTTGACACTCATTTAAAACATGAAATAAGGCAAAGAATGGGCCAATATGCATGTTTGGCCAAAGAAAGTCTTTGAAATAAATTTCAGAGGGCTTTCAAGAAAATCATAACCCTTATTCATTTGGCACATAAGCATTAAAGTTATGGTCAGTAAACACATACACACACACACACACACACACACACACACACACAAAATAACCTGTACCATTTATTTTCTTTTGGACCTGAAGACCTATATACTAAGTTATCCTACAAGATAACCATCCACACGTACACATTGTGATTACTGAGAGTATGGACATTGCTGCTAACTGGCTGGAAAATACAGGAGAGATGCTTTGGGCATAGAAGGTTGTTGAGCTGTACACCCAAATCTTTTTTTTTTTAAATTTAATGTGAGTTTATTTATTTTCAAAGAATTAGAGAGGGTTTTGTTTTGTTTTCCCCTTTTTTATATGGAGCAATAGCACAGTTTTTGAGAAGAGTTCAACATGTGAATGGAGAATGCAAGTTCTGGTGGTCGACTGGATACTTGATCACAATAGTGACAACAATTGCACCACAAATGGGAAATGTTCCTCACGTATATTCAAAGAAAATATCAGGTTTCATCCAGAAAATGATGAAAAAATGTGTAGAAATTTTCCATGAGGAAGAAAGCTATAGCAGAAATACAACTCAGGCTTAGTTATGACTAGCTGCAAATCTTAATTCTCTTACTAGAATGATGTACAAGAGGAGATTAATGATTTTGATTCATTATTTTCAATGAATTTGGATAATGCTATATATCTTTTGGTATTTTTCTTTTTATATTACTTTTGATTAAATGATATAGTTGTCATTTAATTATTGAACAACTAGCATAGAGCAGACACTAACTAAATAATTATTCCCTTCTCATTAACTGATTATATATCTTTATTGGAAAAAATTAATTTCATTTAATGTGGTGTTATTTGTTGGAGTTCCAGAAATAGAACCATCAAGTAGGGTATTATATAAAGTAGTACTATGTTTTAATTTGGAATAAAAAGTTTAGACTGATTCTGGCATATACAGAACACATAGACACATACAACACACATACTAAAACACACCTGCACTTTAGAAGATATCTGTAAAAATAAATGTAAACTACGTAGGACAGAAGTCTTATAAATAGGTAGTGAGCACATGATATCCTTTTATTATTTTTAACTTTTTAAATTATGCATTTACTGATGTTGTAATAATAACATATTAATGTTTATAAACTGCCTACTTTGTTCTTTAAAATTCTTACATTATTGATAATCATTCTTATATAACTTCTTCATTAAAAATATTATAATAAACTATGATATCATATTATTACCATTTCTTGTCTCTCACACTCATAGATACATTAATTCCTGTAATGTATATTAATTGATGGCAAATGCTTCTGGTCTGCATGCCAGATGATACTAGTTTCACTTCTTATATTAAAATAAAACTTAACTGTTATTTATTGCTTTAAAACAAAGAATAAGATATTGAACTCTACTAGTATTTTACTTATACTTTGCAGTGATCTGTGGGAAAATAAGATTGTATTTAATTTTCTTTTTAGTGTATTGTTTATGAAGATTTATTATAAATGCTCCACTTTGTTTGTATGGAGGATAAAGATGCTTTGAAACACTGTAAGTAACATAGTAATTACTTATTTTTCAGAGTTTTGTAGCATTCACTGTGGATACATGTTGAATCCTGGGAGGACTGCTCTTTGGTAATTAGCTTCATTGTGTCAATAAAATGAAACTTCCCATTTATTCTGTGATGAGTTTTGGTAAAGTATGTTTTACTGAAAAAAAAAATCATGCAATTGACTGCATAGAGTTTTGCAAAACACCTCATGTTTTGACTGTTATGTCCTGCCTGCTCCTGATTATTGTTATTTATTTCTTCTCCATTATTTGCTTAAGTTATTCTTTTTTAATTTATATGTGATAGCAGAATGCACTAAAATTCTTACTACACATATAGAGCATATTTTTTCATATCTCTGGTTCTATACAAAGTATATTCACACCAACTCATGTCTTAGTCATTCTATTTGTCTCTTTGTCAACAAAATTACTCTTACTAGTTTTAGTGTTTTCTACCTTGAATTCTACTTTAATATTTTTAATAATTTACTAATTATTTTCAGTTTTTAGATCACAAAGTTCATTGTACATACAAAAGCTGCTCTACTTTATTACATACCTTGTTGAGGTCTTGAATATTCTTGCTTTTCTGACTATTTGATCTGGCTTTGGCAGAGACAGTATACTAAAGTCTCCTATTATTTTTGTGTATCTGACCATTTTGCCTCAAATCTCTTATACTTTCTGCTTTATGACAGCTTCTGCTTTGCTGTTTAGTAGATAAATATTCATAACTGTCATGTCATCATTGTAAGGCACACACTTCAGATTTATAAACTTCTTTCCTTTGCTTGTTTAACACTTCTGTGGCTGCACTCTACCCTGTTGTAACCAATTTTATATCCTTCCTGCTTTTTGGCATGTCTGTTATATTTTTGACCTTGAGGTTTTTTGAATGCCTTTGCTTACACTTGTCTCTTGTATAAAACAAGAGACCAAGATTTTGCTTTGTGAGCAACCTGAAGGTTTTTTGTCTTTTAATAAGCAACTTAATTTCATTTCCATTTTTTGATATGACAATTTTTGTCAGTTCTGACATGTTACTGTATTATGTGTTTACTGCTTTAGATATCTTTCATTATGAGATAGTTTTCAATACTCTCATTTTTCCTTTGATTTTCTAATACTTAGGATATTCTTTTAGTGTATCAAATTGTTAATCTTTATATTACTACCATCCCATGATACTCTCAGTTCTTTATTTTTGATTGCATATTTTTCCCCAAACTGATAAACAATAAAATTAGAATGTATCATTTTCCTCTCCCTCTTGCAAACCTCTCCTTATCAACTATAAAGTTACAATGAGATTATCTTTTGGGATCCTTTGTTACTGTAGTTAAACAGCACATCCTGAACAAATGTTTTTGGCTTGCCACTGACAGTATTCTCTCTTTCCTTATATATACAATAATTTCATCAGAAACTACCTTGATATTGATGATTCTGGATCAATTCTCTTTTGTGCAGAATGTGCCCTTTAATTATTTAGATGCATGTTTTATTTTATTTCAAGATCATTTTCCTAATTGTAACTTAAAATATTTGCTTTGTTCCATTGTTCTGCTATTTCTTTTTGGATTCCAGTTGTATATTTATTGGATCACCTTTGTATGTCTTTAGTATTTCTCCCTTTGTTTTATACTCCACTTATACCCTCCTTTATTGCATTTTATTTTCTTACCTGTTGGCATTTTGATCTGACATTTTGCTATTTAGTGATTATTTCACAATGACTGATTTTTTTCTATATGATTATTAATTCATATCCATTTTTGTTTAGAGTTAATTATCTTAACCATTTTTTTCTTAGAGTTTTCAGTTTCTTAATGTTATTTTATGGTTATAAATATAACATGAGAATTTTTTCTTTTTATTCATAATTTTTATTTTTACATTTTGAGACACGGTCTTGCTAAGTTTCCCGGGCTAGCCTCAAATTTCTTATCCTCATGCCTCAGCTATCACAGTTGCTGGCATTAGAGGCATGTGCCACAGTACATGGCATGAGAATGTCATTTAAATTCACATTGGAATGATGTTTCATAGTATTATCAGATCCATTAAGTATTTTTTTCTCATGAATTTGCTTCTTGTTACTGAGATTTTCTGACCTTTACCCCTTTGGGGGAAGGGGGCAGTACCAGGGATTAAACTCAGGGGGCAATCAACCACTGAGCCACATCTCCAGCCTTGTTTTGTAATTTTTCAAATTTAGAGAAAGGGTCTCACTGAGTTGCTTAACACCTTGCCATTACTGAGGTTGGCTTTGAACTCATGATCCTCCTGTCTCAGCCTCCTGACCTGCTGGGATTATAGGAGTGCACTACCATGCCCAGCCTTTACACTCTATTTTAATGTAATTATTTTACTCTGTTGTTGCATTATCATTATAATTATTAATGCATTTATTATTGCTAATTAAATGAACTTGGTTTTCTTGGTCAAATTATTAGCAGGAAGGTCCTATGAAGAGTTAAATTTGGGTAAGATAGATTTTCTCTTTTCCCAACTTTGTATTGTTTCACTGATTGAAAATTCCTCTTACATGTGACAATATTACCTTGAATATACAGTTCCTTTTCCTTTATCTTTCTCTCTGTTTTAACTATTCCTAGATCACTTCAGAAACTTGATTCCAATAAAATATGGAACACATGGCTGAAATGTTTATTTCTCCAAGAACAAAAATAATAAAAATATGTCTTTAAAATTATAAGGATTATAAATGAAGCCATAGAAAACTTGTTATCAAAGGTGATCTCATCACCTCTTCACTAAATTTGTAATTAATAAGGCAGTACCCCTCCTCGCTACGAACTGATGAATATAATATGGAGGAGACTCCATATTGCATAACTATAGGAAGTGATACAGCACAGAATCCATGAACAACTGAGGATGGGAATGAGGGTGTTAGTCACAGAAAGTGAAGTACCCTTTGATAGAATGGGAGCTTTGACTCATTAAGAGTGGGCATAGCCACAACTCTTAGCATTGTATGTGTCTGCAAATCCTCCCTCTCCATTTATTTTATGCTCTTCATTGAGTCAGAGGGTTCAAAGGTAATGGAAAATGTTCTTGAATGTTCTTGGACCTCTCCTGTATAGATTCTGCATACTTTCTTCCTTTTTACAGAACATAAAAAATTTTGCCACTATTTGCCATATCCACTATTTTTATTAGTGGGTGATGTACATGCTTAATTCAGGTCAAAGTCTCACTTATTTCTAGAATCTTAAAACTAAACAAAACATATAATCACCAAATTATACTCTATTAGTTTACAAATGGAAAAATTAAACTCACAAAGTTGAAGTAAAATGCTCACTGCACACAAGGAGCTGGTAACCGATCTATCTATACCTGAAATTCAGTTCTGAGGCTTTTTCTATAAAATTGTAAACTTGTGCACCTCTCCATTACTTTATAGGTTTCAAAAATTCTACCATATAATCTACTCTGAAGTGAAACAATTCAAAATCTTGAGGCTGGCAAAGAACCTATAAGAACATTTAATCCCATCTAATCACTGTACACTATGTGAATGATAACTCCCACTTTCAACCAAATTTGCTTATATAGTAATCAAAAATCATTTCTACAGATGCATTTGTTATTGAAATGTAAATATTATACATAAGTATTGTAAAGACACACTTAAGATGGAAGAAGAAACTTCAAAAGTCATTATATAGCATGAAATAATTTAATAATAAACATACATTAAATGATGTTTCAAAAACCAGAAGCAATACTCACTGTCACAACCATTGTAAAGAAATTTTCATTATACCCATACTTAATTTATATATATTTAGTTGCACACAGTCAGAAATAAAAGTGTAATCTTCTTACCTACTGTTAAACTGTATGAAACTGGCATTTTTATAATTGAAAAGCTACCAAACATATGAGCAACTTTATATCATTGATCCCACATGCTTCTGAGTGATTACAGAATGGGAGATACTAATCCTGATCTCCTCTCCTGCATGCATTTTGTAACATGAGTATTTTACTAGGTAGAATGTGACTCTATTTAAATTTATTTTTCATTTTTTACCAGGGAAGTCTTTAAATACAATGCAATGGCATTGGACATAACATAAATTCATGTACAATACCTTTTTGAGAAGGAGCATTTTAAAAGCATTATTCAGGCCAATTTTGATTATACATGTTTATTACATTTAAATTTATGACTTAAATATATAAATTTGAATAAGGTACACATTGATTTATCTGTGAGTAAATTGAAGCTATATCTAATATTTGCCATTAACTTTTCATATGATTTACATTTTTTTTTCTTTTTTAGCATCTACAAGACATTGATACACTAGTAACCTGAAAACTATCTGGACTACCTCCATGTTACACCAAGAATCTTGGAGAACATATTTTTTTAAAAAAATCACAGCTATTGATTGAATATTATACAACTTCCAATAATGATATTGCTATTGGAAGTCATCTCTTGAATTTCATCCTCCTGCAATTTCTTCCCCTTGTCACTAGAGTACACTTTCACTTCCAATAAATGGTTTCTTTGTTCTTCTCTGATCTTTAGTTTTATCTTGTATTAAGACCATCCTTCAGCCTGACAAGTGCCTGTCAATAGCTATAGGTAAGGAAAAGATAGAAGTTGAGGTGAGCCCCTGTAGTGGCAGGTACAAAAGATGGTGATGGATGAAGTGGGGGTTGCTCCTGCAGCCATTTTGAGGACAGCGCTATCATGACAGCTTCTCTGTTCTAAGGGCTGGCACCACTTGTGGGGAAAATGGAGCAAAAAAAAATTAACCATCCATAGTCAAGGTCAAGAATGCTAAGAGGAGATTTTAATGGATTGGGTGTCAAAACATCATAGTGGGTATCTTTCCAAGTATTTAACAGAGGAAGCAAACTACAAGCAGAACAACCTGATTTCAAAATTCTGGCAGTTTCTTCTTTCATTCGGAATCCTGACTGTTCAAAATTAAATTGCAATAAAGATAAATGCAATGTGTTAAGTTGTCCCTGAGCTATTGGAATCAGATAAGAGGTGTGCAGCATTGTGGGGAGATCACATAAGATTGCGATAACTCAAATGCTCAATTTGTCAAATGGCTCTTTCTGTGCAGAGAGCTGAAGTATCGTTGTGAGTGTGAGATCAAGATCCTGAACAAGTGCTAGAAATAACTATTTTTCTTTGTGGATGAACAAAGATAAATGCATTCTGAAGGAGGAAAAACTAAGAGTGCTCAAGCTTACATATTTCCAAATATGTTTCTTCGGAAATAAAACTAACATAAATGGTTCATTTCCTCCCATCCTCAATCCTTTGTACAGTATTTTCAGTTTCTGTAAAAGAAACTATAATAGCATTTTGCATTTGCATAGTATTAGTTGTCTAAAAATTCAATAATATTATGGATAGAAATGGTGTAATTTATCCTTGCAATGCACCATTTGTGTAATTAAAAGTTTTTTTCCTTGCATTTTTTTGTTTTCAACATAGAAAAAGTTAAGATCAGGTTGGAATAATCATACAGATAATATAAGTGTGATAATTGAAAATTGCCATATTCATCATTACATTTCCATCAAGACTAGGATTTTGCCACTGTTAGGTTGAAATACCACAATATCAGTTAAAGAATACTCTGCCTATCTGCATTTCAGCAAGTAGCTTACATACAGGTTTTCTTTCTATATTACTGTATCTCCTGCAACACTGTTTTGGCTTGAGGAAATGCAAATCTCTGTTGACAATTAATTATATTGAGTTTTTAAGAGTGTAAGACACGATTGAATCAAAATAAACCTTTATTCTCAAACTGGAAAAGTGCACACTGATTACTAAATCATATGCTGTATCATAGTAGACTTTTTCGGATGAGTAATGGGCTTTCAAATAATACCAAAGTATAATAAAGCCATTTAAAATAAATGTTTTCATAAATATTTAGTACATTGCTCAGATATATTATGGTCTAAATGGAACCTGAGTATATTAACTAGCTTGAGAACTCAGGTCTCTGCCCAGAATAGCTTTTTAGGAAAAAATAGGTAAAGAATTCAGAAAATATATCAAGAATATTAGGTTCATAATTAAGAACTCAGAATAATTGGGCTTCTAAGAGTCAGAATCTTGGACAGATCAACAAGTCCAGGAAATTTTCTTTAAACAGAATTTTTCCCTATCACTGAATTTTATTGTCATCAGAAATAACCAGATTCCCTTCCTCAAAAAAATCTTCAGAAAATCCTTTCCCTTTCAGGGACAGTGGTGGATGGCATGTGGGCCAGAACTTTTGTGCAAATACACATATTTTCTGAATCAGGTGCCTGTATTGAGGCAGACCAGCCATCTCTTAATTTTCCTCCTTTTCCATCTGTGGTATTTATGATTTTGGGTACCTACATTTCCAGTGTGAGGGATGACCTAATAGGAATTCTGAATGATGCAGTTTTATAAAACATAAAGATCTTTAGCCCAACTTCCAGATTTCATGTAGCACTAAAAATGGTCTTCATCAAAAACTGAATTATAAGCATGTTTAAGAATCAGAATCACAGGGGAAATGCTAAAAACAAAATTACTACTATTGGCTATCACAGTAACCTTTATTCGGGTACCATAACAAGTATAAAATGAGTAGCAGTAAATGATGTCTATGAGCCTTCAAAATATTGATAAAAATGAGTGAAAAGAAGAATGATACCGTGTGTATGTCTTTGTCTATGAATAGTACTATCATGTTTTGCCACTGAATTCAGAATACCTTTCAAATGTCAGGATTTGAAGAGACTAAGAAAGTTATTCTAAATCAATATCTATTCTAACAGCTATGATTCTTAACCTAAATTTTTAGGGCTCTACAACATATTATTATCCATGTATTCATAAAACACAAGTAGTTAAGCAGTTAGGTAAAACAATGATGGTCCCTAATATTTTATGGATAGTTCTGGAAGACACATTCAAAATGAAGGACCATTGTAACTTATATTTTCAGTTAAAGAAATAGTATTCATTTATTTGACCACTCACCCATTTTGTCAATAGCTAAAAGTACATATTGAGTGCTCACTGTATGAGAGGCACTTTTCTAGGTATTGGGGATATACATCAGTAAATAAAAAAGAAATTCCATGTCTTCACAGAGATTCTGTGTGAAAGACAATGTAAAACTTGTTTAGTCTACAGAGTAGGTTAGAAGATGAAAAGTGGTACTGAGAAAATAAAGTAGGAAAGGAAGCCTAGGGCACACTTGAAGAGTGGGGTATAATTTAAATAGGATAGTTACTGTAAAGAAGATGAAAGCTAAGCAAAGACTGTAAGGGAGGTTAGGAAGCTTACCATGTAGGTATCTTGGGAGATAGCATCATAGGTATTGGGCATAAACAAGTGTAAAATGCAGAGACAGTAGTCTGCCTAACATATTTGAAGATGGGCATAACTGAAGAAGAATGAGAGGGACAGGAAGTAGTGGCAAAGGAAATCATAGTGGTAGTAAAGAGTGAAGAGACAAATCATATAGGTGATTTTTAAGCGATTTTAAAGACAGTGGCTTTCATTCAAAGGAAAATCTGAAGATAGAAGGAGGGTTTTGAGCAGAAGAGTGACCTGCTGTGTATGCATAAGTAGATCTATCCAGAATGCTTTGCTGAGAATTCAATTTATGGAATAGACAGATAAGATAAAAGCTACAAGACCAGTTAAGAAGAAGCTATTTCAAAATTCAGTGCAAGGAGTATATGGAGATAGACCTATGGTGATTGTAGGAGCAGTGATGAAAAATGGGAAGACTCCAGATATATTTTGAAGAGAGAACCAACTGAATTTTCTGATGAAAGGTGTGAGACCCCAAACAAAAACAAACAATCCCCTTGGGTGACTACAGAATATTTTAGCCACAGTGTTTGGAAATATGAAATTACTACTAAAAGACATGTGAACAATTGAAGCAGGACCTTATTTGTGTGAGTGGAAAATGGGAATGATTGCAGCAAAGAGAAGTTTGTGGGAGATCAAAACTAGTGTGCCTTAGAGAATAAAGGTGAGAAATGGCCTAGAAGAAAGAATGAAGAATTATGATACCTGTGCAAACTCTAAGGTCCAAAGTAAGGAGAATGGGAGCAAAAAATAATGCTACTTAATAAGACTACAAGGAAGGCCAGTGTCCTGGCAGGAGTTGGATGATTATAGTGATGAGGTGAGGAAATATTCTTTCAGAGATCACATTGGTACATAGAGGAATTTATTAGTGATCAAGAGACGACAGGAGCAGTTTTAAAATTCTAGATTTTATATTGCTTTTTCAAATCAGAGTCCAGTTTATATTTTCCAAATTTGCTCTCTATGCTTTTGCTTTGGTATAAAATTAAGTTTGTTTAGGGAAAAATGGTTTCTTCTGAAATCTTTTTTAAAAAATAGTTCTTATAAATAGACCTTTATTAATTTATTTATATGAAGTGCTGAGAATCGAGCCCAGTACCTCCCACATGCCAGGCAAGTGCACTACTGCTGAGCCACAACCCCAGCCCCTCTTCTGAAATCTTAACAGCATTGCCCAAAAAGACGTTTCCTCAAAAGTTTGATGTTACCCAATAATTTTTTTTAAAAAAATCTTTTATCTATGACCCCGAAAGGAAAATCAAAGTCTCTGATACACTAAAAAGTGTCTCAAGGCACTTTCTAATGAAATTATAATGGCAAACATTACATATATGTAGAAAGAGAACCAAATAATGAGGCTAGAAATGGGAGGCAAAAAACTGGAGACACAGTATTTTTAAGACCCTTTTCTCTATTTCGTTCTTCCTTACACTCTAAGCTCCTTTACTTTAGTTAATTTATACTCCTTTGCATTTAGCCTACTTTTTCTTTTAATTCCTGATTGTCCTTTTCCTCCTCAACCTCTAAATATTCCCCCTCTATCTTTTTTTTTTCATCTGTTTTTCTCCTTTCCATGAATTCTTTCAAATGTACATAAGTGGTGAGTTCTTTTTCCACCACAGTCCTTATTTTTATCCTTCCTATCAGCACTGTAGGACATTTGTCATCTTATATGAGATTCCAGCAATGCGCATTCATTTGTACTTATGGAAAGGTATTGCTCACTATCCCTTGCCTTTGTTGGCAAAGGTCTCTCATTAATAATTCTGACTTCACTTGCTACCACCAAGTTAGTAAGCAGTGTGCAGTGACATTTCAAACATATTTAGAATGTCTAGTGAGTGTAAAAATGAAAACAATTCT
Organism: Urocitellus parryii; assembly: GCF_045843805.1. Lineage (NCBI taxonomy): Eukaryota > Metazoa > Chordata > Mammalia > Rodentia > Sciuridae > Urocitellus > Urocitellus parryii. The sequence goes on along the minus strand of NW_027554049.1, from coordinate 2,438,537 downwards.
GTTTTCTTAAGAATTAGTTCTGTTTCTTAAGACAAAAATAAAACTGAAACAGAGAAGAGAAGCCACTGAAAAGATTTTTAATTCTTTTAATGGGCAGAAATACTTAACACAACTTAAATATATTTTTATAAGTATTTGGGTTATTTGATATATTTTAATCTTCTATTTTTCCAACATCCGGTTTTTGAAAAAATGAAAACTCATGGATAGTATTAAATAAAGCTTTCCATAACACTTCCAAATATTTTCTGTAATATATCTGACATATGATGATACTAAGATGGTAAATTTTGGTGGCTAATTGCCACACTTCATAAGACAGATTATGTCATTATGAATCATGACATTGTCAATTACAAGATAAATAACTTTGGATGAAGTATTAACTTTTCTTATGTAAAATTATGGGCAATAGTACTACCTCCATAGTCTTATTGTCAAGATTACACATAGAAAATACTGAAAAATGTATCTGGTAAGTAAATAGTAATGATGCTAACAAAGTTAGCCATTACTGCTGTCTAACGCTTTGGTATTTCTAATGTCCATACACAAATGTAAGTATGTTCATAGAAGGAAAGGAGAAAGTTTGGAGATACATCTGTAGTTTTCCTCCAGTTTTTATAAGCAAGCTTCAATAAAGGCAAACTTACGTATGGGCAAAGTTAATTAAATGATTTAAGTCAATTTATATGGCTAGTTAAATTATAACAGTCATATTTTATTTTATTTATTTTATTTTATTTTTTATTGGTTGTCCACAACATTACAAAGCTCTTGACATATCATATTTCATACATTAGATTGAAGTGGGTTATGAACTCCCAATTTTTACCCCAAATGCAGATTGCAGAATCACATCGGTTACACATCCACATTTTTACCTAATGCCCTATTAGTAACTGTTGTATTCTGCTACCTTTCCTATCCCCTACTATCCCCCCTCCCCTCCCCTCCCATCTTCTCTCTCTACCCCATCTACTGTAATTCATTTCACAAATAACCCAATCAACAAATGGGCCAAGGACCTGAACAGACACTTCTCAGAGGAGGATATACAATCAATCAACAAGTACATGAAAAAATGCTCACCATCCCTAGCAGTCAGAGAAATGCAAATCAAAACCACCCTAAGATACCATCTCACTCCAGTAAGATTGGCAGCCACTATGAAGTAAAACAACAACAAGTGCGGGCTAGGATGTGGAGAAAAGGGTACACTTGTACATTGCTGGTGGGACTGCAAATTGGGGCGGCCAATTTGGAAAGCAGTTTGGAGATTCCTGGGAAAGCTGGAAATGGAACCACCATTTGACCCTGCTATTGCCCTTCTCGGACTATTCCCTGAAGACCTTAAAAGAGCATGCTGCAGGGATACTGCCACATCGATGTTCATAGCAGCACAATTCACAATAGCTAGACTGTGGAACCAACCCAGATACCCTTCAATAGATGAATGGATAAAAAAATTGTGGCATTTATACACCATGGAATATTACGCAGCACTAAAAAATGACAAAATCATGGAATTTGCAGGGAAATGGATGGCACTAGAGCAGATTATGCTTAGTGAAGCTAGCCAACCCCTAAAAAACAAATACCAAATGAATTCTTTGATATAATGAGGGAGACCCTCATTGCTATACAAAATTACATATAAGAGGTTGTGAGGAGAATGGGAAAATAAACAGTCATATTTTAAAGGTATAAAAACATTAACACTTAGAATAATAAAAGCAAAAAATGAAGTGAATAAAACAAACAATAAAAATATTTCTGCCTCTAAAATGACAATTTGTATTTGTATTAAGGCTTACTAATATTTTCTTATATTCAATCAAAATAAAAAAATAGTGCTTAAATTTATTCATTACAAATAGATATGATTTTCTTTTTAATCATGTTAAGAAATGTGTAAGGTATACTATCTTATTAAATTTTCAGATTTTATAAGAAATAATTTCAATGCCTAAATTCAAACTATGGCTGAATTAAACATGTAATTATTTTATAAATTTCAACTTATAACTACATATGAATAATGTCATATTCAATGATCAGAGAATGACTTTATGACATTATTTGCTCTTATGTTAGTTCATAAATTATATACAAGATTATTTCTGCACTAACTCATTTTTATGGCTATTTTAAAAACAAAAATCAAGATATATTATTCTATAAATCTGACTATACTTTTTACAAGTAATTGAAGTTTGGAGTGTAGGATGAAGGTAAGTATATACAGTAACTTGATACAAGTGTTTCCTTTAAAGTCATTTGACAATATATCTGAGTACAATTTTTTTCCAATAAACCCTTGTGAATAATCAGAAACACTATAGGCAGGTGTATTCAGCAAAAAAAACACATTTCTGTCAAATGTGGTTTAATACTTTCTTCCTTTCTATGTAGTATTGCCTTCTAGTACTTTATGAACTGAATTCAAAAGGAAATAGTCTATACAGTTGTCATCCTCCTACCTAGCCAATTATTGATTTCTGAAGTACAAAAATAAGTTCAAGATTTATTAACAAATTAAGTGAATTTCAAAAATCTTAGCTTTTAATTCAGGTAATACTCGGCTTAATCCTAAAACAAACAAACAAACAAAAAACTTAGAAATTGGAGTGAGAATTAAATAAGAAAATTGAGATCCCTTGAATTACTAAATCGGCCAAAGGTATTAAATGTTGGTATTGGGGAAGGAAACTCAGACCTTGGATTATTCTCTACTACTCCTGCTTGGCTATGAATCATGCAACTTATGAAACCAGCAGAGATGGGAAGATGTAGTCTCTAAGGTCTTACAAATTCAGTCTTTAAGGATTACCTCATTATGTTAAAAAAGAATGGATCTTAGCATCTTAAAATGGCCATTAATTCTGCTAATGAAAAATGTTTATTTTCCAAGGTAATGCTGTCTGGATGGGACTTAATGCATACTTTTAATCTTAAATTTATTCCACTTCATAACCAGAAAAAAAATTCAAAGAGATAGAACTCTAAAAACATTGATTTCTAAGTTAGATTTTAAGTTAGTTAACATTAGCTTTATTTAATAAAAGTTATTGAACAATGAGGAGTACACACTGCCATCAAAATGGTCAGTTTCCTCTATTTCTGGCTCTTTGTCATTATTACCCCTCCATCTCTTTCTCAGGGAGCTCTGTCTTACCCTCTTTTCTATACTCCCCAACCCTTGTTAACAACTTCTACTCTCAAGAGTGCCTTGAGATGAATATGTCCTTAGATAAAATGTTTTCTCTCCCATCCTCTCCAAACTAATTTCTTCCCACCAGCTCTGCAGTTTTTATAGGAAATAAGTATAGTCACATGTACAGGCACATACAATTTCATCCATGTAAATTTCCCAGCAGCATTGCTTGATACATGTCATCTCTTTAAAAGATTTACAAAAAAAAAAGAGGGAGAGAGAGAATATCACAGTCATTGAATATCTACAAATTCGTACACCCTTAAAGTGTATTAAAGTGGTTAAACCAAGGAGGTCAGAGAAATAAAACTTGAGTCTGACACATCCACACAAAAAGATACTTAGTTAAACAGTTTTAAAATTGCTTCTCTTTGTGGATTTAGGTTTATAAGTAAATGCTAAAGGAAGTGACTTAGCAAACAATTAAAAATCAAATTTGTAATGGATATATAGAATAACTCTCAGAAACCATCAATGTAAAAATTAAAGGAAGGATTGGTGAAGGGCCGACTTGCCTATTACAATAGTGATAGCCATGATAAAAATACTATGCTTTTCAAGAGAGATTCGTTGTTTTCAAACTACTCTATATATTGTCTTTCATTGTAATTTCTGTCATAGTTTGAAATATTTAATTAAAAAATTATTTCCAATGAATAAAAAATTTAAATATGATCTATATTTAAAACATCCATAAAACCTTCTATGAGTAAGAGAGCAGAATTGAAAAATAGAGTCGATCCTAGATAGAAATAATTATTATCATAAATTTGTCAAATTTCCTTTAAGTTATCCTGTAAATTTCACATGACCAATTAAAACACAGGTGTATTTTCTCTTGTAACTATACAAGTTTTAAGGTTGACATGGAAAAAAATATTGAATGAAGTATCACCAGAAAGTTCTGGAAACCAAAGATAATGAAATTAGTAGTTCTTTATGAATTATGAAAACATTTTGAAATCTATAGTAATTTACAATTTATGGTATGGTTTCTAGGGGAAAATATCAAAGAGACATGTAGGAAAAGAGTATAAAATTAAAGAATAACCTCAAATTCATGTGGAAATATTTTAAAATATAGGTTTTCATAACATTGAGGACAAGATGGATTACACTGGTGAAGAACTCTTGAACCTTGCTGGAGGAGTCCAAACTCCATAAAACACATCAGTTTAATTATGGCAAAAAATATTTTTTTAAAAATGTATGCACAAAACATTTACCCCACAAATTCCACATTTTGGAATTTTATATATGCATTCTAATATGCCAGGTTTATGTGAGAATTTTTATTGTAACAATATTCATAGTAGTAGAATACTAGAACCAAAGAAATATTTAAAGTATACAGCATCCATTAAATAGTTTACTATGCTATCTCCAAAAATAATGAGTTGAGTCTATGTGCCTATATGTAGAAATTTCAAATTTACACCACTAACAGGGAAAAACAATTGCAGAGGAGTATGTTATTGATTGCCTTTAAAACGTGAAGCAAAGCCAATATATGAAGAGATGTCTTTACATTTTTCTATTTCCTCCAAAAGAAGTGTTAAGTTTTTCCCTCTGAAGAGAGCTATGGATATCTACCAGTTATGAAGAGAAGGGATATTTAGTAGTTTTTGATTCTTTACACAGTGCACAAATTCCGGTTTTAAAAAAGAAAACCTTAAAAGAAAATATGCAGAGTGATGCAGAGAGGTATCGGCAGACACTTTTATTATTTGGACTTGATGCTAGTTTTATTGTCCATGTAGATTCAGAACAAATTTGAGAGTTTGACAGCTTTCTGGAAGCTTCTTTATGTATTGTAATATTTTTATTTGTATATATATATATATATATATATATATATATATATATATATATATATATACATTTTTTTAAAAATAAAACACTAACACCTCTATGTAATATGTAACCTGAATGAGAAATTGCTTTGATGATGTATTAAGCTATACATCATCAGGGCCAGCTGCCACTCTGATGATGTATTAGTGCAATAAATCTCAAGGTGTGACACATTGGAAAATGTATTACTCAAAAGAGAATGCTTTCTAAGTTAAAAACTGATCCAACATAAAATTCAAAGAGAAAACTATGAAGAAACAATTTATCTATTGCCAAGAAGTGATATGCAAGCAAAGATGTCCTCTCAGAGCACTTTTATTTTAGGCATTAGAACTTCAGCAAGCTCAGGGGAAATCAAAACAATGTTCTCTTTTCTTTAGCATCCAAAATCAATCCTGCAGATAACTGGTTAAAAGCACCCCCAAGATACCATCAGAGTGGAAAGAAGGTACAGCAAAAACTAGAGTTCTAGGAGTGATTGTGGGGGATGCCTGCAGACTGGGGTTATTTTAGAACATATTGCTAATTTATGTGAGGATTAGTTCTGAAGACTGAAGAACTAAAAAGTTGCAATGGAAATGCAGAACTTAAGTCAAGAGCTTGACAAAAGAACATGGTAAAAAGGAATGTAAAGTCAAGTACATATTGCATATCAAGTTCAAAGACAATTTAGGGACTTTCCTGGTCTAGAAACTGATGTCAGAAAAGAAATTTCATGCGTTGATTCTGGATATTGTCATATATCAATTATGTAACTTAAGGAATATCAACATAAGATTTTAGCATACAAACTAGAAGGCAAAATGGACTGAGATGAAAAAAATTCTGTTTCATCCATATGAAGCACTGAAGAATGTTCCCATGAAAATCTGTCTCTTTGGTTATTTCCAAGCTTGGGAGTTTTGAAGTGAATATAGAATGTGATCTTTTAGATGTTACACCTCTGGTAAGCAATGGGAGCAGCTAGCTCCTAATTCATTCATTTAAACATTAAGTAGATATTATAAAATTGATAGATGTGTGTCAGATAACGTGGCCAGCTCTGAGGATACCAGAGTGAACAAAACAGACATGGTAACTGTTTCCTTTGCTCATGTTTTGTCTCCTTTTTATCCCCTCATTCTTTCAGTGTTCAGCTCATGTTTCATATGCCTCATGTAATCTTGCATGAGCAAATCATCTCAAAGTATGATCTCCCTCTTCTGAATTCCACTGAATTTCAGAATTGGAAGGAACATTCTAATCTAGTTCCACAATTCACTTTACAAATGAGAAAACTAGGACCTTAGATGACTGATTTATGTGCCCAGGGATCAACTGGCTTATGTGCTATCAATGATAGAAACCAGGTCTTCAAATTTTTTTCAAGAATGTCTCCAATTTTTTATATTTGTGTACTTATAGCTCTGTGACACTCATTTGGCACATGAACTATACTTTTTTTTTATCTTTACCTTTTGGCGCATAATATATACTTTTCCGAATTACACAGAACTTTTTGAGAGTGCATCTAATTTTCTATGTATTTTCCTCCCTCTCAACCCAGGATTTAACAATCTTCCTGACCTAAGAAACTGTCTACATGCTAATTTATTAAACCTCTTAAATCACTAAGTTCTGAGAGAAGAGCCATGTCAAACTGTGTTCTTCATGTAATCTGAATCATGTCACTATTGTTTTTTTAAATGAATTGTGACCCTCTTCTAACATTACACTGAAAAAGGGAATTTCATTTGTATATAAGAATGTGGCAAAAGCACTTGAAGAAATGCCAGTTATTTCCAGGAAAATAACTAACAGATGAAGAGTTAAGCTGCCCAGTCCTATTCAGATTGATATATTTTGTTCTAGGAAGAAAAAAAAAATCTCAAGTAAAACTTTTAAACAATTAGACTGAATAAAATGATCCTTGTGTTAGCCAACTAAAGTACCTGACATAAACAACTTAAAGGAAGTAAAATTTATTTTGGCTCATGACTCAAATTTATTTTAGTCCATGGTTGGCAGGCTCTATTGCTTTGGAACCGAGGTGAGGCAGAACATTCTGGCAAAAGGGCATGGAGGAGGAAAGCAGCTCAGCTCATGGCAGCCAAGAGGCAGAGAAAGAAAGAAAGGGGCTAGGAATAAGAAATACCCTTCCAGGGGATGTCTCCAAGGGACCTACTTCCTTCATCTACATCCCACCTCTCACTGCCTGCCCTACCTACCATTATTCCATTCAGGTTGTGAATGGATCAGTGGATTAATCCACTGATGGTGTTAATACCCTCATGATCCTATCACTTCTCCAAAGCCCCACCTCTAAGCATTGCTGCACTGGGATCCAAGCTTCTGATTCAAGTCTTTGGGGGGATACTTTATATCAAACAATAACAGTCCTAAGACCCTCAATGCTGAATCTGAGTGAAATAGTTGAAGTAGGAAAGAAGAGGCAAACCAGTTAGCTAGGCAGTTCACTGGCAACAGACAGGAAGGCTTTTGTTGCAAGCATGATTTCTTTAAGGATTAAAGTGAAGAACTCCTGCAATCAGCTCTGGCTAATGAAATTGAGGATATTGCCACAAATTCCTGTAGGATTATTTTAAAGATATAAACTTAATACAAATATTAATTACTTCTACACATAAGAATCACTTTCCACTCCTCCCCCTTTTTCAGGTTTCATTTGAAAATCCAATTATACAGAAACTCAGTTTTAATTATAATATTGATTTTACTTCTTTGCTAGGAGTGGGACTAATTCAATTAGTTCTAATTATGTGTATAGAGTGGTCAGACTAATCTTTCAGGATGTTGGCCCACTAATTTCATACTACTTTTCTTCACATCCCAGTCTGAGAGGAAAATTAAGGCTCTGAAAGGCCTGAAATTGTGCATATGTTTAATAAAGGAAAACAAGGAAAAGGGTGAAATAGTCTGTAAAAGAATTTGACAATTTGACAGTGGTTTTTCAGATGCTAAGTTTTGCAAATCAGATTTTACTTTGCTTTTGCAATTAGCAACCCCAGCAGGGTTTAGAGAACTCTTATAAGAGGAAGATTAATGGTACAGAAACAAATAAGAAATAATGTTATCTTTTGATTTTAAAAACACTGAGGTAATATCAAATGAAATAGTTTTAATAATTTATCTAGAAATGAAAAGGATGTTCTCTAGAAACACGAGGTGGTATGCTGCTATCAAAGCAAATTGTATTGGATAAACGCAGGAAAGACTTTATTCAAAATTATTGCAATAGAGTAGACTCAAGACAGTCTGATATCAATTCTGAAGACTCAAAGGACAGGAAGGAGATTGTAAGCCATCTGTGTCTGCCATTTGGTTTTACTAAAGGAAAGTAAACTATTGTCTTCATGACGAAAGTTTCATAATTTGAAACAAGGTGCTCAGAAAACTTGGGCTCCTACCTCCCCATAGAGACTAGAAGATAAGGACACCATCTTCCTTGAGGGTTGCATTTTCAAGAGAGGGCTCCCAGGTCCTTGAGAAAGACAGTTCTGGGTATAAAACCAGTAAAAGACTGTAAAGAGATTTTGAAAGCCAGAAGGCAGAAAAAAAAACTTAGAATTTCCCCTCATACCTTAGTCCACTCCTGCAAATCTGTTGTTGACAATGTTCATTACAATCTAAAGCCACCTGACCTCTTTTTCAGGCATCCAGCTAGACTCAGAAAACTTAATGAATCAAAAAGAGTTTTCTATATCCTATCAATTGCTATTTAAGATCATGATCTTAAGGTTACAGTCTTTCACTTCCAATTTATGCTGGGATAAGCAAAACCTGTGAAATTTAATCTACTTGGAACACAATCCTCATATGACCCAGATTTTTAGGAAGGCCTTTGGTCCCAAGGTCCCCACTGTTCTATTTGTGTAATATCAGTGTAATCACCTTTTTTTTTTTTTTTGGTACTGGGAACTGAACTCAGGGGCACTTGACCACTTAGGCATATCCCCTGACCTATTTTGTATTTTATTTAGAGACAGGGCCTCACTGAATTGCTTAGTGCCTTTCTTTTACTGAGGCTGGCTTTGAACTCAAGATCCTCCTGACTTAGCCTCCAAAGCCACTGGGATTACAGGCCTGTGCCACCACGCAGCCAATGTGATCACTTCATATGCCTGAATTTCACTCTGCTGATGGCCCAAACACTTAGAGAATGTGCGAAAGCATTTAGGGGGAACCTTGTGTTGTTTTCCACATCCTAATTCAGAATTAATCTTTCTGTTTTGGTAACAAAGAAATGTAAGGTGTAATACTTAACCCTTTCAGAAAAAAAGATAGTTTAAACCAGCTGAACATAACGTCTTTAGAAAGTCTGTGAATTCCAGTTTTGGAATAAGGGCTTTTGCAGCTCTGAGATTTTTATCAGGTTAGTAATTTCCTGCTCTAAGAAAATAAATGTTTATAATTAGAGAAGGAAACAAAAACAACAAAAATTGAGTTTATCAGACATGCTTAGCAGAAAAGCCAAATTATTGTAGAAAACATTTTTAAAAAGTATATCAGTAATAATCTTGGTAAAGTTCTAAGCACTTTACTTATATTAATACTCACTTTCCCCATTCTGCATAACATGTGAATATTCAAAACTAGAAGGTCATTTATATTTTAAGCTCTTCCACATTACAAAAATGTCTTTCAAAAATACCTTAACAAACTGTAATTCCAATGTCCGTGTACTAGATATCTTGTTTTGTTCATAACAGTGAGGTTATTTCTTATTATCTTATCAGTTTAATTAATAAAAAACAGTATTTAATTATTGCTTGATTATTCACTTTTTAAATTAATATTGTTTGAGCTTTAAAAAATTTAATTGTAATTATTAATTTTTAATTTGTTTTATCCTACTGAAATAATGTGTGTGATATTGTATGTATAATTTATAAGAAAGCATATATATATATATATATATATATATATATATAGTAATGCTTTGTTTTTATTTTACTAGCTAGTGTATCTGTTCTTGTGCAATTCTTCCATATGGGCATCTCATTGAAAAAGTATTCAGATTTAATTTAAAAATAACTATCACTTTTTTTTCCAAAATATATTTGGTTATTATAGACTATATAACAGAGCTAAACATTAGAAGTACATTCAAGTACAAAATTTCTTTTAAAAAAAGAAGAAAAATTCCACTGATTCAAATTGAATTCTACTTATAAATTAATATGTGAATTATGACATAATTTCATAATTCTAAAATCTTAGAACAAAACATGGCTTTTATTTCCATTTAGCTTCTTTATGTTGCTTCACATTTCTTACAAAAATTTATTTATAGGAATTAAATAATCTAAGTAGTATGATGAATTTAAAAGATAACTATTTATATTTTATTTTCGCTTTGCCAATAAATAGCACCCTTTCTAAATCCCATATTTAACAAATAAGTTTTCCACTGATTCTATTGTATTATTATTTTTTTTAAAGAGAGAGTGAGGAGAGAGAGAGAGAGAGAATTTTAATATTTTATTTTTTAGTTTTCGCAGACACAACATCTTTGTTTGTATGTGGTGCTGAGGATCGAACCTATGCCGCACGCATGCCAGCTGAGCGCGCTACTGCTTGAGCCACATCCCCAGCCCCAATTGTATTATTTCATATGCATTTATTTCATTCTTAATATTGATTGGTTCTGTCTTTGCTTTCTACTAAGTGCATATTTCTTTCCTTTACTTATTATACTGATTCTTTTCTAGGTTATTCACTTTTCATCATATTCCTTTTCTATGGAAATTTGTATAGAATATCACCTTTATACAACATGTCAGTTTGATTTAAGACTCGTATTGCAAGCTTACCATTCAGTCTTTTCTTATTTGTTATTTCATGTTGCAAGTGTGTTATCCTGAGAAGAGAATCTCTGGATTATCTGTGGCAGCCTGGACTTCTTTCTTTGCCACAGCAAAGGAAGCAGTACCTTGAAATAGCAATTCCCAAGACATTGTTGTGTGGAAACTTCAAGTTCCATCATTTTTCCAGTTTAGCAACTAACAGAAGCATTTCTGCCCTTTGTTATATTAAGTTGTTTGCCAAAGTATGCAAACAATAAATACAACAAAATAATAATTAGGAATGATTTGGAAAGAGTGAGGAGCAGGAGAAACAGAGTTTTTGGCCTTCGGTGTGTCTAGAGAATAGAACATCATTTCTTGAAGATGAATTAATATTATCTTGTCTAATTTTTTGTGCTTCTCTCATCTTCTCATCTATATGCATGTGCTTTTTTTGATTTCACACCAAATACATACACTTCTTCCTGAGCAGAGCTTCTCTAAGATCATTATCAATGCTATTGTGGTTAATGTCTGTGAGACTGGACATTCTTAGTGTCATTTTTCAAAGTGCTGCTGACTGTGCCGTCTAAGGAATAGTAACTCACAAATTACTTCTGTGTCTGAAGATGGAAAAAAATGTTAAGTCAATTTCTTGAATTAATTAAGAGATAACATTGATATAGGAATGGGCTAGTGCCACGAATAATTATCACTTGAAATTACACAGTCAAAAAGGCCAATTAAGGAACCAAATATAGCTAATGAGAAAATTTAATTGATAATGTTTCAAGCTGCTGGTCTGGTTCTGTATTTTTTCTATGGCTAAGTAACAACAGTAACAGTAGCAACAGCAACAACAACAAAAACAAAAGAAAGGAAGAGAGGCTCAGCTTATTTTATATCAACATGTTCCTGTGGATCACAGTTAAATTTTGTTTTAAGCTATATGAGTCCACTATTTTTTATCATGTCTATACGTATTTAGTTTGTTAATTATTTTCTGAAATAATTATACTTTCTTCCACATTTTAAAAATTCTAAAATTCTCAATAGTTTTTCCTATATTTCATACTTCCTGGTTAATAAATAAGTTCAAATTCACTACCCAGTTCTTATTGTTCCCATTTTCTTCATGGTAATATTGCATACTGTATATGTTTTATGTTCTGGAAGACCTTCCCCTCACCAAAACTTTTTAAATAATACTGGATAAAACATAAAAGTTATAGTTTAATAGTTACTTGCTACATAGGCAATGTAGTTAGTAATATTTACAGCCAAAAATAAAAGGAGGCAAAGAACCAAAAGAGATAAGGAGATCAATGAAGCTTTCATCTTGAGAAAGTTTCCTATTGCTCTGTTACTTTGAATTTAGTTTTCATGGAACATAGATAAGACAAAGTTTAGAATTTATCCAATATGTGGTAAATAATAGAAGATACAGACACAAAATGTCACTGAATGAGCTAGAAATATTCTTGCTCTTTGCCCACCTGAAGATAGGAAAGAAAATCTGGAAGAGAGGGGAAAAGAGGGAAAAAAAATAAGAGGAAAAGGTACATCTTATAAACCCAGACTTACAATCTAGTCTTTATAAGATTTTTCAGCCTGAATTTATTCTTATTGCTTAAACTAAAATAATGTAAAATGAAAATAAAGACGTATTATATTGGTAGTTTTCTTAGGCCTCTGGCCGGGGAGACTATCTTTCTTCGAAGAATTCATACTCTTAATTTATACCTCAAAGGCATCAGTTAATATGGCAAAGAAATGTAAAATGCAGAAGAAAATCAGACACCACAAATGAATTAATTACAAACAAATCCAACCAGATTCACCAAGATTTTTTGACTCATAGGAGAAACAGAGGCACAAAGTGATAAAGAAACAAAAAGAGCTTATTTGGACTGATCAGATTTACAACTCAGGAGACAAAATTTTTCAGCAGCTAATATGAGTCTTAGGGAATTCAAATAAGTTTTAAAGCAAAACTCACAACTAGGAAGTTTTTTTTACCAGGAATTTATATTGATATAGTCAGGATAGCAAGCTGTCTTGTAAGACAGGGGTTGAGTAATTTAAAGACTATGCATAAAGCAGTTTCAGAAAAGGAGGAGGAATGGACAAAAGCAAAGACATTCTTCGAAAAGGAAGGAAGTTAGGGGCAAGATGACCCAGGAGGCTATGTAAGGCTTGGAATGTTCTGCTTTAATAAAAACTATAGCTCTTATACATAAACTACAGGCTGTAACAAGTTCTGGTCCCGTGGTGCTTCAGTATGTTGTAGGAAAAGGATGTACAGCTTACACAGGGTCAAAAGTTGATGAGGAGGTACAGAGCCTGGTCCTATCATGTCCTCTCAGCCAAATATATTTTTTTTAAAGAGAGAGTGAGAGAGGAGAGAGAGAGAGAGAGAGAGAGAGAGAGAGAGAGAGAGAGAGAATTTTTTTTTAATATTTATTTTTTAGTTCTCGGCGGACACAACATCTTTGTTGGTATGTGGTGCTGAGGATCGAACCTGGGCCGCACGCATGCCAGGCGAGCGCGCTACCGCTGAGCCACATCCCCAGCCCTCAGCCAAATATTTTAGAGGGTCTCAATCTGGCTTTATCTGTTTGGTTTTAGTTTTTCTACTTCAGCTTTTGGAATTATCTGATTTATATTTTTAAAAACTAATATTCGAATATTTAAAGAAATAAAAACAGAAGACAAAAGTTGGATAGTGTTGAAAAAGGATAAAAAATATTAAGCCAGATTTGAAAGATGCGTGTATCAACTTCAAAATATGAAAAACATAAAAATGTTATAAATATTAAAAAATATTAAAATATTAAAAAAAACATTATAAATAATCTATAAGAGAATTAATAAGCTAGAAGATGTAAAAGATAATCAAGAATGCAGCAGAGAGGGAGAAATTAGGTAAAATATAAAGTAAGTTACCTAAAACCTATGACTGAAGTTATCTTAAAAAAAAAATCAAGTAATGGTAGTACTATCTTTAGTGTCCTGACCAAAAAAAAAAAAAAATGTAAACCAAGAAGACTGTAAAGCAAAAATGTCTCTCAAATTAATTTTACTGATAAATGAAAATGAGTTTGCCTTTTTCCTCATGAGATGGACTTCTAAAGGGATTAGTTTTATTAGAAGTAATTGAAACAAAACAGAGTTCTGAGATGCAAAATCAAATGATTAATTAGATGATAAAATTTTTACTTAAACATATATCAACTATTTTAATCAAGAATAAAATCCTGATTACTTTTTTAAAAATTGAATTGAATTATCTTGGAAGTACCAATAATTTGCTGAGAATGGTTGAATTTAAAGTGTCTCAAATATTTTATATTTTACTTAAAGAGGGCAAATATGTTCATTAACCTTTCATTTAGATTAAGGAACTGTGATGCAATTTCCAAGGAAATAACTATGAGAACAGAAACATTGTATTCAACTTTCTGACACATAATGGTAAATAAGTACATAAGCAATAATAATCCAAAGATAGTTAAGAAAATAAAAAGTACAAAATTTGATGATGCAATTAAATTCAACTCCTATCAGTTATTACAATGTATGAATGAAATAAATTCTCAAGTCCAAAAGAAATTAAGCAGACAGAACATTAAAAGTCAACATGCATAATTTTTATAAAATCTCCAATAAAATGTAGAGATGTTTTAATTCACCATGAAGATAAAGTAATTTGAAACTTAGATAGACCTAAAAGAATAAACTTAACATTGAAGGAAGAAGTATCAGAATTCCAAAGAGAAATTCAGATCATCATATTAACCAGAGATATCAACACCTATGCAATAATTACAAAGTCAGGAAGACAAAAACAGTAAGTATATTGTTTGAACAAGACAATTAACAAGCTTAGTGCAATAAATATGTATAAAATATTGCATATGAGCAGAGACTTGACTTTCATTTGAAGAGCTCATCAAGCATTTATGAAAATAACCATAAGCTAAGAATAGCACACAATCAATCACCAAATGTTGGAGCATACAGCAGTTCAGAACAAATTTCAGAGATTAGCATAAGTACCATGGATCAAGGAGGAAAATATAATGGATTTTTCTTGTTTGTTTATTTGTTTGTTTTTGGTACCAAGAATTGAATCTAGGTCACTTAACCACTGAGCCATATCTCCAGCCCACTTTTTATTCTGAAACAGGGAGTCACTAAGTGTTGAGGCTGGATTTGAACTAGCCGGCCTCCTGCCTCGATCTCCTGAGTCATTGGGATTGATTATAGCAGTGTGCCACTGCAGCCAGTGAAAATGATTTAATACATTAAATGAATATGACCAAAACTCATGCAACCCTGATAAACATGTAGCTAAAGTAAACTTGAACTTCGCAAAACTTAAAAATTGTGCCACACAATGAGATAACTAACTTAAGATATTAGAAAATGACCAGCAATAACATAGCCTGAACAAAATAGTATATGATAATAAAAAAGTAAAAGAAAAACTATATAAAATGGAAAGTAAATGGCCAATAAAAAGAATCTACACTCAACACTTGTTTTTTTTTTTTTTTTTTTTTTGTTTTGTTTTGGTTTTTTCTTTGTTTTTTTTTTTAACTTAAAGAAATTGACAAATTTTTGGTAAAAAAAAATGAATGGTTACAAGCTGATACTATTTGGCTTTTACAAATATTAACTAAACATAACATACAATGAATTTTTTTAAAGAGAGAGTGAGAGAGGGGGGAGAGAGAGAGAGAGAGAGAGAGAGAGAATTTTTAATATTTATTTTTTAGTTCTCGGCGGACACAACATCTTTGTTGGTATGTGGTGCTGAGGATCGAACCCGGGCCGCACGCATGCCAGGCGAGCGCGCTACCGCTTGAGCCACATCCCCAGCCCACAATGAATTTTTAAAAGCAATATTTACTGAACAATATGTATCTGATATTAAAATTGAATGGAAACTTCATGTTTCAAAATTTAAGAAACTAGGAGTATATATAAAAAAATTTAGATTAGGAGGCATAACTTTTGTATGTTGGTACATGGTATATAATGTCCCCATAGATAGTAATGTAGATGATCTGTCTGGTCCATTTCTTGCATCAGTAGATATTAGAAATAAGTTCTGTAACTAGAAGTTACCATCCAGAAGAATTCAACTTGAAGCAAGGGGTAATCTAAATAATTTAAAAATCAGTTCATTTATTAGTTCAAAATGGTATTAATACTTTCAGGAAATCATTTAAACTAAAGAAAGTTGTTCCTGTTCTTGAAAGATTTCATGATTCTATCATATTTATAAAATGGAGAATTTTATTTATGCTCTTTTTGACCAATACATAAATAAGCCTCAAAACTTGACCTTGTAAAATATATTTTTTCCAACTATGAAACATGGAAGTGGAAAAATGCTCTTTCAATCTAAAAAAAAATGCCTGTAATGCTGAAATTATCCAAAAATTTACCTTTCATGGTGCCTTGTGTAAGGTATGTATTTGAGGTATCATTTCCATTTATCCAATATAAAAACCAAGTCAAACTGGAACTTATTTTTTTTCATATGAATTTGGTTTAGCTTATAGGTTCTGAAATAGCACTCCATGGTAGAGTAATTGTATTCTGAAACTAAAATAATGTCAAAACATGAGATAGTATTATCACACCATATTATAATTCCTCTAGATTATAACTTTGTGAGGATATATAATCAAGGCAACTTCACTGCTCTAAAATCATTACTAATTTTAGTGGCTGACTGTAATAAAAGTGTATTACTTATAGTCATCCAGAAACGTAAAATCATAGAATAAGTTACCAGAGACTTAAAAGGGAAAAAAACTTGTTAAAACAGTTCTTTTCAAGCTGTTTCTCTTTTTATGAAATTATAATAAGAATCTGTTTTATGTCTAAATCTGCTTTATGCAGCTCTGTGCAGCAATGTGTCACTTCTTTCTCTGTCTTTTCCAATTCATTTCACTATTTAACAGCTGAAAGTATACCTGCTCTGCCATTTCTAGAGACTAATTGGCACTTGCACTAATTGCATGAGGTGTAATATCAGTAAAATGGCAGTCATCTTGTTTTGGGTCATGAGGCTACTGGTTCTCTGGGCTCTGTAACAAGTCTTTCCATTACCATATAATATCCTTTAAGTGGGTTTTAGATTTTATTTTCAGGTATTAATTGGTGCCCCCTTGAGTCTAAGAATTAGAAATGTCAAGAGTGACAGCAGTTATAGTGTTGATAGTTCACTTCACACTTCCTTTCACTTTCACTACCTGAATTTTTCTGATTATTTTCCCTTTTTCTGATTATTTCACCTGTTGTTACTTTGGCACAATGCAAAATGCCTGTCCATTAACTGTTTTTGCAGATTGACCCTAGTGTGGGAAATGTGTACTAGAGAGCTTATATTTTTAAAGTTTAAGGAGAAAATTGGACTTCCCAGACCATGATAGTTAATTATAAATTTTCCGTGAGTCCTTCAGAATTACTAAACTGATGTCCTACTCAAAATCATTGGAAATTCACATTTTGTCAATGTTTGAGATTCATGTCATTTTCTAAAATATTTTAATATAAATGTATCATGTATTATAACTTATTGATGATGTCAATCCAAGAAAACCAATAATGTTTTCTTTATATATACATTTCCGTAGAAACATATAGGTCATTTTTTAACTCGGGGAAATTTTTTTTTATTAATTCTGGTCTGTATTGATTGACATCCTACACACAATACATATAAGAAATCAATAACATGAGTATAATTTATCTTAATAGGCACTTACCCTGGCACTTTGACATTGATTGTGAGATCAGGTCAAGGAACCCAAAGCAGGTCATTGCTGTATTAAGGTTTTATTGCATTAACTGAGTATGTGAAGTGTTTGCATTTCGAAACTTAGATAGGAAACATCATCTACAGGGGTTTCTTATTTAACACAAAAGGAAGATATCAAGTTAAATATCCCATTGGAATGAAACAAATGGTTTCTCTTGGACTCAGGCAGATAGAGCAGCTTTTGGCTTTGCTCTTCTGGGCCTTGCCTTTGTACCTTGGGGCCTTGCCTGTGTCTTACCAAGTTCTTTTACTAAAGCTCAGATAGGCAATTATGACTGACAACTTGGTTTCTATCCTTCCCTTCCTCTGTGAAGGTACTCTCTATACCTTTCATTACCCTTCTCCCTCAGGGCCTGGCTTTGGTTTGTGGCTGGGGAAGGGTTTCTGAGTGAACACCACAAAGTTCTGCAGTGCCATTGTTAATTGCAAGGAGTGGAGTGAATTACTCCCAGCACTTCTAAACTCCCCTGGTGGATGGCCAACAAACTCTACCAGCAACAGAAAATGCTTGTCCAGGTCAACAGTGCCAGAGCCCTTCTGTTTGAAAACACTTATTTTAAAACAATGCACTTAAAAAAAATAAAACTTGAAAATGGGAAATTATTTGGCATGGATTTAAATATGCAGTGATGCTTCATTTGGCAAAAATTCTCAAAGTAAAATTTCATGATGACACCAAAGAAATTTGTTTGATTCTGCTTCAGATATATAGATATGAAAGGACAAAGGTGTTTTTTGTTCTTTAAATTTATCTTTTTAAAAAAATATTTATTTTTTGGTTGTGACTGAACACAATATCCTTATTTCATTTATTTATTTTTATGTGGTGCTGATGATTGAACCCAGGGCCTCCCACTCTACCACTGAGCCACAAACCCAGCCCCTAAAATTGATCTTAATGTGTAATTTTACATCATATTGGAGACTTGCTAGTTTCTATTAAAAATGGTTTTCAGAAAAAAAAATCTCAAAACTGAGTTTACTATTTTGAATAGTAAACACTGAATTAGAAAACAATGGGCTAATACTGGTTTTACTTCTTAAACAGAAGGCCACTAGGCAAGACATTTGGCTTCTCTATATTAGTCTCTCACCTGAAAAAGTGGTGCTTTCATCAATGTTTTATATGTTCTACCCAAAGTCAGATTAAGTTATTTTAGAACTGGCTTTTACAATTTCTTTTAGTTTTCAAAAATGCCACTATTGCTGTGGAAGTTACATTTTATCTTGAAAAAAAAAAAACAGATTCAACAATGGGTGGAAACTCAGGGGTAGCACATTTGATGGCAAAGAGAGAATAAAAAGGTGCAGGGAAGCAGGCTTCCAAAGGGCCTTGTCTTCTGTGAGCTGAGTAGACATTCCAAGGACATATGCAAGGTGCTCCATGAAAACAGGACAGGCCAGAGGAGCTGGGTTACAATAAGAGGTGAGGACAAGAACCCTGTTCTGTGTCATTGAATCTTGACATTCAGTACATGTGTTCACTAGTGGGAGAACAAGGAACTCTGAGTCTTATGTAAAAAAAAAAATGCTGGGGTCTTCTGGAACTTGCATCTCTATGAAGAATGTGAGCTTGACCTCGAATAACTGTTATCTATATTTTGAACTTTCTTTAAAACCAATTTCTTCTGAAAATATGCTTTTTGTTTCTTAGTAGTTTACTTTAATATGTTACCCACATTTCTTTTGAAATAATTTTTAAATTGCTTTCTTGTGTAACAATGTTTACTAGGTTTATATTAAAGTTTTAAGTCAACATATGTAACACTTTACCTTTTATCATTATAATCTTTTAGATTAGGGTTTTCTCTATTTTATTATATTTCAACCAGTGTAATGATTTTTTTCTTAGCTTTTACTTTATTTACTTTTAAGTCCATTTATTTCATTGCACCTTATTTGTAATGTAGCCTAATTTATTTTTTATTCTTCTAACCCATTATTTGCTTCATTTTAACTTCTAAAAATATGTTCTGTTGATGTTTTTATATTTTAAAATATACTGATGTGTGATACAAACACAGTATTTCACCTAGGTTGAAAACAGTTTTAATTTTCTTACAAGTGTGTGTGTGTGTGTGTGTGTGTGTGTGTGTGAGAGAGAGAGAGAGAGAGAGAGAGAGAGAGAGAGAGAGAGAGAGAGAGAGAGAGTAGGTAGTTGACCAGTAAGGAAAATCTTTTATTTTTGTTTGCTTTCTAGGCCTTATTTTTGGAAAATTATTATTATTACTGAGACTCAGGGAATCCCATTATTTTAGGAAATAACTACAGAGGCAAACCACTATTGCCTGATCTTGTAGATGTACTGGGAAGGCCATTTCTGAACACTAACACTGCAGACTAAGCTACCCCAAGTCCTCTTTAGTCACATAAAAGTAAAACAAGTTTGGGGAATGTCCCTAAGGATTGAAGACCATTTTGTATAAAGAAATACTATACCTGAAAGATTGTCTCTCACCCAGTTTGAGGTAGACCAAATGTTGTGAGAGTGGAGATGAGCTGTGGTTGCCTTGCTTAGGCAATCTATACTTTTAGGAAGTTCTAAGAAATAACTTATTTTATCCTTAGTGGATTTTCAGGTTAGAATTCCTGAGGTCCAATTCTTACTGGACCTTTTTGTCAAGTGTATTATCCTGGGCTTCTTACTAAATTTCAGTTTATCTCACTTTCCACCTCTGTTAAATTGTGCCACTAAGTGCAATAATCTTATATTTAATTAAATGAATTTATAAATCACATAGAAAAGTATTGATATAAAAGAAATGACTAGATGAATGCTAGATGGTTTTACCAGCCCTCACCGTGATATAGTTCTAGGGACATGCTACAGCTGAGTCTTGAAACTCCTTCTTAAAGACCAAGTCTGGCCATCAGCAAAGTCAGATAGTGGAACATTTTTCTCTGCCTTTCCCAGAACATTTTAGTGTAAGCCAACACCATTATCAAGAACAGAGGAGAGTTGGACCTGTTGACAGGAGGCCCAGAGTTCACATGTCAGAGTGCAAGCTATAGTAATAGGAGTACCCACTGAGGACAGAGGAAACAATACTTCATACACCCCATGGCATTCTAAGGGTACAAATCCAGAAAAGAATAGACTGGTCCTGTGCCATGCAGTCTTGAAACAGCACAGACCATTTGCCTTATCTTCCTCTATGTCATTGCATTTTAGTTATCACTTTCTAATATAACAAACAATAGTATACTTTTCTATTGAATTAATTTTATGATTTTCTTCTCTCTACAAATTAGAATGAAACTCCCAGGATGTAATAATTTTCGCTCATACGCTTACTTCCTCAGGATATGTAATGTGTGTCACAGAATAGGTCCTCAATAAATATTCAAATGAACAAATAGTAAAATGCAAAAGATAAATTAACTGAGAAGGGATTTTTAAATACAAATCTAATGAAATAGAATAAAATAGTTAAATATTTTTAGTGAAAAATGAATGACTCTGGGCAAATAATGCATGGTAGGTGGTCTTTGGTGATTTCAAAAATACAGAACAGGAAATTAATAAATTGTTATGGCATGAAATAAAGAAAAATAGTGTCCAATTCCTTTCTTTAAGCTTATCAAAAGTGAGCTATTTTTTATTTGTTGATTTCACCCACTGATATAAACATGAGGTATATATTATTAAGTTGTTTCCTCTCAGAAAATGACACAACTGTCCATCTGGTTACTAAAGTCAAATTCTTGCATCACTGTGCTTGATTCTGTTCTTTCCTCATCCCTCACATTCATTCCACCAACCAGTCCTCTCAGCTCTGCTCAAACAGACCAAATATGTCCATGCCACTCTTTCTCCACCCCCGCCTGTGGCACCTTCTTCCTCTGGATCCCTGCAAGAGTATCCTAAATGTCCACTAAGCATCTGCTCTCACTTCTGTACTTTTCTTTTTCTTCAAAACTTTCAGATACATCTTATGAATCACATCATGCAGTCTTCTGCTTAAAATCTCTCCTATGCCTTCTGATGATACTTAGAATAAAAGTTAAACTCTGAACCATGTCTGTAGAATCTCACCCCTCTGACTTTATTTTCTATTCCCTGTCATACTACAGGTTCACCTCCCTTAGAACCTCTGTATGTTTGGTAAAATTCAGGACCGTCTCCAGTAAACACACACACACACACACACACACACACACACACACACACACACACATACTTTCCCATGGCTGGCTCTGCTGTTCTCAGAGGGATTTTTGTTTTTGTTGTTTTTTACAAATAAGCATATACCTGTATTCTTTTCCATTTTCGTATAAGTATTTGGAAGCACATTGTTCATTTATTTGTATTCTTATTTAATAGTTGCCACCCACCTAGATGTAAGGCCCACTATAATAGAAACTGCCTTTTCTTTTACATGGAAACATTAGAATGCAGATTAACATTTTAAAGGAATATGTGAGGTCTTTGTACTTTATTCAAAACTAGTAATTCCCATGTTAGAATTGATTTCCCTTGCAAAAAAAAAAATAAAAAATACTAACCGTGTTTTACTACTACTTTGGAAACATAAAACATAGAAATGGAATCTCCTTTAAAATACTTTCCATGATCCTTCAACATTTGTTTGTTTTGCTTTGAGTACTATAAAACTGATACGTACCATCTGGGGAGTGTCTACCTTATGCCAAATTTATGTTATGTGGTATAAATACATTATCTTAAAGTCCAGTGCGAACCTGTGACAAAAGGAGTGTTGTTATCCTTATTTTAGATTTCTGGAAACTAAGGCTTAAATCCTATTCAACATATGTATGTTAATACTCTCATTTGATTAGCATACTTTCAACCTCAACTTTTTTCTGTACTTAAAAACCTAAGTTTATCCTGAAAATGTGTTGAAAGCCAACCATCGAACATTCATGCAATACATATTAACTGACCACTAAAAATTATAATCAGGTAAGAAAGAGAGCATAATACCTGATATTTAAAATAAATAAAATAAAATATGCCCTGACACAATAGGATCATTGATTATAAAATGAAGAAACTGAGTCAACAGCAATAAGAAGGATGATGAAGTACATGGAAGCCTAGAAACCATTTGTAAGTTAGCCTTGGGATGCTTAGGGACTGCATCCTGTACAATAATGAGGGGACTGATCAGCTCAGGTGAAGAGCTTCTGCTATCTCTAAGACCTATTTTGGAAATTAGGCTTATCAAAGGCTCCAGGTATGTATGAAATACTTTGTTTTAATGCTAAGATTAGAATGTTCTTAGATTTCCAAGAGAAACATTTCTGTTTCTCTATGAAACATATTCCAATTAATCTCAGTCCCTCATGCTTTACATATATTCTAATTTGTGTGATTTAAAATCAATGGCCACTCAACTGGGAATCCCTTCACAGTGCTTTGTAGCACAAAGTAAGGAGTGGCTACACTCACTACTCACTCGAACTAAGTAAACTATGTCATTTCCTTATGATTCAGTTTCCTTTAGAGTGACAGTTCTAACTTATCCACAAGGTTATAAAGGGTGGAGTCAGGGGAATCACAGACAACATATACCCCAGGCACAGAGTTGTGGCAACAGATTTAATCCTCATTTTTTGCTATATAATTCCATAGGAATTAAGAAAATTACCTCACATGCCTAATACTCTTATACTCAAAATTCTTGTAATTGTCCACTGGCAAGAGCATTAGTCCAAGAACTTCAGGCTACATTCACGACAGTCTCTAATCTGACCCAATCCTATAATCTCAACTTTAATTTGCCCAATGGAGCACATTGTCAAGCATAATTGGCAACTCTTACAAGTCACAGTTGTTTGAAACAACAAGACACAAAAAGGTTATATTTATTGAAGAAAATGAATCTATTTTTCATATAAAAACTATATACTCTTTCTCTGGCCATAAAAGCCTAACATCTTCCTCTGTGATTCCACCCCATCTCTCCAATCTCAGCACTTGTTTCAGGTTGGATTATCCCCATGCGTGCTTATATTAGATATTTGATTGCAGGAGGCAATATTAGTTCATTATTATTAGTACCTATGAACTAAGTCTATGTAATTATTTTATTATATACCCATGACCAAAATAATTAGTTTAAAGTTGGGAAAGAGATCACAGTAAAAACCAATGAGAAGCAGTGAAAATGTGTCCTATTGTGTTTATGGGAAATATTCTAGCTCTCCTTTCTGGTCTGAAAAAGAAATCTTATCCTGAAAATGAGTTGAAAGCCAACTCCAGCACAACACTGAAGAAGGTTAAACGTGGCCAGATAAACTGTTCAAAATGGAGAGGAAAAAATGGGTTTTCATATAATTATCTTAAGTCCCAAATCCAGTATTATATGAAAAAAATATACCTTTGAGTGATTTATGGAAGCAAATACATTTCTTTTCTCATTTTTCTTCTTTATACTTTTCCTTCATTTTTCTGCTTAGGCAAGTTAGGTCTTTCTGGGGAGTTACTTGAAGATTTCTGACCAATAATCTCCCATGTTTAAAAAACTCTGAAGAGTTCAACATGTATCCTTCTCATAAGAAGTTTACATTCATTTTGGAATAGGAACTAGAAACAAATAAAAAGTGAACTAGGTACACAATCCAATTTATATCCCCAAATAACCAATTGTGACAATAGAGCCAATGGTGCTTAAGGCAAGGATTTGATTTGGGTCTGAAAGGGTAATGAAATTTAAACTAAAATAAATAAATACTTAAATGTGAGCCAAAATAAATTTAAGTCTGTCTCAAAAATTTCAATTTTTGTAGCTTTGCTCTCTCATTCTAAACAACTTGACATCCTTTGTTTCTATACACTAGCATTAAAGAATTTCAAAGATTATATTAAATCTGGTTCTATGAAAAATAATTTTTGTTTACCATTGAATTTTAAATGTGGCTTTACTCTCATATTTGATGTCTGATTCCAGAAATCATTATCATGCCATTTGGAGATATGCTTATGTTTATCATAGTGTTTTCAACAGAATACTCTCTTTAAAAAATCCATAAAGTTAGCCAATCAAGAAGATGAATGGTCTGCAGCTGTTTTTTTCCCTCCTATTAACACTCTAGCCTTATCCAACTCCTTCATTTATCCTTCTGTTTTCAAAGGAGCGCTTAATTACTTCCATCCCCATTTCAGTTGTAAATGTCTCTTTATTACCATTCTTTCTTTAGAATAAATCCTCCAACCTATTCACGGACCTGACACTTCACCACTGATTTACAAGTGATTCAATTTTATTAATCAGATGCTTGACCTGGCTTTGGGATAGCTGCAGTACCATGGCTAGTAGCTGTTGATGAAGCGTCCCCTTTCTTCCTCCTTGTTTCTTAAAAAAATATGCAGGTACATTTGCAGCTTCAGCTTCTTTTTTGAGGAATATTGAAATTAAAAAGAACTAGTGAAAATAGAAAATCTTGTAATTGTCTTGAAAAGAGTTATTTCACACTGTTGGCTGTGGAAGCTATAGTTGCAGTGGGGATAAAGTTACCTATAAAGGATTTGTCTGAAATTTTCCATTAGAAATTCCTCCTTCATAGATTTCAAGCTACTGCTGAAATTACTGTCATGAGACCAAGCCATGACTCCATTGCAAAATATTCTAAAAGCATAATTAAACTTATAGGTAACCAGGCTATACAAGCTTCATAGATTTTAATATTTCTATGTATGTTCATAAATTCCTCTTTAAAATATATATGAGACACACTAACGATTATATATATGTATATATTATATTTATTGTTCTAGTTTTTCTCTAACTGTGACCAAAATACCTGAAGACAACAATGTTACAGTAGGAAAAGTTTATTTGGCACTCAGGGTTTCAGAGGTCTCAGTCTATAGATGGCCTATTCCATTGCTTTGGGCCCATGGTAAGGCAAGACATCATAGCAGAAGGGTGTAGAGAAGGAAAGCAGCTCAGAACATGACCACCAGGAAGCAGAGATAGAGCTCTGCTCACCCAAGGCAAAGACACACCAGCAGTGATCTATCATCTCCAGCCACACCCTACCTGCTTAGAGCTACTAACCAGTTAACCCATTCAAGTGAATTAATACACTGATTAGTTTAAACCTCTTACAACATAATCATTTCATGTCTAAACTTTCTTGCAGTTTTTCACATCTGAGCTTTTCGGGGACACCTCACATCTAAAGCATAACATTCATAAACTATTAGACACATACACTTATATCTAACAATTGTGTTTGTGTGTGTGTGTGTGTGTGTGTACATACATACATAAATACATATTAAATTGTTCTTGGCCTAAGCCATCCATTGGCCATATTTTATATCATTGATGTAGATCCATGTATTTATTTCTATTTGTCTTCCAAGTTTTCCATTACTCGCACTAAAAATAAATTAGATTAAAACTCCTCTGCAATTCTTGACAGTATGAAAAAAGAGGAGAGGGTGTGAAAGGCCTACATACTTAGATTTTGTGCTTGAAACCAAGTTCTGTGTATGTTTTTACCAGAAAAAAAAATGCATTGAGTGATGATGGGTTGGGGATACAGATAGCAAAGGAAATTGCTGTTTCCCATTTGGTTATTGCTTCATGTATTATTTCTATAAACAAAAGGAAGGAAGAGTTCACTACCATTTGGATACTAGAATTTCACATAAAATTCCTAAGAAAAAGAAAAATTTTAGAATAGAAAGAAGGAGGCTTTATTATGTCTTCATTCACAAATTAATAACCATGTGGCCATTTAGAAGCATTTAAAAATTCTCTTAAAATCAGTTTTGTTACCTGTAAAATAAACTTAACATATTTACCCAGCAAAGTCTCTGTGAGGAATGAATGAATGAATCCATTCTATTAGTTTAATCCATTAGTTTATTCTATGTATTTTCCAGATAGATCTTTTTTTCTGTCCTTTGAGTGATCCTCCAGGTTTTTCCTGTCAATCTACCTCCTCTGACTTATGAAGTATCACAAACGTTATGTTGCCTTTTTTTGTGGATAGTTGGTAGTTTGTTCAGACTTTGAAATTACTTGTCAAGAAGATCAAGCTGGATAAAGTCACAGCATTGTTCCATGATCTCTGTTGAGCATCCATTTATTCACTTATTCTTCAAGTCTTATAATCTCCTTGGAAATAGTGAAGATTTATTTGGATCATTGTCTTACTTTGAACTTATATGGTACCTTCGTACAAAGTATTCTTCTGACTACCCTCTTTAAATTAAACTCCATTTCATTATCTGTAATTTCCCTGTGTATTTCCAAATTCTTCCCTAAAATATTAATTTGATAGTTTCAAGATGTTTTTCTTTCATTGTATGTTCAGCATATAGCATACTACCTTATAGTTATTCAAAATTTTTGTTTTATCAAGTAAGATCCTAAAATACCTCAAACTGTTACAATAATTTCATGAAATAAGAAAGGAAGATATAATCTCAGAATTTAAAATAATGTAAGTGTAGTTTTATGGGAGATCATGCCATTCTCAGTTTCCATTAAAAGCAGACATTTTAAACCTTGTTGCAGACAGTAACTGCCTTCTCCGTGGCCTGTGGAACCAAGAATATGTTCTTTTGGTGTATATAGAAAATGCAGGAGAAAACATTTGTATTAAGGAAACATCATGAACTCTCAGGTTTAGAGATTTCGGATTTTGAGGGCCTGTGGAATAGTAAGAAAGATGTGCCTCATAAACTACAAAGAAAAATTGGCATTGGAGCCATTCATCCCCTGGGTGTTTTGTTTTACTTTTTGTAGGTACCATTCCTCACCATACTCCCACATTTGTAAATCTAGTAGTATCTCATTTTTACTGCTTCCAATAAAATTAGGCTGTATTCCTTGCAGAATATCTTCTAAATTTCTTGTAGCTTTTGTGATGCATCATTAGCTAATGTATTTTTTACAGAACATTGGCCTGTGTTGAATGGAAAGGCCTGCTGGCATATCCTCTATACACAATCCTCAAATCCTAAATACACTCTTGTCCTAACAAATGAATCGAATAATGTAAAATGCGATGATAAGCAGACATAACTGATCAAGCAACAGAAGGTCCAATAAAATTGCCAATCTATTTGATATATGTTAATGGCAACTATCTAATTTTATATCTATTTTCATAAAGGGCAGAATCCATTTTTACTATGACTGTGAGGCAGGCAGATGGTATATACAACTGTGTTTACTTTATGAAAAGAAGGAAGGAAGAAAAAGGGGAAGAGAGGGAGGGATGAAGACAATGAAGGAAAGGATAAAAGAAAAACATTAATCCATCAAAAATATATCAATAATAGTAATGAAAGTATTCTTAGGTATCAATGAGTGTTCACCTATGATTAGTGGAGATTTCACCAATCAATCTAAACAGGAAGTAGAGACAATGTAATTTCTAAATCAAAATAGAATTTGGGGCAACAGAGTGACTAAAATGATCACTGCCAAAATTATTGACTTGTATTTAAATTTATATTTAATTACACTAATTTGCCAATGTTATATATCTGGAGATGAGCATTACATTTATTTCTAAATATTGACATACAAAAGGCTGCTTCCCACTTTAGTGAGTGGTCTATATATGAAAATATCATTGGACAAGTAATATAACAAATATATGGAAATAAATGAAAAATTTAAGATAAATTATAGAACTGATAAAATTTAAAAGAAAATATAGGGCTATAATGGACCTTAAAAGAAGAAAATAAATATATGTGGTTCTAATTAGAAAAAAGATTAGACATTGTGTTCTCTTTGATGAATAAGAACTTCTAAACAATAACAAGTTGCTTGGTACAGAGAAATCTCAAAAGTACATGAATCCCCAGGTGCGTTGACAGAGGCCTGTAACACCAGCTATGAGAATGCTAAATTAGGAGAATCACAAGTTCAAGACCAGTCTGGACAACTTAGGAAGGGCTTTCCTTAAAAGAAAAAAAAGGTTTTGTGTATAGGAAACTGGTGGTATAGTGCTTACCTAGTATGTGTCAGACCCTGGGTTCAGTCAACTCTTTTTTTTTCATCATATTCATTCCAGTCCCTTTAGCTGCTCTTCCTCAACAGTAAGAGGTTATGATTCTCCTATAATAAAATTGACAGTTTTACCCCAATAAAAAGATATAAAATCCAGTAGAATACTTGTACTTTATATTTATGAAACCAATTGTTTCTTTAAAAAATAATTGGTTATTCAAGAATTAGTCTTTGAACTTTGAGTTTCTTACAAACGATTTAGAATAAAAGCATAAAAATTTAGTAAATCATTTTATGGTACTTGGTTTTGCTATCTTTTTGAAGTAACAACTGTAATTTCAACTATTTGTTTTCTTCTTCCTTCTAGGAAGAGGACATTTTAAAAATTTGTTCTTTTTAGTTATACATAATAGTAGAATGTATTTGACATGTTATAAATATATAGAATATAACTTCCCATTCTTGTGGTTGTACATGATATAGAGTTACACTGGCCATGTATTCATATATAACCATAGGAAAGTTATGTCTGATTCATTCTACTGTCTTTCCTATTCCCATCCTCACTCTTTTCTATCATCTAATGAACATCTATTTTTCTCTCTCCATGCCCTATTGTGTGTTAGTATCCACATATCAGAGAGTACATTAGGCCTGTGCGTATTTTTGGGATTGGCCTATTTCACTTAGCATGCTAGTTTCTTCCAGTTCTATCCATTTGCTGGCAAATGCCATAATTTCATTCTGTATAGTTAAAATATTCCATTGTGTATATATATCACATTTTATTTTTCCATTCATTTGTTAAAGAGCACCTAGATTGGTTCCATAGCTTGTGAATTGAGCTATAAATATTGATGTGGTCATGTCACTATAGTATGTTGATTTTAAGAACTTTGGGTGGACCCCAAGGAGAAGGATAACTGGGTTAAATTGTAGTTCCATTCCAAGTTTTCTAAGGACTCTCCATACTGCTTTCCAGAACAGTTACACTTATTTGCAGTCCCATCAGCAATGTGTATGAGTGTACATTTTCCCCACATACTCACCAACATTTATTGTTACTTGTATTCTTTTTTTTTAAAAAGAGAGGAGAGAGAGAGAGAGAGAGAGAGAGAGAGAGAGAGAGAGAATTTTTTAAATATTTATTTCTTTTAGTTATTGGCAGACACAACATCTTTGTTTGTATGTGGTGCTGAGGATGGAACCCGGGCCGCACGCATGCCAGGCAAGCGCGCCACCGCCTGAGCCACATCCCCAGCCCAATTACTTGTATTCTTGATAATTGCCATTCTGACTGGAGTAAGATGAAATCTCAGTGTAGTTTTGATTTGCATTCCTCTAATTGCTAGAGATGTTGAACATTTTTTCATATCCATAAACCTTATGTCCATTCTCTCTATTCAGCAATTTCAATTTTTAATATATGTAATTATATGTGTTATATATAATTATATATATATATATATACAATTTAATATATATTAATATATATATATATATATATATATATATATATATATATTTAGTTATAGTTGGGCACAATATCTTTTTTGTTGTTGTTTATTTTTATGTGGTGCTGAGGATCCAACCCAGTGCCTCAAATGTGTTAGGCTAGTGCTCTACCTTTGAGCCACAACCACAGCCTCTAAATTTCATTTTTAAAAGTTGTTTTCTGTATCTTAGGTAAAAGAAAAAATGATGTATAGACAAATTTATAATAATTGTGCTTTTTAATATAATGCCTCAAAATATTTTTGTAGGTAATTTGAGAAGATTCATATCAGCAAATTTGAGTGGGAATATTTTTTCCCTACATGTTATACCTATGTTTTAGTATTTCTCAATCTTTAAATAAAAGCTTTTGAATGTATTTATTAGGTTAGTACCCTCATCAGAAAGGATGCCAGAGTTTTTGCTTCCTCTCTTTGCTTGTGCCATGTGAGTACATGAGGAAAAGATGGCCATCTGTAAGCAAGCAAGTAGGCCTTCACCAGGGAACTGAATGAGTACCTTGATCTTAGACTTCTCAACCTTTATGACTGTGAGAAAAAATTCCTATTGTTTGAGTCACTCAGTTTATGGTATGTTGTTATAATAGCCTAAGCTGACTACTACACTACGTTCTTTTTCTTTTTTTCTTTTTTTTTCACTTACCTGGATTGAAAAGAATCCATCAAAGTGAAATTTATATTCCATCATTTCATATATCTAAGTGTTCCTCAATTCAAAGTGTTCTTTACTTGTTTTAAACATTGATAAGTTGGAAATGTTTGTTGCTTGATTGTGGTATCATTTCACAATACACAGACCAAAACATCATGCTATGTATTTTAACTATATGCAATTTATATTCATCAATCATACCATAAGAAATTTGAAGAAATAAACATGGATAAAGTAATGTATATACCAGTAATTGGATAACCTCATGCTAAAGTTCTTCCCTGTGTCATTAACATTTCTTTTGTGAATGGGTCTGCAAATAGGATGTGAACTCCTGGATGTGAGGAACCAGTTAGTCGTGTATATGCATTTATGATACAAATGGTTTTTGAATGGGATATAGCAAACGTTTAACCTTCATTTTCTTGTATAATTTTAAAGGAAGATTGTCCCAGATAAAACTTCTATTTAATGATCAAAATTTATCTATCCAACAGGCTGAACTAATGAAATTTACCTAGAAAGGTTTATAGGCTGTTGGCATTATTCAAACTGATAAAGAAGGAGGTTGGCATTCATTGCCTTCTTAATAACAAGTTTTGTTAATGACTATTAGTCTTAATATGTAGTATTGATGATTATTTTTAAAGAAGTAATGAATAAGAAGTATGGGTCTGGAGATTGTACATATCTGATTTTGACAAATACCACACCTTTGCACCCCAGATATGTGGCCTCAGACAGCCTCCTGAAACCATGGTGTCTTCATTTGTCACATGGAAATAAAACCAGTATCTACCTCAGGGGGTTAATGTGGGGATTTTTTATATCTTAAAAAACAGAGGCAGTCAACAAGGAATACACAATAACTTCTGGGTATTATTATTATTGTTTTGTAGTCTATTTTATTTTACAAGACAGACATTTACAGAATGAGTTCTTGTGAATAGCCAATGCTAATTAAAATCCTCATTTGAGTTATTTGACTAAGGAGACACCCCAAATAAAATATGCTCCCCCTTTGGGGATATGATTCTTATTTCTTGATAGTTCTCATTAAGTGTTTGGGTTCTAAAATCCATATTTTGTAAGCCCCATGTGCTGAAGAGTTTGCTTAATCACATTCTGAGCTTCGTGTTTGCTAATATTCTCTCTAAAGCCCTAGCTGAACATGGTTTATTTTCTTGAAGCAGATTTATTAGGTCTATGAAGAACATGTATTAATGCTTGGTAGCATGAATATCTCTTTATTGGAATAATTACTGGCGAGTTAGGAATTGAAAATATTGATTGCATTTATTTAGTCTTTTGATATGGACAAAAAATATTAAAAGCCATCAAACACTAGCATTGCCCTTTGACAGCATCATTTAATTCTAGCTACAGGGAAAATTGTGACATAAACAAAAGCAGCATGACTTATCTATCTTCATTAGGCTCCTTTCTACATGGGGGGATATACCTCCTTCCTTAAAACAGTATAAAAAACACTAGCTGGATTAATAAAAGTAGGAAAGTATATTATAGATTAGCAGAAAATTATGTAACTGAAAGCAAAAGGCATCCACAAAAAAAAAAAAAAAAAACTTGGCCACAAAAATACCCCCAAATAGACATTTTAAGATTGGAAATGTCTTTGTTAGTTCTACAATATTGTTATTTCATCATTTCTTAAGGAATTGGAACCCATGTTGTTCATTGGCCATATGTGGTTATTTAAAGTTAAGCTTAAATTAATTAAAATTAAATTAAAATTTAAAAATAAGTTCCTCAGTTACACCTTCCCCAATTTGAAGTAGTCACATGTAGCTTAGTAGCTATACAGTCTTTTTTTTTAATTTTTATTGTTGGTTGTTCAAAACATTACATAGTTCTTGACATATCATATTTCACACTTTGATTCAAGTGGGTTGTGAACTCCCATTTTTACCCCATATACAGATTGCAGCATCACATCGTTTACACATCCACTGTTTTTCATATTGCTATACTAGTGTCTGTTGTATTCTGCTACCTTTCCTGTATTCTACTATCCCCCCTCCCCTCCCCTCTCCTCCCATCTTCTCTCTCTACCCCATCTACTGTAATTCATTTCTCCCTCTTTTTTTTTCATAGAATTTGCAGGGAAATGGATGGCATTAGAGCAGATTATGCTAAGTGAAGCTAGCCAATCCCTAAAAAACAAATGCCAAATGTTTTCTTTGATGTAAGGAGAGTAACTAAGAACAGAGTTGGGAGGAAGAGCATGAGAAGAAGATTAACATTAAACAGGGACGAGATGTGGGAGGGAAAGGGAGAGAGAAGGGAAATTGCATGGAAATGGAAGGAGATCCTCAGGGTTATACAAAATTACATACAAGAGGAAGTGAGGGGAAAGGGGAAAAAAAACAAGGGGGAGCTATACGGTCTTGAACAGAGCAGATTTAGCACATTGCTATTATCACAGAAAGACCTTTTTGGACAGCACTGGGAAAATTCATATATTCCACTTCTCACTCTAATTATAGGTCTCAACTTTCAGAAACCATGTTGATATTGATAATGAAAAAGAAACAGCAAATGATCTTTTTGGGTATTTCCAGCATTTTCTGTATGTATAATTTAAGCCAACAAACAGTTCTATCAGCAACCTTGTACATGTAGGGCTACTTCTTATTCAATATACGTAACCTATGTTAGTGAGTCTGCCTGAATCTGAGTTCTTAATTTACATACATATCATTTAAGTCAATAATAGAAATTTTTAAGAATTTTCAGTTAGAATTAAAATATCTATGAGATGAATTCTGAAGCTTAAAAACAAGTAATTTAGTTTTTGTCTTATATCTGACCCTCAAACCTACTGTGTGAGCTCTATCTTCCATTCAAGAAGAACTATTCTTTAATTCTGGGCATTAATAAGTAATTCTTATTTTCAGATATTAAAAGGCTACTATTATTAAATACACAACCTTAAATTTTCATCTACTGCATTCCTTCTCTCATAAGGGCAGTAACTCTTCCCATACCTTAGATGGGAATCACCCAGCCTGCAATGAAAAACATTGCTGTCTACTTTCTTCAATGGTACACCTCCTCACTCTTTGCTAACTATTATTTCTAGCTCCTTCAGAGGCAAGAATGGGGTACAGTGAAAAATCAAAAGAAAAGAAGAAAAAAATCACAGGTATCTGATGTTGCCATCCCACACATTGGATGCCCACATGCAAGGCTTTACTCACAAAAGGCATCTTAGTGGTTCTTTGGACATCCCACACAAGTCCTCAGGCATAGGAAATTCCATTTTCTTCACCTCTAATGACTCTCTCCTCAACTCTTGCTTTGGTGTTGAATGCTGCACAGCCTTTCTGTCATTTTGCCTTGCCTTCCACAGATAATCCTTTGGGCATGGTCCTTTGCAGAAGACTAAAGCAAAAGTTACATTCTTTGCTTTTCACTTCAGTCTAGGCCCAGAAAGTGTAGTTCACTCTTTCTAAAGTCTTTTCATTTTGCACTGTTATCACTTGAACTTTGTCTAACCTTGAACTTTAGATTTATCCAGGCACTAGTGTCTCTGGCCTACAAATATCAAGAGATTCCAGACCACTTTCATCATACTTTGAGGAATTATAAGCCAAGAATATAAGTCTCTGCTATTGTTCTGGGTTTTGTTTAGCCCCTCTTAGACAAAATAGACACATGTAATCCATGTGTTGTGGCATTTGAAGACAAGATGAAACAAAGTCTTGCTACATATTAAATTGATAAATTACTTATTTTAGTGAAGGCTACACATTGATTCATTTCAGCAGTGTTCATGGAAATTCAACTATGAACCAGGTACTGATCAGAGCTTAGGTATAAAAATGTGAGTAAAATAAATATGGGCATTGAGCTCATACAGCAGCAAAGTTTTTGAAAGATAGTATAAATAGCATGGTCTTTGGAGTCAAACTCAGAATATCATCAACCAATCTCTCTTCCTCACCTCCTCCTTGTTCTGAGTTGTTGAATTTCATCCATGTAATAGAGATGAGCTCCTTTTATATTCATAGCTCTCCATTTCATATAAAAATATTTAGAATATATAAAGTGTCAGCACATTTTAGCAACTGGAAAAAATGTATTACAATCGTAAAGTATAAAACTGCAAACTCTCAGATTATGCTGGATTCTTGGATCTCCACTTGTGTTTTTAAATATTTAATTCAACCCAATCATCTTGAATCTTTTTTCTACACTAGTGATTTCCATATTTGTATCTTAATCCCAAAATTCTGTTCTTGAGTTCCAGTTTCATATACCAATTCTCATTCAACACACCTTTTAAACTGTATCAAATTTGCTTCAAACAAAACTTTCAATATTCAAATTTTAATGTACTGCCTCCTCCTAAGCCATTTTTCTCCTAGACTTTTCCATTTCAACAACTAATCCTTCCACACAGCTGTTTGTTTAAGCCAGTTTTATTTGATTCCTCCTTCTTTATAATTCCCACCCCTAGTATATAAGCCATCTTAAGTCATTAATTTCTTTAAAAAATATTCTAATTTAGCCAACCATAGCAGCACACACCTGTAATCCCAGCAACTTGAGGACAGAGTCAGGAGGATTAAAACTATAAAGTCAGCCTAGGCAACTTAGCAATAGCCTGTCTCAAAATAAAAAAAAATAAAATAAAAAGAGTTTGGGAATGTAGAGTGGTAGAGTGTCCCTGAGTTCTGTCCCCAAGACCCCTCCCCCTAAAATCTTGATTTTTCTCAGCATCTCCTCTGATATCACATTGATTCAAACTATACTACTACTTGTCACTTGGTTTATGCAGTAATTTCTTTAGTAGTCTCAATCTTTGCCATCTCTATTTGAGAATGTTGAAAATTATTTATAATCATAGTTTGTTTATTTTACATTAATTTGTAAATTCCAGTAGAAGATATTTTATTTATTCTGCTAGTCTGTTAAGTTACATGAAACAAAGACTGTGTTTGATTTATTCATCCCTTTATACTATTGAAGGCAATGTAAGTGCTCAATACATATTTGTTTAATGAATGAATAAATCCTAGGGTGGCCAATGGCTTATTTTTTTACACCTATTAATGGACTCAAATCCTTGATTGCTAAAAAATGCAGTTATTACTGAATTAATCTTTTCTAAGCTTAATTTTTTCCAAACAGGAAAACAAGAGGACTTTGGAAATCAAATATTCATAAACATTGGCTTAGTTTAATCACATTTGTAGTAACTATCCAGATTTAGAAACAGATTGACCAAGAGGCAACAATAATCCACCTAATTAGTAAAATCTAGATTAGGCTGAAATGACAAGGCTTTGCAGAAAACAGTGTAGACTTGACTGAGAACTTTTAAAAACATTTGAGTTTGGAGAACTGATTCTATACAATGTTTTTCTATTACCAAAAATAGCAACCTTAAGCAAAACAAATAAAACCTATGTCTATATTTTGATCATATCCTGTATCATTCTGTATCACTGGATTCTCCCCAGGATGAAAACTGAGAAGTTATTGAGGGAAAACTTTGGCAAACAGGCAGACAGGAAGCAGCTAGAATACATTTTAAAAACAAACAACCCTGAGAATTGAGAAACAGACAAAAGTGTCTTAAGGGCAATGGAAAATTTCTCCTCAGTCCTCTAAAAGTTCACTTGAATAACCTGACAAAGTCAAATTAAATAAAAGGTAGGTTCCAAGGTAGGTTCCAAGGCCTCTCAGCATGTCAAAGCATCAGGCTTGAGGGTGCCATTTTTGGAGATCAACACTGTCCAACGTAGAAGGTGAAGTTAATTAAATTTATCTGAGGACACTGGGCAGATGCAATGGCCTAGTGCCCACCCTACAGTTAAAGAAAAACCATATGAAAAAGTTCACCAATGATAATTTATACATTAGGAGAAAGGTTTTTGCATACCGTTGTGTAGAAGCAGCAGAGTAAACAATGGTAGATAAGCATATTCCTCAAAAGAGAATAATGGAATAGAAAAAGGATATCTGAAATGGGAGCCAGACAGGGGGAAAAAGGAATCAGAGGCTGCAGCTACATATTAGGTTTAAATTTTTCTCTAAGTACATTTTGGATAGACATATAGATTATGATTCCCCAAGATATATTCAGAAGATCATATTTTTAAAGTGCAACTAACCATGTTAAAGTAGATGGATAAAAGGCTGAATGATAAAATGAACAGGCAATGGGTGTACCAAGGATGGCAAATATGTGACACAAGTCCTCTCTCCAGTACCTATGCAAATAAAACTAATCTTTCACTCTCTTCCTATTAAGTTTAGACCTTCTTCATACAGTGTTTTAAGTACCCCCTACTACCTGTACTATTACATGGAATTTTAAATTTAGTTTCATCCAGGAGCAATCCAGAAAACAAAGAGTTGATATCTGATCAGGGTCCTTCAGCTTGCATATTCCTGAACTGTGGTACTTGAATGTTATCTCCCAATATGTCAGCTATAGCCAGAGGAAAGAAACAATACTCTCCTTTGCAAGGAATGTGAATTCCAACCAACTTTGAAAGAAATCATTGAAAATACTCCCCCCAATTCATAACTAGCCCATGATTCACAGGAGATTTTTATTTAAGTTCTAGGATTGGTTACTGTTTTTCAATGGATGAAATGTTATATGAAATATATAAAGATATTTATATGTGCATTTAAAAGTTATCAGTCCCATATACGTTTATCTTATATGGCATGTGGGAATACCAGAAATACATTTGTTTGCTCAAGGTAATTTGAATTAGTTATAACAAGTACAGGATAGATTATTGGTCATTGTATTTCCTTTATTTACTTGTTCCTGAGAGAGATAACACAATTTGGCAAGTTCTGTAGTGTAACATCAGTGACGTTCCAATGAGAGGGATGAGATAGAAGCATCCCAATCACCAGCCCTATTCTCAAAGCAAGCTCTGAAACCTTTTGTTTGAAAGGCTAGAAATAAATACTCTTTCCTTATTCCAGATATCAACCAACAACAAACAAAAGCCAAATCTTTTCTAAAATCCTCTTAAATGTCTCAGATTAGGACTGTCAACTGAGCCTATTGTTGCTTAGAGATTTAGAGGTTTCAGGGGAGAATCCAAGAGAAGGAACACTGTCTGCTTTAACAGCTTTGACTTGAAAAAAAATATTTTTTTCTCAGCCACTTCACAAGCAAGAGACATCTGTCTGGGGATGAGACGAAGGGGTGTCAGAACAGAGCTATCTATCATAATATGACTTAGGGGAAAAGACTATTCATACTGAGAAAAATAAAATAATTGAAGTCTGTACAATGAAGACTGGGGACAAACATTCCATATGCTAACAGGAATAAGGGACTCAATGGGCATATTTGCAAGTGCAAATGTGTTTCACATTCCTTTTATAAGGAATGTGCTGCTGGTTTCTTTGCTTATTTTTAAATTT
Organism: Urocitellus parryii; assembly: GCF_045843805.1. Classification (NCBI taxonomy): domain Eukaryota; kingdom Metazoa; phylum Chordata; class Mammalia; order Rodentia; family Sciuridae; genus Urocitellus; species Urocitellus parryii. The sequence continues at coordinate 2,400,305 of NW_027554049.1, read as the reverse complement.
AATTTGTTTTGTGACAGCTCAGTGATTATCATTTCAGTGTGCTCTTTTCTATTTTCATGTACAGGGAGTGCTACTGCCCAAGAAAGTGGAAGGCATGTCCATGTCTCCAGCAGGACTGAGGGTCCTCCCAGCAACCACTAAGGCTACCTCTGCCTGGCTCTGGGTGAGCTGGGGCTGACAGTCACCCCCAGACAACATTTCCTCTGCCTAGTCAGAAGGTTCTGGTCCCTGCTCATGCTGGATTTGAATTTGTGTCCCTAAATCCAATCCCAGGTTCTTGTTCCCAGTATTGTTTTGGATTTCATGGGGATGGGCCATTGATTTGCAACTAATAAGGCTGTGGATTCCTGGCCTAGATCCTTATTGTTGGTGAAGCTCTTTAATCAGCACAGACTGAACATTTCCTTTAAAACCCCTTTTTGCAGAGATTCAAGGGAGAAGAAAGTAAATAAAGTGAGATGATAAGAATTCTAGCAGATAAAGACAGGATTACAGCAAATTAAAATTCCCTGTTCTTGTTTCCCAACTATCTGCCTCCTGTGTCTTGGGAGTTGCCTTCTTCCCATTCCCATCTCCCTCCATTTTTAAACAAAATAAAATATTTTAATGAACATCTGAAACCATAATTTTTATTAGGGTTTATGTAAGTCCTAATGGTGAATGATAAAATCCAAATAAATATTTAATAATTTCCAATCAAATTCTGTATTTACATCTCACCTAGGCATGAACTCCTCAGAAATTATACATATTCAAAGCCAGTGGAACATTATTTCTTCTCTTCCATTTATCCTCTATCACTTCCTCACTCTCTTTTTTTGTTGTTGTTGTTTTTGTTCAGTTCTTATTCTGTTGCCTAGTTTCAAATGAAATCCTATCAAATTGAGATTTCTACTTTGTTATTTCTAGATTAACAACTACAGAAACAAACTACACATAAGCTTAAGTACCCCAAAAGAAAAACATTATTTTGGAGCAAGTGAAGAGATACTAAACATAAATTCATATTTTCTGTTAGCATATATAAGAAAAGGCAGAGTTTTATCACTGTTTATTCAAATAAAATTCTTACTTGTATTGAAAATCTTGAGAGTTGCTCCCAGCATAATCAGCATTACCTCTCATGGACTTTCTGCTGGTTTCAAATAAGAAAGGGATGATCCCCAGGTCCTTGAGACTGACATTTCTGGCTTATAAAACTGGTAAGAGTCTGGGGAAAGATTTATACCTTAAAAAATAAAAAGGAAAAAAAATGAATTGCAAATGAAAGTTTTTGTAGGTAAATGCTCTAAGAAGAGGGAGCTCAGGGGTCCAGTGTTAGAAAGTCTGTCTAAAACCTAGTCAAGCTGAGGGGGAGGGACCTTAAGGCTGCTCTGGTCACAAGCTGGCTCAAAAGCTGTTGATCCCATACAGAAACTTCTCAAGCCCTCTCTTGTCCTCAGTCAGTTTTGGGAAGAACAATAATGTAAGCTCATTTAGGTAGATGATGCAATGAATGCACTTGAATGAAGAAGAAACTCTCACTAGTCACATCCTTGGGAAATGATGGACCTCTATCAATGAGATTCAAGAGCCTGTTTTCCTAAGCACTGTACCACACATAAAGTAGAGCTTATTATGACCTCTTTCCCCTTTTATGCCCTGTTTATCAGTGTGGTGCCCTCATGCAAATCACTATGGGGCAGGCTAACATGTATAGCTCTTTTCATTATAATTAATTAATTAATTATTAATTATAATTAATTAATAATTGTACATATTAATATGTAACCTGAGCCCCAAATTTGAGAAAGGTTCAAGGACATTGGTTACTGAATAGGACATAAATCCTTTGTATATACTAAATAGCTCCAAAGAGAACAGAGAGGGCTGACAATTTTGTGTTTTATTAGCATCATCAGAATCATGCTGTAGGTAGCTTCCCATAATCACAATAAAACCCTTTTTGATAGATAAAAACACATTAGCCTTTGTGATAAGAGATTTATCTTTTCTCTTTTAGTTTAGAAACAACCTTCTGAGGGTTATATTTTCTTTAACTTGAGCATGACAAAGCTGAGTTATAGAGAAGCTAAGTAACTTGCACAAGAGGCACTGCAATCAATATTCCTATTCATTACAGTTAGGTTCTGGGGTTTCCTTCCACATGTGTTGATGCCAGTGTCTGTCCTTAAGGGCGACCCTCTACTACTGCATTCTGGGCAATAGATCAGCTCCTTCTTTCCTCCTTTCCTTTGTTTCTTCACTACCTTCATTTTGTTTTCCTGTCTTCCCTATTTTCTTAGACTGCCTTCTTTTAGCTATCTCACAAACTTGAATAAATTGTTATTTTGGGGAATATCACATTTCCCCAAAATTAAACACTTTTATATTTGAGCAATTTGAGTAATGTAATATAGGTGACTCCCTAAATGAAAAGCCTTACCCTGAGGCATTTATAGTAATTTAATAAGAAATGAAAGATTAAGGTTAATTGGAAAAAATTTAAAAATATTTGTATTGTCCTAGACATAAATTTATATTTATATAAATGATAATTCAAATATAGCCATCTTAGTGTATTTCATTGATTTATGGTAGAGGATATTAATGATGAAATGAATTCTTCATTCATTCAAATGAACTGTGCATTTACACCTTCAATAAAATGTTTGAGGTCCCCTGTTATTGGCTAGCAAACCCTATTAAGGGTTGCTACTGATAATGTACATAATTAATGAAATGTAAGCTGTGCTTGTTTGGATATCCCACAGTGTTTGGATTAAAACAGCACAATGATAAACAAAAAGGGCATAAAAGGAGAAAGAATGTCATAATCTTTATTTCATGCTAACACAATGCTTAGGAAAACAAGCTCTTGAATCTCAATGTTAGAGATCCATGGCTTCCTGGGGAAGTTCCTAGAGCCAAGGCACTTGCCTTTGTAAGTAAGAGTTGCTTTTTTCATTTAAAGAAGAATGGATAACTATATAGAAATATGACTAGACAAAAGGATAAGATCTAAATGAAACAGACCAAAAAAAAAAAAAAAAGCAAACAGCAAGTTCTGTTTGGATTCGTCTTGACTTCTCTGGGTACCATTCCTTCCTCCTGAGAAAGGCTCATGACTCCCCTAGAATGAAGAGTTTTATTAGGGACTGGTCCTACTATGAGGTGCCACTATTAGGCAGGGTAGAACAGGAGTTCTTCATGGCCTGCTGCAATACAGAAAGGCAGAAAAATATTAAAACATGATTTCTAGTTGTTATGGGCCACCTTGGGAAAGAAGAATTCTGATTTCTAAGAATCTGTTCATAAGGAGGTAGAGAAGAATGGGCAAGAAGAGGAGGGCAGAAGGAGATCAAAAAGGAGGTCTGAGTTCCCTGCAGAGCCTTTTCAGCATGCCAAAGTAGAATAATTTGGGGAATCATTTTCTAAGCCCCAATATTGCAGACAGAGCAAGAGAAGGACAGTCAACAAACCACAATGGCATAACACTAGCTGGAGTTGGGGTTCATTCAGATCATTGAGGAATAGCTCTGAGTTGAGCCTACAGTAAGCAGAGAAGAATGTCTGCTTCTATTATGATTTTTGAAACTCCTTGGTATTAAAACCATAGCCAAGTTCATGGGTGAGAGGCTGGAGAAACATTATCACAATTTGCCTTATGGTTTGCTCTGTTTACTAAGCAAGGCAAAAACAGGTGGGCAAAAAGAGAGAGAGCAGGAAATGGAAAGAGAAGTGAGGAACAGAAATAGCAACAAAGGTTTCAAGCTTACCGCAGCTTGTTCTTTTATTTCAAACCCAGAAAATAGCTCTAGGCACGTTTGCCTTGATGAACTGGAAAAGTTCCACACATTAAGGCCAGAAACCCTGACATAAGGCCATATTGAGAATGAATACATCTTTTCGATGAAGGGCTAATCTTGTACAAACACATTGCCGAGTGTTTTCAGGTCCTCTAATGACCCCCAGCTCTCTCTTGCACCATATTGTTAATGGAGAGGATATTTGAATTAAACATGGTGCAGATTAAACTGGTGGATTATTTTCCTTGCATTTTAAAAATATCATTCTGCCCTGTGGCAAGACCATTCCTAACAGAAACAAAATATAACTGAAATTTTCTTTGCTTCATTAGCGGAGGCTTGAGAAAATTTAAAGAGACTGTTCAACTTCCTTCCTTGAAACCTGCCTCTATTTTTCTTTCTAACACACTGTAGGATAACAGTGGCTTCAGAATAGGAATTAGATTATTAGAAGGGGTGCCAAATTGATTTGACCATTTGGGTATTAATTTATTCCAAAAGTCTGTGCATGTTCCCTTTGTGCCAAACTTTATAGTGGAAGCTGGTAAGACAGTGGGAAAAAAGACAGAAGGTTGTGTCCTTACAGAGCTTCCCTTCTGGTATAGTGCTGTGTCTACCATTCAGTTGTAAACCAGTTACTTAGGGTAGGAATACTTACCAATGCATTGATTCTCCCATAACTGTCACAAACTCATGGTGAGTATATCATGTTATGAAGCACCGATTTCCACTTACTTGACAATTTAATGTCTCTGTGTTTTCAATTTACTCAATTTATTACTTAGCAAATAAAAGGCTAAGATAAAAGAGTAGCCTTCTGACAGTGCTGATTTACCAACACATCTCTGCTATTATTTATCAAAAACTTTTCCAAAGAAGTGGGTAAAATAACAACATGGTGACCAAGGAAAAATGGCCTATTGTTTCCATTTACACTGGAAATCTGTGCCACATCCTGAAAGGGTACCAACTATTGACAATACCCAAGGGACAGTCCTGGGACCACACTGAAGAGGTCCATTATCTAGAATGGTTTTGAAATCAAGTTCCAGGTAAGTAGTAGGGATTAAGTAAGTGGTTCACTTCATGAATCAGAAACAAATAAATAAATAAATAAATATGTTGATATAGCAAAATGTTTCTTGTTTACAGTTTTATTCATTCCACTAAGCCTAAGTCCAAGGTGAGTTCTGAAGCCATAAAACTGTCATACAAATGAACTGTTACAAGGGTACAGAAAAGGAATTTTGGGGCTAAAGAATTTAAAATCATGTCAGTGAGAGTTGTTGTTTCCCTTGTATATTATTGAAAGAACTAAAGGAGAAGATATTAATGAAAGTGTTTCAGAAACCCAAGATGACTTTCCCTGTGAGAAGTGGTAAGATTATCATTACTGTTGTAATGCATCCCAGAGACTGAGACAGCATGGTTTTACGTCACAAGGTCATTGTGCCTCAGAAAAGCACATTACGATTTTGTTGATGCCGTCATTCAGACATGCTTGAGGTAGGTAACTCTGACCCTTTATTATCTCTAATGATTTTTCTCTGTTGAATTAAAATAGAACAGTGTACCTCCTGCCTTCCTTCTGGGTGGAACTATATGTGTGGGTTATAAATTGAGACTTATTATAATGAAGAAAATAGGAAAGAGAAAATAGCTTGCTTATCAATTTGTCACAGTATGAGAGTACTAGGAAGTATTCTCATGCTGTCCTCAGAGGAAGAAAACTGATTTTCCTTTCAACAAATATGCATGGCCCAAATTTCTAGAATCTGGTCCAACATGGCAACTGCAAAGCTTCATGAACAGCCATCCAGAGGATGGTATTTTGAGGGGAGGAGCTAGGGCAAGATCAGGGAGAGAAGGCTAAGATAGAAATGCTAAACAAAAGAATATGAAAGCAAATAAACTATGAAAACCAGAGTGACAGAAAAATATTAAGTTAACGCATGAGAACTTAACAGTATCCAGAGTACAAAGGGCTGTTCCTATGTTTTTGCCTGTAACTTCTGCATGCAGACCCATGTGCTCATACACACTCTCTCATAAGTTGCATTTCTGTAGGAGTAGGCACTGCAAATAGGATTAAGAAAATGTACTTTGCCAAGTGATTCTAGAAATTACCAGAATAGGAAGAGAACAAAGCCAGTACAAGATACGTAGGTGAGCTGGTCACTGCTACTTCATTAATTTGTCAGGGACTCCATATCCAGCACACCTCTGAGTGAAGGTACAAAACACACCTTAACATAACTGCACATGAAGGGCACATCCATTTATCTTTCTTTTCTTTCTTTGGCAGTGGTGATTGAACCCAGGGGCACTGTATCTCTGAGCTACATACCTAGCCCTTTAAAATGTTTATGAGACAGGGTCTTGCTAAGTTGCTGAGGCTGGCCTCCAACTTGGGATATTCCTAAATTGCTTAAATTAGTCATTGCACCTAGCTCATTCATCTTTCTAAAAAGGCTACTCACAAGGACAATAAAACCCAGGTTCTTTTATCTTTTATACTCTTGGAATGAGGACACTCTTGCTATTACTCTTGAAAAGGTGTTGAAGTGTTTTCAGAAGCAATGTGTACTGGATGACTAGTGCTGACCAAATGGGAAAAGTACTCAGAGTGTTTGCTGTACACACCACTGCCCTCAGACTTTATGATATTTACGTGCATTTTTTCTCACTTGAAGCCAATCCTTATTACTTGCTTTTACCAAATATCCCTTGTGAAAACACATCTCAGGCTGGGAAAACTTTTCCTTCATATTGTCATCTTTCATCCAAGCATCTACAGTAGCAGCATCAATTAGAAATGTAACAAATGCTACATTTTCTGGTATCTGTTTTTCTACAAGTTAATAAAAATCAGATAAATTAATTTTTATATTATCATTTTTAACACAGTATATCTAAAACATCATTGTAATATGTAATGGACATAAAAATATTAATGAGATATCTTACCTTTTTCTGGTAGTTTGATAGAGATGTGCATTTTACACTTACAGCACATTGACTATTGCTTTTCTAATATTCAATAGCCATATGTAGCTAGTAGCTATCATACTGGACAGTGAGGATCTAGGGCTTCTCCACTCTCTATTTGGAATGAATAAGGTTTATAAGCTCCAAATGCTAGTGGGGCACAACAAGTTAGCACTTCAGCTGGATGTTAGTGACAGATGTGCTAGCAATATCTATGAGAGTTTGACATCAGCTTTCAAGGCAGACATATAATATTGCCCCAAGCAGACATACATGTTGTCTTAAACCCCTTCTTTTCACCCCTTACCCAAAATAAAACCACTACAGACTTGAAGCAACACCAAGGCTTACACACAGCTCCAGGTGTGGAGCAAGAGGAAAACCTTCCACTCACTGTGATTAAGTTTCCACATTCTGGCAAAGTAAGGAGGGAAAATGTGCTCTCCTCATGACCTATCTTAAGGTTTATGCTCTTCCACAATGAATCTGGTCTGGTTGGGATGAATGATGGAATAAAGCAAAAGTACTGGTGTATCAACCCTGTGGTCAAGTTGTTAAAGTGACTGTCTTGCTACATCCCACATTGCTTTAGAGGAAGGCAGTATCCTTGTTCAACAAACATCCCTATAGAAGGGGGTGACATTATGAAGAACTCGTTCCTGCAAGAGCCTCATGAGTGAGCCTAGAAGTGGATCTGCAGTTCTGCTCAGGTCTGAGCTTATTCAGGGGCTGTATTAGGTCTAGAAATCTTCCAAAAATTAACCAGGTCCTCCACAAATTGCAGGGGAGAAAAAAAATCACCTTTCTCAAAGGGCTTAGGACAAATTCTGAGAACTTTGTGTCAGAGGCAACTGAAAGTATAGTTATGCCCTCAGTTTAGAATTTCACCTAGGATCAAAGAGGTTCCGATCCTTCCTAGGGCCCATATTCCAGAAATGTTAACTACATTTTAACTAATGTTAACTGCATTTGTAAGGAAGCCATGCCATTGGGCCCAGCATACAAAATGCTTTATGGGAGCTTCATTAATCTTATTAAATAACGTGTCTTTGCCGTTCATTGATTAGACACACAAATCATTCACTCCCATAAGGAATTGCAAAGGAATCTAAAGTCACTCAAAACCCAGCCTTGTGCTGCCTGTGGTTGTCAAGGTAACAAACTTCTTACAATTCCAAGTAAACAGACCTCTGCAGACTATTTTGAAGCCACTATAGGTATTAGCCAGCCTCCTGCCTCCCACTTCTTAGAACCCTTTCCAGAGGCATTCTCCAGAGAACTAATCAAGATATTAAGTTTATCCACAGAAAACTAGGAGAAACAGGATATTCTTTGTGTTCCATAAGCCTTTGATGCCAAGTTCTTTGGAGTCAAATGGGAGCCCCCTCTGCTGTTAGTGCTTATTAAGGCAACTGTATCCAGGCCAATTCCTCAAAAGGAGCGACTGGGATGTGGGATGAAAAACTCTACATGCTTCTTTAAAATGAGCACAGTAATGATTATAAATAGAATTATTTCTTATTTGCTTTTATTGAGCAGAAGAGTATTAAGTTTTATCTCATGCTTCAAATATTATCCTATGCAATTTGCAATTTGATTTGGGGGGGGGGACTAGGCACTGAACACAGGGGAACTCTACCACTGAGTTATTTACCAACCCTTTTTCATTTTGAGACAGGGTCTCACTAAATTGTCCAGGGTTGTCGCATACTTGGTGATCCTCATGCCTCAGCCTCCTGAGTTTCTGGGATTCCAGGTATGACTCAACACAGTCTGCTATGCTCTTTATAAAGATGAAGAAATTGAAGATCAGTATGTGGTTGAATTCTTATTAGAGGGACCTAATGGGAACTTCCACAGGAAGTAACAGAAATACTATAGAGATGGTTTGGAGAGAGATGTCCAGGTGTAAACAAAGGGGACACTAGAACCCAGTGATCGTGGAGCACTCCAAAGCTTATTTATTAATAATCTTCAGTTTGACATAATCAAAATACATTTTTAAGAGAGTCCATTAGTAGGCTTCAAAGAAAGTGGAAGTTTCTCTAAATAGTAAACTCATTCAGTTTGCTACACTAATGAAGTGATACACGTTATCCATGCATAAACACTATTCATGAGGACTATACAGATTTTTTTGGGGTCTAAATATTTCAAGTGGTCCTTCTTTCACATATCTTGGATTACATAAACTTCAACTTTTTTATATTCCTTGTAAATATGGTTCTTTCTTCCCTGAGAAAAACTGGAAATAATGCAACATTTCTCCCAAAAGTTTTGTATCTCAGAGTAGATTTGGGAAGAACAAAAATAGCATAGCTCTCAAATTTCTTTATTGAGGAAAAACGTTAATGCAGTTCTAGACAGAGGTCAATGCATTGATCAGTGTAGCTTTAAAAAAAGGAGGCCAGTCTTTTCACAATGTTTATAATATGTCTCTAAATTATTAAAGCATTGTTGATTTTACTTTGGTCTTTTTGCTCATTAAGAAAAAGTTTCGATTTGAAATTTTTCTATAAAATAGTATTTATTAAATAATTCTATGTGTATCTCCAGTAGATATGTTTAGTTTAATGGTACCTAGGAAATTTTCATTTATAAATATCATTAAAAAATTAATTTCATAGATACCAAACAAAAAATTGAAGAATTATGAGTACAATCATTTAAAAATGAAAATTTATTGAAATTGAAGGGTAAATGGAAAAGATAAGACATTTTTTTCTTTATCTCCTGCTTTCTGGAAAGACTAGCTTTACTGCAGGTTTGAATGTGCTTTCTTGCCCCACAGTATAAAAAGGAATCTAACCAACCTCATGTAGGTTCACATTACTGATATTTCTGAAAAAAATATGAATGTCTTCGGATTTTCTTTAAAGATTATTTTCATTCATCTCTAACTGCTTTCACTAATCACTTTTTCATTCATTTAATCATCCAACATATTATCTGTTGAACACCTACTTTTTGCTAGGCACTGGCTGTGAGTGGCTGGCTTAAACAAGACATGCTTCTTACTCTCTTTTTTTTTTTAAAGAGAGAGTGAGAGAGGAGAGAGAGAGATAGAGAGAATTTTTTAATATTTATTTTTTAGTTCTCGGCGGACACAACCTCTTTGTTGGTATGTGGTGCTGAGGATCGAACCCGGGCCGCACGCATGCCAGGCGAGCGCGCTACCGCTTGAGCCACATCCCCAGCCCTACTTCTTACTCTCTTGAAATTTATAGTATGATAGGGGAGACAGATGCTAAGCACATATACCTGGAGATAAATAAATAATTTCAAATAGTAGTTAGTGAAATGAAGACAATGGAACAGTGTGATCTAAAAGAATAAAAAACCAAACTTTAAAATTAAGATTATAGGGACTGAGGGGATGTGTCTCTCTGTAGTACAGCACTTTCCAAGCATGCTTAGCAGGCCCAAGACCCTAGATTTCATTCCCAGGACCACAAGAAACAATGATTTAAATTGAATAGTCATCTAGAATTGGCAATGAAGTAGAGACCTGAAGAATGCAGAAGAATTGACCTGGGGAGAAAGTCTCCAGGCCACTAGTGGGGAAGCTACATCCAAAAATTCTTGAGAAGAGAGAGCTTACTGCTGCCTCTGAAATCTTGAAGAGAGTTCTTCCACACCTTCATTTGACTCTCAGGTCATGCCACTTTATACTTTTATTTCCTTTTAATGTATACATTCTGTTTTCAAAGCTGCTGAGGGCACAGTACTGGTTTAGAGCCATTTTTATTACTAACATAAAGCTACTTTGAATTTCAGCATCACAAACCTGAATGCCTCCTGAGTTGTGCCTGGGACTTGATGAAGAAACAGCATTTCAACTCAGAGAAGGGGGCTTTTGTCTTCTTGACTGAAGCAGTCAAGCTTCTATATACTCTTAGTATGGCACAGCTATGTTGAATCTCACACTTGATCAAGATCTGTGTAAACATCTCTTGGGGCCTTTCCTCCACTAGCTTCAAAATTGGATGCCAATGACTCTCATTAACAGACCAGAATCTGTGTTTCTATAAGAAGTAGATTCTGGGAAATGTAATTCCATACTTCTCTTCTGCAATGTTCCTTTTCAACTCAGCATTTGTAGTTTTTCCATCAGCCATGTTTAAACCTTTAAATTGCAATTTTAAAAGCAATGTTCTCCATTTGACATTATGTGACCTCCACTGAATCAACCAAAAACATTCTAATACAAAAAGTACCCTTCTATCCCTCTTGAAGCATACTTTAATCATGCTTTTGCTTATCTAGGTATCTTAGGTTAAAAGGACAAAGTAGTCACCAACAAATATGGTACTTATATTTGCTTTACTTTTGGAATATCCTATTTTTATGATACTGAAAACATGAATGTGAAATTTGGTACAGTTCTGAAATTTTCATGTTGCTGAATAATAAGTCCCAGATGATTCAGCCAGTCAGTTCCATGGAACCATGTTGGCTTGCATTCTTGTGACTTCTAATAGATAATCAAGAGAATTGTATCTTGAGTGCTTTAACTTAGGATCCACGTATAAACATATACCATATAATGGTATGTTCTAAGATAGTTCATAAACTGTTCAGTGGTTCTCACTAAATAGGTTTTGACCCACTCAACAAATTCCTGAAGCGGATTATGATAGAGGGTTTATTGCGATACAGAGATAGTGAGTTATTCAGTTTTCTGCAAATAGCAGGCAACTACTGAAGTATTATGTTTTTCTTATTTTGTTTCATATTCTGCTTTTTTTGTGGAAGGTCTCCTTTTCCTTTCCTATTTACTTTGTTGCCTGATCTCTCAATAAAGAGTAACACCATCATATTTGCTCTTTGTAATTTGATTTATAGTGGATGAAATCATAGTGTGCCTCCCAGAAATATCTAATTACATATGCAGATTAACCTGGACAGGTCAACACAACAGTGGTCAGACTGCATTTTTCAGATACTTTTGTGTAATGTTCTGCTTCTCACTGGTTTAGTAAACATGGCAATAGAGTAGAACATTATCATTATTTTTAAACTGGAGTTTATATCCCACCATTTAAGTTTCCTAGAGAATATATGAAACCATAAAACAAATATGCCCTCTCCCTGGAGCTCTCATTTTATTCAAAGTCCTGTGAAATATTACACACTTAAGTTGTATAAATAGATTATTAGAATAATTCAGATTCTCATAGATTTCAAAATCAAAAGCAAAAAAAAAAAAACAAAAAAAAAACGGGTCATACAAATAGTCAATTCATCTACCTCCTCAAAAATCAAGGTGAGTAACATGACTCTACAATGCCATTGGTGGTTTTGGATAGGAAAGGTTAGGTAGCACTGCTGCATGCTCCTGACACCTTCATGAAAGAAAGCATTGAAATGATTCCACAATTTAGTCAACACATACAGAAAGATTAAAAGTACAGCTTGTCCTCTGGCTCCCCTGTCCTTCAAATGGACCAGCACAGCTAAACAGACTCATTCACTTCCAAGTGCACACTGCCTCTTTAGCACAGATCCCGTTGTTTAAAAGCCATGGGGTCTCAGAGTCCACACAGCTGAGTGCTCCTTTTATGTCTTTCCACATTACTATGTGACATCAGTCAAACTATCCGTGCCACTTTTACCCTCCCTTCTCTATATCATGAGGTTTTAACCAAAATTTGAAAAAAAAAAATAGCAAACTGAAAAACAAAGAACAATGTTTTTATGAATGTTGGAGCCAGGGAAAAAAGAAAGCTTAGTAAACATGTAGAGTCCAGTAAAAGTGAGGTTAAAGATAATGTTTTTCTCCCCAATCCTATCTAACCTTTTCAGTTATGAGAAAATTGAGTTAATCACCCTTTTAACTCTGGGAATAACTAAGAAACGCTTCATCTCATTAAGATAAAACATTTCAATCACAGAATGTATCAAAAAAAGGCAAAAGTTAAATTGGCTTTTACTCTACTAAAAATATGGTCTTTTTCTATTTCCTGCTTTTTGTCCTTCTTCCTTTTCTTTAGGAAAGTAGAAAGTGACAGATTTGTGAAAAGTAGGAAGACAACTAGGGAAATACAACACTCACAACAGTTTCCCATATTTATTTCCAGTTCATTTTACACCTGATACAACTATATTGTTTGTTGATATTCTGTTGGTAATAGGCATGAGCTGTACACCTTTCTTGCTTTTATTAATATTTTTATATAAAGACAAGGGAATTTGATGAAAATTTGCAGCAATGATCTGAGTAATCTTTTCATTACATTCTCAAACTTTCCACTTTTTCACCCTCAGATGAAAAATGAAAAATGCTAACAGTGTTAGGAATACATGGAGCAGGTGACATGCATAATTCTTCCACCATTTCTGGGAGCATGTTTTGAAACCCTATCATTTAGAGTTTGGGGATAAAAAGAGGTGGACCCTGGGTCTACCTATATAGAGATGATGCATGAATAGACCATACGGTGAATAAAAAATATAACAGGTTACCATTTTAAATAATGGATTGAATTGATATTTTTAAAAATACATGAAATCTGGTATTCACATAGAAACATTCAATCCAAGTAGTCATACATCTAGTGGTAATATTAGGGTTACAAATTATACCAAACTGTGTTTGAGTTTTGCTTCGAAAATGATGATGGAATTCAAAAGTAATGTGTTATAAAAGAAATCTCATGAAAAAGCAAGTAAAGCAACATGGAGAAATACGTGGGTTCTGATACATGGAGTGAATGTAAGTGAATCATATGCATATCAATTTGTGAATATTGGATGAAATGATACATCTGAAGAAATAGGAATTTAACAATTTTGAATGAAAATTTACTTCAAAATACACATAATGTCTCATATGAATATACTTTCATTGATGTTAAACTGGGTCACTTACTGAAGAAATATTAGGGTTAGTACTCAATATTCATGGAAGTTCATTTTGAGAATTCAGAAATGAACATGTATGTCAAGAAAATGAATATTTCTGAGAAATATCTTGTGAAAAGTTGATTATAAATCCACACAGATGGACATGAAAGAATCAGGTAGTATAAGTATATGATACATATATTTCATGTTTGCAAATCCATACAATATATTTAATATATTAAAATGTAATAGTACATATGCCATTCAAAATTCTAAATGGGATACATATCCTTCACATATGTACCCAAAATATTCATTTTCCTCTACATTGTTTCATGTATAAACTTGTTGAAGTATAAGCTCACCACAGCTTGAATTTTCAGTTACCTCAATGTATTGGGGGGCAGTGATCTCTTCATGAAATTTGTATTTTCCAGAGTCAGAGTACTCTCAAGAATATACCTGTGATGTCAGTAGGATTATATATGTGTATATACAAATATACGTTGTGACCCAGGCAACCGAGACAGGGAGTCAGGAAGTTACATATTTGTTAATTTTGAAAATTCATGGAGAAATAAAAGGAGAAAAATGTGTGAGAGGTTGTACAATATGTATCCCTGATAAAGCAAAAGGCAAGTCCAAGTATACACCATGCCTCCTATCCAATGCCTCTACTTCTATTCCTTTAGGATTATTTTTATTGATGTTAGGATAAGTAGTCAGAGTCTAGTAGGTTATGGGTTAGTGTCAGAGATTCAATATTTCAAATGGCAAAACGGAAAATGAGTCTAATATATATGCAAACACGTGCCACATAAAAACCTTCCACTGTCATCCACCACAATGCCTTGACATTACTATCACCCCAAATAAGACACAATGAGAGGAGAAGAGGAAAAAAAATCTGTGAATACATATCTCGAATTGGAAATTCTGAGGAGCTCACAAACTTGGGTGTGGCAGAAGAAATCCCCAAAGTAGGGGACAGTGTAAACATTTCACAAACATGGAACTTTGCTGGCCTAATGACTTCTTGACTGTCTGCCTCTGACATTTGTGCTCTAGAAATATAGCTTTGTGCTTTAGCTTCCGTTGCAGTGAGACCAGGAGAGCTTGGTCTCAGTCTATGTGAATAGGAGGACATGGTTTCATATTTTCCAATATGAACAGGAGGCAGCAGAGCTGAATCCTCTCTTTGTAGGTAACTGTGGCCATTGGGGTATGAATGTCTCCCTGGGTGGATTGTGAAGCCTTTGGATCACCCTCCAGTTTTAATGGCATTTCTTGCAGCTTCCATGGAAAATTGGTGTTTGTTTTTGAAATACATAAAGGTCAACCAGGACACAGTGCTGGAGGGAGCTCTGTCACGTGGGGTGAGTCAGGGTCTGAAGGAAAAAACACAAACTGGGCTGCTACCCCATATATCTTTCCCACTTGAGCCTAGCAACTTGATTCTGAGCATTGCACCAGATCCTCTCCCCACAACAACATGCCTTTATATTTTAGGGTCTGCTGGCTGCACCTTGTCAGTCACATGTCATTTGGAAGCCAATGACAGAACCACAGGGGCTCACCACAGATGTTGGTCACACACCTGCACTCCATTGCTCCAGGCCCAGTTCCCTGCTGGCTCCTACTCACTGGCATCTCTGTTCTTCATCATGGTCATGGATTCCACTCAGTCAAAAAGGGCACTCGCTGATTCAGTCATGATGAGCAACAGGAAATCTAAAGGTTCTCCAGGGATATCTGGTCATGGGATTCTCAATAACTTCATGGTATTGGCCTAGCCATATTTCAAGAATGAAGAAGTTGGCACTGTGGGTTTTGATTAATTCAGGAGCCATTAAGTGTTGAGGAATCTCCTTTCAGTAAGAGCTCTGGAGTTCGCATGCAGGCAAGGCTTTTCAAGGAGTGGCGAAAGGTCACAGTAATCCAGGCCCATTGGGGGTCTAAAATATGAGGTTCATGTGAGTTTGGGCTCTCAACTATAGCTGAAAAGGCTTTAACAGCAAAATCATGTGAAATCCTGGCTGAGATTCCCATTACTGTGGAGAAAGCCACCTTCGGCCTAGATCTCAGTTTCCAAGGGCTCCTCTAATGCCTGGCCTTGTAAAATCCCAACTTGATTCATGGCAAGAGTTCTCTGAGATCAGTTCCAGAACTGAGTCTCTAATGGCATCACACCAGAGTTCAAGCTGAGGTGGACCCACTCATCTTTTCCAACCACCACACAAAAGACCACTATTCTAACAAAAACACTCCCACATGGCCCCCCTCTTCTTCCATACAGACACTCATCATAACATTCTGGCTGGGGGTTTCCATAGGGGGAGCAGTCTAAGATGGTGTGCAAAGTAAGCTCTCATGCCCATCATATGCCAAATGTCATGGTGGCCTGGACACCCTTCCTGAGAAACAGGATAGATAAAATGGGCCTGTACTTAATACTGCTCTGCTTCTCAAATTCGAGGCCTCCTGCCTGCCAGGGGTAGATTCTTTATGTGTACTGGACTCAACCCACACTCCCATGTGCTAGTTACTGGAGGGCTCGCAACAACTCATTTGACCCAGAGGATCCCTGTTCTTACTTCATCGGGGTCAGAGGAAGTCAAGTGACTTCATCCAATATTACACTTCTTTTTCATCCTTTTAGATTTGGATGGACACATGGGATTTTTCTTGAGTTTTCTGGGGTGCTGAGAATGTAATTCACAGCCACACACAGGGCCAAGAGTCTGATTCAGACACAGGTTTTACAAAGCACTTTACCTAAAAGACAGAGATTAGGCCTCTTCATTTCCATTTGAAACTGTTTTCTTGAGGATTCCCAAAGGAGTGCCCCAAGGCAAACACCTCCCTGACAATTACTTTTCTATTTTGATGTTAAAGTTCAATCTTTATTATTATAAATAGTGATAAAATGCTATTGTGCATTATATTATTTTGTGTTTGTAGCAGTGAATGCAACTCCACTCTTCATAGGTCACATTTTGCAATTTCCCTATAACAAATATTTTTTAAATCTACTTTCCACAACATAGACAATAGAGTGTATTATCAGTCTTGGATTTTTCCCGATTTGGTAAGTAATGAATTGGTATTACTATGTAATTTTATGTGTTGTTTTGTTAAGCTAAACACAACTTCCTGTCCATAGGGCCATTTTCTTTCTTTTGTATCCAATGTCTTTGTCCTTTTCCCTGTCAAATTGTTTTATTTTTCTCTCTACTTTTCAGAGCATTTTATATATTGGTGATTTTAAGGAATTGTGTATGATCTCAATGGGAATAATTTGGCCCAAACCTCTCCTTGGCTTTGCCTTTTCTGTATTCAATTTTTATTTTCTGGATTGGAGATTTTATCAATTTTCACTTATCACTTCTGAATTTTGAATCATACTCTAGTCAATAAACACATGAAAAGTAGGCATGTTTTCTATTACTAGATTATAGAATTGGATATATCAATTAGAGCTTTTTTTATTGGCTTACTTTTTCTTGCATTTCATCTTTACTCGATATTGGACCCATTAGAGTCAAGTTAAAAATAGTGCTCTGGAGGGTCATCAGGAAGTGCTCTCAGGATCAATGCTTATTGACAGAAATGGAAATATCCAGAGTTGCACAGAGGAACTAGTTGGACTCTGATGCAGTCCCCACAAATCTTTCAGCCTGCAAATCTAAGGGGAGCTCTGAGCATGGGAGTTTTCCTGTGTTGCATTGAGGGGAGCAGGTGTTCATGCTCTTATATTGATTGATCTCTGAATGTAATCTATGACCAAAAAGGAGACTTGTCCTTGGAAGAGTCATCTCTCTCAACTCAAACCAATTTTCAGAGAAGGCTAACAGCTCGGAGCTGGCTTCTGGTAGTCATACAAGCAACTGAGGTACAGGTCTTCCAATCCTGAGGAAGAGTTTCTATATCCATAGGCTATCCTTGTAGCCTCTGTTCGTCCAAGGGAGATGTTGAGATTTTAGTGAATGACTTAAAAAAACAAGAAAATCTATCTGTAGCTGTTAATAACCACTGTTTTGACCATGGTTGTTAAAACATGAGATGTTCCATTTATCTCATTTCATATTCATTCATTTTTTTCAGATGCAAAGTTTCTACACTTAAATTTTATTTCAATTATCTATTTTGCCCATTATTTTATTTTAATACAGTCGTAATACTTTGTTATTAGTATCTTTTTGTATAGAATGTAGAATGATGCTTTGCATTTTTAGCCATTTTCAATTTTGTTTCTTCTTTTGGTGAACTGACAATTTACACTTATTGATAGAACAGATATGCTTATTCGAAGCTCTCTTATAACATTACATCTAAAAAATTACTGTATGTTTACCATGTGTTTTTTTTTAACTCTGACCTTAATTCTTTCACAAAATATTTGTGAAATTTTTTCTGAATTTATTTTGGCTTTTAAAATGAATTCTTCTCCTATCATAATGGTTACTTTTATACTAAGGCTCTTTTCTGGTAATTCACCTTGCTTTTCCTCATAAAGTCTCTCACTGTTTGGTTTGTATCTTTCTGGTTTGGTGTTCTGTGGACTTTATTGCATATTGGATATCAGTGAGTTGATTTCACTTATTCCTGTCTTCATCCCCTAAGAGTGGTTGTTTTTAAGCACTTTGTCAGAGTCTATATAATTTATCTTCACTCTTTTTACTTTGAACTTAAATTTACATATTTCTAATGCTTTTTGCAATGTTATTGTTGATGTTTTCTTATCTTTTGACTAAATGAAAATTTATTCTTCAGTAGGAAGGGCTCCGGGAAATAGTAAATTTTGATTATTTAAGTTTTTTTAAAATATAATTACTGATATATGTGAGATTAAATATATCATCTTACTATTTACTTTCTATGTGTTTAATGTATCTTTTGATCTTTTACCTTACTTTATTTAGTTTATTTTTGACTCATTATTTAAACACTTAAAAATTTCCCGCTTTTTCCCCTGGCATTTATTCATGTAGCCTTTCCTCTTCTTTTAATGGTTTCCCTAGAGATTACGTTATTGCAATTTGTATTAACTTTGAATTTGAAATAGTGTTCTTACCACTTCCTGGATAATGACTGACCTTAGAACACTCAAGTCCCTGTGTGTCTTCCCAACTCATATGGGTTTGTTATTATGCCCTTTAATTGCCTCAGTGTCATCAAATTCACAGACATTTCTATTATTGTTTTATACAGATGGTATTTCATTTGTTTTTGTCATTCTGTTAAAACCTTCCACTACTCCTTATTTCTTCTTTGTCTTCAAACTGCCTTTTACATTGTTTTCTTCTGAGAGATTCTATTTTCTTGCATTACTTTAAAGTAATTATGTAAGTTTTCTTCAATTTGTTTACATGAAAATTCTTTATTTAGCATTCATGCTATCTTGAGAGTTATTATTTTTTTCAAACTTGGGAATCTACTTTACTTCTTTAGTGCCTGTGTTCATATTGTTTCTCTTGAAGCTGTAACTTTATCAGTGTTCCTTTGAAGAGCCCAACACTCTGCCTTTGTGTTTTGAGATCAGCAGTTATGCAACATTCCTAAGGTTGACTTATTTATATTCATCATTGTTTAAGGTTCTAAGGATTCTTGATTCTGAGACTCAAAGTTACTTTTACTAATTATTTTTGTAAACTTTCAGCCATTATTCTTTTGGAATATGGTTTCTGCCTCATTCTTACCCTCCTCTACATGTGGAACTCAAAAGATATGTTAGTCAGAACTTCCACTCATTAATCTCCTGTTCTTTTTCCTGAATTCTAATTTTTATGTTTATTGATGTGTAATTATGGATATTTTTTCAGAATTGTATTAAAGTTTACTAATTTTGTTTTTCAGTGGTACATAGTCTGCTATTAATGCTGTACAATAGGTTTGTAATTTTAGTAACTTTTAAGCCCTATAATTTCTCTATAGTTATTTTCAAAATAGCAGGGTTTTTTGGTAAACTTATTAGTGTCCTTTTGTATTCTTGAAAGTAATAAACATTATTATTTTATTACCTGTGTCTGCTTGCTTCTTGAAATTTACTAAGATTTCAATGTGACGAAATAAATCATAAGTTTGACTGATTCCAAAGAGAATGCAAGGAAAACACTATGAGAAGCAAATGGGAATGATTTAAGGGGTTTGCTGCAATTTTTAAAAGGCATTATTATTGTGGTAGCTAGAGAGTCGAATGAAATCATTTTTACTAAGTAACACAGGGCACAGAGAATGTCTCAAAAAACATGTGGCATATATACACAATGGAATATTACTCAGCAATAAAAGAGGATAAAATCATAGCATTTGTAGGTAAATGGATGGAGTTAGAGAAGATAATGCTAAGTGAAGTTAGCCAATTCCAAATAACCAAATGCTGAATGTTTTCTCTGATATAAGGAGGCTGATTCATAGTGGGGTAGGGAGAGGGAGAATGGGAGGAATAAATGAATTCTAGATAGAGCAGAGGGGTTGGAGGGGGAGAGAGGGGGCATGGAGTTAGAAATGATGGTGGAACGTGATGATCATTATTATCCAAAGTACAGAGTATAAAGACATGAATTTATGTGAATATACTTTGTAGACAACCAGAGATAAGAAACATTGTGCTCTATATGTATAATAAGAATTGTATTGCATTCTGCTGTTATATATAAATAATAAAAAATTATTTAGAACTAAATAAAAATAAATGTGCAACTGGTCAAAATTTGTGAGACAAAGTATAAAAATTACCTTCAAATGGTTTATCTCATTATGGGCTGGGGTAGGGGCTCAGCAGTAGAAAACTCATCTTGCATGTGTGAGTCCCTGGTTTCAATCCTCAGCACCACAGAAAAATGAATAAAATAAAAAAAATAAAGGTATTTGTGTCCAACCAACACTAAAAAAAAATTAAAAGTTTATATCATTAAAGGAGAAAATAAGAAAAATTAAAAAGTATTATTTGAAGGAATTAGAGAGAAAGAAGAATTTAAATAGAAAGCCAATAGGAACAAAAAGAAATAAAAACAGCAGAAATCAGTGAAATTGAAAACAAGAAAACAATAGTTTTTTTAATGGAAGAAGAAAAATGGATTTTTAAAAATAACAATAAAAGTTATAAACTTCTAGTCAGGTTTAGTAAGAAAAATAGAAGACACAAATCATCAAGATCAGAAAAAAGGATGGGTCCTCATTACTGATATATGTCATTAAAGGATAGCTTTGTTAGTCAGTTTTTTGTCACAGTGACCAAAATATCTCACACAAACAACTTAAAATGGGAAAATTTATTTTGGCTCACAATTTTAGGGTTTTCAGTGATTGTATGACATCATGGATTCTGGCATGAGTTGAGGCAGATCATCATGCCCGAAGGGCATGGCGAAGAAAGCTGCTCAGCTCATGCTATCCAGGAAGCAGAGAGAGAAGAAGGGACAGGGACAAGAAGAGGTCCCAGAAGAACACCTCCCAAGGACACTTCCTTTAAGTAGGTCCCAGTTTATACTTCCTCCAAGTATACCATTCAACTTATGAATTCATCAATGGATTGATTCATTGATGAGGTCAGAGGCTTTGTGATCCAATCACTTCCCCAAATTCCTACCTCTGAATACTGCTGCATTGGGGACCAAACCTTCAAAACATGAGAATGGAGGTACATTCCAAATTAAAAAAAAACATTGTAATAGGATATTACAAATGAAACTAAACTCATATATTTGACAACTTTGCTCAAGTAGATAGTTGAAAGACACAAACTACCAAATTTTTCATAAGAAGCTCTAAATAATATGAAACAGCTTATATTTATAACAGAAATTTAATCAAAAATTAATGACATTGCATTTAAAAAGCAGAAGGCTTATGATTTCCGTAGAAGAGAAAAAAATTCCCCATGTGTCATGTGTCTTAATAAACCCTTAATTAATGAGGTAAACAGAAAAGTGTGATGACCAGATCAAAGGAGAATTTTTGAAAATACGTATACATATCAGAAAGATGAAATGAATTTTTAAACATTTGTTAATATCCACATAACAGTATTTAAATATATCTTTATGAAACACAATTTTCAATTTTTTGACCAAAATAATTTCCAAATTATTGGTATTCTACAACTCCCAGAGTTTTAAAATAACTAGAAGTCCATGAAAACAGAAATAACCTGTAGAATATATGCAATCACTTTTGATCATTTCAATGACTTTTACAATATTTCCTGACACTTTCTAAGAATTGAGTGGAAGCTCTTGCAGAAGCTCTAATGAATTGTAGAAAATAAAAGTGATGTGTTTTTTTTTGTGAAGAAATATGTATATTTTGCAACTGACAATGAAGTTACCTTCCAACACTACTAATATCATCTCCCACTAATACCAATCTAAATTGTTCCTCATTAATGTACTGCAGAACCGAAGGCAATGCACCAAGTTAAACTCTCCAATATTTAAGCATAAATTTACAACAGCACTCATGCAGGTGCTGCCAGAACTTTTTTTATTAGAGCTTTATAGTTATACATAGTAGTTGGATTCATCCTGACAAACTCATACATGCATGAAAACTGATTCCAGTTCATGCCAGTGTTTTAATTGTGAGCAAGGGAAAATACTTCTGCCAACCTCAGTTTCAACCTCATTTACATGAGGACTCCTTAAACCATGCTCTGCAGGATCATAAAATTTTAGAGAAACTGCCTTTTGTTTTAATTGGATTACCCTTACTCTTACACTGAAACATAAGTTCTTGAATCTTAGGTTTACTTGCCAGATGAGTGGCAGAAATAAAAAGAAAAAAATCCAAACATTATTTTGACAATCTTGGAAGCCTTCAGCTTGTGATACATGCTGTTTGTCTATCCCTCTATCCAACCATCCGATAAAGACTAGGATAAGCTTAGTGTCATTGCTAAGTTATTGTGATATGCTTATCAAAAATTAGCAAAATGTTCTGAAACCCAGTCATATAACTTCCAAGGAGTTCTGTATGCCAATCCATGGAAGTGGCAAAGTGTTTTGTGGAAACAGCAAGGTGTTGTGGGGGGAAAGAAACACAAATTTGTTGGTTGCTTCTCTTCAGGCAACTATTATTGTATGTGAAACATGGGGGTCTAAACTCCAAGCCCTTCATAAATATATTGTGAAAATTAGGGCTGCAATTGGCAAAAAAACATTCATTCACTGAATGTTCCTTTATTGTCAACATTTGGTTAATTCTCAGATTCAGTTCAATTGCTGTTAACAATTGGTCTCAACTGAACACTTACATTCTCATTTTATTTACACTTCATAAAAAATTGTCAGACTTCAGATAGTTCTGATTGGTGTACTAAAATAATAGACTCTTGTAGCTTATGATAAATAATATCAAAATCACTGTTAACCAATTTATAACCCATAGAAAGTATTTGGGGCTATAAAAAATTTTTATTATATTTTTATATTTTTATTTTTCTGTTATCTAATTTTTCTCCTTTGTATTCATTATGAATATTTTCATCTATTTATATGGTTTATAACCATATAAATAATATGTGTATATACACATTAACCATATATGTGGTTTATATATATATATATATATAGACAGAGAGAGAGAGAGAGAGAGAGAGAGAGAGAGAGAGAGAGAGAGAGAATGAGAGAACAGTTTCATATGTGTGTGTATGCCCTAAATAAAACTAGGTATACATTACAAAAAAAAATATAAGTTCACACCAATATGTTTCCTATACACTAATTCAGAAATCTTCAACAACAAAATATTAACACGTTGAATCCAAAAGTACAAAAAATATTTTCAAAAACATTATGCTTTCCAAATTCCAATTTATTTCTTGTTCCCCAAACAATTCTTGTGTTTCCTTCTGTCAGTAAACATATGTTTGCCTAAAATAATTCTGTGGGGGTGAGAAAAGCAAAAAAAAAAGATTGCAGATAAATAAAAATATAACAAACATTGATTGTGGTTATGTTAATATATCTAATTTTTACTAAGACTGAAAAGAAATTAAGTAACTATGTGCTATTATAACATAGCACAATTAAGTTAATGCCGTTCTATTTGGTTACATAACAATTCAATAAAATATCCATAAGCATAAATTATTAACAAACACAACTCAGAAACAAAAATGACACGAAAATTTAAAAAAAATGGTTCAAATATTTAATTCAGTATCATACGTAGAAATTATTAAAATTTGTTTGAACAAGATACTGATTAAAGGAAGTTTTAATCACCATTATCTTCATAGGAGATTAGCAAGGGCATTTTGCTATGAGGAAAACTATACTTTATTAAGTAACTAATGGGCCCCAGGAAATATATTCATATTCATTTTAGTTTAGTGTCAATATCAAGCCAATCGGATAATGTTCTACCAAGTGCTAGAGAAGAGGGAACAGGAAGAATTAAAAGTACACTTTAGAATTCACAGCATCAGATTGGAATCTAGCTCTGTTTGATAATGGAGATGTAAGAGCATTTGACATCAAGGACTAAACATACATATTTTCTTTTGAATGTCAGGTGGTTAATTATAAATAGTATCAAATACAAGCTGCCAAGTATTTGGTCCTTAATGACTTAAACAAACAGGACACTCCTACTTTCTTCTCTTTCTCCATTTCAGTTTATTTATACACACACACATTCTCTCTCTCTCTCTCTCTCTCTCTCTCTCTCTCTCTCTCTCTCTCACTCATTTGCTCATTCAAAAAGAGAAAGAAGGCAAAATAGAACAGCTGAACTGTTTAATATTATTTTGGAGAAAATAGACTTTTTTTCCAGTTCAAACATGTTTACTGTGTGGAATCTTCTTGCTCCTGGTGTTGTGGTCTCTGCAGTATATCAGACATTAAATTTTTGTATAAGGAAAGAAGCCATTGCAAGAGCAATGAAGCAAAATTTGGATCTGCTGCACATACTTTTGTTGTGTTGTATTTTGCTTAGTCAGTAAAACAAAATCTTTCTGAGAAACTCAACAAGCAATGAAATCTACTACTTCTTAGTACATGGATATTGGTAGACAATTTTTCATGAATCTTACATTTTGTATGTGTAGAGTCATCAACAATATTTTATATTGTTTTATACAATCCCTTCAAAGTTATGTATAGGGTATATAACCTAAGAAGATAGAGATAATATGCCTTTCCAGGCCAGAAGGAAAATTTGTTGTTGTTCAATAAAATCGAAATAATATTTCCTTCTGGAATAATGTCTCCTTCTGGGCACATTTCCTTTCAGCCTATTAAAAAATGTCAGGATTCCCTAAACTGAGAGTTCTTTGATGTATGCCATGGTATGCATGTCTAGAATTCACTGGGGTATCCTGCTATTGCCTGTGTAAATTGAGGTTTCGAGAACTTGGGAGAATTGACTCTACTGGGATACACTGACAACCATGCACATGTCTGCATAGATGAAGCAGGCAAGCCTTAACTGCAGTTTGTCTACTTCTTGGAAGAGTGCATTTCTGAAACAGGAGATCTGGGGAAGTTTGTACAGAGTACTTAAAAGCTTATTGTCTTTCTCTAGGAGATTGTCATAAGACATTTTTTCATGGTCTCTGGTTTCTTATGAGGCATGATGCTTTCTCACCTCCTTAACATACAATTATAAGCACTAACATTGCTTATCTATAGCACAGCATCAGCTCCTCAGTGATAGGGTGTCCTAACTCATGTTATATTGTCATGTCATATGCTCTTTTTTGTTTCAGTGCTGTTACATAAGACAAAGGACATGAGAAGCAGGTACCTTTGCTTACTATCTCAGAACATGTGTCTATAATTCCCTTACATGACTCCTGGGTCACTGAGGACACTTACTACTGCTTGCTATCTCTATATGAAATAAGCTGTCTTAATTGAAATAGATCTCATCTTTTCCTTACTGATCAAATCTGTCAATTTCTCCTTGACAAGCAATCAGCACAAGAACATGATGATACTCCAGCTATTCTTATTAATTTCAGTTGTAACAATCCTTTGTCTCTGAGCTAAAGACTTGTGTCTTTTGCTAGCATCCATGAAAATGTATCAGGTACATTCATTGTCTTGCAAGTTGTATAAAGTATTAGGTCTTTCAGAGTTCATGATCATGACATTGGTTAGAATTATGTCAAACATGTACATCCAGCTAGAAAATGGTAGAAAAATGTGGTATCTATATCTTGGCTTCTCAAACAATAGTGCCTATCATTAATAGCTAAATACCTAAAATATATAGGAGATAACTGTAAAGCCCTCATTTTAATTTAGCAAATTTATAGCTTTTATCATAATCTTTACCTATCTCTTTACCTGGCACAACAACAAAAACAACAACAAATAGAAACCCTATATCAATTACATAAACAGTTGGCTATTTTCCATGAACATAATCTAAAGGGGATCCATAAATATGGTTCAGAGCATTTGGTTTCTTCTGTGCTTAGGAAGTCATTATCTGTCGAAGTTGGGAGCACTTAAACTGTTTTGAGACTTTAAAATACAGATGTTAAAAAAGTTATTAGTTTAAAAAGTGATCCTTTTTGGAGTTGAATGTACTTCAGTGCTAATTATAACTTTTAATGATTGTAAAATGTCCTGGGAGACTTTAATGCAAAAGACTATGTTTTCACTGTAAATTTTCCTTTTCCATACACACTGTAAGGATAAGGAAAATGTGTTTGAAAACCCAAAGGACAGAGCTAATTGTGTAAAGTTCACTAAATGCTAACAGTTTCTCAGTGACCCAGGAGTCATGTAAGGGAATTAAAGACACATGTTCTGAGAAATCTTTGGCAGTATTAGTTCTCTAGAGGTAAAAAAAAATGCACTGAGAAAAATTTCAACACTAATATTGCTTGCCTAGCCTATAATAGATGTTAAGTCAAAAAGAATGGGAAAAATATCCTATAATTTGCAGTTCTATTAGGGGAACTTCCTGATTGTTTCTAATTGACTTGCTGAAAACTGTGTGGTTTGCCAGAAACATACCTCTAAATTAAAATTGCTCACAAATTCTAAGAAGTCAGGATCATTGGCACTGTAAGTTGTGAGTTACAAAATTAGTGGTTAAAGTAATGCTCACTGAAAACATTATTTCTCATTCTAGACTTGAAATCAGAATTGCTTCATACAATAGTTCATTTGTACTCAATCATTTAACATTTCTTTCTCTAATTCTTTGCTCTCTTGTGGTTGCTGCAGTTCAAGGGGCTAAGTGGTGAAACTTCTCCTAATTATTGTCAGATGTGTGAGCATCATGTTATTGCTCCAAGAATGAAGTGTTTCTTTTGGAAATAGGGCAAGAACCTTTTAAAAGTAAGTTATCTCTTCCACAGAATTCAATGCTTGTCAAAATTAGGTAATTTATCTCCAATATCATTACTTCTGATAATTATGTCTTTCCTCCTTTGTTTAACCATTTATCCTTAAGATAAGAGATAAGAGTCCTTATGTATGTCCCAAGGAATTTCTTATGGACTTTTTCTGATTTTTTTTTTTAATTTTACATGTATAAAATGAAGATTAGGGAAGTGACTCAGTGGTAGAGAGCTTGATTACTATGCTCATGGATCTCAGTTTAGTTCCCAGCCCTGCAAAAAAAAAAAAAAAAAAAAAAAAAAAAAAAAAAAAAAAAAAAAAAAAAAACAAATAAACAACAAATCAATAAAACCTATAAAATGATATGGGCAAATGTATAGATGAATCTTGACAGAAAGTAAAGTCCTAACTGAATTATAAGATGGTCAGTAAATTTTTTTTATTTTTTTAATTTATTTTTTATTATTGGTCTTTCAAAATATTACATAGTTCTTAATACATCATATTACACGGTTTGGTTCAAGTGGGTTATGAACTCCCAATTTTACCCCATATACAGATTGCTGAATCACATCAGTTACCCTTCCATTGATTGACATATTGCCTTTCTAGTGTCTGATAAAGTCCTAACTGAATTATAAGATGGTCAGTAAAATTTTTGAAATACATGAATTTGTCACTACCAGGGGCCCTTGTAAGAGTTTACAGAATTAATTATATTAATTGCTACAATTTAACAAAAAATTAAACTCCCAGAAACTTTTCTAAAGTTCATTTATTGATGTTAGGATTCTAAGAAGTAAGCCAGATTTATGAATTGATGATTAAATACAGGTTTTCTACAATTCCTACATTAGTGGTAAAGTACAAAAACACCTTTTCTATAACTCAAACAATCCATTTGATAGATTTAATTTGAAAAAAAAATTAATGAATCAATGTTTTGATAAAATAATGTGATGCCTCTTCAAGGACCTCACATCATAGATAATGTCATCAGTGTCACTGATGACATGGTACCATGTCCATGGTACCATGGATTTTCATAAAAACAAAAATCAATCTAATATAATAGAAATCAGGATTAAGGTGTAATAATAGTTTTATGATTCTTCACTTCTCTTTTCTCTTCAGGTTTTCTTTTTTTAAAAAAAATTGCTTTTCTGAGAGTAAATGTGAAAAAATTGTGTCTGTTGGTTTATGATTAATTTCTACATCTTATTTTTGCAGGGATGTGTAGGAGCTATGTTTTAAAAAGGGAGACTGACATCAAAATTTGAACAAAGCCCAAATATATTATGCCAAATAAATGCATTTGGTTCAAATTTATTAATGTGTAGATTTACATAGACTAGGAAAAGTATCACTTTTGCTTCATAGTCCTCTTGAAATTTGGCTTTGATGGCCATCTGCGTTGCTTTATTTAAACCTATATATTGTGGTGAAGGTTTTTTTAAGGCAAACATGTTGATACACCTATCAGATTTCAAGATATCAAGTCATAGATAACAATAGAACACAAACACACACACACACACACACTAAATTGAGATAATAAATTCAAAAGATGTGGAATGGAACCATCACATAACCCAGATCCCCCAATCCAAGGTATTTATTTAAAAGAATTAAGGCCAACTTTCTATAGAGATTCATGTATGCCCATGCTTGAAGAAGCATAATTCACAATAGCAAAGTAATAGAACCAGACTACTAGTATCCATCAATAGATAAATGGATAAAGAAAATTTGGCATATACTTACATATATATAATTTTATTCAACCACAAAGAAGAATGAAATTGCCACTTGTAGAAAAATGGATGAAACTTGAGAACATCGTGTTAAGCAATATAAGCTAAACTCAGAAAGCCCAGAGTTGAATGTTTTCTCTTGATATATGGAAATTGGAGAGGAAAAAAAAGATATCATGAAAATTAATGAGAGGCCAGTATGATAGAGGAAGGAGACCAAGGGGTGGTAGAAAGAGAGGTCAAGGAGAGGTACTAAGGATTGAAATTGATCAAATTATGTAGAGTGAACACATGCCAAAATGAAGCAAATTATTCTATAAAATTATTGTGAATCAATAAAAATATTCAGAATATATAAAGAACTTAATAAACTTTAGAAAGAACATGTAATCCAAATAAAAATTTCACACTAGTAAGGCATAAAGTGAATGCTTAGTGTTGTATTGAAGCTTTCAGAGATGGGTGGGTATTCATATCTTCTGATTAGAAATAGCTTGATTGAAGGGATTAGCAAGTGGTCTAGTTCTTATTACATAAAAGGGGAAGAATGAAGATTTTGTCGGCTGAAGTTTGCAGGCTTTGAACTTCCACCCCAGTTTAAGTGAGGGAGAGAGAAAGCAGGCATCCTTATCTGCCTCCCTTATCTGCTTCTCCATGTGTGGGGCAAAGGAAAGGGTAGAGAGCCAGGCCAAAAAGTGTCATCACTCCTATATAAAACAGAGTAAGACAAAAAAGATAAATAAGGAAATACTATTCTATTTGAAGACAGAAATATTGGGAATTAAATTAAAAGTCAAGCTCTATACTACTGTTTCCATTCTGGGCATGAACTCTAATAAATCCTTTTATAAAATGATCCCCTTCTCCAGATCCATGTGAGGTATACCTCACAATCACTGCAAATGACAAATATTTTCTGTTCTAAAATGACCTACCTTGAGTGTCCAAATGGAATTTGATTTTTTTCTGCTATGTTTCTTTGGTGACTTTTTATATTTGTCATAACATTTTCAATTTTGTGTAATTGTTTGTTATAGGTTGTTGAATTCTACTTTTTTACTTTCCAGATTGTTGGATGAAAGCCTAAAGCTAAGAAAAAAAGTGTTCATACGAATTGTGTTGCATATCTCTCATTTGTCCCCTTCACCTTCTTCATCTTTCTCTATTCTTCTCTCTACCCCATGGAAACACGTTGGATTCTCTTACCCTCTGGCTTTTGTTTGGTTTTGCTCAGTGGGGACACTAGCAGATATAGAAGGGAACAGAGTGAGTCAGATCATTTATTCCTCTGGTTCCATCTCTATGGTTCACCTAGGAGTCACTATAGTCTTCATGAAAGTTCACGACCCCCCTTCAGGAGATCTCTCCGAACTTTCTTCTCCAGTTTCTGATAAATGCTTCCTCCTCTCATTTAACAGAGGTCTAGCGTGCTACACCAACATTTATGATTCCCTTCACTCTGCACATCTATGTCTATGGTCCTATTATCAAGATCGTCTTAAAAAATCTTAAATATACCACTTATTAGCTGTTGGGGATATGTATAAACACATTCCCAGATTATTGAAAAGTCCTATACACTCTTAAACAGGGATGACAATGGGATGGAATAACTGGAATTGAAAACTTCATCTTTATTAGTTTTCCAGAAATTCAGAAGAAGATTCATTCATTAATTTTATAAGAACAGAAAGAGGTTTGCTGTTTGTCTCTACTTTCCAAAATATAGGTATATAACTTGATTACAAAAAGGGAAAAGCCTGGCAATTCATTTTTGAGTAACCAAATTGTTATGTTGCAGAGCTTCTCAAACCGTCTCCACATAGCCTCCTGAGTATGGTGTGATGTACTCATTTTCTATTGCTGCTGTAACAAATTACCACAAACTGTGTGGCTTCAAAAATTCATATTTATTATGCATTTTTTGAAGTTTAGACAGGAGTGTAGACATCCAACAAGAATTCCACAGGGCTAAAATCAAGGCATCTCCAGAACTTCCCTCTTTATAGAGGTTCTTAGAAACTGCTTGCATTCTTTTCAGTCTTCATAATTTTTAGTTTTACAAATTCTTCGGAAAACAAAGTGCTTACCAACAAATAACTTTCTTTCCAATATTCATCATGCATCAGAGAGAACATTGGTGAATTATTAATTTAAAAGACTCCTTTTCATGCACTAAAGGATGAAGAGCAGGAAACAGAGACCTGGATCTATCACACTAAGATGCCTAAAAGGAAGTTTTGTTCTTTTTTGGATTTAGAACCTATACAATAAGAAGAGACTTTCTCGGGCTGGGGATGTGGCTCAAGCAGTAGTGCGCTCGCCTGGCATGCGAGGGGCACTGGGTTCAATCCTCAGCACCACATAAAAATAAAATAAAGATGTTGTGTCCACCAAAAACTAAAAAATACATATTCAAAAAAAATCTCTCTCTCAAAAGAGGGAGAGAGAGAGAGAGAGAGAGAGAGAGAGAGAGAGACTTACTAACCTGTCTAGCTTATTTTATTTTATTAAAAATTATTTTGGCTTGATAGGCCAAAAGCCATATATAACTATTTTTTTCAATATCCATTGCCTTAAAATATGCATGCTCTGATTTTCTATCCCAATCTCTGAGCTTGTTTAGGCTGAAAAATGGCCCCTCAAAGATATCTATGTCTTAATTCTAAGACCCTGTGATTATGTTGCCTTATATGGAGAAGAGATCTTGCAGACATGATTAAGGATCTTGAACAGATTATACTTACTCAGTGTAATATCATTTCTTTTAAAGAGTCAGTGAAGGAGAAGAGGATATGAGAATGAAAGCAGAGGTCAGAATTTTGCCTGTCAGTTACCATTAGTAGCTTAGAGAGAAATTGCCTTAAAACTCCTTTCTTTAAAAAGATAAACAATGAAATAAAAGTTAATGTGTTAAATTGAAGAAAACTGCTGAAGAAGCACTGGGATTTTGTTGTTCGTCTTTTACATGTTCAAGAGACTGAAAGACTTTTACATTGAGAATCAAAATTATAATTCTGTTCATTCATTCTATGTTTTCACATATGAAATACTTAATCAACCTTCATATATCTGGATTGTTGCTCTCATGCAAGGTTATACCACCTACTTGCTACTCAATCATTCTGTGCTCTGAATTAGGTGTCTAAAATTGCCTTTTATCTTGTTTTCAACATAATGTTTAAATTCTCTGCTAAGCATGCCCACATATTCTCTGCTAATTGCTTTCTGGCTTTATAGTAAGTTCAGGATCATTGTGAATGCAAAGACTAAGCAATCTTGATTCTTAAATAATGTACAAATTTCACAGTAAAGGAGTCAAGGAAGGGATCAAGATCTTTGTATGTGTAGACTTCTCTCTAAAATTAAATGACTGGCAACTTTGAAAGCTATAGAGTGAAGCACAGTAATTTTCTTCCTCTTGGTGGGAGCAATCTTGGGCCTCCTACTTCCAATACTGACCCTTTCCCTACTCCAGATCACTTTCAGTCTTCCTTCAGGTCTCTTTTATGTGATCTTGTGCTGACTATGATTGCTACATTCTTTATACTTCAGTGGTCTGAAAGGTTAGATTTTGCACAGAGGGAAAATGATATTTTGATCTTCTCGTACCTTGCACCAATATGAAATGATAGCCTCCCTTACTAGATTGCTTTTCAGACCAATGAAAGCCATTTTCTCCTTTGCTCTTTTTCTTCATTTTCCTCATTTTTAATATGAAAATAACAGTCTTGTTTTATCTATATCTCAGCATAGTCTTATTTAGTTCTAGTAGTCAATACTGTTATAGTGTTGTGAAGCCTTTAAAGATTCTATCATGTTGATATTTATTTTGTTATCATAAGTTCCACAAGTATATATAATTCATTCCTTTTTTTCTCCGTATAAGATATCTTATGGGAGTTATAAATTAGTGCTTGTCTTCTCATTCTGTTCTGTATTAGATTATGATACTCAGTTCTTATCAATGGCAAGCAATGATATCTGAATATCATTTCTTATTCATGTTTGAAAATTAGCATCCTGTTTAGAGAATACCAGTGAACATAAATCACATTTCTGTACACATAGGTCAAAGGAATAATAAGAAAACTAGAAAATGTACTTTATGAAAGCCAAAGGATGAGGATTAAACCTTGAGGACAGTTATCTCTAATTCAAAAGCACACAGACTCTGCACAATACATATGCAGTATGTATTTAAATATAAAACATTTGTAAATGGTAGCAAAGGTCTTTCTTTACAAAGTTTCTGTTTAGTAATATGATTAAGTGGTGATATGAATCAAAACATCTCACCAATTCTTCATATTTAATAAGAGAATGCCTTTTATAAAAAAATTAAAAATCCATGTTTAAATAGTTTAAACAGCAATTCCCAGGATTTGAGGAAGTTGCCTCTCATCCCTATTTTATTAAAATATCTAATATTTAAAAAAAAAACCCTATTAGCTTTTCCTATTTTATAAGTTGAAGTGAATAAAAATATTTCAGATATCTAACAAGTTCTCTTTATATAACTGTGGATATCTGAATTCCAATATGTAACTGAACAACATAAAATATAAAACCCTGGAAGTTCAAAGTTGAAATTATTTCTGCTTCTTTCAATTTTGTTTTCAAATCACTACTTTTACTTTGTTTTTTGTTTGTTTTATTTTCAAATGCACTATTTGTGCTGATCCAGCGATTGTGAAGGTGGCCTTTACAGACAGTCGCTTAAAGAAACTATAATATCAGGAAGTTTAAGAATCCAGCCGAGCAGAAAACAGTCCATTAATTCTCATAGAGAAGCAAAACAACAACAGCAAACTTTAGTGAGAGAGGTTTCTTGTTTAAGAAGCCATTAGGAATGCTGTGCTTTCTGATGAGTTTTTTTCTAATACACAAGTGGCTTTTTAAAATTAACCTGATATAATATCAGTCAAAAACTTTAAAATAAAAATTACTATCATATGATTGAAAACAAATCATGGTTTCTAAAAACATGAATTATAGTTTTTAAAATACCACATATATATAAATGTAAGGAATTATTATTAATACTCACTGTAAATTATTATTAATACACACTGTAAATGTCCTTAATGTAGTGCCATTGCTTTTTTATGGTCTTTATCATGAAACTGCCTTGAACTGGAATGAATGCTTCATATATTTAGGCAGTTAAATAGATGGGCTGCTTTATCCTGACCTTTGGAGAGTCTATATTGAGTTTGGGGCTCATTTCACTGCTTTTACATTTACAACTCTGTCTTCCAATGGCAAGGGTATTTCAAATGTTTTCTAATCAAGCATGCACCTTTACTAAAAGGTCAGTGTACTAAAATGCTATATATCAGGGATTAAAATTATGATTCATCTCTCCCATGCAAGAAAGTCTAATTAGAAATGCAGTACATTCATTCTCTTGGGTCAAAGTTGTCCTTGAATAACACAACTCTACATTGAGGGTTATGGCATTCTCTTGATCAGGAGGCAACATATTCTCTAAACCTTTGTTGACAATATCATTTCTCTTAGTATTTTGTACTTTCTCTTGTGAACTTTGAAATGCCCTTTCAGAGTGTTCTTCAGAGGGTCTATACTGAAAGGCTAAAACAGCAGCAAACCAAAAGAGCATCATGCATTATTTTGTAAGGAACTCATTTCCCTAAAGGAATACATCATTTTACAGTTTTACTCAATTCCACAAACAACAACAATAACAACAACAACAACAAATTGAGCAATACATATGCTAAAAGCAAAGAAAAACAAGTCCACAACCCTACTGGAGAGAGGTAAGCAGATGAAATGTTGGATGTCATAATGATGTTAATGCTCAACAAAATAAGAAGCTTCTGTACAATCATAGGGAACAAAGACTTTTAATAGTTACATTTTATGATTGAACTTTCTTACTTAAGATATATTATGTAGGTAATTCTATAAATTACATATAGAGCTGTCAAATTCTTTTTTAGATTCTTAAAAGTATTGAATTGTATGGCTCTACCACAGTTTGTTTATTCTCACCCTTCCTGAGAAGCCTGTGTTATTTAAGACTTTTAATATTATTTTTTAAAGTGAGAGTAAATGTTGTAATGTGTGTTTATTTAAACGTTTACTTACATGCACTTGTATTTGGGTGGACAAATTTTCAGAAGTAGATTTATTATCTCAACAACAATATAATCTGAAAATACTGCCACATATTTCCAAATCCCCTCCCAATAATGCTAAATAATGGGTTTCCATTGATAATTAATGAATGTTCATTTCTTGTGCCTTGGCCTCTTATTGTTACTTTTATTCATTTTATTTTTGTCAGGACCTTATTAGAAAATTGTTCAAATGCCATTTATAATGCATAAACAAGCGTAGTATACCCACACTGCACATTGTTCTTTGTAAAAACACGAGTTTGTATTTCAATAGAAAACTATGCATTGCCTGTAGTGTACCCATCCAGGTTATCAGTCTCTAGCCCTGTTCATTATCTTTGGGCTGCTGTGCAATTTTTTGTAAGTCTTAATAACTAAGAGGTATGTAACTTCTGTCTTCTCTCTTTATAATTTAATTGACTTGCCATTCCCCAAAGTCAGTTTTGCCTTCATCTTTATATTCTTTTACTCCATATAAATATTGGCTCTTCTGATTTTTCCTTTGAAACTAATTAAATATTCTGCCTGGTTCTGCAACATCATTCAATGCAACAAATTCTTTAATAGAGTTTACTTTTATATATTCATATGAATCATGATTATACCTTTTTTGGAAAATTATGTGTATATATATATATATATATATGCCATATATTCTTATATATATATATGTATCAGACATATTATACCTATATTGAATTATCTGTATTTTAATTATTTTTGTCAAAGAAATGTTGTATCAGATGGAGTTAAACTTGCAAAGAAGATTTTATTCAAGACTAGTGCAATGAAGATTCACCATAGAGACTGAACTCTATTGAGTCAAGTGGATCAAAACTGGGTCGGTTTTATGTGCTGTAATGAACAGTATAAAAGTACTAGAGCATGTTGCGGGCAGGGTCAGTGTGATTAGACCATTTTGGTTTGCTTAACACTTGGCTCCTATCCTCCCGTAGAGACTTCTATATAGAATCTTATGTTATAAAAGGACAGCTCTCAGTTTCTTCAAAAAAAGGCATCCTGGGTTATGAAACTTGTAGGATGCTGAAAGAAGATAAGCATTTCAAAGGGAAAGTTAAAGACTTTACATTTTAAAGTTTTGTAAAGCAAGTACTCTAATCAAAGAGAGATATAGGTACAGGGATTAGAAGGAAGCCTGTATAAATTTTCGTTACACTGAGGAAAACATTAATGCCATCTTGGTCATTGGCCCTTTGTACCATTCAGTAAACTAGTAATAGAATCATAATTCCAAACTAACTTACAGATCATTTTTCAGTCCTGACTCCTGCTGTTGACATCATTCATTTCACTGACCAACATCTGATCTCCAGTTCAACATTGGTGATTCTACACTTTCCATCATTAAAACTTATGGTCCCAGTTCTTTTCTCTCTTAGTCAGTCTTCCATATTTGTAAAACTTAGTACATTATGAATGCTTGGCAAATCCCTTATGCCTATCCCATGATCTAAGTAACACTTAGGTGGAGAAGCAGAGGATTTCTGAATCAGTCCTAAGAGGCAGCAACAGGAACCATGTCTAACTGTAAGTAGGCATGGTGTGGTGGCAGAAGAAGAGCAGATGAGTTGCTTAGTGTCTGGGAGGTGGTTCAACACATCAGGACTCAACTCAAGGATGATTTGATGTTACTTTAGCAATTTTCCTAGCAACCTATCCTTTAAAGTTGATTCTTTGGTGCTGCTAAATATTGGTGATTCAGTTTTCCCCTTTAATCATTTATGTGTGTTTAAATTAGCTAGAGTAAGTTTCTAATACTTGCAGTTATGAAACCAACACTACTCTGCATAGCAACTGCTTTTACAACAAAAAGGAAGGTAAAAACTTCTTTTTCATGAAGGAAAAAGAAAACATCTACATAGCTTTTCTTAAGGGATTTATGATCTTAAGTGAGGAAAATCTATACATGAATTCCAAACCAATTTTTTATTTATGTAACATATTTAGTTTTTATAATCATTTCACCTGTCTAGATTTAAAAACAAAAATGATTTACAGGTAACTTCTATAATTGTATTTTTTAGGAAAGTAACACAATATCAGGATAACAATTTGAATAGCCAATGTTGAATTTAGTAATCTATGAATGTCTTCAATTTGCTGGTTTATTTTTAAAGCACAAAGAACACAACAGACTTTTACTAGAAAGCAAATTATTCACAGTGTTGGCTCTTGGTAAATAAATCCTTCATGTGAAATCTTATAAGAAATCTTCAAAGTTGTAAATATGGGCAATTCTCCTGATGACTCAGACATTCAGCAGTTACTGGGTTTTCTAAAAAGCCAATAGAGAGACTATTTGAAATGAAACCACCTCTCGGAAGCTTAATTCTATTTTAATTACCTAAGGACTTGAGAGGCTTCAAAACATTGACCCATCTATATTCCACCAGCTTTGAACTCTGTGCCATTATAAATGCTTATCTTTGCAGTATTTGATATTTGTTGTTTGAATTTTTTAAAAATAAATTTCTATAAATATATAACATAGAATTTAACCTTTACCATTGTAAGTATACAATTCACCTCCATGAATTAAATCCATATGGTTGTTCAACCATTGATATCATCTGGAGTTTTTCATCTTACAAAATTGAAATGTACCCATTAAATCATGAGTCCCCATTTCCTCCCCTTAGCTCCAACATTTCATTTTCTCTCCTTTACAATTTGGCTATACTATCTATATAAGGAGAATCTTATATAAGGTTTCTTTTGTATGCGGAATCATATAATGTTTGCCCTTCTGTAACTCATACATTTAAATTAGCACATTGAAAGGATGATAAAGTCTTACTCTTTAATATATATGTATATATCACGAATATTGATACACACACACACACACACATATATATATATATATATATATATATATATATATATACATGAAAATATTCAAGGTTCAAGTTTTAATAAAATTTTTCTATGTGTATAATGCATTTTGCTTATCCTTTCATTCATGGAGGGATACTTGGGTTGGTTTCAATTGTCAATTGTGATTAATGCTGCTATAAACATGAACATACAGATATTTTTTCATGTCCCTCCTTTCAGTTTTTATGGGTACACACCAAGAAGTGGAATTTATGTATCATACGAAAGTTATATATTTATGTTTTTGAGAAACCACCTTACTGTTGGTATAAAGTGAAATCTCCCTGTTTCCATTTACATTTCTCTAAGGCTTACTGATACTTTTCATAGACAATTGGTATATCTTCTTTGAATAAATGGTTATTTCATTTTCTGATTGTATTTTAATTGGGTGGCTTGTTTATTTTGGTTTTGATTTTGAGTTTTAGAGATTTTTTGTATATTCTGTATATTGATCCCTAATCAGATATGCAAGTTATAAACATCTTTTCCCATTCTGTGGGTTGCCTTTTCACTTTATTGATGGTATCCTTGAAGGATAAAATGTTCTAATTCTGATGAAGTGAAATTTCTCTATTTTCTTCTTTAGGTGCTGTCCTAGAAATCATCAAATACAAGTCAAGAACTTTTCACCTGTTTCTTTATAAGAGATGTTTTGTTTGTAGCTCTTGAGTTCAGGATTTTGACCCAATTTAAATTATTTGCATAGATCCTATTAGGTAAAGTTCCAACTCATTCTGCATGTGAGTATCCAGTTTTTCATCTCCATTTGTTGAAAAGACTATGCTCTATCCATTTAATAGTTTGGTACAATTTTTGCATATTATTTGATACATTCAATGGTATAATTTCAGTTCTCTGTTTCAATTTCTTTGGCGTTTTCCATCTCATTATGCCTATAGCCACACAGCTTTAATTACTATAGCTTCATAGGAAGTTTCTGTATTACAAGTATAAACAATCCTATTTGAAATTCTTTTTCCACATTATTTTGGTTATTCAGGGTTCTTTGAAATTCCATACAAATTTTAAACTTGGCATTTTTGTTTCTCTAACATATCATTTTGATAGAAATTTTATTGAATCTGTAGCTCAAGGAGTCTTGCAATACAGTATTGACATCTTCCTAATAGGAAGTCTTCCATTCAATGAACATGGTATGGATTTGTATTTACTTACGTCTTCCTTAATGTCTTTTAGCATTTTTGACTAGTTTTTATCTTCAAGTCCCTTACAACTCTGGTTACTGTAACTCCTAACATGAATGTTTTCTGTTCATGAACTCCTAAGTTTATGCTGTATATTGTGAAATCAGAATAAATACAAGTTTATGGATTTCACTGAGTTTAATAAATGTCTCTATAGTTCAGCAACTCAAATGCAGCATGTAAAAATAGAGATGTGACACAAAAATTGAAGTTCAAGTTTTCTAAACTCTAAACCACTATGTCTTCATTGAGAAAACCCTTAATATTTTCTGGTGGTATATTCAGGAATTATTTCATTCCTAGTTTAATTTTTTATTATTATTGGAATACAAACAATGCTACTACAAATTTCAATTACATTACAATATAGTTGATTTTACTTATCTCTGTACTAAAATGAATAACATATAGCACAATGGGCACTTTAGAAGTAACATTTTTCAAATGTTCCAGAACATATTAGAGACAAATAAAATGTGTTTTAACAGTCATTAATTTAAAAATAAATGCAAAACTTTTGTCATCTACAAAATTGTCAAATGCATCTGCAAGTGATCATATGCCATGTTTGCTATTGTTTGCTGAGTTTTTGTCAATAAAGCTAGTGAAAATTAAAAGTTTGCAAACTGTGCGAATATTCACATGGAGATATGAGTCAAGAGACTTCATAAAATCCAATAACTCTGTTTGAGTAATACAATATTTAGAAATATTGAGAAACTGATTTTCTGAACTAACTGCCTATAATGGGAAATATAATGGTTTCTGTTTTGGAATAACATAAATTGGGAACCCAGAATTTGAAAGAGATAATACAATTATTAAAATGATGGTGTTTAAAGAATTGGAAGGGGGAAATGATGAATTTATAATTAGGCAAAAAATAGAATACATACAGATTATTCTATTTTGTAAAATAAGTTAAAGTAAACATACTACACTCTATGAACATATACACACATGTACTGAGGAAAGAGACCTGAAAATTGAAAGTGAACAGGATGACAGGTATATTGAAAACATAAAATTTTATATTGTGTCTATAGGTCATGCTAATTTTAGGTTAGTTTAATACATTTCAGAAATCTATTGAAATAATTATATCCTATGTACAGATCTAAAAATTTTATATGTAAATTTTTATTTCATAAGTAAATCTTTTTATATTTTAATCAAATTAAATTCAACTCAGATAATCCTAAAATCCTTTCATATATTATGTAGAATCACCTTATAGGAGGTTTTACCCTAAATCAATAAATAGAATGTATAATTTAGAAACTAAGTATATATTTATTTCCCTTAAATATAAAATACAACATGGTGAATCTTTAGTTCTTGACTTTCCCCGATATTATTTTCATGATATTTCAAAGATTTTATTAAAGAATAGTTTACTACATTAGTTATGACTCTTTTCATACTTTTTTCCTCTTAAATATCTAATTGCTAAGAGATATGCAGACATCATGCTATTTATTTTTTCATACTAATACTTTTGTTCCTACTTAATAGTTGGCTGATTGTGGTTTTCTCTAAGGAGGGAACTTAGAATTTCCCTGAAGGGTTTAACAGCAGTCCTAGGATTCAAAAGTATTTTTAAATTGAGGTTTCTGTGCCAGCCCATGCAGAGTAGAACTTCTGAATATTTAATAAGAAGAGCTGATTAGTTGCAAATTGTAGTAAGCTTTAAAATACCTTTAAAGTCTTTTATAATATATAATTATCTTTCCTCACATTGCATTTAAATTTAAAGTCAACTTAAGAAAAATATAGTATTTTAGACACTTCTATATATGAGAAGGGAGACAACAATAAAGAAGTAAGTAATTCCTTTTAAAAGAGTTAGATTTTCTCCAGTACAATTATGTGTGATTGAATGAGAAGGCCTCACTTAGGTGAGGCATTTTTAACTAAAAGACAAAGAGAAAACCAGACATGAAAGGGATGATCACCTGCTAGATTCTGAATTAGCTGGCATCCTCAAAGTTCCAATTTTAGTTCTTCAAAAACTTTGTCATTCTGTATAGACAGGGACAAAGTCATGATATGTGAGAAATGGAGCAGAGCTCAGGCAGTGTGCATTTTACTTCAAGGAGACATTTGGTTCAGCCTGTTTCAAAAACTGAAAACTTGCTCTCAAATGGATGTTCTCATGACCTAGAGTTCATATGTACATTTTTCAGACCATGTAATTTGATAAAGCTATGATTTTGTTATTTATTGAATACTCTAAGTAGCTGAAAGGACTTTGTGGCCTTTCAAAAGAGTTTATGTGGCCTTTCAAAAGAGTTGCAAGCTATTCATTTATTACTTTAAATAAGAAATGAAAAAACAAACTATGGCTTAAAGTAGAATTTTCAAAAATTACTTGTTAGCTCGTTTTATTTATAAATCAGAGCTTTAAACATATATATAATTTATGAATATATATTATATATGAAAAATATTTGGTTTTGACTTCATTTTCTATTCATTTTATTATTATTTATAACATAAAGCAATATCTATATTAATTCATTAGGCTAAGAAATAAAAAAAGTGATGTATGAATTAAAGGAAATCTACTTTTTTTCCTTTCATGCATCAATTTTTTCTTTCATTTTTATTTTGTAAACCATAGTTGGAAAAATATATCAGACATATGTTATGGTTTAGATATGAAGTGTCACTCAAAAGTTCATGTGTGAGACAGTTCAAGAATTTTGAGAGCTTACACAATGAGATGATTAGATAATTGGAGGTGTAACCAAATCAGTGAATTGATCCACTGATATGGATTAGCTGGGTGATAACTGTAGGCACTTAGGTAGGATGAGTCTAGAAGATGTAGCAGTGATGCAAAAGCTGACTAAAACAACATACATAGATATGTTATTCCATTATATGTAAAATATGCAGGAAATATGCAGTATAATTTATATTTTATCCTAATATGCTATAAGCTTTTAAAATCTAGTTATTTCACCTGCTCATTGTAGTGCCATCATCTACTACAAGTTAGACAGAGACTTTGCAAATGAGGCCCTTCCCTTTGCAGGGAGGAGGATAGAGAGGGGAATATACTATGGAAGCCTAATTCATAGAAATTGGAGATTAGAAGACTAAGATTTTATTGTCTTCCCAATGGACACCGTGATGAGAAAGCATATCATTCCTGTGGTGTTTCTTGAAATTTATAGCATATCCATGTTTACTATTTTTGTTGATTTGTATTAAGTAGGAAAAAATTATTAAAAAGTTCTAATTGACTACATAATTGTAGTGATAAAGATATATTTCATTCAGCAACTGAGTTCTGCTCAGAAACAAGGTAGCACTATGAAGTTTTTTGAATGCTATTTAAATGCAATCTATTGGTTTTGTTTTTTTTTGTTTTTGTTTGTTTCATAGAGTTACAGTGTGATATATTATCTTATGATTATAGTATATCAAATATACTATCATCTTTTAGTCTATAATGAGGTCTAATTATATTAATGTAATATACTTGAATTAATGAAGAAAAATTGAAAGTAAAATGATAGGTAAATTATACCTATATACTATGGAAGGTGTTAAGACTTAGATGTGAGGTGTCTCCCCAAAGTTCAGGTGTGAGGTAATGCAATAAAGATCAGAGGTGAAATGATTGGGTAATGAGAGCATTAATCCTCTCGAGCAGATAAACTGGGAGATAACTGTAGCCAGATAGGTTGTGGCTGAAGGAGATGGGTCATTGCTGGTGTGCCTTTCTAGGTTCATATTTGTACCTGGTGAGCAAAGCACTCTCTGCTTCCTGTTAGCCATATCCTGAGCTGCTTCCCTCTGCCACACTCTACCATCATGGTGTTCTCCCTCATTTGGGGACCAGATCAATGGAGCTGGACATCTATGGACTGAGACTTCTGAAACCATGAGCAACAAATATAATTTTCCTCCTTTAAAATTATTCTTGTCATATGTTTAGGTCACAGCAATAAAAAAGTTGACTAAAACAGAAGCTAAATTGTTTGGTCATACAATTAATTTTCAACACCTGTAATTCTAGTGGCTTGGTAGGCTAACGCAGAAGAATTGAGGGTTCAAAGCTATCCTCAGGAATTTAGCAGGGCCCTAAGCAATTCAGTGAAATCCTGTCTCTAAATAAAAGACAAACTGATTAAAACAAATAAAAAATTAAAATAAATAAATAAAATACAAAAAGGGCTGAGGATGTGGCTTTATGGTTAAAAAATCAACTCTCATGGCAAATTAAATTTGTAAAGTTGAATTTTACCTATTTATAGTTTTATTTCATGTGCTGACTTGTTTTATTCTTACCACTGTCAATGATTCTTTAATTATAAAATTAGCTTAGGTAATATTTACATGTACAAATAATAATATGATACTATCACATAATATATTTGGATTATATTTTTCTTTTTGATTGAGGATGCTACTGAAGTACTCTAAAAATAGATTAAATAGGAAAAAAATTACAGAAATACTCCAAAAGATAAAGTGGACACTCTTTACTACCACAAAAGAATTAAACAGTGGGAATCTTAGGCTTATTATAAAGGAATAGTAGCACAGAGAATTGATTTGATCTTCAGAGGGGTCCCTGTAGAAGATATCACTTTATTTTTGAAAAACATTCAAAAATTTATCCATAATCTACTGCTTACTTTTTATTTATTTGAAAATGAAGAAAGTTACTCATTGGTAGTCTTAAAAATTGGGGAAATTAAATTTCCATCATTTTACTTTGAGAAAATCCTAGTGATTCTCTGAAATAGAAGATCAGCATTAGAGATAAAATCTCTTGAAAAACAATGAAATAATGACAGTTTTCAGGAAGTTATTTGAGGTTTATGCTCAGTTTTGTTGCCTTTTTCTTTACCTTGTGTTAACCTGCAGTTGCCTCTGAAACCAGCTACCAAGAAATAAAACAAACTTCATTAGCCCAAGGTATAGATTTTCAAAAGTTTGACTTCTTTTCAGACAACTGCTAAATTATTTTGGTCATGCCTACATTTTCATATGGCTACAAATTTTGGGTTCCCGCTTTCCACTCAAATTTAATAATTTGCCAAGAGACCTAACATAACAAAGGAAAATTATGCACTTAATATTACATTTGTAAAATAGATTTTAATTTTAAGCATTTTTCATTCACATCAAAATTGAGCAAAAATTACAGAAATTTCCCATACGCCAGATATTCTCACCTACATACAACCTTCCTCATTATCAAAATCCTGCACCATAGTGCTTCATTTTTTATGACTGATGAATCTATATTGAGCTAATGTTATCACCCAAAGTCTATACTTACTTTTAGGATTCATTCTTGGTATTATACATTGTATG
Organism: Urocitellus parryii; assembly: GCF_045843805.1. Lineage (NCBI taxonomy): Eukaryota > Metazoa > Chordata > Mammalia > Rodentia > Sciuridae > Urocitellus > Urocitellus parryii. The sequence continues at coordinate 2,356,039 of NW_027554049.1, read as the reverse complement.
GGTTTTGAAAAATGCATAAGGAGATGTATCCATCATCATAGTATCATACAGAGAAGTTTCACATATATAAAACTTTCTATCATCCACTTATTCATTCTTTGTTGTAACATACAACCACTGATATTTTCATTGTCTGCATGATTTTAAATTTTCAGAATGTTTTTTAGTTGCAACAGTACAATATTGTAGTCTTTTCAGATTAGCTATTTTGACTTACAAATATGTATTTAAGAGTTTTCAAAATGTTTTTATATATCTTGATAGATTTTTGCATTAAGTAATGTTTCATCATATGTATGAAATTTAATTTTCTTCATCTCCTCCTTCTTTTTATTCTTCATCTTCTTCTTACAATTCATTTACCTACTGAAGGACATCCTGGTTTACTTCCCAGTTTGGGAAATTATATATAAGTCTGTTTTAAATATTCATGTACATGTTTTTGTGTGTACACAATTTTCTAACTTCTTTGGTAAACACTAAGAAGTATGATTGCTGAAAATAATTGAAGATTATGTTTAATTTTGTAATAAACCACCAAAATTGCCTGTATAAGGGAATGTACTATTTTGCATGCCCATCAGTCTATCTTTGTCAGATTGTATGACCTCTGTTCGTAAGTCAAAGAACGATTGACCATGTTTATGGGAATCTGTTTGGGCTCTTTATTCTGCTCCATCATCCTATTTGTTTACTGTTTCTCCAATATCATGCTATCATGATTACTGTGGCTTCTTACCAATTTTTGAAGTTATGCAGTGTCAATTATCTGATCTTGTTTTCCATCAAAATTGTTTTATCTATGCTGGGTCTTTTGCCCTCCATGGTAATTTAAGATTGGTTGTTGATATCTATACAATACAATTGTTCCCCTTTTCTGTGATTTTTACTTTTCATGGCTTAAGCTATCAACAATGAAACACAGTCCAAAAATATTAAGTGAAAAATTCAAAAATCAACTATTCATAAATCTTAAATTGCGTTATGAGTAATCATGAAATTTCTCAAAATCAGGCTGCATCCCACCTGGGACAGGAATTACGCATTTGTCTGATGTATCCACATTGTATAGGCTGTCTCTCCATCAGTTTAGTTGCCAACTTCATAGCAGATTAATTATAGAGATATTGCAGTGTTTGTGTTCAAGCAGCCTTTATTTTACAGATTAATGGCTCCAAAGTATAAGAATAGTGATTTTGGCAATTTGGAGTTACCAAAGAGTTAACGTACATCCTTTAAGTGAAAGTACAGAGATACTTTAATAGCGAGAGGGAATGGGAGAGAGATAGTTATCACACTAATATAACTTTTATTATATTGTAGTAATATTATAATTTTATCATAAGTTATTGCTACCAGATTTTTATTGTGCTTAATTTAGTAATTAAATGCCATCATAGGTAAGTATGTTTAGGAAAAAAATCAGTATATATAGGACTTGGATTCAAGGATAAGGGGAGACTATTGTAACTTGCCAGGTTTTTTATTGGGATTACATTGCATTTTTACATGTTGAGAAGAATTGACACCTTCACAGTAAGTTTCCCGATAAGTGTTTCCTGGGCTCTTTGATTATTTATTTTCATCAGAGTTATAGTTTTGCTCAGATAATTGAGAAACATATATTGTTAGATTAAACTTAAATATTTGACTTTTAGGTTAGTGAAGAAGTGGTAGTTTGATCTTCATTTTCAAATTTCACTTTTGCATTGCTGATACGTAGGAAACCGATTGAATTTTGCATATTAACTTTCTATATTTCAATTTTGCTATAATCAATATTTTATTCTTAGAATCTGCTTATTGATTTTTAATATGATTAAAATTTATTGTATATAATAATTATATATAATAGTAGGATTCTGTAATATATTTATACTTGCACATAATATAATTTGGTCAATTTCATCTCCCACTACATCCTTTTTCCCTTCTTTTCTTCTCCTTCCGCAGACCATCTTCCACTTCTTTACTGGTCTCCCTTTGATTTTTATAACATCCTCCTCCACTTTTTTTTTCTTTCTTTCTAGTTTCACTTATGAGAGAAAGTATGTATGACTCTTCTGAGTCTGACTTTTTTCACTTAACAAGACACCAAAGTCTTCTTAGTGTTTTTTTTTTTTTACATAGTTTTGTCTTCTGCAAAGAATAATAATTTTCTTCCTCTCCCTCCCTTGGTCCCTCCCTCTCTTTTTTCTTTTCAATCAATATACTTTTTATTAAATCCTTGACATATTGTGTTAGCTAGGACTCCTAAAAAGATGTTGAGGAGCAGTAAGAGGGAACTTTCTCATTCCTTGCTTTTGAGTTTATAGTAAAGGCTGAAAATTTTTCAGCTTAAGTATTCTATTGGCTGTAAGCTTTTTTGGAGATATTATTTATCAGATTAAGGAAGTTCCCCCGTCACTGATAGATTGCTGATTTTTTTTAATCATGAAAGGTTAATGGATTTTCTCAAATTATTTTCAGTATCAATTGATATAATCATGTGATATTTTCATGTTCATCTTATAGATATGATAGGATATATTAATTAATTGAATATTAAACCTTTATATTCCTTACCCAGGATAAATCTAAATTGGTTTTAATATGTATTTTTTAAATAAATTGTTGGATTATTTATTAATATTTTGCTGATTTTTTAAAAATTTATGCTCATAAGGCATGTTGTTGATTTGTAGCTTTATTGATTTTAGTATTGGGATTATGGTGGACATAAAATGTACTAGAATATATCCTTTGCTTCTATTTTTTGAAAAGATCATAGAAAATAATATAATTTCTTCCATACATATTTGATATAATTCACCAATGAACCCATCTGAACCTAGTGCTTTCTATTTCATTAGGCTGTTACTTATTTATTCAATTTATTCTATGGACATAAAACTATTCAGGTCATCCATTTCTTCACACCCTCCCAGTTCTGATATTAGTATATTTAAATCTTTTCTCTTTTTTTCCTCAGATAGTATGTATAGAGGCTTCCTGATATTATTGAACAATTCAAGGAAAGAAGTTTTTTTTTTTTAAATTTTGTTGATTCTTATTGATTACTTCTTTTCAATTTTATTTATTTTCACTCTTAATTTTTATTAATTTGTTCTGTTTATTTTAGAATAATTTTAATATTTTTCTAGCTTCCTAAGATAGAAACTTTATTATTAATTTTAAATGTGTTTTATATAGTCAATGGTATAAATTATCCTCTTAGTACTGCTTTTGATGTGTTCCACACATTTTTTTTTCAGGAAGTTTGGATTTTTTTTTCTTTTTTAAATTTATATATGACAGCAGAATGCATTACAATTCTTATTACATGTATAAATCACAATTTTTCATATCTCTTGTTGTACACATAGTACATTCACACCAATTCTTGTCTTTGGATAATAATGATCATCACATTCCACCATCATTAATTACCTCATGTCCAGGTGTTGGAGGGAAAGAGAGGGGGCATAGGATAATTAATGTTCCACACATTTTGATAGGTTCTCTTTTCATTTTTATTTAGTTCAAATTTTTTGTCCCTTGAGATTTTTGTATTTAAGCTTTGGGTTTTTTTTTTTTTTGAGTGAGTTGTTTAATATCTAGATGTTTGGCAAATTTTATATCTATCCTTCTGATTTCTAGTTTAATTTTTACTGTGGTATGAGAGAAGATGTTACATATTTTTTAGTTTATTAAGGTATGTATTATGCCCCAGAATAAAGCCTACCTTGATGAATATACAAATAAATTGTGATTGGATTAAGTAGTCAATAGGCCTCAATTGTGTCCACTTGATTTATAGTGCTGTTGATTCCATTCTTATTCCAGTTTTCCATAATACCCACAGACCATGGTGTTATTACCTAGCCCAAATTGCAGACCTTCTAATTATATTGTTGGCATTGCTGCCATGAGAGTCACAGATTTGACTCATCCAGTTAGCACTAACTACACAAGGGCTCACCAGGACCATTTTGGCATAAACCATCAGGGCCCACCATGAATAACAAAAATGCTCTTATTACTAAAGGAATTACAAGGACTGAGAGGTAACATCATAGTTATTACAAACAATATAGTATAATAACATTCTAACACATATTTGTGTAATTCTTACTGCAAAATTAAAATATTAAAAAAATAACTGAGACAGTAACATTAGTGCAGCAAAGAAAAATGTCCAAGGGGAAGTTCTGGTACTTAAGTGTGTGAAGTAATGAAATAAAGTGGATAATATAGCAAGAAATTTATAAATTTAAGGGTATACACTAAAAGTGTACAAAAAATGGGTATATGAAATATTTGAGTACTGGAAAGGGCAGAATAAATAGAGATGATCAAAAGACAAGCAAGAAATAATTCATTTATTTCATACAGGCTTATTGAGATTGAGGACTTGATTTGAATCATACTGAATGGTCATCACATATGGTAAAATAGTATAAATTTAATTAAGGTTTATTTTTTATTTCTCTTACCCATTCTGTATGATAAACAGAACATCATTCCCTTCCTTTTTTATTCCAGAGAAATTTTCTTATTTATTATAAGCTTGTTGGAAAATATAATTAAATAAATAATATGACGTCTGCACTTGAGATATCCCAAAAGTTGAAATTGGCATAGGGACATTAAAGCAACTATTTTAACACTGACTGACTAACCAAGGAGGTAAAAAACATTATTTGTGCAATAATAAACAGAATATCTCAGCGAAAAATGAAATTAAAGGTTAAGGGTTAAACAGAAAATATACAAATTAAAAACGGAATATCTGAGTTTAAAAAGATGGGCAAAAATACAGACGAAGGAGAGAAAAATTACCTATGCGGAGGAAACCAAATGAGACTGACATCAGAAACAATGTAAGACAGCATCTTTAAAGTGATGAAAGTAATGTACATGTGTCAAACTGTGGTCGTGTATTCAGGGATATACATATGAAGAAAGAAGGTAAAGGAAAACACTCTCACATATGCCAAAACACAGATTTCGAACCCACATTACTGTGATATAAAAAGTGGTTATTGGATCAGGCCAAGTAAGAACAGGTAGAAATTTCACATCTTCCTGTAAGAATGAAGATTCCAGAAATGCCTTTTTTTTTTCTTTAAAAATATCATTTTTTAAAATACATGACAGCAGAATGCATAACAATTCTTACTACACATATACTCCACAGTATTTCATATCTGTGTTTGTATATAAAGTATGTTGACACCCAATTAAAGTCTTCATACATGTATTTTGGATTCTGTGTTTGTATATAAAGTATGTTGACACCCAATTAAAGTCTTCATACATGTATTTTGGATAATGATGTCCAGCACATTCCAGGATCCTTGCTAATCCCCTGCCCCCTCTATTTCCCTCCCACCCCTCTTCCCTATCTAGAATATAATCAACAAAACTAAAAAAAAGTCACATTGGTGGCCAGTGGGGAGTAGAGGTGCTACAAAGTAGCCAAAGAAAACTTCTGGAGGGGCGGGAGTTGTGGCTCAGTGGTAGAGTGCTTGCCTAGCGTGTGTGAAGCACTGGGTTCAATCCCTGGCACCACATAAAAACAAATAAATAAAATAAAGGTATATTAAAAAAAAACTTCTGGAGGAAAGAGAACTACTCTGTGTATCTTGATTTTAGTGATAGTTACATGACCATGTGTATTGGTGTAAAATAATACCAGGGGCAAAGACAGAAAGCCATTGTTTGATGGATACAGAGTTTCTGTCTGAGATGATGAAAAAGTTCTGAAATAGTGGTGATAGTTTCAACATGATAAATATAAATTAATGTTGCCGAAATATACACTTAAAGACAATTAAATTGGTAGGTTTTATTATGTAGTTTTACATAAATAGAAAAATGAATAAAACATTGGAAGAATAAAAAATATATATTTTTACCTTGATATTTAAACAAACAATTTTTTAGGTATTCAAAAGTAACATGTATGTAGATAAAAACAAAATAAAGATATTCTTTTCTATTTAGGGTCAGAGGGTCAGTTTGATGATTTTCATGCCACTCCCACACAGAAGATCTGTTGTATGAATATTACCTCCTTCTCCTCTTGCATTTTCTTCTTCTATTTTTTTTTAAATACCCTTTAAAATATGTAGAGACTAATCTTAGTCTGAAGCCTTACAAAAATATATCACAAACCAGACTGGACATGTGGTTTTTAATTTATTATTTTTTAAAATATTTAATTGGTTATTTTATTTTTTAAATACATGACAGTGAAATGAATTACAATTCTTATTACACATATAGAGCACAATTTTTCATATCTCTGTATATAAAGTATGTTCACACCAATTCATGTCTTCATACCTGTACTTTGGAAAATGATGTCTACCACATTCCACCATCATTGCTAACTCCCTGTCCCCTTCCCCTCCACCCCTCTGGCCTATATAGAGTTACTCTATTCCTCCAATGCTCCCCCAACCTACCCTATTATAGGTAAGCCTTCTTATATCATAGAAAACGTTCAGCATTTGTTTTTTTTTAAGGATTGGCTAACTTCACTTAGCATTATCTTCTCCAACACTGTTCATTTATCTTCAAATGCAATGATTTTATTCTCTTTTATTGCTGAGAAATATTCCATAATGAATATATGCCACATTTTTTAATCCATTAATCTACTGAGGAACATCTAGGCTGGTTTCACAGTTTAGCTATTGTGAGTTATGCTGCTATAAACATTGGTGTGGCTGTGTCCTTGTAGTATGATTTTTTAAAGTCCTTTGTGTATAGACTGAGGAGTGGGATAGCGGGGTCAAATGGATGTTACATTCCCAGTTTTCCAAGGACTCTCCATACTGCTTTCCATATTGGCTGCACCAATTTGCAGTCCCACAAGCAATGTATGAGTGTGTCTTTTTACCCACATCCTCACCAAAACTTATTGTTGTTTGTTTTCATAATAGCCTTCATTCTGACTGGAGTGAGATAATATCTTAGAATAGATTTGACTTGCATTTCTCTAATTGTCAGAGATGACGAACATTTTTTTTCATATATTTGTTCATTGATTGTATATCCTCTTCTGAGAAGTGTCTGTTCATGTCCTTGACCCTTTTATTGATTGGGTTACTATTTATTTATTTATTTATTTATTTATTTATTTATTTATTTATTTTTGGTGTATAGCTTTTTGAGTTGTTTATATACCCTAGAGATTAGTGCTCTATCTGATCTGTGAGGGGTAAGAATTTGCTCCCAAGATATAGGCTCTCTATTCACCTCACAGATTTTTTTTTCTAAGAAGAAACTTTTTAGGTTGAGTCCATCCCATTTATTGATTTTTGGTTTTAATTCTTGCATTATAAGAGTCTTATTAAGGAAGTTGGTTCCTAATTCCACATGGTGAAGATTAGAGCTTACTTTTTCTTCTATTAGATGCAGAGCATCTGGTTTAACCCCTAGATCCTTGATCCACTTTGAGTTGAGTTTTGTGCATGTTGAGAGATAGAGATTTAATTTCATTTTGTTGCATATTGATTTCCAGTTTTCCCAGCACCATTTGTTGAAGAGGGTATCTTTTCTCCAATGCATGTTTTTGGCACCTTTGTCTAATATAAGATAATTGTAATTTTTTAGGTTAGTCTCTGTGTCCTCTATTCTGTACCATTAACTTACCAGTCTGTTTCAGTGACAATACCATACTGTTTTTGTTACTATTGTTCTGTAGTATAGTTTAAGGTCTGGTATAGTGATGCCACCTGCTTCACTCTTCCTGCTATGGATTCCTTTAGCTATTCTGGGTCTCATTTTTCCAGATGAATTTCATGATTGCTTTTTTCTATTTCTATGAAGAATGTCATTGGGATTTTGATTGAAATTGCATTAAATCTGTATAGTGCTTTTGGTAGTATGGTCATTTTGATAATATTAATTCTGCCTATCAAAGAGTAAGGTAGGTATTTCCATCTTCTAAGGTCTTCTTTGATTTCTTTCTTTAGGGTTCTGTAGTTTTCATTGTATAGATCTTCCACCTCTTTTGTTAAGTTGATTCCCAGGTATTATTTTTTTGTAGGTCATTGTAAATGAGGTAGTTTTTCTCATTTCCCTTGCTGAGGATTTGTAACTGATATATAGGAATGCCTTTGATTTATGAGTGTTGATTTTATATCCTGTTTCTTTATTGAATTCACTTACTAGTTCTAGAAGTTTTCTGGTGTAGACTTTTGGGTCTTCTAGGTATAGAATTATATCATCAGCAAATAGTGTTAATTTAACTTCCTCTTTTCCTATGCATATTCATTTAATTTCTTTTGTCTGTCTAATTGCTCTGGCCAGTCTTTCAAGAACTATGTTATGTAGAATTGGTAAAAGAAGGCATCCCTGTCTTGTACCAGTTTTAGAGGGAAATGCCTTCAATTTTTCTCCATTTAGAATGATTTTGGCCTAGGGCTTAGCATAGATAGCCTTTACGATGTTGAGATAAGTTCCTGTTATCCTTAGCTTTTCAAGTATTTTGAACATGAAGGGGTGCTGTATTTTGTCCAATGCTTTTTCTTCTTCTATTGAGATGATCATATGATTCTTATCTTTGAGTCTATTAATGTGATGAATTACATTTATTGATTTTCTTATGTTGAACCAACCTTGAATCCCTAGGATGATTCCCACTTGATCATGGTGCACGACCTTTTTGATATGTTTTTGTGTTTGATTTACCAGAATTTTATTGAGAATTTTTGCATCTATATTCATTAGAGATATTGGTCTAAAGTCTTATGTATAAAAATTAAAGTAAAAGGTCTTACTTACCAAGAGCTTTTATCATAAATCTCAAGAAAACACCTAGTTATGAGGTGAACAGATTAAAAGTCATCTATGATTAAAACTAGGAAAGACCAATGATATAATAAAAGTTGGAGTAACCAGTAAGTGAGACAGGATAGTTCAAGTAAATTTTAGTTGTCAAAATATCATGATTTTAAAGGTTTTACTTGATTTCTCTTCCAACTTGCATTTTGCTACAATCTAGAAGTACCACTTGAAAATCATACTTAATTCTGTCTGTTCTGCTAGTGAAAATATAATGTAAAAAATACAGAAATTATTTTCTGGTAAAATTGCTGGTACTTTCTCATGTTGACTTTATCAGAAACATATGAAAATTCTAATAAATCAACATTAAAAATTTTAAATAAATGAGAAACTTTATTTTAGTAAATGCTTACTCAACTCCACATTAAGCTCCACTTCTGGAATGTCTAATTTTCCCCAATTTGTAAGTTTGAAATCGTATCTCCTTTTATAACCCACACAAAAGCATTGAAACTTCAATTATTTTTGAACTTGAGAGTTCAAAATTGGAAGAGATATTTTGACAGATTCTTCTTAGTAGCATTTTTTTTTGCTAAAATATTTTAAAATTTGTATTTGAGGCATCGTCAATTTAATTGTACTGTGTTGTTCAAGTACATGCATATATCAGTATTTGGGGGTAAGAAAATGCCATTTGGACTCTAATACGTTTGAAATAAGAATAGATGTTTAATTTATTTCCTATATTAAGCAGTTGGATGGAGATGTGGCTCAATGTTACAGGATTTGCCTAGTTTGTGTGAATCCTCAAGTTTAATCCCTAGTACCCCACCCCACAATCATACATTAAGCCATTGGAAATCTAATCATATAATGCTATATGTCTTGGGAAAAAAAGAGAAGTAAACTCACTGCCTTCAAGTTGTTCCTAAGTATCTGAAAAAAAATACATAAATAAATATTTATGTATGTATATACATATGTGAATATATGTATATCTGTACATATATGATATCTGTACATATATGGGTATATATACATATAAGAATACATATGGAACACTATTACTCAAGAAATATAGTAGAAAATTAAACTAAGCATTGTCATTATTTCATAGTATAATCTTGAAAAATCAATAACTTCCCTAACAAAGACTATTTACATTCTCCTCTATTTAATACAGTCTAGCTATGCTGACATATTTTATGTGTCTGTCAGCTTGAACATGGGGTACAGACAGCAGCGGCAGATTGGAGACCTCCATATATCCTGAATGTTGAATTAAAAAAGAAAAGAAAAGAAAGGAAAAAGAAAATAAAAGAAGAAGGAACAACAAACTAAGTTTGAGGCATTCTTCCCTCCTAAAATTTCTTTAAGAATACAACATGGATTTTTATTCTAGCAAAGGATTTGGGAGTGTTCTTTTTTCACTAGACCATAATGGGTTCTTATTTTTAATTATAGATGATAGTATAAGGGACCATCCTCTGATTTCAAGCTCTTTAAGCTGAATTTCTTTGCTAGTTTTACTCATTTATTAGCAAGTTTTGTACTCTTTTGGTGTAAGAATGGAGATTTTTGAGAAGTTCTTACCATTTTGGTGTTTTAAAGTTGAATCCTATTAATCACCTGTCTTTTAATAAATTTTGTTCAGACATTTGCATGCTTAATTGTTAAAAATAATTGGAAACAGGAGAGAATGTTTTGTTAGCATGCACAATTCATGCACACTTTCACGGGGAGGCAGAGAGACAAAGCCCTCCATGAAGGTGAACTGTAGAAATGTGGGTGCCATCACCATGAGCTTGTGGGAGGCAAAGATCCTATGGGAAGAGAGCAGGGATTGCTACAAGAACATGTTCATGGACATGATAGAAAGACCATAAAACTACACCCATAAAGTATGCAGGAAGCAAGTTTGGAAAGGCAACTGAGAATAGAGCTAAGGACTAGCCACATGAATAGTCTGGATGGTAAAGTCCCCTGTGTCTGCCACTCCTAAAGAACTGTCAGTGCGGGCAGCACCCTCACCTGGATTCTTATTACTGCCCTCAATAGTAACACAACCAACCCTGCATCTGAGCTAGTAGATCTGACCCTCCACTGGTGTGCTATTCCATGGGGAGAAATGGAACAGGAGGAACTTTACTTCCTTCAGTTTTAGACTCTTGTTAATACTATCACAGCATGTGATTAAAGGTTTAATTTTTTCATCTATGGCTTAGTGTTTTAACTAGTAACGACCACACTTGGCAGCTTAGTTGTCTCTCTCCCAGCTCACTGGATCTTCTTGTAGTTTTAGTTACAATCACTTCCAAATACATTTTAATTTTCTTTTGGTTTATTCTTTACCATAAGATCTCTTCAGAAATGTATTATTTGGTTTTCAAATTCTTAGAAAATATTTACTTATCTTTCTCGTATTGACTTCTCACTTCAATATATACCTAGAGGCTTTAGAAAATATTTTATAGAAATTAAATCATTTAAAATTTATTGAAAAATTTTATGGTCCAGAATATCATCCATCTTAGAAAATGTTCCAAGCACACTTCAGAGAATGTCTATCCCACTGTTATTGAGTGGAATGTTCTTAAGTGTCAGTTAAGTTCCTTGGATAGTCATATTTAAATCTGTATTCTTATTGATGATGGCTTCTTACTGAGAGAGACTGTTTGTGACCTACAACAATTATAGGATTTTCAATTCATCCTTGAAGTTCTATGTCACAAGCTCCAAATTACATATTATTGTTACCTAAGAAGAAATGTTTTAAAGAGGTTTAAAAAAATAAGGAAAAATTCTTAGGCATTCGCCCAGGGGGCTAGTGTCTTCAGTGCTCTTCATTCTTTTGCATAGATCCACCTTTCCATCTGTTCTCAGTTGAGTTCTTTTGAAAGAAGTCAACATTTTTAAATGAAAACCTGAGAATAATTCTTTCAGGCTTTCTATATGAGAAAATGCCTTTATTTCATTTTTATCTTGAAATATATTTTGAGTATTGTAGGTTGACAGTTATCTCTCAAGCACTTTAAAGATGTGTCTCATGACTAGTTTTCATGGGGCAGGTAAGGAAACCTCTTGCAGTACTTATTTTTTAGGCTTGAAACTTTTTTTTATTTTGGTGGTTTCATGTTGTATTTTTTGTGTTTTTGTTGATGATTTGTTAATATTTGAATCTGAAATAATTGTAGTTTTGTCAAATTTGGAATCATTATTTTATCAATACTTTTTCTTTTTTCTTTTTTTTTTCCTGGTGCAGGGGATTAGAACCCAGGGCATTGTGCATGCAAGGCAAGTACCCTACCAACTAAAATATATCTCCAGCCCTTCAATACTTTTCCTTTTAAGCCCTTCCCATTTTTTCAGAGTCTCTGTTCCTCAAACCTCTTGAATTATATTTTCCACATTTTGATCTCTGAAGGTCTTCATGTCTAATCTCTTCTATGTTTAATCTGCTATAAAGGCTATGTAGCATATTGTTCATCTCTGACACTGCAGTTTTATCTCTAGAAAATAATTTGGGTGTCTTTTTTATATTTCCCAACGTCTTTCCTCAATTTTTGGACATATGGAATACAATTATAATAAATCTATTTAAGTCCTTCCTTGCTAATTCTAACACCTGTGTTAGTTCTCAGTTGGTTTAAATTGATTGATTTTTCTCCTCATTATAAACCAAGTTTCCTCTCTACTTTGTAAGCTTGATTAACTTCACTATGATCAACATAGAAAATTTTAGCTTTTTGGGTGCTGGATATTTATGAATTCCTATAACAATTCTTCCACTTTGTTCTGAAATACAGTTGCAGTTGAAACAGACCCATCCTTTTGGTATTGCTTTTTGATTTATTGGCCAAGTCCAAATCGCTGCTCATTCTAAGGATAATTATTTCCCAGTAATGAGGCAAGATCTTCTCAAGTGCTCTATGGAATGCTTTATGGAGATCTTCAGTCTGGTTGGTGGGAACATGTTGTATTTCTGGCCTGGTGTGAGAGCCTGGCATTATTCTGCAGTATTTTGAGATGTTTTTCCATGGTCCTTTCTTTGCACATATTAAATGATCAGTACTCAACTAATCTTCATTGAACTCCAGGATCTCTTTATGCGCATCTATCTTTACTAATTGTTGCATATTAATTTTTCTGAACAGTGAGTTTTGCTGTGGCATACTTTGTAATGCAGTAACAACAATTAACATTACTTCTCAAAAGCCCTCCCCCACTCTTTTCCTTTCCATTGCTCCAACCTATTGAGTTCCTTTCTACTTTCATGACATACCTCTAGCTTCCACATATAAGAGAAATCATATGTTTCTTGTCTTTCTATGACTGGCTCACTTGGTTTAATATGATGGTTTCCAGTTCCATTTATTTTCCTGCAAATGACATAATTACATTCTTATTTATGGATGAATAAAACTTAATGGTGTGAATTTTGATTTAGTCATTCATCTGTTAGCCAGAAGAAAAAGTTCTAGAAACATCATATGAATATCATATTTTCTTAGCACTTGGGAAGAGACTGAATTATAAAATTAAGAAAAGCCAAATTGTTTTTTATTGATTCATATTAATGATGCAGAATAGTGGGTTTGAGTGTGGAATATCCATAAATGCATACAACATAACTTAATCCATTTTACTCCCTGATTTCTCCCTTTAATCTTCTCTCCTTCCTGCCCTGATTCCCTTCCTCTGCCCTAAGTTCTCCCTTCTACTTTCATGAGATTGCTCTTTTTTTCATTTTCTCTTTTTCTCTTTAGCTTCCATAAATGAAAGAAAACATGTGCCACTTATTTTTCTAAGTCTCTTATTTTGCTTCACATTATTCTCTCTACTTCTGTACAATTTTCTGAAAATGGTGATTTCATTTCTCATTATGGCTTAATAAAACTCTATTGTGTATATATACATTTCCTTTATCAGTTTAGATGCTGACAGACACCTATGCTGATTCCATAGCTTCACCATTGTAAATCATGCTGCAATAGATGTGGATATGCAGGTATCGCTAAAAGTGTGCGATTTTTTATATAAATACTGGCATAGCTGGGTCATATGATAGATTGATATTTAGTTTTTTGAGGTATACCCATGCTGATATTCATAGTGGTTGTACTAATTTACCTTCCCTCCAACAGTGTATAAAAGTTCTATTTTATCTCTATTTTTGCAGCATTTATTGTTTGTATTCTTGATGATTACCATTCTGACTGGAGTGAGATGGAATCTCAGTGTAGTTTTGATTTGCATTTCCCTGATGGCTAAAGATGTTGAAATTTTTCATGTAATTTTTGACCATTTGTTTTTCTTCTCTTGAGAATTGCCTGGTTAGTTCATTTTGCCTATTTATTGAATGTATTAATTGCTTTTTGGCATTGAGTTTTTCTAGTTCTTTGTGCATTCTGAATATTAATGCTAGGTCAGGCAAGTAACTGTTAAAAGATTTTTCCCAGTTCTATAGGTTGTCTCTTCATAGTTTTGTTTCCTTTCCTTTGCAGAATATTTTTAGTTTGATGACATCCATTTACTGACCCTTTTTCTTCCTGAGCTATAGGAGTATTATTTAGGAAGTCTTTTAACCTTTATGTTGAAGGGTTTCCCCTATGGTTTCTTACAACTGTTGTATATTTTCTGGTCTTATACCTAGATATTTGTTCCATTTTGAGTGATTTTTTTAGTTGTTGATAGACCTTTATTTTATTTATTTATGTATGGTGCTAAGAATTGAACCCAGTGCCTCACACATGCTAGGCAGGTGTGCTACCACTGAGCCATAGTCCCAGCCAGAAATGACTTTTGTCTGCCCCTTTATAACACTGTTCTACATGTTTGTTTTTATGCTAGAATGATGTTGTTTTTGTTACTGTGGCTTTGTGGTATAATATGAAGTCAGGCATGAATGACGCCCCCAGTTTGCTACTTTTGCTCAAAATTTTGGTTATTCTGGGTCTTTCTCTGTTTTATGTGAATTTAAGGATTTTTTCTAGCCCTATGAAGAATATCATTGGTATTTTATAGGAATTACATTGGATATGTAGATTGCTTTTGGTAATATGATCATTTTAACAATAATTATTCTTCCTATTTTTATCTTCTAATAGCTTCCTTGATTGCTCTTTTAGTGTTCTAATTCTTCTTTTAGAAGTCTGTCACTTGTTTGATTAGATTTATATCTAAATATTTTGTTTTTTGAAGCTATTAGGAGTAGAAATCTTTTCGTGATTTTTTAAGCAGTGAATTCTTTATTGGTTTTCCAAAAAGTTATTGATTTTTGTATGTTTATTTTGTATCCTGCTACTTTACTGAATTTGTTTATCATCAGTTCTTTTTTAAGTATTCTTACTGTGGGCTCTATCCATCTTTTTCTCTTTAGATCCTGAATACCATTTGGTTATTTCAGACTATTCTTTCCAGATCCGCCTTGGTTTTCTCTCTCTGTGCTTGAGAGAGGAAACTCACTCAAGAAACAGTCATAGAGCTCCTTAGTCCTATTCCGCATCTCTCAAGGATCACTATGTTTATTATCTCATGTCCAATATCATTAAAGTCTTTATATACATACATATATATATATATAAATATAATATGTATAATATATATTATAAATTATATATAGTTTATATATTTATAGCTTAAGTGTGTTATTTGTATATTGTTTTTTTAAAGGACAGGAAACAGAGAGAGAGAGAGAGAGAGAGAGAGAGAATTTTAACATTTATTCATTTTTTCTTAGTTCTGGGCGGACTCAACATCTTTGTTGGTATGTGGTGCTGCTGAGGATTGAACCCGGGCCGCACGCATGCAAGGCGAGCGCGCTACCACTTGAGCCACATCCACAGCCCCTGTATATTGTTTATATATGTACTTTGTAAATATATAAAGTATACATATATAAAAATATATAGATTATATATATATAGTTTATTGTTTTAGTTGTTTCAGCCATAGGGTAAATGCTCTCCTTATTATTAAATCTTATAATAAGGCATAATTTTCATTCATATTGTTTTAACACCTAAAAATGTATAAGGATATAGCATAAAAACACTCATTTGGGCATTTTAAATTCTGTGAATTAAGTGAAATATTATTAATGCTGTAAAATCTATGTGATAAATTTTATATACATACATATATATATATATATATATATACATATATACACATATAATACACACATATATATAAACTGTGTGCCTCCTCTGCTTCCATTCATGAATATATAAAAAGATATATAAATACATATACAAAGATATACATGTATTTATGAATACACAAACATTTATCTACAGGAGAGAAAAATGATACTTAATATTAGACAAGAGTGTTGTTATTGTTAAATGAGAGAACAAATGTGTTTTTAGAATACAGTAGAAATGAAGGATGTTTAGAAGGCATATTAATAGTCATAATCAACAACAGATTGAGTTAATTATGCTGCTCCATTGGGAGGACAATTTTATAGTGGACAATTGCTTAGGCTGCACTCTCTAAATTGGCAGGTAAATATGAGAATAGTAAGGGAACGAATTTGAACACAATCAGGTCTTACCTAACATTTATTTGAATTCGTTTGACTAAATAGCATCCTTCAAAATAAGATATATACTAATTTAGAAAAGTGTTTGATGGGATATTGGAGATTTGGCTAGTGACAATTTGTTCTTACTTTAATGGTTACTCCTGGGAAAACAATTTTTAAAACAAGTATTAAAATAAATTATTAAAGACTTCTTATAAAAGCATTAGTAGCTCATTTAGTGAGGTTAGGTATTAATAATGTTCAGGCCTTTAGGTGTGTGATGCTAATTCACATACATTTGATCCTCTTCTGCTTTCAATCAACACAAGAACACACTTCCTTGAACACTTGTGGTTTCACATAGACTGGTAACTAGTTATCACCAGTATGACAAATTGATGTAAATTGTGTCACATCTTATTCAAAGAACAGAATTTTCAGTGTGAGATCCTCCAACTCTATCATTTTTGTCATGAAAATTGTGATTATATCCTTGAATGAGAAAGAAGTCAAATCTTGAACCATCGTAAGTCACTGAGTATGCCCAATGATAATTGCCTTACAAGAATTTCCTCAACCCAGAGTAGATTTTATATGGTTGAAAAACATTTATATTTTGTTATGCCACTGAACTATTTGACTTTACAGCAGCATCTAGCTGATTCTATCCAATGAGAATATTTTGTTATAGGTTTCTGATATGATCATGAATAAAATAATATGACTAGTATGTAAATGTTTTGAATATATGGTTATAGTTGTGGTAAATAAAATATTAAGAATTATTAATTAACTTTAATAGTATGCAAAACTAGAAATGCATGTTTCTATTTCTGAATTATGGATAAAACAATTAAGAAATATATGATGTGAATCTAATCTTTAGTTCACACTTTTCTAGTATTTCATATTAACACATGTGATTCCCTGACATTATTTACATTTTTAGTTAATGTGTCAATACAGTCATATAACTGTCACTGATAAGTCTTGGGATGCAATTCGTGTTAATTGGAAAGGTGAAGATGTTACTGCTCCAGAGAAAGGTTTTAATTAATCTAGGATATAAATATTAATATTTATAACAATTGGGCTTAAATTTAGATGTATGTAACACAAAATGCTAGAGTAGTTTAAAATAGAATGTGTTTATACTTTTACACAATTATTCAATTGCAAAAGATTCACTGATACATGGATTGGAATCTCTCTGATGACATTGTCCATTCGAATTTTATCAGTAGAATTTTACCAGACGAAAATTAAGGCATGGTTCAAGACAACAAGAATGTAAATAAGTGTATGTGCAATGGAAACAAATATTTATGACTCTTTTTATCAGTAATTTTCTCTAATTCTTTATGTTTTCCCCACCCCCAACCTTTCCTATACAATGTTACCCCAGAACATTACCAAATATCTACTTCCTGCTACTATAAGGTAAGACATACTATTTACACCATATGGAGTCTTTTAGAGTCACATAAGGGAAAAGTTGGTTGGGAAATATTTTCCAATCAGTCAAAATAAAGTATCTACTGTAGCTTTTGTTTAAATATTCATATGTGTCAGTCCCTGTGCCAGACATGATTTAATCTGCTAGAAATAATGTATTGTGCAAAGCATTATCCACTTTCACAAAGCATTTTGAGGTTTAAAGAATTTCTAGTTTTTGTTCAAACTAATCATAAGTGTAGCCTAAGTATAATGATGAAGAGATTCTAAACTCCAATGCTAAAATACTGTTTCAGACTTTAATTCTATTATGAATCTTAGCCATATTTGAAGAAATTTTTATATTCACTTACCAACTAAAACTCAGTGAAGTATTGAAGTAGATTTTTATGAATATTCTATGATAATTCAAGTGGGGTTATCATCAAATAAAGTTAAACATTAAAAACCACAATATCACTGACACAAAAAACCCAGATTCTCTCCATATTGTTCTTATGGGAAGTTAATTTTCTGGTCTTTGGCATAGTAATAATATACTGTCTTCAGGTTTCTTTTTTTAAAATTTATTTTTGTAGTATTGGGAACTGAACTCAGAGCCCCTTTATAACTGAAACCCACACTTAGCCCTTTTTATTTTACTTTTGAGACATAGTGTTGCTAAGTTGCTGAGGCTATCCTCCAACATGTGTTATTCTAGCCTCAACTTCCTGAATAGCTAGAATTACAAGCATGCACCATATGCCCCACTAGGCTTTTTTACTCTATCATAATAAAAGCACAACCACATTTCATTTAGATCTATATCTGATTGTGATTTCTTTATGGTACTCTTTGTCTCCTATATTAGTTTCTCAAAACTTCAATTTGCTTACACATCTAAAGTTGCACCTCTTACATTGCTAAGTGTTCCTTCTTTGTTCTTAGAAGAACTGCTATATACTACACTATACTATCACAGAATTTAGAGTTTCCCTTGAGTCCAACCTAGCAGACATGCATTTTAATAGTCTTTGGAGTCAATAGTATCTCAACAAAAGCTACTTCTTCTGAGTACCACAATCTTAAGTGGTAAATCATTGTATATGGCCTATTTATTCATTAGACAGTGGTGAAAATAGGAAAAATGTGATTCCTTTACAAAATGATTTATTGACAAAATGAAATCCTGTTTAATCAAATATCTCTTTTGATACTTTCTGTAGCTTGATCAATACTTATAGACATTAGTCTCTTGTTTTAGACTAAATGATGATGTTCATAAGTCTATGAGATTATATATAAATTAAACAATTAACATGTGCACAAAAAAAGTTTCTAACAGATGTACAAGAGTCAACCTCTAAGCTGCAATTATAAAATTTGTTTCAGGATCTTCATTACATCTCCTTTAAAGACTCAATATAACCTAAATGCATTTATTTTTCCTACATTTAACTTTATTTTATTTTATCATTTCCATGGATCTATTGGATTCTTTCTCCTTCATGTATTATTGCCTTGGTTTGAATATGATTCATCTCTACTAAAACTCATGCTAAGGCTTGGTTATGAGTGTGGCAGGATTGAGTGGTCATGGGACCTTTAAGAACTAATGACTTCAGGGAGACTTCACTCTCATGAAGTTATTACTGTAGAATCCAAGAAAATTGATGTTTTGTACCCTAGTACCTCTGTTCTCTATTTTTCCATGTGATGTCTTCTGTACGCTAACTTGCCCTTCTGTACTCTAACTTGAACTTCCACCTTTTCTGCCATGCATTGTACAATAATTAGCTCTCAAAAGAAGCTAGCTAAACAGATATTAGTGCCATGTTTTTGACCCTCTAGATATATGAGCTAAGTAAACCTTTTTTCTTTATAAAGTATCCAGGATGATATTTTACTATAGCGTCAGAAAATGTACCAAGATAATAATCAGCAATATTTATTGAACATATAGTATTTGCCAGTTACTGTATAATGATTTAAGTATAGAAAAATGAATGAAGGTATATAGGAACACTCATGCAATGGAGGAAAGAGGTTAAGCTCAGTTAAGTCTCAGATGCTATCAGATGGTTGCATGAGGTGTCAGTGGATTAGAAGAATGGTGTGCTGAAATCATGTTGGAGAACAAGCTGTATGAACATTACACTTGATCTGTGGGTGATTCTTGAGGAAGATGAAAACTGAAATGCTTCTCAATTAAAAGTTGTAGCATGGTAACAAGATATGATATGTGAAACTCCTCTTTGAAGATGATACTAAAAATATGATAGGTCCTTAATGATTGACAAACTGTATTCATAAAAAAATTTACAGATATGCCAATATAATTATAGCATATATTTTCACCAACAGATAATTTGTTTTTTGTCAAAGGGCTGAAAAACTGATGGAAAATAACTTCAAAACTTACCTTTTATATTTTAAAGCATTTTAATATTTACATGGTGAATTTCTTAATGTTCAATGTTTGACTAAATGTTTTCTTTCATTTTAAGAAAATTTGATTTTATTCAATATGAATGCCAATACTTGCAACTGGCTTTATTTTCATGACACTTTCAGACACACAAAGGAAGTTTTGATCCCACTGAAATATTATTGCATTTAGATGGAACAGTCAACATGCTCAGACCACAGTGATCCAAACCTTGGGTACTAATATTAATATTGAGCTGCTTTCCATGTTGTTCCTAGGCCTTGAATATTTAACCCCAGGAATTCTGTAAGATTTATTCTTTCAGAGTCAGATCTCAGCTTGTTAAATATTTCAGATCAATTCCCTAGCCATCTGATCATGCATAGCTCTGAAATTTCCCAGTCATCTTCTATCACGTATCCTTGTTTGACTGCCTTCAGAGCACACCAGTATCTCAGATTAATTAAGTTGTTTTCTAATATGAGTTTAATTTTTTTATCTTCTAATTAGAATGCAAGTGTCATAAAGAAAATCCTATAGCTTCCTTATTCACTGCTGTGACTTCAAAGACCAGAATAAGGTCTACCCTGATAAGCTCTTCCCAGCTCCAATTCACCTTCACCCCTGAACAAAACTGCTGCTTGGGCTTATGCCAGCTACCACCAGTGAGGCCTCAGCTCTGAAGGAGATCCAGTGGAAGACCTCATGTTTTGCTTTCACTGCTGAGTTGGTGTCAGCATCAGAACAACAAGACAGAGCCCTAAAGCGTAAGAATGAGATAATTCTATATAGAAAAGACCATCAATTTGGTGGGGTGGGGGACTTCCAAGGGTAACTTTATCAATTTTGCATAAATATGTCTGTTATCCCTGTCCACATACATATGAAAGAAATGATACCATTTTCCAAGTCCTGTTCCTGAAGCTCAGAAAATATCAGAAGAGTCAAGGAACAGAAGAAGTTGTTCTTTTAGGCAACTAAGCACAGGCTGCCAGTTTCTACCCACCAGGCAACTCAAGGAGCAACTGCATTATTTTCCGTGCAATACGTTGCTCTTTGTTAACTCTGTGTCAACTGTTAGCAGGAGTAGTGTGTTAACAAAGGCATGGTATAGTCATTAAAGCTTCACCTCTAATCTGTGAGAGAAACAAAGTAAGGGCAATAATAAAGAACTACAGCTAATACACAAAGCAGAACAAAACCAACTGAGGATAAAATTGGAGAAAGATTTAGTAACAATTAAAGTATGACATCAGTAGGTGATAGGAAATTTTTAGCTTCATTATAACTTAAGGAAGTTCTACAGATGTGGCTCAGTGGTAAAGAGGCCCTGGGTTAATCTCCAGTATCAAAATAAATAAATAAATAAAGTCATTACACTATATATAACTGCATTGTATTGATTATGGGATGTATGTGTGTGTGTGTGTGTGTGTGTGTGTGTGTAAAGGAGGAGAAAGAGGGAGACAGAGATACAAAACATTTAAGTTTAATATAAGCCATATTCTTTAATCATAATCACCTAAGATTACAAACACATAATATATTGACCAACTAATATATTTAGTACTGGAAAAATTAAGAAATACAAGAAGTTGAAATTGGAACCAACATATAATTTAAATGGAAATTATAAAGTAACTGGAAAGAAGTTAGATTTGTGATGATAGGAGAGACTTCCTTTCTTGACAAGCAACCACTTTGTCTCTCAGGAGTTTCACATATACTCACTAATCTTAAAATCTGTCATTTAAAATAATTCCTCCGAAGATCTACAGATTTCTGTATGTTATAAGCTTTTGTAATTGCTAGCAAAGAGTCAAAACCAAGACTGTTAAATTCTTAATTTCCTGATATCTAGTGACTGTCAAGGTATTTGCACCTGAGCAAGCTGTTGGTGAGAGGTCCAAAGTATGACTTATGGGATGCCTAACCCCATGGCCACCTCATTTCTGCTGCCTAAGCTGTGCCCCCCCCCCCATGGACCTTGCAAGAAAATTGTGCACAATGTGAATAAACATAGGTAGTCATTTCTCAGGACCCTGTTTGTTATTTCTTTTCCCTGTTTGTTATTGATAAGTATATGTGATAATATACAAATGGGTTAATGTATTACTTTTAAGTCAATATATTTGCATTTTTAATATAGAACTTTCTGCAACAAATTGATACAAAATCCAAAAAAAAAAAAAAAAACAAATACAGACAGATTTGGCCAAAGAAATAATACATTTCTTATAAATAGATTTTAGGGAAAACTTCAAATGGGCAAAGGCTGAATCTACCTATTCACCATGTCTACTCCTTAAAATCTATCTCACAGGAGCTTTAGAAGAGTTTAGATGGTAAAATGTTGAAGGAACTGAAATCTTCTGATGAATGCTGGTATAAATATGCACTCTTTCTGTGATGTAAATTTTGCAAACTAGATTAGAAATTGAGGGAAATATTAAGTAGTTGTTAAAATTAATGTTGAGTCTTGGCTCTGATTTTTAGCAAGTGGTTTAAGTTCCCAAATGCTTTCTTGATAATAGTCCTTTATGTTTTGGTTAGTCTATCTTGTTTCAGAGGCAGAAAATGGAAAATAGTGAAGGACAAAAGAGAAAATGAGTCACTAAGGAAGCTGACATCTCATTAGATTTAAAAAATGCAGCCTGCTTTTCCATGAATATCATTAAAGCCCTGAGAAGACTAAAAGGTCCTATCAAATTCCAGGCAGTGGAAGCAAGCAAAATAGCTCAACTAACTCAAAAATGCATACCCTACCAGAGCTGAATCAAAATTAATTTAACAACCTAGTAGGCCACACCATATTTTTAAGAGAAATTATTCCTTCATATATTTAAGTGTTTTGACCTCCTTAATGTCATGAAAATGTTCCAAGTAAAAGCGTTTGAACACATAAAATTGATATATAAGAGTAGCACTTTCATCAGACATTAATCTAGCAAGCTTATATTATAGACATACTGTATGCAGAAAAGCATAAGAGAAATATACATGCATATGAAAAAAACACAAATAAGAGAAATTAGAGGTAGTTAATGGTGGTTGAGGAAATGAGTTGTGTGCACATAAAACAAACAGTGAATATAGAAAAATACCAAATAGTAGAAAAAAAGTGTACATAAATGTAACTCAAAACTAGAAAATAAAACAAAGAAAACAATTAGTACAATAACATGAGAAGTGGAATTAAGAAATTAAGAAAACAGGATTCAACTTAATTATCTTTTACTTATTTGGTGGGTGACCTTGGTCAAGCCAAGTGTCTTTCAATCTCTCATTCACAAGTTAAGAGTAAATACTAAAATTTATCTCAAAGGTTTGATGTAGGGATTAAATGAGGCAATGAATATGGATGAGCTTTAACAATTATAAGTTACTAAGACAGTTTGGTCAGGGAGAGTCATTTAGTTTGGGGAGGATATTGCTGCTCTCCTTATGAAAGTAGTTACACAAGATAACTGGATGGGGTCTTTGGCAACCTCAATTTCTACAGCTTCATTTTAAAGATAATTAAACTGTGGCTCACAATAGTTGAAATAAAATTTAAGTCTCCTTTTTTTTAAAAAAAGTTACATTCTGGGATGTTGAAATAAGTAAACACACAAAGCTATTATTATTTATCCAGTTTACTAAGCAGGGTTTCATGGAATGGATACTTAACCTCTTTTTGATTTTAGAGATGTAGAGATGGGCAATTTATGGTCATGCTCCTCAAGAAGCTCAAATTCTACAGGGAAGACAATTATTTATATTCATCCCACAAAACTATATAAGGATAATATATTTGAATACTTGTGGTAGAAGACATATGGGATGAATGTTCACTTAATTTATAAATGTACTATATGTCCAAACTCATTCTAAGTGTAGATGTACACCCCATCCTTTTCAGTTAGATAAAATTTAAGCTAAAGTCCCCTTGCCACTAAAATCATAGCCATCTATCTTGTCTTTCACCACTTACTCATGAGCAGAAACCACTTAAAGCAAATTGCATTATTGAAAAATAATGTTCATAATTTTATTGTAATTTGCTGATAATATTTGCTTAAAAGATCACAGTTGTCTACTATTATTAATAATAGCCAGACTCTAATAGTCATAGATTAGATTGCTTTAATTATATTACTAGGAAATCTTACAAAGTCTATGTGAAGAGAAGGTTTTCATATCTAGTTAATCATATAAGTTTGCCATAGTCAAAGGTTACAAGTCCTATTAATTTTATTCAAAATGACAGTAGTTCCTTAATGACTATACATGAATTATTATGACTTATATTTTAGTGCTGTTGCTTAACAGAAATCCCTGTTTTCTCTCAGCACTTGCTTGTCAAGTCATTCATGGTAACATCTTCATGGCATGACCAGAGTTCCAATGATTCTCTAGACATTCTGTCCTCACACCGCCACATTTTTAGTATCCTTGCTGTGAGTACTGATGTGTCTGCATTTTGGATTGACAGGAACTACACCACAAGTAGAATATTACAGAATCAACTAAATGTGTATTTATATACATTATTTGACTCCCTGTCAAGAGATCATGATCAACAAGTGATTAAACACAAGTTTAAAACAAACTATGTTTTCTACATAAGCTCTTATCCATTTGGTGAGATTATTCTAATGCGTTTTACATCATATAACAATAGACTGTTACTCTGGAGATATTTTATAATACAGAATCTGTATTTTACAAATGTGTTTTGTAATACAAATTCCTGCATGATGGTTGCAAAAGGTGAAACGATGTGGCAATGCATTAAGTAAAAAGCTCATCATCTGCCATGACAGCCCTCACTCTCCATTCCACCACTCTGATTTAACTAATGGTGTATAAAATATACAGATATGTTTAAGTGAACTCCAAAGAAAGAAAGTTGCTTTTTTTGTCTTTACCAAAGTATGTATAATCACAGTATCATCAGTACTCTATAAATTTACTTATTTTATATAATAAGACAAATATATCCCTAATTTAAAGATCTGAAACTAGCATTTTATTAATTAATTTATATAAATTTCTATTATTCCTCCTACCTAAGTAATTCAATTAACAAGCTGGTTTATCTATATATTCCTTACTTTTCTCAATAATCATATAATCACAATCATACTAACATTTATAAAATAGGAAACTGGGGTTTCTTGAATCATGAAACAAGATCTTTTAGTTGAATTTTCTACAATACTTGTTTTTCTCAATCAGAAATACCTAATGGAAATCCCTCCAACACAACTAATATAATTTTAATTACACAACTTTACACTGAGCTGGTAGAATATCAATTAATGAGAAATCACTCTAAATTTTTCTCATTTTGGACATTGTTTTGAATACACATTTTTAATTACTGATACTTTTATTTATATGAAAAAGGTCTTAGGTGCAATATTGATCAACCATAGAGTACAAAGAGTTTAATTTTAGTAGATGTTGCCAAAGAACTTTCCAAAGAAACTATTATTTTCATATTTTCACAAATAATATAAAAAAGCCCTTCCTTACCTTCACAGTAAGAATTTATTCTCTGGGCATGAACGTGTTCAATTCATACGCAGAGTCATGTCTTGTTTAAATCTATAGAACAGATTGAGTGACAGGGTTAGGACTCAGCCCCAGGTTTCTGGTCGCACATGCAGAATTTTTCATACCACAGTACTAGAGAAGCATTCCACCAACCATTCCAAACAGCAGCAGTGTCTAGAGCTAAGAAAAACTCTATTTTTTTAAAGTAGTTGAATATTCAAGATCAATGAATGTGATTGGTTTAAATTTAGGTTTAACTGATTTCTTTGAGGAATAACTTCTTGGTCTTTTTTTATTTATTAGTACATTATAGTTATACATAATAGTGGGGTTCATTTTCATATAATTTTACAAGCTTGGAAAATGTGCATGATGAAAACACTTGTAGACATTATTCAGTAAACTTGTTTGGCCAGAAACTCTCACCTTTTATTAATGTTACAGAAAACACAGCCTTCATTAAATTCAGTTTTGTAAATATTGCCCTATGAAATAATTTACCCAAAATTCTAAAAAGAAAAAGGAAAAAATAATACTGCCTCTGTATTGTGGTGTTCTTTTCTTCTCGTAAAATAAAAAAAATAAATTTAAGTTTAGGAACCCCAGAAATCTCAAAGAACATAAGCACAATTTTATGCTATACCCATCAAAATTCAACCTCAGAAGAAGGTTAAAACATTTTCTGAGCTGGAAAGCTTTCCCCAAATCCAGCTTGATCCCTACAGGCTAATGATTACATAACAAATTCCTAGCCTTTGTGGCAGTCATAGTTGTTACACAGGGCAGCTTGGTTAACTTTATAAAGAATAACTTAAACCTGATCTCCAGATGAAAGGATAAGAATACCAGAAAATGGGAATTTTGAAGTAAATCCATTTCCTATTCCAATTCATGGGACATCAGGCTATTCCATTAAATTCATTGATTATTTCATTCATAAATTTTTCAGGTTTTCGTCCATTTTTCAACAGACATTAGTTCTACTTTTTGTACTGGTTATTGTGCTAGGAGTAAAATGATGCATGTGTTGTGTTAAAAATGATGTGTGTGCAGTATTTCCTACAGGTGAAGGAACAAACTGGATTTCTTCTCACATATGTAAGCCGCAGACATATGACAATGTAAACATTGTTAGTAATATAAGAGGCAAAACACAATTCTTTTGAAGCCACAAGTCATAGTTTTAAGCTCTAAGTATGGTATGCAATGGCCATGTGTCTACCTCTCTATGCCTACTGGTTTCTTCATTGGAGAAATGTTGAAAATAATACTGGGTCTGAAACATGAAATGGTTGCTTTGGAACTTAAATACAACATGCTCAAGACAAAGCAGAAAGCAGTATAACTTTCAAAATGCCATGAAATATGTTTTTAATTTCAGATTTACTTTGTGATATCGCAACAGAGAATTTTTGAAAAGTTACCTCAAATGAGTAAAATATACATGATTTGTATCTATTCATAATGGCTTAAGCACCATGAAAGTTCATAAAATGGGAAATGAATCTTGATTAGAATATATATTCTTGAAAGAGTTGTAAAATTTTTTATAAATATTCCTTAGCATAAACATGAATCGTTTTGCTTTAGCATTTCATTTTCTTTCATTCCAGCCCTCTAGTATCTTGATCATTTGAAAAAATTCATTGGTGAAGCTTGCCCTTTCTTTCTTGCCTGAACAACTATTTATCTGAAAAAAAATATTTTTCAATCACTATCTAATCCTGGATCGAAAAACAGTAGGTTCCAAATCATAAACATCTCATGTGGAGTGAGTCATTTTCTAGGTGTTGGAATTTCCTTTCAAAGTACAATTTTCATGACAAATTCAAATTCCAATCTACTGGCAAAACAGCCACTTCCAAGAGAAAAAGCAAGGCATTTTTATAAACCATGCATTAGTTCTACAGTAGATTCAAAGTTACATAACCTGCAATATCATTACTTTGAAGCAACATTTTCTGAACATAAGCTATGTACAATATATATATGAAAATATATTGGATTTTTCTATTAGATAAGTGTGTGTGTGTGTGTGTGTGTGTGTGTAAAACCAAAACTGTAATGTAGAAATATGACTGTTTCAGTGAATAGTAGAAATTTTATTGCAACTAAATTTAATCTGTAACACTTGTACAATGTCTCTAACGATGCAACAGCATTAAAGACAATTTAAAGTAAAATTATAGAAAACTACCTCACAAATTTCTAATGCAGTTAAATTCCAGTTGATAGGCAATTATAACATTTGAATGAGTCAAAGATAACAGGACATTTTTATTGTCAATAGTTTCTAAGTTATCATCCCATTAACAACTATTTGTATTTTAGAAGTATTTCTGCCAATGTACAATATTAGAAAATTGTTAGAAACAAAATAAATAAGATTCATTTTACAAACCAGAATAAATTAATAATATCACATATAAATACTCTTAGACACATTGAAACAAGTGGCATCAGAAAAATGCAGGACAGTATATTTCTATCATCATTTCCCCCACATAACCACCAATTAAGATAGCTATCCTTGGACAAGAGTACCTCTGGGGAAGATTAAGAGTCAGCATAAAAGTTCCAAAAATCTAATAAAAGGTACATTACAGAGATTGAGAGGAACAGTTTATTCTTATCCATGTCACCCTTCATCCAAGGCAGCACAACTGAGTGCAGAGAGAGACAATGTATTCTAGCAATTTCTCCCAGGGAAAAATGAGAGCATAGTAAGTGAGCACCCAGAACCACAGCCCCTCAAATCACTATGCACTAGGTGCATTTCTGTCTTGCCCAACAAGGATATTGAGGTAATTGGCAGAGCTGAGTGATTTCAAAAACTGTGAACAGGGAAGAGAAGCTGGGGTAGTCCACTGACTACTTTTTTTTTCACTTTTATCAGAACCCTGCCCATGAGCAACACAGGATGTATCACATGAATTGCATCCTCCCCAGCTGGTCCACAGATACTACAAATTCTTAACACATCTCTTATCTCTTTTCCTCAGACTGGTTCTACAAGCATGCCCTTGCTATTCTGAATACAAGCATCTTGACAAGTGATTCAGCTCCTCCAGGACAAGGAAAAGATTCACAAAGGTGAGCTTTCAGTACACTAACCTAGGGAAAACAAATGGATGACTCTCTCTTCCTTCTCTGTCTTTTTTAGATGAAGAAAAAACATGAAATCTTAACAATTCACTCAAGAGGTTTTGAGCATCACATCCATAAGATCAGTGTGAGATAACCTTGGAATCTTGAACCAAGCTGATAGGTAAAGTCACTTATCTCTTAAATCCAGTCAGTAAACACTGGAGAAGGTGAATGTTTTTTTTCAAATATGAAGACAACAAAATACATAAAAAGATAGGAAGAATCTTGGCAACATATTGCCACTGAAAGAACATGCTAATAAATACAGTAGCCAATCCAAGGAAATACAAATTTATAGTTGTTTATAAAAGAATTCAAACTAGGGAAGCTCAATAGTTAACCAGAAAATGGAGACACACAACTCAAAATTTGGAAAAAAACCCACAAATATAAAATGAAAATTTCAATAGAAAGAAACGAAAAGTCAGATGTGGTGGCACATGCCTGTAATCTCTCCCAGCCATTTGGGAGGCTGAGGCAGGATTATCATGAGTGCAAAGCTAACCTCAGTAAGAATAAGGCACAGTGAGACCCTGTCTCAAAATAAATTCCAAAAAGGGCTGGGGATGTGATGCTCAGTGGTCAAGTGTGCCTGATTTGAATACCTTGTACCAAAAGAAAAGAAAAAAAAAAAAAGAAAGAAATGAAAAAGAATCAAACAGAATTCCAAGGAATTGAAAAATATGACAAATGAAATAAAAAATGTCAACAGCAGGTGTTATCTACCAAAATAATAATATTTGAAATTAAAGAAATGACATTTATAAATATTGAGTCATAAGTCATATGAGGAAAAAAGAATGAAAAATAATGAGGAAAACCACAAGATTTATGGTACACAATCAAAAGAACTAAATATCATATTATGGGTGTTATAGATGGATAAGACACAGAAACAGAGAGACAAAAGCTCATTTTAAGAAATAATGGCTGAAAATTTTCCCAGTGTGTTGAGAATTATGGAACTCCAGGTACATTAAGTTCAAATATTTCATGAATTTAAGCTAAAGAAAATGTCACCAAGACATTAAACTGTCAAAAATCAAAGACAGAGATAATTTTGAAGACAAAAGAAAAAAAAATTCATCTCATACTAATCTACCAACACCCTTAAGGGCAGAAATCTTCAAATAAGAAGAAAGTAGAAAAATATACTCAATATGCTGTAGATAAAAACCTGATAACTGAGAATATTTTATCCTAAAAGCTTCAGAAATGGAGAAATTAAAGACTTTTCCAGACAAACAAATGCGGAGGGACTTCATTTTTAACATTAACATGTTAAAGAATGCTAAGAATATAAGTAACAATAAATGCTGGCAAAGAGGTGGGGGAAAAGGTACTCTTTAAACATTGTTGGTGGGACTGCAAATAGCACAACCACTGTGGAAAGCAGTATGGAGATTCCTTAGAAAACTTGGAATGAAAGCAATATTTGACCCAGCTATCCCATTCCTTGGTCTATACCTAAAGGACTTAAAATCAGCATATTAGATGCAGCCACATCCATCTTGAGCTTAACTCAAGTAGTGAAGCTATGGAAACAACCCAAGTGTCCTTCAATGGAAAAATGGTTAAAAAATGTGATACATATACATAATGCAATATTACTCAAACATAAAGAAGAATAAATTATGGCATTTGCTGGGAAATGGATGGAACAAGAGACTATCATGCTAAGTGAAATAAGCCAATCCCCCCAAAAGCAAAGACCGAATGTTCTCTCTGATTTGTGGATGCTAACCCCAAACAAGGGAGTTTGGGGTGGAGAATAATAGAAATCCATTGGATTAGACAAAGGGAAACAGAGGGACGGGAAACCGGAAGAGAATAAGAAAAACAGTAGAATTAATCAAACATAACTTTCCTGGCCTTGTATTTGAATAGATGAACAGGGTAACTCCTCATCTTATACAACCACAGGAGTGGTATCCTAAATAAAACCAGTCATAGTCTATGTATGTATAATTTGTCAAAATACATTCTACTGTCATGTATAACTAAAAAGAGCAAATATAAAATTTTAAATAAAAAGAACGGCAATGTTCTTCCTGCTGAAACAAAAGGATGTCTCCTACTAATATTAATTCATATAAAAGTATAAAATATACTGGTAAAAGAATAATGTCCAATTCAAAATCACTTATAACCTTAGTATAAAGATTAAAAGTCAAAGTATTAAAATAATTATATCTAAAATAATTTGTTAATAGATGCATAATATAAAAGATGGATATGTTGACACAAAAATGTTGAGAAGATTTAATGAATTTTAAACATTTTATGACAATAATGCTATAATACCAGAAATCATGAATGGAAAGAAAATGGGAAGATTCACAAATATGTGAAAATTATACAACATACTAATGAGCAACCAATACATCAAAGAAGAAACCAAAAGGGAAAACAAATTATTTTAAGGAAGGTGAAAATGAAACAGAAAATAGAAAAATCTATGGCATGCAATAAATGTGTCTCAGAGAAATTTATGGTGATGGATTCCTACATGAAGAAAAAATAACTCAAATTATCAACCTAACTTCATATCTCAAGGAAATGGAAAAACAAGAATAAATTAAGCCCAACCTTAGTAGAAGGAAGGACATATCAAATATCACAGCAATAGAGACTAGAAAAACAATAGAAAAGATGAATAATATTAAAGTTTGGTTTTTGCAAAGTTAAATACAATTGCTAAACCTTTAGTAAGGGGAAGATAAAAATAGTGAAGACTCTGGTAAATAAAATCAGAAAAGACCTTATGACCAAAAGACCTTAAAAATGATACCAGAGAAATATAAAGGATTTAAAGAGTTTGAACAATTATATAGCAACAAATTGGATGACACAGAGCAAAAGAGTAAATTCCTAAAAGTGTAGGACCTACTATCTGAATGATGAAGAAATAGAAAATATGATCTGATACATAGTAGATATTAACTCAGCTCTTTTAATTTCATTCTGTCACCTGTGGATATTTCTTATGATTATCTCATGAGCTTTTTGAGGTATACCTCATATCCAAACCATAACAATCTCACTGCAGTTAGTAGGCAATGATCAATAATACAAATAAAAAATAAATCCTGGAGAGGATACAGGGGAAAAAGAAGTCTCATGTGCTATTGGTGAAATGTAAATTAACATACCCACTATGGAAATCAGTATCAGTAAAGAGGTTCCTAAAAACACTTGGAATGGAACCATCATATGACCAAATATACCACCCAAGGCATTTATCCAAAATAATTAAAGTCAACATTCTATTGAGATTTATGCATAACCATTGCTGCAGTCCAGCTGCAGCAAAATAACTGGGGTGTGACGAGCAACTTGTGTACATTGATACAGCAGGAGTGGGAGCCGTTTATTGTAGGACAGGAGGGGTATATATATATATATATATATATATATATATATATATATATATTCCACACAGCTTATCTTAATTAACATAAACTAGATACAGCGGTCAACCAATAAGGAATCTTCACACATAATGGCTTGCTGGCGTTACTTCACAAACCACTCACTCCCTCTGCAAAATGCCAGGTGCCATCCTGACTTGTTTACAGACTCTAACAAACCATGTTTAAAGAAGCATAATTCACAATGGCAGAGTAATAGAACCAGACTTAATGTCACTCGGGAGATAAATGGATAAAGAAAATGTGGTATATAAATACACACACACACACATACACACACACATTTTAATTCAGCAAAAAGGAAGAGTGAAATTATATAATTTGAGGAAAAATGGATGGAAATTGAGAGTATCATCTTAAGCAAAATATACTAAACTCAGAAAGCCAAGAGTTGTGTGTTTTATCTTTATATATAGAGATTAGAGAGAAAAATTAATATCATGAAAATAGAAGAAAGACCAGTAAAGGAGAGGAAAGAGATGGAAGCCAGGTAGAAGAGGAGGGCAAGGAGAGATACTAGGGATTGAAATTAATTAAATTATGTCATATACAGTGTAAATATCCATAATGAAGCTTACTAGTCTAAAAATTATTATGTGTAAGTAAAAATATTCAGAATATATAAAGAACTCAAAATAATTTAGAAAGAACAGTAATCCAATTAAAAATTTGCCAATGATCTGAATAGACACGTCTCAAAAGAAGAAATGTAAATAATCAATAAATACCTTAGATAATGTTCAATGTATTTAGACATCATAAAAAAGCAAAATCAAGACTACAATGTATTTGTTATGTTTCCCCAATTAAAATGGGATATTATTTTTTAAAAGGCCACAAATGTTGTTGAGAACATGGAAAACATTCAGATTCTTTATGGGAGTATAAATTAGGACAGTCAGTCAAGGGAATAGCATGGAGATTCCTCAAAATATAAAAATAGAACTATTCAATACAGGTATCTCATTCTTTGGTTATATCTAAAGCAAATGAAGTAAGCACACACATGCACCAAAAAAAAAAAAAAAAAAAAAAAAAAAACACCTGCCTAACCATGTTTATTGTAGCCCTATTCACAGTAGTTAAGATATGGAATTAGCCTAGGCACCCATCAACAGATGAATGGATGAAGATAAGATGGTACTTATACACAGTTGAATATTAGCCATAAAGAATGTAGCCCTGTTGTTTTCAGAAAAAAATGGGTGGAAATGGAGGTCGTTATCATCTTAAGTGAAATTAGCCAGACACAAAGTGACAAGAATTGCATATTTTCTCTTATATGTGAAAACTAAATAAAACTTTTTTTTTTTTTTTAAAGAAGGTGACTTAAAAATAGAAGGACTATTAGGGAATACCAAGGAGAAGAGTGGGAAGAAGGTAGAAGAAGGATAGATGGGCATGATTAATGCACAATAAATGGATATATAGAAATATTACAGTGAATATTATTTATTTGTATAATTAATATGTGTTAATAATTATAGAAATAAAAACGCTTCCAAAAGGTTAAAAAAAAAGGAAAGGAAAGGATAAAACCAGCTCCTTCATAATTTTTGACTTTCAGGTTTTCTGTCTTGCCATGTTATAATGACCCAGGCCTTCACTTCCCATATAGTGATGTCATCTGCATTGAGGCCTCACAGGAACCTGAAAAAATGGGTTCACCAGAAATTGAATTTTGGCTTTCAAAATTAAGAGCTAAATAACATTTTCTTTAAAAATATAAGAAAAAGGAGGAAAAATTATGTCTGGAGAATCAATGTACCAACCATGATTATAGTTAATGTATTGTATATTGCAATTTGCTAAGAAAGTAAAGCTTAGGTATTCTCATCACATACACAAACTAGGTAAATATATGAGGTAATGAATATGCTACTTAGATTGTGATAATAGTTTCTCCTTTTATATGAATTTCAAATGATCATGTTCTAAACTTTAAATGAATATTATTTTTTTGGTAAATTATACTTCCATACATCTGGGGATAACTCACTTAAACTATGGTAAAAGAATGTGCTATTACTCTGGTCTCAATGCCTGGAGCTCCTGAAAATTCACATACTAACACCTGAGCAACAAAGAAGTGAAGAATTTGGGTAGGGATTGGGTTATCAGGAGAGTTGATAGGAATTGTGCTCTTTCAGGAGAGATCCCACAAAGCTGGCTTTTCCCTCCCACCAAGTGAGGGCACAGGAAGAAGGAGTTGTATGCATAGGAAACGCTGAAGGTTTGAGACATTGATCTTGGACTTCTTAGCCTCCAGATTTGTGAGAAACATGTTTTTTCTATAAACTATCTGGTTATGGTATTTCATTACAGCAGCCCCAAAGGACTACAACAAGAACTATATCTTTCATTTAGTTTTGTGTTTTTTCCCAAATTATGTTTTTTAAATTGAAGTCTGTAGTTCAGTATTTGAATATTCCAATTGACTTAATTATTAATTTATTATGATATTTAATATATTTTAAGTATTTCTTTCATACATAACACTACTACTATGTAGGTTCAACTTGAAATATCTTCTTTTGCTTTATTATATAATGAACATTACATGTTATCAAATTTGTATTTTCAGATAAATATTTTTTTCAGTAATGCAGATGACAATTGGAAGTATATTATGTCTTCCACAGCAAATGCTCACAACAACAGCAAAAGTAAAAAGCAATCCTGAATTGTGTGAATTTCAAATGTCTTCAAAGCTACAAAAGAGGGTTAATTTTTCCATAATGCCTTACCTAATGCCTTACCTCTACTTTTCAGCTTTCCAGTCTAGCTGAATGGAATAAAGTCCGCATGACTACCTACAGAGCATCAGCTATAAAGGATTTAGGCAAAAAATGTCACTTTTAAAATGTATTATTCAAATAAATTACTTCCTTTCAAAGAGTGATACAGAGAAGAATAAAACCTGCAGACCGATAGGGAGGAATGACTTATGAATTCACGACATTTTGGGAGTTAGGAGCAAGAGTGAACCTCCATTTAACCTCCTTTCTGGCTCTCACATGTCTTTAAAAAAATTGCCAAGGCAGTTTCATTTAACCAGCTGATTTTAAATTGCTCCTTGAGGCTGATTTTGTAAAACTTCTTTGATATTTTATGGTTCTACAGTTTTATGGGCACCATAAATGCCACAAACCTTAGAAATGGCATAGTATTTCAACAGGAACATCTTTTCTTAGAATCAGGGTGCAGCTAAGTTACTGACTTCTGAAATCTATTAAGAGTCTCACTCCAGTTTAAATTTCTCCCAGCTCCCTAAGATGACCATTAGTTTAGTGTAACATTACCTAAGTACTTTTATTATAGATCTTCATTACTTAAATGTCTCCTTTTTTCCTGACCAAGTCATCTATGACCTGTATAGAATACAGCAATTTCAGATGTCTGCCTACTAAATTAAAAACTTAGCAATACATCTACGAGCATGGTAAACTTTCTCTTCAGAAAGCTCTAATCACACAATCATTGAGGATTGATATTACAAAGAAAGAACATTTATTATTTTTCTACCAGGACACTTAGCAATTAAAGAATTAATCTAAACTCTTTTAACTGTGTTGTATATGGAAGCCGATTGCTGCACGATGACTATCAAATACCACTGGCAGAGCAGAAGGAACCCTAGTGCTGGTTGACAATGTGTTTCATAATTTTCAATGTATTCACATGAAAACCTCCCTGAATGGTGCATTAAAAAAACATAACTTTCATTTTAATTGTTAGAAAAATAACTAGGATGCTAGTGTTTCCAGGTTTTTAGAATGTTTCTTTTTAATCAAGTCCCTCTTTCTACATTCCGTATTTCTTCACAATTGTAGCAAGGCAAGTGATATCCATAATGGATGCAATTTCCTTCATTATAAGTGAAATCACTCCTGCTAAGATTTTAAGGACTCTTCAGCATTTTTGCTTTCCCTGAGAGAGCAATAATTGTTTATCCTAAACCTTAACATTGCCACACAGGATGAAGAGGGAGTCTCCAGATACACCTACAATGCTTTTGCTAAGTTTAACTTTTCAAAAGATGATATGGATTTCATAAATACATTATTGCAGTTTGAGTCAAGAAGCAGAAAGCTCATACAAAAGGCTGAAAAGGGAGTCATTTCAACCTCAAGTAGAAAGCTATTATTATCTCTATTCAGGATCCCAATTAAAGAATATCCAAGAGAAAACAACGCTAGTGGAGATAATAATGAACATTTCATATTAGCTTCCAAGAGCTGCATGTTGTTAAGACTAGAAATAATGAACCAGA
Source organism: Urocitellus parryii (assembly GCF_045843805.1). NCBI lineage: Eukaryota > Metazoa > Chordata > Mammalia > Rodentia > Sciuridae > Urocitellus > Urocitellus parryii. The sequence goes on along the minus strand of NW_027554049.1, from coordinate 2,319,476 downwards.
GCCACATCTTATAAATTCCATAAAGGTTATTACCACCATTAGTTAATATAAGTAGAATGGATCAGTGAGAATGGAATGACTTTAAGGTGATAACACCAAATTATTTTGCACTTAAATACACTAAACCAATGTGAGCTTTCTTTTTTATATTAGTAAAGCAGTATACAGTGGACATGCCTAGCTATTATCTACTTTCCCAAGAACATATCAGAGAACAGACATTCTTAACCAAATTTCAAACTCAGCACGTATCTTTCAAAAATTAAGTCACAACACAAGATTTTGTGGGTAATAATCATATTTGTAACCACAATTACAAACAATGATGATAGCAAAGATGTCTGTATTTGCCGAGAGGTAGATATACGTTATGTATTAGTCATCTTATGCAATCTCTTCAGAAGCCCTGTAAGAATATAATATTAAACATAGTATAAAGATTCAATCAATAGATACAATAACTTGCCCATGTTGATGTAGCAGGTAAATGACTATAGTCAAGATTAGGCCTAGAGCCTGTCTTGGCACAATTTATTGTTCATTTAAGTACACTTAAATGATTGTAAAAAATAACAGCATTTGTATCAAAGTGCAACTTACATTTTCATAATCAATTTGGTAACTATACAGTCCTGTGAGGTAAAAATGATATAGGAGAGGTTTAACAAGGCAAAACTGTTTTTTTTAAAGTCACCAAACCAACAATAGCTGAGAGAGGATTTATAGTTAGCCTTTCCAATTCCAAATATAATGTTTTTTTTTCAAATATTCCATAATAGGATATGCTTCAGAACAGTTGCTGTCAACTTTTCTTTAGTACACACACTATTCTTGCAAAGAACACCTGACCACTGTCAGATAATAAAAGACAAAATTTTTCTAAGTATAAAATGTATACACTTGCTGACATTTTGGTAATATATTTAATATTCATGATAGGATTTTATAATATAAAAGTACTAAATTGGTAATACATTTTATTGCTATGACTTTAAATATATTCAAATACATAGTTCGGTACTTGCTTAACAATATTATACTATTTTGTATGCATTTTACTGCTCTTAAAAATTAATAACAAAAAAAGGATGCTGGAAATTATGTTTTTATTGAGAATAATAGGCATTATTTCTATTAATTTCATGTTTATTTTATCTTAGTTACTACAGTACAATCTCAGTTATGTTTCTGTAATTATTATTGTTTTAGCCTTATAAGTAACTCAGCATACTTGATATTGACATCTTCATTCTCATAACAGGAAAATGCTGATGTAAGAACCAACTGTTACTCAATGTCAGAGCAAGTTGAGTGACAGAATCAACTTAAACTGAGCTTTTTAATCATCATGCAATGTTATCAAAGAATACATGAATGTTTCTATATCCATATGTTATTATAATAACACATATGTGTACATATATAAAATACTTCACTCCAATAAACATAGAAAGCTTATTAACTGAAACTACAAAGTAAAGGGGGTAACCATTATTCAAGATTAGCAATTTTAGCTTTGTTGAATGGAGATAAGCAGATGATGCAGAAGAGAATTATGTAGTATAAAATTTAATTCATTAGTCCACTAATTTACAACTCAATCTGTGTTTAAATGCAAAATATGGCTTTTAGTATTTGCCTCTTGATTTCATCTCAGTGCAAATCATCTCTTTTCTCCTAAGATCATACATTTGAGTCAACTGCTAATATAGTGTTAGTTTGTTTTATGTGAGTGTATTTTCCGGAATGATGTATTTAGCCACTATTTTTAAAGAAAATGTTATGTAAAAATTTTGGTACAGAAAAATATTTGCCCCAGTACAGTGTTCTTCCCATGATGCAAAGAGAATTAATGGTAGAATATGATTAAATTAATGAATTTGCATGGCAGATAATTGTTATAAAGTTACTATTTAAAGGAAATAAATTGCAAGTTAAAGTTATCTAATTTATCATATATATGTCATGTGATATAAATATACACTTTATGTAATGTAAATATTCATGTAAGTATAATACAAGAAATATGGACATTGTGATAAAATTTTACTACACAACAGAGAATGTAAATTTAAGTAAAATTTATATTGTTCTGATTTTATTTTTAAAATCTATTCCTCATTTAATTAATTTATATGTTTAACAGAATTTCTCTTATATTTTCTGGCAAGCCAGTGGGAGGTGCTGGTAACATGGAAGAAATTTCAAAATGTAAATGATTTTCTGAAAAAAAAAGTCAATAATATCTAGATGTATTCTGAACAAGAAGAGAATTATGACCTATTAATTATTTAAATATAGCATAAAGCTACTATGATTATTAAAGCCTAGTATTTATACAAATAAAGTCAAGTGGATAAAAATAAAAATTGGAAACTAGAAACAAATTCTTTTCCAAATTACAAAAATAGATTTTAAAATTAGTGGGGAAAAGTGATAAGTTATTCAACAAAACTACTGAGAAATCCAGTTAACATTTGGAGGAAAATAATAGGTAATTTTCAGACCTTGTACACTCTATATTAACATTATATTTAGCTAGGTAAATATATAACTATATAAATTTAAAACAAATTATTTGAAGCAAATATTCACGAATGTTAAGCTACTTATATAGTGCTGATGTCTTTAGGAAGTAAAGAAAATACAAAAGTTATAAATTAAATATTGATGAAATGACTATTAAAATACACAAAAATCTGTATATCAAAAAAAAAAATGAAATGCATAGCAGAAAAAATATAATTACACCAAAAGGAAAAATTCATATGGGCCACTCTTAGTATATACATCAGGAAAAAAGATGTATTATATGTAATAGAATATTCATAACATATAAAATTTAATGAATCACGTTTTATTTGCTTGGTAATAACTTAAAACAGATCAACAGTCAACAGTGTTATTATAACACAGCAATTATGAATTTAAAATTATGTAAATGTTTGCTATTGTTTTATGCCATAATAATTAAAGGATGATTATATTAAATTTAAATAATTACACATTTATATTGCAAATATTAGAAGGTGGAATCTCTGCTTTTTATAATAATAGGAATTATGTACTTCTCTATAGTTTTATAATTTTCAACTCCACTATAATAGATGTATATTGCATTTTAACTAGAAGCAAAGCACAACAAAATAGTACATTCTAATATTTGAAAAATTAAAGATTTGGTCTTAATAGAAAATCTTCTCTTGACTTATTCTCTATTTTTGGTAGCTATATAGTGTTTTTTTATTCATTATTCTTAATCCTTGCTAAATTAATTTTTCTTTTTTGAATTTCCCTATAAATACTACCTCATAAAAATTAGGTGAGAATTAAATGAGATAGTATGTTCTAGCAGTTAATACAGATGACATAGCACATTCTGACCTAATATTAATTATCTTCTAGCTTATTCATTCTTAGTTAATGTGTAAAACATACCTAACATTGTAGCAATAATCTATGTTTTAAACAGACTACCCTAAATTTAATCTTTATTTGTTCAAATTGGTACTTTGGGCAGTTCTCACCTAAGGTGGCTATTCTCTGCTCTAGTTGAGGGCAGCAGGGCTTGCTCATGTATTTGGTGCATTGATGGGGGTAATGGCTGATCTCCTATCTTCTGCTTCTAAAGCCTGACCATTAATTGTGTGTTGCTGTTGGCTCAAGCACATGGGTGATCTCCATGTCCTTTCTCCATGGATAAATCAACCTGTCTCATGGCAGCTGAGTTCCAAGATGGTCAGAGCAGACTCTGGAAATCCCTTTGTTTCCTTGACTTGGAAATATCAATTATACCATATTGTAATGTTCAGAGTAATTCACAAGGGCAGCCCAGGTACAAGGAGTATGAGATTTCCTCTTTATTAAAGGAATAAGACAGTTGTATTGTAAATCCACGTGTTAATGAGAGGTCTTACTCACTGTAGATCAGATCTAAAGCAATGTATTCTTGAAGACTGAATACTCTGGAAGTTCTCAGGAAAGATACAGATTAGAAAAACGAATGAAGTCCTGCTTTAAGGGGGAAAAAGGATCTAGATAATTAATGGAAGAAAGAAAATGAAAGTTTTGAATGATACGCTTCTCTATGCATAGCACACTTTAAAAAAGAAAATTTAATTTCATTGTATCAGCATGGTTTATGCTAATGGAGAACAAACATTAGTTCTGGTATCACTGCCTTCAAGTCAAAACCCTAAGAAGTTTTGACAGATCTCTTAGATAATCACTGGTCACTTCATTAAGAAAAGTAGAATTATAAGCACCAGAGAGGTTTCTGGATTTTCAAGGAACATGTCCAGAATGGGCAATGGTGAGGTACTGCAGTGTTAAATTGCTGACACTTTCTGATGATGTTCTTCAAAATGATGCAGAACACAACTGAAAATAAGTATTTTGGAATAGGTAAATAGATGATGAACTTAGGTAAAAATAGAGTACTTCTTCAGCTTGGAATAGATGTCTAATGGACTAGTAGGTTGATATATAGAATGAAATATCAGTGAAGACTCTGGAGGTATCATTTGTGAAGAGTATCTTGTAACTCTAGACAAATTAGATATGGAAAAATCCTTATTATCACATTATTATAAAACACTAATTTAAAAGTGACTTGAGGGCTGGGGATGTGGCTCAAGCGGTGGCGCGCTCACCTGGCGTGTGCGGGGCGCTGGGTTGGATCCTCAGCACCACATAAAGGTAGAGTGAAGATGTTGTGTCCACCGACAACTAAAAAGTAAGTATTGAAGGTTTCTCTCTCTCTCTCTCTCTCTCTCTCTCTCTCTCTCTCTCTCTCTCTAATGGGGAAAAAAGAAAAAAACAGTGACTTGATACAGCATTATGAGCACTCAAGTTTTTATTCTTCATATCTTCATATCACATTTTTCAACAAACACAAATTACAAATAATTAGTACCTATGTTGATTGCAAATTGTTGCTTTAGGGAGGTTTTTTGTGTTCAGTAAAAGAACACAAAATAATCTAACATCAGTAAAGGAACTTAAAATTTTCATTCTCCACAATTTCACAACAGAAGAAAACACACACATATCTATACGCACATAAGCACACAGAGAGATGGGAAAGAACATAATGGAAATTATGAAAGTCATTGACTTAATGATCTTTTGCTTTTAAAATATCCTCATATGACTTAGTAGTGAAGCCTAGATATACAATATATTTGTAGTTCCAGAGATAATTCAAAAGTTTAAGGAAAGTTGGTGCTATTGCCATTAAAAAGTCATGTAAATTTCCCAAAGGTAGACTCTCTTAAGAGAAAAAAAGAAAAAGGAAGGTGGGAATGTGATATGTCCTTATGTATAAGTTGGTAGAGTTACATGTTCATTTAATGCAGATATAAAGTTTTTGTCCTGTCCTCTTCAATGAGGACATTAAAGTCCAGACACACTGCATGAGGAGCTGCTATATCTACAAAGTAATATACATATAGTAATTGCACAACAGTGACAGGGCAGTGGCAGAGCAATGTCTTTTTATCTGGAAAATGTCAGTCTTTATAAAAACAACATTCAGTTGCCAATACTTCAACATTTATCTTCCTTAATCTAAAATCAATATTTCAATGTGAACTAATTACACTGGGCATTAACTAACAAAAGCATCTTGTCTTTTCAAGTGACTTGGTAATAAAAGGATGTTCAGGAACAAGTCAGCTGTGGATAAATGCTAATTGGTTGACTGAAATTTATTAAATTTTATATGAAATAGGTGAGTCCCATTTAATGGAAAAAATTTAATGTTCTGCTGCTAAATTTACAGAATCATCCTCATGTTCAACTACTATAACTGAATGGAGAATACTAGAGACTACTTTAGCTTTAAATATTTGGGAAAATAAGGATCCACATACTTTATTAATACAGAAAAGGACATATATCTATAATAGATAATGGAAATCACTTGATTCTGGTAGAACAGGATGAAAACACTTTGCCATTTTCACCTAGATTTTTCTTTCATGAAGACCACCCTTCCTACCACTTGCTCCCATTACTCACTCACATATTTGAGTCCATTGACAAATATGGTAAATATCAAATCAGAAAATCTTCCAAATAGCAGAATACTCACTAAAATATAAATGCAGCCTTAATTTATATATAAATACAGTGAAATTCAAATAAGAATATGCCATTCTCTGATTCCTAAAAGCTAAATCGATAATATCATTTTCTACCTAGTATGTAAAAAAAAATGACTTCTATTAGCATCCTACTGTGGTTATAACAAGTTAACATGAATTAGTGGCTTAAAATGCAAATTTTTTTTTAAGTTCTTTTTGTCAAAAACCCAGACTGTCTTGCCTAGCTCAGATATCATCAGCAGGACTGTGTTTCTTTCTGGAGATATAGAGAAGAATGAATTTCCTAGTCTGTTTGATCCTCTAGAAGGTGCATAAAAACTCATGATGCCCTTCTTCTTCTGTCTTCAAATGTTGTACCTCTCTCACTTTTCTTCCATAGTCACATTCCCCATTAGCCACACTAATTTTTAAAGTTTAGTGTGATTTAGATTTAGCTCACTTGGGTAATCCAAGATTTCCTCCCATCTCAGTCTCCTTTATCTTAAATGCATCTGCAGAATATCTTTTAACATGTGAGATTACTTATCCACAGTTTATAGGGATTAGATGCAGACATTATTTTGAATTTGAGGGGTTGAAAACTATTCTGCCTACCACATATCTGTAAGAGTTTTTACTGAGAATAAATCAGGCACATTCAGGGAACTTCTACATACTTCAAATAGTGTCTTTCCCTCAAATGTGAGTACGTGGGAAAGGGACAAAGGCTATAGTAAAATCTGATACTAAGAAAAACCCTTGTCTGCCATCTATACTGACAGACAAAGATAAAAATTATTTCATGCCTTCCAAACCTGTAACTAGTGCTTCTCTAAGACAAAATATAAATCACATATAGAATTCCAGATGAATGTGACTCTGGAAAATGTAGCTCCTAAGATTTCAACACTTTTTAAAAAAACCAGAAAGAAAAAAAGGTATAGGGATATATCCTGCTTAGTATAAAAAGCATATTCCTAGAAGTTGAATTAAATTTAAATTTCTAATGGGTGGTATGAGTTGACTCTTTTATTAAATGTTTAGACTATTTATTTCAGTTGTGTTTGCAATGGAAAATGTTTTAGTTGCAAAATGGATATTGAATCTTAAATTATTAAAATACTAATATATATTTCTCTCTCTCTCTGTGTGTGTGTGTGTGTGTGTGTGTGTGTGGTGTTGCCCAATCTGTCTTAAGTAACCTTTGCTTGTGAACCATTTTTTTTTTTAGTCCTATGCTTCTCAGAGGAATTGTGACATGAACCATGCTATAAATTTATCAAATGACTTCATTTGCTTAGGCATATCTCTACTTTGGACTTCTGAATCTCATTGGGCTGTCTTTAATTTATTTTCAAGACTGGAAGGTTGACAAGACACAATGTTTTGTCTGAACTGCATTTAGTAAACCAAAGTGATTTTTCCATATTTTTCAACCTTTCATGACAAGTTACAGACCCATTTGCTCAAAATAGGGCAATTTCAAAAGGGAAGAGGCTGTTTAACCTTCATTTGACTTTTAACAAAGGAATAACCAAAACTTATATTGCTAAATTATAAGATCTTAGGGATTTGTTTCAGACTGCAAATGTAGTTTATACCTTATTGTCTACTGAAGAAATGTTATTTTAATGTATTAATTAGCACAGGAAAAAATTTAATTGACATCAGCAAATACACACATAACACTTATAATTTCACAAGACTCCTACTTTTTTCTGTAGTATTTATTCTGCATATATCAAGTGCTAAGCACATATATGCCATATTAGAAAGTGGCCTCTATGGGCTGGGGCTGGGGGCTTGGTGGTAAAGTGCTTGCCTCACACGTGAGAGGCACTGAATTCAGTCCTCAGCTCCACATAAAAATAAATACATAAAAATATATTGTGTGTATTTACAACTAAAAAATATTGAAAAAATAAAGTGGCCTCTATGTAAAATTAAACGATAAGACTTTAGACCAATAAGACTTTGTTCATGGTGTAATATATTTAATGCACATTATTAGCTAAAACACTTATTGTGGGAACTCCAACAATTTCAGAAGAAATGTTTTGTTAATCCCTTTAGTACAAATGGGAGAATGGCATGATCATAATGCCTACTTCATAGGTAGTTCTGCAAAAGCACATAGAGATTAAGACTAGATCAACAATTATAGAGAAGAGCCTAATTCCCCTTTTCTGACTCTCACAAACCTTCTATTTGTCGACTTGTTTATGCTTTTTCTCTGGTATACATTTGACATTTGGGAAATAAGAGAATCATATCTCCGGAGAGAAAAATGACATTGATAAACCTGGTAGAGACTTGACTGCCACTTCCCCAATTTGAAAGACTTTCCATTTTGACACAGAAAATGAAGTAGTTATAAATGAAAAACAAGCTTAAAAGAATACTTCTTCAAAGCAAAAAATAGTTTTACATTAAAAATCACGAAGAATCACAGGACTATAAGGTCATCAAAATTACTCAGAAAACAGGAAGGTTTTCTTTCTTCTTTCTTTTTTTTATACAAATAAATATGAGTCGTCTCTAAAGGTATAATTAATTGAGATGGAAAAGGAAGCACTGAACCAAACTAGAAGTAGGTCAGCTTATTTGAGGTTCTTGGCTATATCGGCTCTGACAGCTGGCTGAATATTTATATATATATATATATATATATATATATATATATATATATATATATAGAGAGAGAGAGAGAGAGAGAGAGAGAGAGAGGATATACAGGTTCTAGTGATTTATTGGTCTTTCTTCCCCTTAAGCCTATTATATAAAAACATAGAAAAGAAAACCTATAGTTTTTGCTTCTTGCTTAGGGATAACCTACACTAGGGACATGAGTGTAATTATGAAATGGTGTGAGCTGTACTCAAGTGCAGGAAACACATTGATTGATGAAAGAAAGTGCTAGTATTGTCTGCACCTATAGATATTTTATGTAAATGTTACTTCCATATTCATATATCAGGAAATGTTTAATATGTAAAAAATTCAATACAACTCTCCACCTCACTAAACACCCATAGAAAATTTAAAATCAGAAATATTTACATCCCTCCCTTTACAAAAAAAAATATTAAATATTTCAAGTAATAAAATTCTAGGAAAGTCAAAGTGACCCTCCTTCAGACACAAGCAAATCCCACCATGCTTGATTCATGAGACTCATTTGTCCCATTTCAAGGACATCCAGAACAATTTATTACATGTACTTCCCAAAGTAACCAATTACGTGTAATACTGCTGGTTGGGGAGAGTACACATAATTTTATTTTCCATTTGGCACACTAAATCCTATATCCTTAATTTAAGTAAAAGCTTTCTGTCTGTGAGCCTGGCTTATGTGTTTTGAGAATCTTCTTTCTCGGGGAGGATTGAACTCAGGGGCATTCAATCATTGCGTCACATCCCCAGCCCTATTTTATAGTCTCTCTGAGATGCTTAGTGCCTCATTGTTACTGAGGCTGGCTTTGAACTCAGGATCCTCCTACCTCAGCCTCGGAAGCGGCTGGGATTGCAGCTTTGCACCACTGCACTTAGCTTTGAGAATCTTCTTATGTCTACTTTCCTGTTCTCCAGTCACTTTTCTTCACATTCTAATCCACTTAATTCAGCACCTTATTTCTTCTTTTTCTTATGTCATGCCACTCTTTGAAGAGTGTAAAACATATTGTAAAAAATTCAATACACTTCTTCTACACTCTGCTTCCTACCCCCAAACCTCTGTAAATGGGCTTCTCTTCCCACCATTCCACCAATGACATTCATGAGCTTATTTGCTAAGCCCACTGGAAAAGACATGGCATGAATTCTTGATACCAGACCATTATACCCTGTGGTTTGCTACTCGTTCTTATGTGGTTTTCAACAAATTAAATTTTGGTGTATACTTCTTTGTCTTCTTTTGCATCTCTTATTCAGCAGAAAATTTATCCAGAGGAGTACAAATTGTGATTTCTCTACATTTCCTTGCTCTTCCTAAAAGATTTATGTAAAAGCTCCAGATAATTATTAAATTTATACATTCAAATACGAACACACATACTCTTAAATCTTAAACATCATCATCTCATATGCATATAGAACAACATATTTAAAAGTGAGTTAATATTTGAATAGCACTCATAAGTGACCCTTGGCCATAGTAAATAAATATCTACCAAATAAAACTTAAATTTTACGTAATAAAGTTTTTAAATGTCTGCCACACTAGATTTGAGTTCTAGCTTTACAAGTAATAAGTATGATTCTATAATTCCTGATTCATAGTATTGTAATTTTATGAAGGTTAAACTAAATAATTATCATGGAACGTGAAGAAAGTACTTATATATGCTACTATTTTTGTTAAGAGTATTTTAAAGTAATTTTTGTTTTACTATTTATTTTTCCTCTTGGATATTTTAAAGACTATCTTATTTTATCTTCCCAAGATTGCTCTAGTCCAAGACCTTAAAATTTCTTGCATGTATTGCTGAAATAGCCTTCTCATTAGGTTCCTGAACTTTCTACTTCCGTTTTTGAAATTTCAATTAAAATATTCTTTTCAAAACAAGATTGGCTATAACACTCCTGTATTTAAAACCATTCATCATTCTGCATTATCTTTAAGGAACACTTTTATTAAACTCCTGAATAATGCAGTCACAATGTTCTACTTTTCCAGCCTTACCCTCTGATCATCATGCCTACTCAATTCTATGATACAATCATACTGAGTCAGTTTTAGTGCACCTGATGGATTATGGTCATTGTCATATTTGGAACTTTTGGTATGAAGTACTCTCTATCCTGCCTCTATTTTACTGTGGTTTGTATACCACAGTGGTGGTGTTGTTTTTTTGGTTTTTTGTTTGTTTGTTTGTTTGATTTTTCAAAACTACTCAAGACCACTACACAAGTTTCTCTGATCTTTCAGACTAATTTTCTTGTCTCATTTCTATGCTTTCATAGTGGTCTGATCATTTCTCTATTATACAACAATAGTTCATATTTTAATCATCAGTTCATTCATCAGGAACTATAATTGTCTCTGTGTTCTTGTTGCCAAGCCTAGTGTCTGATGCAACATAAGGAAGTAAGAGATAAAATAAGATATGTGGAAAGTAATATAGAATTCAAATCATCAGTTTTAATATAAAATCTTGGAGGGTAATCATTATATGTTACACTTTCTTGCATTCTTCATGGCATATGTCAATTTTAATTTATTAATCTTTGTGTTCTTTTCTGGTTTTTTAAATCATCCAACATCTCTTTCTCTTTTCTAGGGAAAATGAGCTCCAGCAGAGGGTAACAGTGATATGAACCTGGGATTATGGCATGTTTACAAAATGGACTTAGGGAAAAAGGCCAGTCCATTTTCCTCAGGAATTTTATAACATGCATGTCAGTGTCTGTCTTACCATAACTGATTCTCCTAAACAAAATTTTACCACATTGGATAGAAGAAAGAAAGTTGCTGTCCTGGTGAACTGATAACAGGTCAATAAAATTATTAATAAAAATTGAATACCACATCAATTTTATTTTGTTCTTTCAGACATTTTTTTCTGATATTTTCATAATTAATACACATAAGATTTTAATCTTGACTCCAGATATTTAAGAAAACATCCAAGAAGTTCCAAAAGAGTTGCAATACATTTACAAGTATAATTACCCTTAAAAATTACTTAAGAGATCTTCTAAGCCTTATCTCTATGTGCCAAGAAAATATAGTTAAAGGAGAACACATAAGGAAAGAAAAAGATAAGGCAGTGTTTAAGGAGAACATTACACAAGATCAAGCAAGAAATTTCCCCCAAACTAATTTCAAATTGTTGAGTGGCTTTTGTTTTAGAAAATAACAAATTTTTACATACTGCCATATTAGTAACTGTTGTATTCTGCTACCTTTCCTGCAAAAATGTGGATGTGTGAAGATGCGATTCTGCAATCTGTATTTGGGGTAAAAATGGGAGTTCATAACCCACTTGATTCTACTGTATGAAATATGATAAAACAAGAGCTTTGTAATGTTTTGAACAACCAATAAAAAAGAATAAAAAAAGAAAATAACAAATTTACTTGTAATTTTACCAAGGTCTCATATATGGTATTAATATAACTCCAAATATGACACTTTTCCTGCTTTCACTGTAGAAAATACCATTATTTTGAACAATATTTTAAGAAAACTTGTTCCTATATTCATTTAAATTTCCAAAACATTTAAGACCTATAGACACAATAAAACTTGGTTTGTCCACTATAAACATTTAAGACATTCTCTAACTCAGTTGTCCACAAACTATAACCTATAGGTCAAATATGGTTCATCACTTGTTGTAATGAACCACAATTGTGCTGATTTCTTTTCTTTTTTTTTAATTTGCTCTTTTTAATTATACGTAACTGTTTGTATTTTAACATATTATACATATGTGGAATACAACTTCCTATTCTTCTGGCTGTATATATGTGGAATTACCCTGGTCATGTATTCATATATGAACATAGGAAAGTAACTACAAATTCATTCCATTATCTTTCCTCTCCCTTCTCTTCATGCCCCTTTGTCTAATCCAACATACTCTTATTCTTCCATACCCACCCTCCTTATTGTGAGCATCTGTATATCAGAGAGAACATTTGTCTCTTTTTTTTCAATTGGCTTATTTCACTTAGAATCATATTCTCCAGTTCCACCTGGAAATGCCATCATTTCATTTCTGTTTATGGTTGAGTAATAGTCCATTTTCTTTATCCATTCATCTTTGAAGGGCATCTAAGCTGGTTCCATATTATTCCTATTGTGAATTGAGCTGCTGTAAACATTGATGTGGCAGCATCACTATAGCATGCTGATTTTAAGTCCTTTGTGTATAGATTGAGGAGTGAAATAACTGGGTCAAATGGTGATTCCATTCCAAGTGTTCTGAGGAATCTCCATACTGCTTTCCATAATGGTTGCACCAATTTACATTCCCACCAGCAATGTATAAGAGTACCCTTTTCCCCACATCCTCACCATCATTTATTATTTGTACTCTTGATCATTGCCATTCTGACTGGAGTTAGATGAAATCACAGTGTAGTTTTAATTTGCATTTCTCTAACTGCTCTAAATGTTGAACATTTTTTATGTTTTTGTTTTCTTCTGTGAAGTGCCTGTTCAGTTCCTATGTCCATTTATTGACTAGGGTTGTTTTGTTTTGTTTTGTTTTTGTTGTTGTTGTTGTTTTGTTTCTGGTGGGGTTTGTTTTGTGTTAAGTTTTTTGAGTTCTTTATATGTCCTGGAGATTAATGCTTTATCTGAGGTATGGGAGCAGTGAATCAACTGAAAGAGAAATTATGAAAACTATCCCATTCACTATAGCCTCCAAAAATAAAATATCTAGGAAGCATTCTCACAAAAGAGATGAAAGACTCTACAGTGAAAACTACAGAACACTAAAAAATGAAATTGAAAAAGACACTAGAAGATGAATAGATCCCCCATGTTCTTGGATAGGCAGAATCAACATTGTCAAAATGGCCATACTACCAAAAGCACTATACAGATTTAACACAATTCCTATTAAAATTCCAATGATGGTCTTCATAGAAATTGAAAAAGCAGTCATGAAATTTAATTGGAAAAATAAGAGACCCAGCAAAAAAAAAAAAAAAAAAAGTGAAGCAAGAGGCATCACAATACCAAACTTTAAATTATATTACAGAGCTATACTAACAAAACAAAACAAAACAAACAAACAAACAAAAACATGGTATTGGCACCAAAACAGACATTTAGACCAAGGGTACAGAATAGAAGACAGAGAGAAAAACCCACATAAATACAGTTATCTCACACTAGACAAAGGTGCCAAAAACATACATTGGAGAAAAAATAGCCTCTTCAACAAATCGTACTGGGAAAACTAGAAATCCATATTTAGAAAAATGAAATGAAATCCCTATCTCTCACCCTGTACAGAACTCAACTCAAAGTGGATCAAGGATTAAGGCATTAGACCAGAGACCATGAAACTAATAAAACAAAAAGTAAGCCAGAATCTACATTATGTCAGCTGAGGAACCAACTTCTTTATCAAGACTCCTAAAGCACAAGAAGTAAAATCAAGAATCAACAAATTGGATGGTATCAAACTAAAAAAAAAAATCTTCTTCACAGCAAAGTAAACACCGTGCACAATTTTATCTGTCACTTGTGGATGCTTTTGTTCTATGTTGGGAGGGTTGAATTTTCTCTATAGAGCTTTTATTGAATAAAATATACTAAAACTGGAGCCTGAAATATTTACTTTCTAGCACTTAGCAGAAAAAATTTGGTAACCCATACTGAGAATGTTTTTGTACTCTGAGTCAACAGCCCAATGAATTATAACCTAATTTTTAATGTAAACAAAATCCACCCTAATTTAAGAATATATTATTGTAATGAGTAGTTGAGTCTCAGCCAATTTTAACATCCAAACTTCAGTCAACCATAGTCTGCCAACCAATCAGATCTGATCAGAGCTGACCAACTACAGACAGAAAATGCCAAACTGTAACCTACGAAGTTGTTTCAGTATATCACTTCTTTTTTCTGTCTTTATATTTACTTTCTTTACACATTCTTGGGTGTAGCTCTCTGAACCACTCTTGATACTCAATGATTCCCAATTCATGAATCAGTATTTGCTCAAAGTCTGCTAACTGCTATCTATCCTGCTAACTTTAATCTATCTGAAGATTTTTGTTTAATAATTGAAAAATCCATATAAGTTGTTCAGCAGCTGAATTACTCCATCTTTGGTGTTTTCAGCTCTGAATAGGCAACATGATAGGTTTGCCTACCTTATAAAATTATGAAAAAAAAATCACAAAGCTCATATTTATTTGGGCAATGCAAGAAAAACATTATATAATACAGCCCAAGTGTATGTTGTCAATATAGGTGGGTGATGGGTCAGTTTGGAGGCAAGGAAGAGGGTAAATAAAGTAGGAGATCTGATCAGACCAAGACAATCTGAGCCTCAGCAGTAACAGTACACTTCAGCTTAAGAAAGATAAATAAAATATATGTGATAAAGAATCTCAATAATTTTAAAATCTGATGGGAAAGGATGGTGATCTTTGAGAAGTGAAAAACAAAGGAGATAAGGCCAAAAATATTTGGAGCTTGCTGCCTTCTGACTTTTCTGATAATTGTACAGGTAGTATAACACAGGCCAAGCTCCTCTGTCTGTGAGAGAACTTGAAAAAATTTCAGAAATTCCTCCAGAGTATTTATATCAGGCAAATACATAAGACTGAGGAAAATAAAACAAAAAAAAATGTTACCAACTCCTTGATTTCTGTGCTTTCTATCAGAAGAGTCAGATGAAGGCCCATTGGCAAGGAAAAGGCCTTTTATTTTTATGTTCAAGCACAAAACAGGCAGCATATAGGGAACAGAAATTCCAGGATAACTCAAAGAATGGACAAAAGTGTTCAGGCTTTATGGTGGCTATGGGACCTGGCTTCTTGATGTCATCACATGGAGAGATGGGATTTTACTTGAGGTGAAATTTTACTTGTTCCTGCACTGTTCTTCATCATCATCTTGCTGTGACACTTGTCTCATTATCACCTTAAATCTCCAACCAGAGACTGTAATTTTTACTCAGCTAATAAGGGTTAATTATAAGTTATTTCAGTGACTACTGTATATATGTGCTTTTCTCTTATCATCTGGATTTTGCCTTTATCGTCTGAAAGAATCACTGATACTACTTTCAGAACAGGGAAGACTTCTGTCCTGTCCTGTTTGGTTTGATTTTTTGATGTTCCTGTTTTTCTTGACTCCAGCTTCTTTGTATATTTGCTAACTACATAGTCTTTGAAGGCTGAGCTGACTTCCAAAACTTTCATCACCAGGTTTCTTAATTCTATCAGCCTTGAAGACTAGTTTTCTTTCTAATTCCCAAATTTCTGGTATTGTTTTAACCCCATAGGGGTGACAAGAGTCAGGGCTTGTTTAGTAGTCTCAAGAGTTCTGGAGAAAAATTTCCAGGATCTTACCAAAGGTAAAACTGATGACTATTACCACTATCCATTGTAGGAAGCCTTATAATTCATTAACATTGGTTGAATTATTCAGGTTGGGTTAGCTAATAATTAGAGAAAAATCAGTACTTCAAACACTGAAAAGATGTCAACCTAAAAATATTTGTCAAGCAAAAATTACCTTTTGAAAATATAGAAGGATGAAAAAATAGCTTTTAGATACACAAACACAGAAAGTATCAATCTTCTGCTATATTGCATTAAAAGAAATGATAAAGAATGACTTTATTAGAAGAAAAATTATACCAACTAGAAATTGGTTTCCTAAATATGCAAAGAATATCACAAGTGGTAACTATGTTGGTGAATGTAAAGATTATTTGCATATCACTTATACTTCTTTAAAAGGTAACAATTTAGAGGAAAAAAATACAAAGCATTGCATGGTTTATCATATAGAGAGAAGTGTAAGAATGTTTAAAATAGTAGAAAGATAGGAAGGAGTATATTATGTGAGTCTGATACACATAAGATGGTATCATGTGAAGGCAGATTGTGTTAAGTGGAAAATATATAATGTATTGATCAATAAAAATGTTGTAGATATAAACTAATAAATCAAAACAGGAAAACAAATAAAGATATAAATATTAGACACTTCATACAATACAAGTAATACAAACATATATTTAAAATCCATTTATTTTAATGATGGCAATAAATATAAAAGGGTAAAACTTTCCATTTAAAAAGTATAGACTTTGATAATGAATATATATGAAAGACCAAATCCATACTTTTTAATAGAAACCCATATAAATATAAATGAAAAAGTAGATTTAAATTTTTAAAAATGGAAGATATTTTGTTCCTAAAACTAAATTAAACTCTGTAATGACTATGTTCATAATACAGAAAATAAGTTTCGGAGCCTATAATATTACCAAGGATAAAGAAGTATGCTCATATTTACACAGAAGACAATTCATCAAGGGGACATATAAATCCAAAATTAGGAAATATCTGTAAGAATACAAAAGACTTGAAAAATATCTGAACCAACTTTATGCAATTGATATTTAGTAAACACTCCATCTTAAACCCAAAATTAACAAGAAAAAGAAATCTCAATGAATACACAAGAATTAAAATCATACAAATATTATTTTTCAAAAATAAAAATTATATTTAAATAAACAAATAAAAAGTTTTGGAAAACATACAAATATAATGAAACTATATACCATAATTATAAGTAACATCTGAATCAGAAAGAAATTAAAGGAAATAATAACTATTTTAACCTGAATAAAACTAAACACACAATCAATTAAGGTTTATATATATTTGCTAAGGCAGTCTTTAAAGCAAAGTTTGTTGTAATGCCCTATGTTAAAAATAAAAATTTCAAAAGATGACATTAGTTTTTACCTTGAGAAATTAAATAAAGAAAACAAAATGAAACAAAGTGAAAAGAAAAAAAATTAAGAATCAGAGTGAAAACTGAAGAAAAAAATCAGAAAAAAAACTAGATACTATTAATAATAACAAAGACTGGTACTTTCTGCAGGGCATTCAAATCAAAAACCTAAAAAGGGAGATAGGACATTTATTAGAGTACCAGGAGTGAGAGAAGGTGCAACATTACAGAATCTACAGATACCAAAGATATAAGCATGGGATTTTATACACACTATGTACAAATTACTTTGACAGTTTAGAAGAAATCTTTGAAAGACATAAAGCCCAAAGGTAATCCAAGAAGAAATAGAAATTGCCAACAATACTAAAAACACTGAATTTAAAAAATCAACAAAAGAAATTTTGGCGCATATGGCTTCACAGGAAAATTCTATCAAATATTCAGGGAAAAATCACTGATATAGTATCTCCCAGAATTAGGAAATACTTTGCTAATCTTCCTAGGATCTTCACGTTACTTTTATACCAACAGCAGAGAAAGATATTGGAATGAAGAAAACTACAAAGCATATACCACATGAACATATAAGTAGACTTTTTAAAAAATTAAAAAATTGAATTCAAAAATACATTGTGAATATTTGTTTATCTTGGTAATTTAAGATTAAATTGCCTTTCCAGCATCAATCAAAATATTTCATCATAATAGCATGTAACCATCTCAAATCTGCAAAAATTGTGCTGTGTAAAATTAATCATTGATTTCTGATAAAATATACAAATACTGGGACTGAAAAGGAAATCCTATCAATTTTATAAAAAGTAAACTTATAAAAATACTTGCAGTTAGCATAATATCTAATGATAAAATATTGAAGGCTTTTCCCCTGAGAGCAGATACAAGACAAGTGTAACATGATGAATATGCATTCATCATGTCTCTTCAATATTGTCTTAGAGGTTCTATTCCTTGCAATGGAACAGGAAAAATAAGTAAAAAGCCAACCAAATTAGAAAGAAAGAGACAAAAGTGTTGTTATTCACAGATAACAAAAACAACCAAAATAAAAAAAACATCTGTATAGAATATACAATGGATTTTTCAAATATGCTTCTAGAAATAATAAAGAAATTTAGAAAGTTGGCAGAATGAGACCATGAACATACAAAGGTCAGTTATTTTTTGATATGCTAAAAACAAAGATTAGAAGTTGAAATGAATATACCTTTTAAATGATAGTAAAATTAAATACTTAAAGATAAATTTAACCTTAGATATATAAGATGAGTTTACTGAAAATAACAAAATGTTGCAGTATTGTTAACATAAGTGGTCTGCAAATTTTTGTACAGACTCAATGCAATCATAATTAACTTTATTTTTAGAAGTTTACCAGTTGGATTCTAAAATTCATGTACATATGTATGTGTGTATAGATTACCCAAATCAACTTTAAAAGGAAAACAAATTTGCTAAGTTTATATTAGTTGATAATCTTACATGATATTATTAAGCTACTACAATCAAGATAATATGACATTGGTATCTAAATAGGCAAGTACCTCTATATAAAGAAATATGGAGTCCAGAAAGAGTCACATATCTTTTTGTTAATTTTTGACACAGTGTTCTTAAAACTAAAAGTGGTGCCAGAAAAAATCTAGCAAAGCTATCTATCTATCTATCTGTCACTTTTGATCAATGCTTCAAGCCACATAAAAATATAAATCAATATGCACTATAGACATAAATGAAACAATGGATGTATAAATGTTGAAAAATTTAGTGGAAAATCTTAAAATATTAACCTAATATCCATACTTTACCAAAATTAAATTTTTCTGTTTGAGGAGCATTATTGATTAGTCTACTAGGACAGATTTAGGAAAAATAACTGCAAAGCAAAATACATTTGTGATAAAAGACTTTTATTTTAGTATAAAAAATCTCTCAAAGCCCACAAAGAAAGAAACTAAGCCAAATAAATGGTCAAATATAATGAGAAAAAGACTTAAATACACACTTCAACAAAAAGAACATACAGAGCTCAAAGAAGTACATAAAAAGATGGTTAGCATTACTGTTAGAGAAGTGCAACAGAGGCACAATGAAACACTGGTATGTATCTAGTAGAATGGTCTAACAAAAAAAAATACTGATGTTATCATGTCCCAAAGATAATACGGAACAAATAAATTTCTCATATATTCCTGCTATAAATGTGAAAGCATATAGGGACTATGAAAATCAGTTTGGTATTTTCTTACACAGAATAAATTAGCCATATGATTTAGTAAACATTTTCATCCATATTTTTGCTTGAAAAATAAATTTTTGAAATGTTCGGAGAAAAAGGTATAAAAAATGCTCATAATAGCCATATTTTTGTTGTAACAAATGGGAAAAAAAACAAACAAATGGAGTGCACATGCACAATAGAATATTATTCAGAACTAAAAAGAGAAAATAAAAAACAATATTATACACTCAAGAATTTGGATGGATTTTAATTGCATTACACTGAGCAAAAACAAAACAAACTAATCTCAAAAGTTTGTATACTGGATTATTCTATTTATATAACATTGTTAAATGACAAAATTATGCTAATGATTAACAGATCAGTGTTTGCCAAGGGGTGGAGTTGAGGGGAGTATATGACTACAAAGTAATAATATGAGAAATTTTCTCCTTGGTGACAAAACAATCCTGCATCCTAATTGTTGTGGTGGTCAACTGTGATATAATTTCGTATCATTGTTAGCTGAAGTTTTTTGTTGTTTTTGAAGGAGTATATTACAAAACTCAAGTAATGTGAGTAATGTACAAGGTTTTTAAAATAATATTATATCAATACTAATTTCCTAGTTTTGATTAGTGTCTTGTATTTATAAGATATTCTTAGTGAAAAATGACTCAAATATACACAGAAATTCTCAATGTTGTTTTTTAGATTTTTATCTCAAAATAAAAGTTTAAATAATCAGTCTGCAAAATTTCTACTAACTATTTACTTATAAGATAGTACAATGATATTATTGTGAACCATATGCTCTGTTGCCTTTTCTTTTTAAGTATTTTGGAAACCACTCTTCCAAGCAGACAAACACAAAACGTGACCATACAAACATATACACACTCTCAACAAAAGCCTTACTTAAACCCTATTCCACTATTTATATTTCTCCCAAATAAGGAGTATTTTACTTTCCTCAGTTGTTACGACAAACACATTTCCATCATTCATGGTTAAATTTGAATATTCCTGATATTTCTACTCCTTTAACGTCATATTGATTTAAACTCTAAGGCACATAACCATAGGATTATATGACATCTCCAGACTTTGACTTATCACTCTTTATTTACATTAGCTTGCTGTATAGCTCAATAGTTTCTCTAACTTGAAGACTGGACCTACAATGTCTTTTGCAGTAATTGATTCAAAAGTCAAATGCCAGATTTATATTGATTATCACCATGAAGTCACTCATGATCATTGTGACTCCTATAACATGATGGTTAATTTTGTATGGCATATCATGATAACCTAGAATAATGAAAAATGACATCCTGTCTGGTTCAAAATGATTGTTTTATCTCCCAATAAAGTGAAAAATAACAGTTGTCACCACTGTAGCGAATTACATAATATTCCAGGACAGAGAAGTTTGAATTAAACCATGGCCATGGGTCAAAGATAGAAATTGCTGAGAGAATGGTACAGCATATCCTATGACTGATTAATTTGTAGCTAAAATGCCTTATAACAAATGACTGCTTATTATTAATTTCAAATAATTCACAGACATTGTTTTCAATGCTGCTTTATGACTTTATAACATGTTTCCCAGGTTGTTGAAAAGGTGATTATCACAATATGTATCGGTAATTATGTCCAGTTAGGATAATATGCATTTTTAGATGTAAGATGTTGTTTTTAATAAAGGTTAAATAACTCTTGCCAATACAAAAACAAATGTAGTTTTAGACATTGATAAATTTAAACTTTAAAAGGCCTAACATACTAACCTACGAGAGAGTTACCATAGTGGAGATCAGGCAGAATCCTGCTGTGTGGAGTTTGCTTATGCCCTCAAACAGAAGTAGGGCTCCTGCCACTACTTTCCACAAGATTGTTTTAAATTACTTTGAAACAGTTTTTTCTCTATGTACCATCCTTATCTGAGATTCCCTTAAGAAAAATATTTTATGCTGATTTCTTAAATGTAAATAGGTTTTATTTATCTCAATGCCTGAGACAAAATCAGAATTCAGGGGGAAAAAGTCTGTAACAAATACATTAGTATCCTTAATCTGCTATGGGAGGAGTAGCATAAAAGCATTTTGAAGGGACTGAAAAACTGACACTAAAGTCATCATTCTATAAGTAACTGAGGATCACTGGTAGAGGTCCCAGGAGTATATTTTCTAATTAATATGTGTAGTAAGGGTGGTAAAAATGATCACAGAAGTTCATGCAATGCACTGTTTTTGGAAAAGATTGTGTACAAAAACAAGGAAAATATCAAGTGAAAATGTGGGGAAAATGTATGAATTAAATATATAATCAAGAATATCTGTTCCTCTCAAGTATAAAAAGCCCAATAGAATTTATTTCATTTAAGTGATGAGAAACTAGATAAACTTATAAAGTTCTAAATTATAAGTCCAACAGACATATGAAGTGACAAAATAATCACATATACAGAAGTCCAAAAATAGATGTGGCTCTCCTCTGGAGATACACAAATTTTTACCTTTGCCAAAACATTAAACAATAAGAAGAATCTTCTCTTATTTTTAACCCTAGAGTGAAATAGCTAGACATTTTAGGAGCAGTGGAATCCCTGAATACAAACAAGTCTGCATTTTTTTCATTATTTTTTTCCAAATCTTTCAAATAGTGCTCATGAAAAACAGTAAGTGTAGGACTTGAGACTGATAGCTTGTCTGTCCCCTATAACACAAGTGTGCAGATCCTGCTTCGATTGTGTGGCACTACAGGAGAACCAAAAGATGTCTGGAACATTTAGTACCTTACAAGGTAGCGGTCCCATCTTTACGCATGGTATACATAGTTTAAGACTGAAAAGAAAGCCAAAGATTCACAATGCCCAATTTCTCCTCAAGCCTTGAAGAAAGTGAAAAGCAATTATAATTTATTTTAGTGGAGGGGCAAGAATGCAGAGTGAGTGCTGTGATTCAAGTATGCTGAAATCTGGGGAGCAGTATATTGAAATAAACCATCTGGGACTCTAGTCTTCAAACAAGCACCAGACTGTAGTAATCAACCACTATAAGAATTTGAAGCCTATTGTGCATTATAGATAATTATAATAATAAGAATATTCAAACCCAGCAAAAGTACAATGTAAGTGGACTCAAATTTCATAGTAATGTCCTGACCAAAAAAGAAGTGTGTTTCTATCTGGACATAAATATTATTTATGTCAGATTCCTCTGTTCCATATGATCTTGAAGGTATGCTACAAATAAAGGCGGCTGCAACATTCAAAATTACCCAATGCTATTGTCACATTAACATTATTATGTTACTCTTCTTGAGGCATAATTTATATATTGGTTCAATAATTTTAAGCATATAAACTTTCACAAACACATACAGTCTACATAATCATCACAATAAATGTAAAGATCAACATTTCATTTAGTGATCATTATTTGACTATTCTCAAATTCATTCAAAAATATTTTGCAATTAAATATGCATATTTATAAGAATTGCATTAACAATTCATATTTATTTATTAATCCACTATAAATTTAAGGTCATAAGATAAAATGCAAGTATGCATTATGCATTTATTCCACTCCCTAATTTGCTCCCTAAGAGTTATCACTCAAAAAATATTGGAATGCATCAGACACATTACACCCATGTTTTTAAGATGTTATATGTATTACATGTATTTTGATTAGATATTAGATTTTATCTTCTATTATACATATACATATATTTATTTGCATGTATGTGTAGATGCATAGAGAAAGACACACAGAAGGATCAATTTCTCTGTAGATGAATGGAATATATTTAGTTTTCTGGAGAACTACACTGGAGCTCTCATTCACATCTTTTCTATTCTCCTACAGCCTGGAAACTTACATTCTCTATTTCTTGGTTTAAAACCATATTTAATTTCTATATGCTAAGAAACTACACTGAACTTAGGTATATAATAATATTTAATGATTTTTCTGGCCTAAGTACTTTCTAAATAACTCTACTTTTCTATACTTTTTTCAGACTATTTTATTATTCATGATATTGCCCACATATGGAATTGTCAATATAAATGCTGGTTTAATAAATGTTACACAATACATCAGAGCATGTTATGAACATTTTTTTCTTATAAAATAATTTAGGCCACATACTAGAAATCTCCTAAAATTATCTATTAAATTGACCTCTCTTTGTTTTCTAAAAAATTCTGAATAAATTTATTTGTATCTCAAATCTACAAATAAATTTTGTAGTACATCCAAGACATTAAAACATGAGAAATATTATGGAAAACATACAGTGTAAGGAATAGTAGCATATAAAAAAATAAGATAAGTTAAATTATATAAGAGGCATTAAAAATATCAGGGAGGACTTTAGCAATGAGAAAGAGTTAGGTAAAGAATCTGAGTAGGGTATAAATAGAATTCGAGAAATAAAAGCCTTTTCAAAAACCTGCACAGTGCAAGGGGAGTAAGGTAACAACAATGATAACTGTTCGGTGAAACTAGGGATGACATTGTATAAAAAAATGTCATGCTCCATTTGTGTACTATATGTCAAAATGCATTCTACTCTAAAATAAAAAAAATAAGAATATTTTTTAAATAGTGTATAAAGAACAACTGGAAGAAGTAGGTCACTGGGATGTGCCTTGGGGACTACATCATGTACTTGTTTTCTCACTTTCTTTCTCTGCTTCCTGGTTGCCATGTGCTGAGCAGTTTCCCTCTAGCATGCCCTTATGCTATGATGTTTTGCCTCACCTCAGGCTCAGAGCAATGGAGTTGACCCACCATGGACTGAGATCTCAAATATTATAAGCCAAAATCAACTTTTTCACCTCTTAAATTGTTCTTATCAGTTGTTTTGGTCAAGGTGATAAAAAGATGATGAATACATATGGAGAGAGAATAAAAGGCCAATGGTAGAGCAGAGGTTGAGCATGTAGAGGCCATGAGATCCATTCTCTGTACAAAAAAAAAAAAAAAAAAAAAAAAAACTTGGAAATGGCCAGATGCAGTGCTTTACACTGGTAATCCCAGCTGCTGAGGAAGATGAGGCAGGAAGACCACAAGTTCAAAGTCAGCCTTACCAACTAGGCAAAATCCTGTCTCTGAAAAAAATTTAAAAAGGGCTGGAGATGTTGCTCAGTAGTTAAGTACCCCTGGGCTCAAGCCCCAGTTCAAATATATATATGGTGGAAAAGCAAAGTAATTTTGACCCAACATTAGAGAAAGATTTTTTTTTAATTATGTTTGAAGGCAAACAATTTTACCAAAGTGAAACATAAAAAAATGCTAACACACTGAATATAAAATTAAATCTTTGCCACTATTTTAATAAAAAACATAGATTGTAGGTTTACTTGTATTAAACCTCTCCTTTCACTTGGAAGAAAAACCCACAATATTTAACCTATGTATTAAGCTTAATTAAGGGATCTATTCTATTAAATTGGTTGAACAGGCTTATTATTATTCAATGCAGTTGCATTTGGGGTAGAAAAAACATGACCCTTTGGATACCTGGTCCAGGGGCACAATTGTAACCCTAGTGACTTGGGAAGCTAAATAAACAGGACCACAAGGTCAAGGGCAGCCTTAGCAATTTAGTGAATATCTAAGCAACTTAGAGAGACCCTGTCTCAAATAAAAATATATAATAAAAATGATAATAATAATGATAAAGGACTAGAGATTTAGCGTGATAGTAAAACACCCCTGGTTCAATGTCCAGTACCAAAAAATTAAAAAAAGAGAAAGAAACAAAAAAAAGAAAGAAATGAAACTTTTGTTGTGAGAGTAGTAGAAATTAACCTATAAAAATTCTAAATAGAGTTAACCACTAACTGAAGAGGAAAAATAATACATTTTTAAAACATTGTTTCTTTGATTCAGCTGGAGAAATTTAGAATTTACTGTTCATGCTCTAGTTATGAGGATAAATGCAAAAAATGAAACAAGAAGATAAATTTGATATAAGCAAATTTGTTGAAAGTTCAGCTTTTCTTTTTACCTTGCAGTTCTACAATCAATTAAGTTTGAATGCTGAATAAATCCCAGGTTTTAATATGAATCTTACTTCTGTATGTAGTCTTTTTAAATTGTGCCATACATCATATTTAAAATGCTTTCAGGCTATAATTGGTTTACTTAAACATAGCTGAGCATATACGGCTGCAAGCTTTCTCAATTAGCTGATGATGCTCCGGCTCCCATTTCCCTGTATCATACAGTTGGATTGAAATTGGACTTAAATATTTTAACCTTTCTTGTACAAGACATAATTAAAATATGAACAAGAGAAATTTGGCTCTAATCACATCAATTTTACCAAATGCTTAGGTTTGCCTATGATTTAGTATTAAGAATATCTAGAAATAAAAATGTTTAATTTGGTGGCAAAATATAATTAGCCCCAAAGAATATTATTGTACAGTAAATGCAGCTTTCCTTGTACTCCATGTCTAAGTAACTTTTAAGAAAGATTTTCTATTACAACAGGATATGCAGTAGGTTTGGGGAACTAGTTTTGCAGATTTTAGAAAAAAAAACAAACATTTGAACTGTTATATAAATTATCCACTTTCCAAAAACTAAAAATTAGCACACTTTTTAAACTAAATATCAATTTAAAAGTTTGCAAAAATGACAGCAGTTACTGCCTTTGCATTATTTATTGTGACCAGTCCACTTAAAAAATATTAATAAAAACTTTGATGTTTCTAAATGTATACCACATATTATAAGTATAAAAAATTTTATAAGTGGCTGGTAAAATTTGATAGCCAGAAGTAATGTATTACAAAATACATCAATGATAAATATTTGGGATTGATCATTTTAGGCGAATATAAAAGAAAAAACAAAGACTTTTGCTCCTTATTATAAATTCTAAGACTAAAGAAACATTTTGGTATGTCTTCATTACTTTTTCACTTTTGTTAATATATTAATATTAATATAAATACCTGTAAATTACAATTGCAAAAAAATGTTTGCCAAAAAAAATAAACATTACTGTTTTACCAGTGAAGAAAATGAGCAGATGTTATTTATACTCTTACAGATATTTGGAAAAGAGACTCCTGGAATGGTGTGCTTATGTTCTGATTTCTGAGTTTACTTCCTCCATAAATTTAATTCCAGTTATATTGATATCAATTTTATAACTTCTGTCCCCGTTCATCTACTTCAACACTCAGTGACTACATTACAATTTTCCATCATAGGAAAATATGCATTTGTGAATCAAATTATTTTTTGATGTAGCTTGCTTTAATTTTAAATTTTTATGTTTGTTAATTTTATCCTTGGTTTCAAAAGAAACAGCAGTTTTAAATGTTGCTGCACAATATTAAGCTGAAGCAATTTATCAAAATTATAATTCTGAAAATGAGTGCATTGATATCCCATCTCTGTCATATGGATCACTGATGTCTCAAATTCTTTGCTAAATGAATAACTCCTCTTCTGATACTAATATTCATAATTTTTATCCCCAGAATATCTATTTATTGAGTATCAGCAATTCTCACATGCCTTGTATGCACATTTAAATTTGAATATGGGACATATTTTTGCCAGCCTGTGACAAATGTCCAGAGTTTTGTTTTTGGAAATTGATAGTTAAGTTGTTATTCAAGGTGAACTACTGTCATAACCTCTCAGGTTGGTTCCCTTGAGTGGCAGGATACCAAGACCCTCAAATGTGTAACTGGAGAGTCTCTCAAAAGAGATGTCCATCTTGCTTCATGGTTAGATGTATCACTCAAATATTGAATGAGACATTTTGTTTATCTGGGTTTATAATCTATCAGATTTTGTAATTATAACTTTCAGGGTAAAAGAAAATTGAATAAAATATTGTTTGATACTTTTATATAACGTTATTGGCTTACTGCTCCCCTTGCAAATCATATTACTTATTTAATTACGAAATAATCTAAAGATCAAAAATGTATGATTATCATTGTGGATGGATTCCTGTATTGAAAGTTAAAAACATGATCAATGTTTTAAGTATAAAATCATAATAAAAATAACCTGACTTTATAGTGAGGTGACTAAAAAATTAAGATATATGCATACTATCTAATAGAATGGAGTTATTTTAAAACCACAAGGTAAATGACATAGTTATTTTGATATGGAAAGTAATACTATTACATAATTGACAGTGTTGATATCAGCATGAACACATTTTTAAAGGACAAAGACAAAAAACTTAAATTTACCCTTGAGGAAAAAGCCCTGGGATTAGAGAGAGAATTTTTTTTCTCTTTAGTTTTGTGTATGTTTATTTATTTTGCTTTGGATTTTAAAAGATGTGTATATATTACTTTTGTTTGGTAAGAAACAATAGATTTTAGCTGAACATTGTAGTCATAGTTTTTATTTTCATTTTTAAAATTTTTCACATTTGAACTTCAGCATATGCCACATAATATCATACATTATAAGTTAAGAGAACATAATGTTATTCATGTTTCTGTTTTGTAACAAGAGCACTAAAATTATATGCTTATAGCATTGTCAAAATAACCAATAGAGAACTTTAGATTAATATATTTATCTTGGAATTAATATATTACTGTTAGATGTTTTAGGTTAACTTAAATTTACTGAAGAAGAAGTAATGAAGAAGTCTGCTTCCTTGTTATGAAGAAGTCTGCTTCCTGAAAAAAGAAACTATGATAATGATGAGTCATTCCCTGAAAAGAAGAAAATGGATATGCTAAATAGTCTAATTTAATCATTACACAGCCTATACTTTATAAAAACACATTCTACGCCATGAATATATATATTTAATCACAAAAATATATATTTGATTTATAATATATAAAATTAAAATGAAATATATAATAAAATAATTATATGATAATAATTATATATTATTAAGGTATAATATACAATTATTATTTAATTATACATCATTTTTACTATAAATAATGCACACATATTCAAGGTATAGAGTGTGATGTTTTGATACATGTATATGTTGTGTAATGATTAAATATATATATTTATATAATTATGCATTACAATTTTATATAATTATTATCTTTCAACAAAAACTAAAACTTTAAAAATCTAGTTATAGATACTAAAAACATAAAGCTAATCATAGAGGAACTATAGATATTTTCCCTCTTCATAGTTTTCTCTATATACATGAAGTTAAAATCTTTTATACTCAAATTTTACTAGAAAAAAATTGAAGTTATATAGATATACATATAGAGGAGTTTTTAAAATAGAAAACCAATCTAAAAACAATGTATTGATTCTATAAGGAATACTATGTTTTAATAGAAAAATATGGAAAGTCAAACTTCTAAAAATTTAAAACAAGAATTTTTAATGATGGACTTTTGGACTCTGTGGAAAATATTTTCAATATTTCTCATATCAGAGCAAGTAGGCCTGAATTGACCTATATGAGCCTGATCTTGGCTAGCCCCCTGCTGCAATTTTACAAATCTTTCCTCAGTGTCATGTTTTCATTGCAATCCAACATATATTTCCTGATCACTTCTATATATCAAAAGATCTTGTTCAGAGGAAATTTCATTATCTATTCAAATAAAAGTAAATAGTTAGAATACATCCAGATGTAATGTTCAGTCACTGAGCAATTGTTTGGGGATGATCATAATATTTCATGACTTTTATTTTATGACTGGTGAGGCAGCCTTATGGTAATAATCTCTTTTCTGTGAAAAATTCACATCAAGAAATGTATTTCCTCTCAGTAGGTGTTCCAGAAATAGTTGCTTCATAGATTAATGAATATGGGGAAGCCTCACATGCAATTTTCCTGTGCATAGATTCTGAAAATACAGCATAATATCCTCTACACCACTATCTTGATAAATGTCTGAAAATTTACTTTCAGAATTCAGTTTTAGAATAAACATTCTTCCTTTGGTAATAATGAAAGAGAATAAGCAGTATGTTTAATTATTGATTACATAAATTTTAAAATAGAATAATATTAGTAATTATAGACTAGTGAGTAAAAAAGAGGTACAGGAATATTTTATTATTAACTAACTTCATTTTCTAAGCTCAATAAACCATTCATATTAAGTATGCTTCACATTGCAGAAGAGCACAAGGAGGCTAATAAATTCCTTCAGGTCTCTTTTATAAGGGCATCATCCCACTCCTGAGGGCTTCAACCTCAGGACTTAATCTCTTCCCAGAGTTTCTAAAGAGCAGTATAAAGAACAGTATTATAAAGAGTAGGATAAAAGGGATTATGTTTTTACACATGACCTTTGGGGTTTCATGTACATTCAGACCATAAATACTTTATGCACATTCATTTTACTAGTATTTTGTGCATTCATTTAATTACTTTTTGCTACTGATTCATAGGATTTTTCTGTGTTAAATATATCCTTTGAGAGATACACATATATTCTGAATATTTTGTCCTGAATTGTTCTTGCATCATCATCATAATGAAATTTTTTCAATAAGAAGAAATTGTCCATTTTAAGTTTATTTTAGCAACCCTATTTATGGTTATTTTTTTTCTGTATCACAATAAGAAATCTTTCTCTACCCCAAGATTAGGAAGGCAATCCAGATTTCCTTTTCAAATCCTAATGATCCTGTCTGTTCTCATTATGCCTAGAGTCAATATCCAATTAATTTTTGCATGTAGACTGAGTTACAGGTGAAGATTTATTTGCATAAGGACACTAAGTTCTCACATCATTTATTAAAAATAGAAATATTCCTTGCATTGAATTGAATTGACCTGTCTTTTAAAAAATAGAATCAATAGATTGTTGGTCTGTTTCTAGGATCTGTATTTGTCTCTGAAGGTCTGATTATCTGTGTTGATGACAGCAAGACATTGTGCTGATTACTGTGAGTTTACAATCTTAAAATCAATATGATAAGTTATCAACTCTTTCAAGAATGCTTTTGACTATTTTGAATTTCATGTTTTACAAAAAAATTTTGGAATCAACTAGCTATTTTCCTTAACAAAACTATCTAGACATTTTGATTGTTATTTTATGAATATGTCAATTAAATTTGGGGTAATAAACAATTTAATGATATTTAATTTTCTCATTGATTCATACAATGTGTCTCACAAATTTAATGTCTTCTTAGCAGGATTTGTTATTTAGCATCAATGTGCTTTCTTATATGAACCTTCTCTGATATTATTTCAAAGAATTTTAAAATAACATTGTAAATATTTGTATATCATGTTTTTCAAATACTCATCACAGGTATTTGAGAAAATGGACTCTTTTATATGACTTGATACTTAACAGAGATTATTAAATTTACAGTTTAGTGTATTCCATGTAGATACCAAAAGTTTTCAATGTAACTGTAATAAAAATATATCTTCAATTATTTGTTTGCTGACAGCTTTTAAGCCTCTCATGTTCCTTTTCTCATCTCCCTGTCTGGAAAGCTAATAAGGAAAACCCATGGATGTTCCCTCAGTGTTCCTGAGAGTTGAAGGCATTCAAGCCCTTGCCAGAGTTTAGAAATCCTAAACTTGTCCTGTTCCCTTACAAATTCATAATAAAAACCAAAGGTCAGTCTCTTCTCTGATCTTTCAAGATATTTAAGCACCTGTTGTGGAGTCTTCTTTGTTCTCTCTAGTATAATTCACGATATGATTAATTATTTTACTTATTCATTATATAATTAATAAATAATTCATAGGTATGTCAATCTTTTTTTTTTTTTTTTGGTTCTGAGGATTGAACCCAGGGCCTTGTGCATGCAAGGCAAGCACTCTACCAACTGAGCTATATCCCTAGCATATGTATGTCAATCTATGATACATGTGTGACATCATCAATTTCAAAATCTGCACCTGCTTTGAATGGAAAATTGAACTTTGACTCTATTAGGCTCAAAGGACAGTGCCAAATGCATACCTTTCTAATCATTATAGTTTCAATTATTCCTCAATTCTCTTTCTCAATATATACCGAGTATTTTATGTTTTGCCTTAATTCAATGCCTAGAACTTCAGGACAGTATTGAATATGAAAGACAATAAGATCATCTTGTGTGGCTTGAATTCTTTAAAGAAACCTTTCAATATTGCTGTACTAAATATGATGTCACTTAAGGCTTCTTTTAAAAAATTGAGAAAATATTGATTCTATTCCAAATTTGGTAAAACATTTTCTCTTAAATAGGTGTAGATCTTTTCTCAAATGCATTTTTGGCATGTATTTATTTCTGATTTTATTGTTTAAATTGTTTTTACTTTTTAGTGTTTGTTATTTTGTTTTTTGCCCTATATAACTCTTACTTATCATAGTTTATATTACATTCAAATTATTGTTTATTACTTTATAAAAAAGTAAAAATTTCACACAGTAGATATCATATAGACCCCGTGAACTTTGATCTGCTATGATATATTTTACTTTACTTTTTGTAGTAATTTGTTATATTGGCATTATTTTTCTAAGTAATCAGTAGATATTCATACCACAAATATTCGTACCTATCTCTGTATATGTTTAGTATTGTATGTGTAGATATAGTTGTAAGATATACACTATACATATCAATGTACATGCATGTTTAATGCTATATGTGTATTGTAATGTGTATATTCATATAGTATTCAGTGCATGCATTACATATGCACACATATGTCATATATATATATATATATATATATATATATATATATATATATACATATACACACATATATACTCCTTTTCATTTTCATTATTATTTTATAAAGATTTGCATCTGTATCTGGTATCATTTACCCCTTCTGGAAGAAATTCATTAAATGTAAATTCCTTACATATGAAGTCTCTCAGTTTCTTAGGTTTAACTGTTTGATGTTATCTTAATTTTATTTCAATTTTGAATGATTTTGTTGTTATTTAGTTTAGAATTACACAATGACTTTTTTGGCAGCACTTAGTGATATGGTTCCACTTTGTATTTATCCCACCTAAGTTTGCAGTCCTTCTTGGATATCATGTTTAATGGTTAATATTACTTCTGGTACAATCTTGAAAATTATCTCTCTGAATATTTCTAGTGCCCCATTTATTTCTTTCTCTTCCTTTTTGGTACCCCACCACACTTATATGAAATTGGTTGATACTTTTCCTCAGATGTTGAACACTGTAGTTTATTTATTCCAGTCTGATTTTTCTTTGTGTTACAACTTAGACAATATCTGGTAAATAGTCATAAACTTTTCAATACATTTTCTTGGTCAAGTCTGCTATCAAATGCATCCATCGATACTTTAATTTATGACATTTTTATTTGATTAATCATAATTTCAATTTCTCTGCAGAGATTCCCCATTTCTTTATGTATAGTATCATTTTTTTTCCTACTAGATACTTCAGTCACCTATTTTTATGGTTATTTTAAATGTTTTTTTTTAGTAATGGATCTGATATATGGATCCCATTTTAGTCAATTTCCATTCTGTGTTCTTTCCTTGACTATTAGCCATACATAAGCAAGCATCTACAATTTTCTCATACATTTTTAGAATTAAGCATTGAATATTGTGTTGAAAAGAACAGAAGAAACTAAATTTAAAAATGGCTGTTCTCAGGAAATATCATGTTCTTTATTGTGCCAGGCCACTAATATGGGAATCTGAATCAAACAAATCTCTAAGTGAGAATGTGACATTTGGTTTTAGTTGCTTAAGATCTAGTTCACCAAAATATTAATTGTTTTTAGAGGATAGAACACAACTATGCCTCAAATATATCTTTGGATCTAGAAAGAGAAAGGTCCCAGAGATATCCTTTGACTTTACTATCCACCCACAAGCTCTTGAACCATGAAATATCTTTCTACAACCACCACCCCCTTCCTCCCCATTTTGTATGGCAAAGGTTTTCAGTTTAGATGCAGAGAAAAATTAGGAGGCAGAAATAGAAAGATTTCCCATATATGTGTGATCTCACACTTGCACAATATGATAATTTAATAAGTATATGCAACATATAATGATCAAATTAGGTAACTCAAATTTTTATTTCCTTGTAGTTTCTTTGTGTTTGCAGTCTTCAAAAAGAAATTATAGAAATTAATGTTGCATTGACCAAAAGTCCTGATAAGAACAATTAGACAAGGAAAATATTATTTTGGGATCATGGTTTCAGAAGTCTCAATTCACAGATGACCAACTCCATTCCTTGGGGCTCAAGGTGAGGCATAACATCATGACAGAAGAGTCTTGTGGAGAAAATTGGCTCAAGATATCACACAATGAACCAAAGCTCACAAAATATATACCCCAAAGGCATGCCCTCTGGGATGCACCTCCTCCAGTTACCCACTATCTGCCTACAGTTATCACTCATTTAATCTGTATCAAGGTATTAATTTACTGATTAGGTTAAGGCTTTCATAACCTAATTATTTCACCTTTAAGCTGTATTACATTGTTTCACACATGAGATTTTGGGGATATCTCATACTAAACTATAACACCCTCCTGGCTTTATTGGACACCCATTGTCCACACCCTCCTTCTGTTTCCTTTACCACTTCCCTTCCTAACCTCTACCAATCAATTTCCACTCTCTTATTCTTTGTTATACACATTTTTAACCTCCACTTTGAATGAGAACATAGTGTTTCTCTTTGTATCTGGCTTACCTAACATAATACAATATCCTGTAGTTCCATCCATTCTGCCACAAATTAAAGAATTTCTTTGGTTTTTTTAAGGCTGAATAATTCTACTCCTCTGTATTTATGCAAAAGGAAATGAAATCAGCTTGTTGAAGAGATAGCTGCACTCCTATGTTTATTGTAGCACTGTGCCCAATAACTGAAATGTGGAATAAAACCAAGTGTCCATCAGCTGATGAATGGATGAAAAAACTGTGGTACATATGAACTGTGAGTATTATTCGGCCACAAAATTGTATTGTAGAAAATTTCAAAAAGGTAAAAAGTATAGAGGATGGTATAATGGATACTCACACATACATCATTATCAACACATGGCCATTCTCATTTCACTTATAAACTTATTTATCTACCCTTCCTGCACTGATTTAAAGCAAATTCCAGGTAGCATAAAATTTTATGCCTAAATACTTAGGGTTTTATGTTTTTTGTTTGTTTTTGTTTGTTTTTGTTTTTGTTTTAATATAATAACCCTGAAATACCACAATTTTACAAAATATCAGGATTTTTTTGAATTTTCAAAAACACGATCAATATTGTACAAATTTCCCTGATCATCTCAAATTAATTTTTTTCTTTCCAATTGGTTTTTCCAAGTGTGATCTAAGGTCTACACATTATATTCTAACCTGTTTCAAGTTTAATTACTTACTTTTTATTTCATTATACTTAATTATTTTTGTTTTAGTAAAATACATATAACATGAAATTCATCTTTAAAATCCTTTTAAGTGTATATAAATTAGTGTTACTGTGATGTTTATACTTGGTTTACAATTTGATTGGAGTGAGAAATCTCTTGAAAATAGGTAAAGCACAATTTTGGGTGTGTCTGTGAGGAGCTTTCCAGAGGTGATTGGCAGATAAGTGAGCAAAGTGAGGGGAGAAGACGTGCTCTAAATGTGGGCAATGCCTTCCAATAGGCTGGGGGCTTATATGGAACCAAAAATGGAAGAGGAAACTGAATATGTTCATGAGCATCTTTTTTTTTCTTGAGTGGGTATGTATTTTAGCCACTGCCATTAGCCACAAACATCAGACAGACTCTAGCTTCTTCCGTCTTTGAATGCAAACCTGAAAAAGTGGGCTCTCCAGGGAACTTCCAGATCTTTAGCCCAGAACAGTGACTACATCATTGGCCCCTCTTATTCTAAGGCTTCAAGACTCTTAGACTAAACAGTTACCTACTGGTTCCTTAACTCTGCAGACTGCAGATAGCCATTCTGGTATTATTATGTCTCTGAAATTGTAAGCCAATATATTAAACCCACTCTTGTAATCATACACACACATAGCTTCTTTTCTTTTAGATAACCCTGAGAAATACAGGTATTAAATTGTCATAATAGTGTATGACGGATTACCATCAACATTCTCCATAGTTATCTTTATCTTACAAAACTGAAACTCCATACTTATTACATAGTGAATCAATATTACCCTCACCTGCTCCAGTCCTTGGAAACCACTATTTTTTTTCTATCTCTATGATTTTGTTCACTCTCACTACCTCATGTATGTGAAACTATTGAGTATTTATCATTGTGTGACTAGCTTATTTCACTGAATTTCACCACAGTAAATCCATGTTGCAGTATATATCAGAATTGTCACCCTTAAGGGTGAACAATATTATATACATACACACCTATACACATAATACAAAATACACAATATTACACATAAGATGTATATATGCAATATACATGCATCTTAGGTTTTGCTTACCCATTCATTTCTTGATAAAATAGCAAGATACAAAGTTAACCCTTTTAGATATACATGGAAATTAATTTCACTATTGAGGTGAAAACTTGTAAAAAAAACTATAACATATTGTTGAAAGAAATAAAAGAAAATATAAATAGTAGAAACACATTACATGTTCTTAGGATGGAAGACATAATATTGTTAAGATATTCATAGTATCCAAAGTAATTTATCAATTCAATTCAATACCTATAATAACCAAACAGATATTTATTTTACAGATATAGAAAAACTCTTTATAAAATTTATATAGACACTCAGGAAATCCCAAATAAACAAAACAATCTTGGGAAAGAACAAAGCTGGAGGACTCATACTTCCTGATTTCTAAACTTACAACCAAGTTATAGTAATCATAATAGTGTAGTCCTGCTATAAAGACAGACAGGTAGATCAATTGAAAAAGTTAAAAAAAAGAAATACTAAAAATAAGCCCTTACATGTGTAGTCAAATAATTTTTGACAAGAGGGTTAAGACCATTCAATAGGAAGAGGACAGTCTTTTCAACAAATGGTGCAAAGAAAACTGAATATCCACATGAAAATAATGACATTCAATCTTAATTTAATATCAGAGACAAAAATCAACCCCAAATGGATTAAAGTCCCAAATGTAAGATCTAAAACTACAAAACCCTGAGAAGAAATCATAGGGTAATTCTTTATGACATTGGATTTAGCAGTGGTTTGTGAATATGCGAACAAATAATAAATAAATACATAAATAAATAAAATAAATGAATTAGACTTGAAAATTCTCTCATAGAATGAGAGAAAGAGTTTATAAACCACATATCTCTTATGGATTAGTATTTAGAATATACAGAGTACTCTCAAAACTAAAAGCCTGGTTCAAAAGTAAGCAATAGTCATTGCCTTTTAATCAAAGAAATCTCTTTATAACTATTGGGGTGATATTCACCATATTTCCTACCATCCTCCAGAATTCAAGGGGCAACTACCTTGAACTCAGCAAAGCCATCTGCCTCCATTTTGGGAAGACCATGTTTCTTGTGGTGTTATAATGTCTTTCTACTTCTCATTCCACAATTTAGAGGGTTCTACCTTCCACTTTATTTGAGTCCTGTCTGCACTGAGGTTGGGGAACTCTTTCAAATTGGTTGCTTTCTCCTTCTTTCATTTATGTTGAGTTTCTCATTATTTTAACATGACCATAAATGAAATTAACCATAGATCTCTTTTCTCTATGCCATTTTCTAGAATTTAGTTCAAGTTTTATTTTATCTTCAATTTCCTCTTTTTCCCCTAAATTTTTGTTCTTGTCTCATAATAAAAGTGGTAGCAACATTTTACTCTGAATTTTTACCTCAAATTTAGTGACTATCATCATAAAATCTTTATTAAGTAGATTCACATGGAAAATATAAGGCCTCTGCACTAAAAAACTACAGTGGGTGACACCCCCATCATAGTCTATTTAAATGTTATCCTCTGAAGAGGTACAGTTCATAAACTATACAGCTAGAAAGAGTGCTCACATTGGCAAGTGACACTTCAATATTGACAGGCATGTTAGTCAGCTATCTATTACTATAACAATATGCCTGAGAAAATAAACTTATAAAGAGCAAAGCTATACCTTGAATTTTAGTTTTGAAGATTCCTGTCCATGATCAGTTTTCCCTGTTGCTTTTGCACCTGTAGCAAGCATGCGACAAAGAAAAACTGTTTACATCATGGAAAGTAAAAGGCAGGAGGGGACAGGGTTTTACAATCCTCTTTGAAATCCATGCTGTCAATGACCTCAAGACTTCCCACTAGGCCCTAGTTCTTTAGGTTTCCACAACCTTCCAAAAATACCATGCTGGGTCCAAGCTTTTATCACAAGGCTATTTGGGAGATCCAAGCTGTGACAGCAAATTTCATTAAGTAAAGCCTGATTCATTTCTGCATAGTGCCTATATGCTGGGGAGAATGGGGTGACTTATTTAAATAATTAAAAGCTTGAATATTCTGATAGGGAATTCCTCTCTGGATAAAGAAATAAAAAGTGTTTAAACATCATGGGCTTTGGTGTATTTTCTTGGAACAATTCTGACCAAACAATACTGAGGAAAGGAAAACACATGACCTAATACTTATCTTTTGCAATGAATAATGCATTCCTAATACCCACAGCAATTATGTTGTCATGAAATTTACTTGGATTTCCAGAGACTCAAAAACAAAGTTTAGTTCTTATACAATAACCAATTTTGCTGAGTTAAAACACAGATACAAGGCCAAACAGACATGAATATTTTTTTAAATTTCTTCTAAACAATAAGATAAGGTTACATGGTTATATCAAATGGTAGACCAAAGATACGATAAAGAGTAATTTAGAACTGTACACCTCTGTACCTTTCAGTATCACAGGATTTAAACATTCACCTTTTGAATTTGGACCTGGATGTATTATTTAGAATGCTGAACTTTGTAGGAATTCACTATAGTAATTAAGAAAATATAATTTTTAAAATCATACATTTGTATTTTCACATTGATATCCAATGAAAGTGAATACATTCAGTCATAGCCTCTTTAACACATTCTTTCTTTCAAAATAAAAACATTTTATTTCTGTGGTCTATATGACATTAGTAATCAACATCAGTTTCAAACCATGCAATAATTATTGTGGTAATATTTGATTCCAAACTATGAAAATAAGCCCTCTTTACTTTCTTTCATTTTAATACATGACCCTAAGAAACAACTAAAAGTGATTCAAATATTTATTTTGGAGTTACTTTTTTGAAGTATATTATTTGAAAATTTAAATAATAATAATAATAATAATAATAATAATAATAATTAATTAGCCTATATACCAGGGTTTTTTTGTTGTTTTTTTTTGTTTGTTTGTTTGTTTTTTGTTTTTTGTTTTTTGTTTTGGGTACCAAGGATTGAACTCAGGGGCACTTGGCCATTGATCCACATTCCCAGCCCCATTTTGTATTTTATTTAGAGACAGGGTCTTACTAAGTTGTTTAGCACCTCACTTTTGAACTTTGGATCCTTCTTCCTCAGCCTCTGGAGTGGCTGGGATTACAGACGTGCACCACCACACCCAGCCTATCTACCATTTTAAGTTATCCATACCTTGAAATGTTCTACAGATATATCTGCCATAAATTCAAGAAAAATTAAATAGGTATATTAATAAATTAATAGATAAATATCATTAACACAAAATTATAATAAAATGCAAAATTAATCTCCAAAGTGAGAAGACTCTTTATGTGTTCTATGTTACATATGTCTAAAGAATAATTTATATATTTTAAAAGTTGAAGATTAAAGGTCTTTTCTTTAAAAAGGTCTTCTCTTTTTTTAGCAAGCCTAGAAGTAGATACAGATGATGAAGTGCATGACATTGATCTGCTGTTGGAATACTACAATAATAAAACAATATAACACCAGGAATCTCTGGAAGGAAAATAAATATTAATCTCTTAATCTATAACCAATTTTTTGAGAACCTTAGAGTCAATTTCACAATATGGTCCATGCATCTGCTTATAGCAGTAAAATAAACAGCAAATATTATAATTCTGTAGAGTAATAAAAGCACTTAAAATATTTAAAAGGTATCAAAATTCTATTTTTGAATGGGATGGAAGTCAACTATATTTTGTTTCATATTTAAATAAAGAGTAAGTGATAGTTAACAAAATATTCTCACATTGGAATTTGATTTTATAAATAATTAATACATCTGTGAGATATTACATTATATAGCACATCATTTAGTATGTTATATCAATGTTCCAATGTAGTCAACAGAATATAGACAAAATATATAACTCTTTTGCATTCCATTTTTACTTTTAAACATAAATAAAATATAAATAAAAATTTTTCAGTAATATAAATTACCATGAAACATGCCATCAATGTTATCAATGTTATTACAGTTCAATCTTTGAATCATTTTTTCACTATTGTGAAGTTTACTGTTAGTGTTGCCTGATGAATGTTCGCCTTATTATTGATTTTAATTTGCTTCCAGGAATGAATAAAATCTGGTTTTCTGAAGTAGCATGATATGAGTGTATTACTTCTAACCAGGAAGTTTGTAATTTTACATATTGCGCACTATGCTCTGTTTCACTGACCATAGCAAATGGATCATTATATTGCTTGTACTTAAATATCAAGTAATTCTTTTGTGCACTCTATTCAACTTTAATATATTCTTTCTGAACACATTCGGTTTATAAATCAAATAAGTTGATTTAAATGCATCCCTTTTTATAACAATGTGCAGATGTCTCACCCTTTGCAAAATAAAAAATTAATTATGTTTTCTTTTAACTTCCTTATATATTTACTGAAAGTGATTCTTTCACTATGTATATTCTAATAGGGTATTCACTGAAAGCTTGTTTAATTGAACTTAACATAATTATGTCAAAGCTTTTCTCTTTCTACTTTGTTTTCTCTTTTTCTGAAGCCCAAAGTTCAGAATGATTTTAATTAACTTTCTGTGATTGTCATCAGCTAAGAGTTATAGTGAAAGAGGTAAAAGGAGCCAAGGACCATTGACTGATAAAATTATGACTAATAAATTCTTTTCCCACAGAGGCCAAAGTACTTCCTCAGATTTATGCAAGGTGAGGTTAAGTATTTTATTCCAGATATTAAGCAAAATCTGTGCCTTCTCTTTCCTTAATTTTATTTCAGTTTTGCCAAATATTGTTTTGTAAATATTCACCATTGTTTTCATGTTTAAGGTCATTTTTTCTGATGCTGTGACATTCTTCTTCAATATAACTCGAATATACCTGTAACTTATTATTTTTTTATCTTTTTTTTATTGTTGGTCGTTCAAAACATTACATAGTTCCTCATACATCATATTTCACAGTTTGATTCAAATGAGTTATGAACTCCCAATTTTATCCCGTATACAGATTGCTGTATCACATCAGTTACCTTTCCATTGATTGACATATTGCCTTTCTAGTGTCTGATGTATTCTGCTATCTGTATTATTCTCTACTATCCCCCCTCCCCTCCCCTCCCCTCCCCTTTTCTCTCTCTACCCCTTCTACTGTAAATCACTTCTTCCATTTGAATTATCTTGTCTTACCCCTCCTTTCAGGGATCATTTCTATAGTATGTAACTTATTATTTGAGCAAGTAAGAATTAATTCATTTCTACATTTTTTTGGGTGGGTGTGTGGTGCCAAGGATTGAACCCAGGGCCTTGTGCATTTGTGCATGTGAGGCAAGCACTCTCTACCAACTGAGCTATATCCCTAGCCCTACAGTTGTTTTTTAAGTCATGTTAATTGCAGGGCAATAGAAAATGCCTTGAATGTAATAATGTAGTTGAAGAACATAAGTAAAGACTAAGAGAAATACATTTGGTTCTTTAACATTAGAAAACTTTGAAGTCAATCTTGAGGTTTGAATTAATTTTCTGTGTTAATGTGTCTCCTCTCAAACTGTGAATATTTTAATGGGCAGTATTTTGAGTATTCAACTTACCAATATTAATGCAAAAATTTTAAAGACCTTTAAACACATAGCTGAAATAATTGTTTTAAAACACAAGTGAGATCATCATTAACCCATAGCTAAAATTTTCAAAATTTGAGAAACAAATTACACTGTAAATAGAGAATCTGTGAAGAACTTGTAATTGCCTAACATTAATTTAACTTGTTTCACCTAAGTCTTTCTCGTATTTTAAAAAAAAATAATGATTATTCTTTCTCTCTGAAAAACTATTGCTTAATTTTTATTCACAGATTCATCCATTAAAAAGTCCTCAACAAAGACTAACATAGGTAAATCAGGCCAAGCATCTTGCTCATAACTTCACAAACAAAACTATTGGTGTATACTTCCCATACTATTATACTCATTTTTTCATCACAAAATCCCATTTAGTTGCAATAGTTTGCTTGCTGTGGTGACAAACTATCACAAACTAGGAGGCTTAAACAACAGATAATTTTTATCTCAATTCTGGAGCAGAAATCTGAAATAAAGATGTTAGAAGGAAAACTGAAAGAAACACTAACAAGGAGTATATCTAGATCTTAAAACAAAAAGTTCTTGTTGTGTATTTTATTTTGAGTGGGGAAAAAGTTACTTCCAGCTGAGATCTTAAGGAAACAGAACAGAAATTCCTCCTTCACTTCATAGTAAGAGTAATGTACAGTGGAGGAAGCAATGATGACCGAGTGCACAAGAAGTTTAGTTTATCCACACCACTTGTTCCTTCTAAGGACCATGAGGAAGAATTAGTCCATCTCTCTCCCTTACCTTCTGGTATCTCCCTGTGACAATAAGGAGGTCTTTGGATTTGTATGTTTGCTAATTAATTGGCTTCATTGTTTCTATAGCAAAAGGTAGGTTTCAAACATGGTTCCAGAAGCTCAGTTATGTTGGGTTTCTGCCTTTTCTGAGGCAAGACTGAGGACATGAATTTCTTGCTGATAACATTTAAAATGGAATGCATTAATTTAACATGTTAATTTAACATTGAGAAAGAGTTGTGGGTCGAAAAATGACAAGAAGATTTTTTTAAAAAAATTATATCTCCAAGATTCCACAAATTCTTTCCTACTGTAGGCTCTCAGGAAAAGAAGTTCAGAGCCTTAAAGTAGAAGCCCAGCTAAAACCATCCAAATGAGAGGAACTCAGTCTCTTTACTCCTTTGTATTATTAGTAAGACCAATCTCCTTGTAGAAAAGAATTTCACCTGTCTTGTTCATGATTTCATCCTGAAGACAGAGTAGCACCTGGCAGAAAGCAAAAGCTGTCAGAAATATGAGAGAAACACATTTAATAACATTTTGCTCATATTCACATGACTCAGCTCATATTCACAAAAGAACCAATCATGCACATTTCTAGATATTCAAGTAAGATAGCAGAAATTGTTCCATATGGTTTGGATTCCTCTTCTTTATTTTTCTGCATTCTTGAGACTCTGCTCCATCTTGTGAGGCTCCTGAAAGGATGCTTTCTTGCAACAGATGTAACTTCTGCCTCTGTGGTTTGAATTGAAGTGGAATTTACGTGTTTCCTCTCTGTTAGGTTTTATAGAATATCATCTTACATTAATCTATTGTTAGGAAATGCGTTCTTTTTGTTTGTTTTACTCTAAGTCCACCAGACAGAACTGGTGTGGATAAACTAAGCACTTTGTGTGTGCACTTTAGGGTCGTTGTTTTCTCCATGTGCATTCTTATGATGAAGCAAAGGAGCAACTTATGTTTTTTTCTTCTGTCCAGCTTGAGATGGATTTTCCCACTGAAAAGAAAATATACATCCAAAACCTTTTGAATTGGCATCCAGATGCATTCCCTAATGGTTTTCACAGTCACTGTATATCCACATCACATGGTTTGCTTGTTCATATTTGCTAAGTAAATACATAATTAATTCAAATTAGGCTCTTGTAATATTCAATATATAAGAAAAATAAGATTTCCTTTTTTTGAAGCAACTGTGATAATATCTACCTATCTTTCAAAATACCATGCTATTCAAAGAAAATCTTCCAAATCTATTAAAAGTCAATTAAATGTGTTGCTTTGGGTAGTATTGTCCTCAGTGATTGAGCTACATTATTCAACTGGATTCTTTACCCGCTTCCATGCATCCCTTTCCCCACCA
Organism: Urocitellus parryii; assembly: GCF_045843805.1. Classification (NCBI taxonomy): domain Eukaryota; kingdom Metazoa; phylum Chordata; class Mammalia; order Rodentia; family Sciuridae; genus Urocitellus; species Urocitellus parryii. The sequence goes on along the minus strand of NW_027554049.1, from coordinate 2,275,583 downwards.
GGAGACAGATAATAATATAAAGTAATGAGAACCAGTTATCTACCTAGGAATGAAAATTTTCAAGACAGCAAATAAGATTTTTTTTCTTTTTTGAATTTTCAAGTCTTTTTCTCTTTTTAGAGTACATTTGCATCCCATTGATCTCAGTATTTGGTTTATAAGTTTTACTATTATCTTCATTGTTACACTGTCTGAAATATGGTAGTGATGTAAAAGAATGGAGGAGGTGTATGTGTGAGGACAGAGAAGGTGATGATTACACTCTGATAAGACAGCAGTTGTAGGCAGAGTACCAAAAAGGGAAACGAAGATAGCTGCTTTCAATTCCAATCTCTGCTGCTCAACCAAGCAGACCAAAGGTAGCTGCTGCTGTGAAAGCAGCCTGTAGCTATCTCACTTTGAGACACCGAGAGGGAATCATCGTTTTGAGGAAAAAAAAAATATAGGAAATAAGTGAAATTGCTTTGAGGGCTTAGAAAGGAGAAACAATAATACAAGTATCAGTTGCTATATAAAAAAGAATTGTTGAGCAATAAAAGTTACTTTTAAAGATACCATAGAGGGTCATAATGTGTTTTGAAACTGACTAATTTTGTTAAGTGAAAATATAATAATAAAATACATATGTCAAAAATTCCAGAAATATCTAATAATATTTCTGCATCTTATTTCTTTATGTCATAAAAAAGATAGCAAATAAAATAATAAAACTTCTAATAAATACATCTCTTTCTCACCTCCCAACCCAAGTTCTAGCAAATCCTTAGCTATCCAGTTTTCATTTCTATATGACTCATTATCTTTTCTACATTGGCTTTTCTAGCCCTACAAAGCAAATTTCCAATAGACCTTGACACATTTTCACTTTCATTTAAGGAGGATAAATGCTCTGGCATGCACAGTGATGGAAATTAATTTTATCTAAATGCTCTTAGGCTAGTTATCTGGAAATGTAAATACTCCTTCTGTAAATTTTGTTGCCAGAGGTTTTTCATTACTAGCAGAATCTCTGACCAGATTATGAGAAAGCCTCAAAGTACTAATGAAAAAAAAATAATCTGCTTTCTTTATCATATTATCCATGAGTATCAGCTGCATCATTGCATTAACAGGGAAATGTATCCACTTTTCACAAAGGTTTCCTCTGCAGCTTTGCACTAATGTCAAGTGATGGAAAGATGATCACATTTGATGAGTAAGATTAAGCCCCAGAATGAGGCCTGTGAATGATGATGAGTCTTGTGCATCCATCAGGGAATTCATAACTGCAAAGCTTAACTTGAGACATCTTTTTAGTCCCTTGTCAAGAAACTACAAATCTAAACAATAGATGTAGTTTATAATATTTGAGCTTCCATGACTGACTTTATATGACCTAAGTAAGCTTCATCAATTTCTTATCTATATCTCAATATTTAGCACTTTTAAACTTTTATATCTACTTCATTGACATATAAAATAAAATACATCAGTTTTCCTCTGCAACTTGATAAGCTTTTGCAAGTGTATACCCTCAGGTAGCCACAGGTCCAATCAATCTGTAGAACATGTCCATACATACAAAGTTTTATCACACCACCATGAAGTCAATTCTATACTCCAGCAGTCCGCACATCCACTGATCTGCTTTCTGCCATTATTGATTCCTTTTAACTTTTTCAGGCTTTGATAAAAATGGAGATAAACCATATAAGTTCTTTTGTATCTAGCTTCCTATACCAGCACAAAATCTTTTGTTGAAGATTCAAAAAATATATTTATATGAATTAATAATGAGTTATTTTTTATTCATGATTCATTCTGTCATATAAATATACCATGACCTGTTTACCCATTCAACAGTTGATGGATGTTTGTGCTTTCCCCAGTTTAATATGAATATAGTTGTTCTGATCATTTGTATTTGGGTCTAAAGCAAACAAAAAAAAATTTCTTGGGTAAATACCTATGGATGAATTAGTGGGTTACTTTTTTTAAAAAAGTGTAAGTTTAACTTTATAAGCCATCATAAAACTATTTTCCAAAAAGGAAATCAACAATGCCTGAGAGTTATAGTTACTAAATACCCACTCCAATACTTGGAATTATTAGGTATTTAAAAAATATTAGCCATTAGTGGGTACATAGTCCGTGTTTATTGGCAGCTCATTAAATTTTCATTTTTTTGATAACTAATGATGCTTAATATAATTTTATGTGGTTATTGACTTTGAAAATACTTTGTAAATTATCTGTCATTTGTTTAAAAACTTAAAAATTTGATTGTCATTATTATTTTGTATGGTTTATCATTCTTATTGTGTATGAGTTCTTTACACATTCCAAATGAAAGTCATCTTGCATTTAGGTGTATTGTTAATATCATTTCGTAGTCTATGGCTTGCATTTTTATTCCACTTAAATATACAATAATTTTTTAAATTGTTTAAATAGGCTGTAACTCACAGGAATAATACTAGTAGAATTAGAAGTTTCTTTCCAGAGTGAATTAAGAGTAATTTGCTGCTATGATGCACCATCAACCTTGAACATATTAACTTACATCTCCTAAAAGCAAGAACATCCTCCTAAGTAGACTCTCAAAGTTATCTTTATTTTTGACGCATTTTTAAGGAATTTTCAGTTTTCAGTATATACACCCTAAGTGCATTAGCAGGAATAACAATAACAAGAGCGCAATATATTTTAGGTTTTTTTTTTCCTTTTTATATAAAGCCAACATTTCTAAAAAATGCATGAATCTGTAGATGCATTCACTGAGTTTTGACAAATACAGGCATCTGTGTAACCAGACAGCTATCCTTACTGTATGGAACCTAGTTCTTACTTTTTGTAGGACACTTTATTATGCAAAAAAAAAAAAATAGAGTCACTGGAAATTTGCATGTTAGAAATATTACAACTGTTGAATATCATGTAATCTCATAAAAGAAATACATCTCTTTACAGTAGGACAAGCCACTTACTAGGCTGCAGGTCCACAGGGATACAAGATGACCACATGGCATGATTCTAGAGAACATTTTACCTATCTTTTCAGCCCTACATGTAGTTTGTGGATTATGAGTAACTTCAAAAAAGGAGAAACAGGGACAAGAGCTCATGCAGATGCAAAATGGGACATGGGTCTTCTTGCCCAGATGGTACTACTGGCTACATGGGGGCCCAAACACCTAGGATTACTTAATTTTTAAAAGAATACCTCAAAATTTGAATACTGCTAAGGCCTGAAAACTGAGGCAGGGCCCTGCTTCTCCAGGTACAATGATGGTACTCGGAACCCAAGATACTATGAAAATAAGAAACATTATGATATGTTTGAGGATACTCAAACATTTTCTTACATCCCTTCACACTTGCTCCCACTATCATCATCACCAGACAAGCAGCAGCTGTTCTGAATGTGTTTCCACTAAGGCACAGTTTAGTTTGCTCTTTACTTAATATAATGCAATCATATTATATCAACTATTTTGTATGTATCCTATTACAGCTTAATATTTTAGGTGTTGAACTAAGTTATTACATATAAAATAACTAAGATTTTATTATTGCTGACTACTATTCCAAGTTATTATTAGGTCCCATTTTAATATATTTTTATTAATGGCCACCTGAAATATTTCCAGTTTCTAATTGTTAGAAATTAAGGTACTGTGACCATTCTTGTAAAAGTCGTTTCTAATTTTTATTTTTTATTTTGAATAAAATAAAAATATTGTTTATTTTGAATAAATGCCTTAACAAGGAATTGCTGGCTAAAGAATAGTATGTACTTGATTTTATAAGAAATGTTCTAAATTATTTTTGATACTGAAACCAAAAAATTTTTATTATAATCTCAACAAGTGTATGTTAATTCTGGTTGTTCCACCATTCTCACCAAGATTTATTGATACATTTCTTTGTGAAAATATCAGAAAAATTTCTTTGTGCATTTAACTTTCAGATTTTTCTTTTAAAGTTCCATTTTGCTTCTTTTTAAAAGAGATTTTAGGAGTGCTTATTTTAATGCTACTTTACAGATTTCAATTCTTTTTATATTATGTTTATGGCTTCTTCAACTATTTGAGAATATTTTTGCTAGCTATTCTTATTTCTTATGTGCCATGTCATCACCTTGCCCTCTCTTTCTCTGTTTTTGTAGACTAATTTTTCTCCCAGGTAGGGAACATATCTAGTAATATTTTGTTACATGATGGGGGGCACTGTGTTAGACAGTTTTTCTCTTAAGTAAACAAAATACCCAACAAGAACAATTTAAAGGAGGAAAAGTTCATTTTGGCTCATGGTTTCAGAGAGTTCATGATGGGTCAACTCAGTTGGTCTGGGCACAAGTTGTAGCAAAACATCACAGTGGAATTGATTGTTAGAAGACAGCAGCTCTACTCATGGTGTCCAAGAAGGAGAGAGAGAGAGAGAGAGAGAGAGAGAGAGAGAGAGAGAGAGAGAGAGAGAGATTGGAGAAGAGATTGCAAGGAAGAGGAAATCTACAAAGGCACAGGCTACCTTGTTCATCCATGCCCCTCCTGCTTACAGTTACCACCCAGTAAGTCATTCTGAAGCCAGATTTAAAGGTAGGTAGTTAGTGTACTTAGGTAAATCAGGTCTAATATACTAATATAGAGTATGATAAAGAAAATGGAGGCCATTATCAATAATGGAGTCCAGGAAATCAGAACAGCACTTGGAGAAATTGAAATGTTAATATCCCCAAGGCCCAGAACTGTTAATGAAGGAACTGTTAATGAAGCAGCTCCCAGAAAACAGGGAAGTGGTAATCAAAAACCACCACTTCTGCCTCAGATTACTCCTCCAGCCCACCTATCTGCCACCTTTGAGCTTTACTACCTGCATTCTATCACTGCAAGATAAAGGGGAACAAAGGACGGGAACATGGAAAAACTGAAAGAAGACCATAGCTATAAAAAAGGGAAGACCTCCCCTTCCATGGATTCTGCCTTTTGGATCCCCTTCTTCCTCCAGTGAGAAGTCTTTTATGCTGTCCTTTAATGAAGCTTTCCAGTCTTCACTTTCCTAGGTGTGCTTCTCTGGTGTTATTCTTTAACATTAGGGGAAGCAAAGACTCTCACCAGTAAATAGCAATAACAATTCCATTCAGATTAGGAGACAATGATTTTGTTACAGCTTTCACAATACAATCATTTCACCTCTGAACATTCCTGCATTAACACAGGAGGTTTTTGGAGATTTCTCATATTCAAACCATAATATTCTGTCCCTGGCTTCCCCAAACTCATGTCCATCTTGCAATGCAAAATGCATTTGGTTCATGTCCAAGAGTAGAATTCCAAAGTCTCATTGGAGACTCAAGAGAAACTCTTGATTGTGAGACCCTATAAAAATCTAAGAAAGTTACATATCCAATATATGGTGATATAGAGTAAATATTTCCGTTTCAATAGGGAGACATAGGGGCATAGAAAGAAGGGATGGGTCCAAAACAAGACTAAATCCCAGTTTGGCAAATAGGTTCTGTAATTCCACATACTACATCTAAGATATATGGTGTCAAAATGTGCTTTCTAAAGGACTTGAGCAGTATGGACCTCTGAATTTGCTGATTGCAGCACATCTTTTAGCTTGACTCTCTCATCAGCCAACAACTCTCCTCAGCAGACAGTCCAAACTTCTGGCATTTCTTAGTTTCAAGGATCTCCATTCTATTTTTGGCTTCACCTATATGATTTCATGCATCCCACAGGAATTCCGACCCTGCTACACTTTACCTGGGTCTTCCGCTGAAATGATGGAAGCATCAATGACCTCTTAATGCCAGCATCTTGCATTCCTGCAGAACCAGCATAACATGGATGAGGATAGGTCTGCGGCCAGCTTGAACAGTAGCTGAGCCCACTGTGATCACCTTTGCAGCAGCCTCAAAGTATCTAGGCAGTTGAGCACAGTGAACAATTCCTATACATCCCTAGAGCAGGGTTTCCAAATACAAAAAAAACAAAACTTGAGCCTGCAGTTGGTGTGGTCTTTCAAATGTCTGAGATGCCCTTGAAACATCTTTCCTACTGTGTCTGTTCAGAATATGAAAAATTTCTTCAAATGGGTATGGTCTCTTTCTAGTAACAACTATGATTTTCTTGGCCCCAGTTTTACAAGAACTTTTCTGTCCAATCTGCTAGTTTTTTAAATCCTTCAGCTCTGCTTTCTGCTCCTGATTATCATAGTAAAACCTGGCCATAAGTGGGCAGAAAATTCCATGGCACTGCTTGTATACAGTGCTCCTTGAAATTTCCTCCACCAGATTTATTATTCAATCACTTTTAAATTCAGCTTCCCACAAAGTCTCCGCAAATGGGAAAAACGCAACCAAGTTATTCGCCAGAATATAACATGAATGGCCTCTACTCTGATTTCCAATAGACTCTTCATAGCCTCCTGAAATTTCATTAGCCATTCTTTTAACATTCTGGTCTTCTAGGATTCCCCCAGCGTCACCCATTAAGTTCAGCTTACAAAATTCTAAAGCTTCTCCAGCTTGCATCTCCAACTTTTTTCCAAATTTCTGCATCAAAACATCTCCAAAGGCTTCTGAACCACATGGGTCATCTTAGTCATAGCAATGACCCCACTTCTAATTGCTAATTTCTGTGTTAGTTTTTCATTACTGTGACCAAAATATCCAATGAAAACTTTTAGATGAGTAAAAGTCTATTTTAGCTCACAGCTTCAGAGCTTTAGACCATGGTGAGACAACTCCATTGTCCTGGGCCCAAGGAGAGATAGGCTATCATGGCAGAAAGCTGTGGTAGAGAAGCACTGTTCCTTTCATTGTTGTCAGCAAGCATAGAGAGAAAGAGAAAGGGGCTACAGAGAAAATGAACATCTTCCAGTACACTCCTTCTATGACCCATCTTCTCTAGCCATGCTCCACCTGCCTACAATTACCATCAGTTAAAAGTCCATTCAAACTAGGATGTAATAACTATGATGTTTACAGATTTCACAGGCCAATCATTTCACCTCCATACATTTCTGCATTACCACAGGAGCTTTGGGGGGAAACCTCATATCCAAACTACAGCAGGCACTAATAATTTTTCATTATTTTAGTTTCTAGATTTTGTCATATTATTTTAAAGAGCAACAGTATTTTTTTAAAGCAGTAGTAAAGTAACGTGAAGATCACATTGATCCCTTCATAACTTTTTTCTAAGGTTTTCTTAAGGTAGTTCTAGAGTAACCTATACCTTAGCATGAATACTAAGTATGTAGTTGAAAGTATATTCTTTCAGGTTTTTTGAGCACTGAAAATAATTAAAACTCTTTGAATATTTTTCTTTGTTGGCCTCTTAAAAAATTTCCACATTTTTTTCCCTATGAACAATGTAGTATTGAGTAACCAATTTTTTTGTGTAATCCAAGTTCATTTCTAGAAATATTTTTTTCTGTGTAACTCAATTTATTTCATTACTATGCAGTATTAATTCCAGATGCCTTGGCTTCTTTTAACATCCACTTTTGTTTTGATAATGCAACAAAACTATCTTCTCTCATTGAGTTCATCTCTCAGGATCACATTCTAGAAAATGATTCCAGATGAAACTCAAGCAATTGTAGTCATCCTGTTATTGCGGAGATTAAAGTTATTTGCTACATGCTGTTCATTGTCTCAAATTGGTTTTTACATTATTTTCACCGTTTTTTTTTAAATTTTTTAACAGTAGAAGGGCAACTCTACTACTAGAATCTCTATGATGATTAGAAGAGGAAATAGAGCAATACTATTAAAAGTAAGAATGTTCCAAGTAATTTATTATACTTAAAAAATTATGTGTGATAAACAAATGAAACATGTAGCCCTGAATTCATTCAGTAATTAATTACAAAGTGTGATTTTTGTCTATATCACTATTGGAATTCATTTCTCAGTTTGACTCCAATTACAATTATGATGATAGAATTTTGTAATTGTTTATTAAATTATTGAGCATGTGAAAGAACATTTTTAACTGTAACTCTTTTTGGCACAAGTAATAGATACCAGGGGTTTTGGTCTAAACCCAAATATTTCATTTGCTCTAAGAAAGACCATGTTTCACAGTAGTGATTAGGTCAGATTTCAATTATGAACTAAGGACAGTCAAAAAGTTTCCTGTTTCACTTTTAAATTTGTTTTACTTTTGTCTCCTTTGTATCTGATTCTACATTATTGTGCACTAAGTATAGAAATGATTAAGATTTGTTGAGGAGAAGTTAATATTGGATTTTTTTGAGGGCAAAGACCATATAAAGTTCAAATTCTATGGCTGTATATGTTGGATCACATTTGCAAACCCAGCAACTTCCATTATAACTGCATGTAAATTTGGGGTATTTGAGGGAAAAAAAGTTTCTGAAAATGCTTAGTACAAAATAAAAAGCATCTAACTTATTGGATGAAGTGAAGGGCTAAGAAAAGTATTATTGTGATTGTAAAATCTGTTGTCACATCTCATTTAATTAATTTATTTAGTATTTTATTTTTAACAATGAACTAGTAAATTCAAATGTTTATATAATTAGGACAGTGAAGCTAAAGCAGTAGGTAATCCTGAAATAGAACATCTGAATTAATTTCTCAGAGAATGCATGATCTGGGATTCCTTGGACACATGAATATAGATCATAGACTTTAAATCCATTGCCTAGTCTTGTAATAAAAAATCCTGAGTAATTTTTCTCCTGTTGGGCAACTTAGGAGATCATTTCTGTATGTTAAGGACTTCCATATTGAGATGGACTAATTTTATTTTCAGATAAAAATAATGACTGAACTCGGTTTCTTACTCTTAGAAATACAATTTTCCCATATTCACCACAACAATTCAAATTGCAAATACTTTGTTATTTGTCTCAACCATAAAAAAAAAAGGAGGTCACTAAAACATCATGTGTGGGAAAGGTCCCAATTTCTTTCTCCAAACCTGGCTAAGTTAAAGGAACAAATCTGGGCCAGAAAATCCAGATATACACTATCTTGAAGGGCAATGGCTTTCTTTTATGTATGTAAAGAACTAGGACAGGATAGTGTTATCTGTAGAAAGCTATTTTCTTTCATGTATACCAGAACAGTTGCTCCTTGGGATGCTGATCACACAAGCAAACAAAGCAAGCTAATGCTGATTATATCACTGATTCTGCCATCTAACATTAAAACAGAACATAGAAACAAACAAAAAAAAACACTCCTCTGAATGGGGACAGGTGCAGAACTGAGGACACTGTGGGAAGTATATGTTGTGTCACTTGTCCACTAGGCAAAACACCAATAAGGAGTGGAGGTGCTGCTTAGTACAACATCATGAAAAATGAAGGTGCTACTGGTTTAACCTTTGGCTATTGAATTCTTCTTGGATTAGCCACTGATCTTTTGTAACCTCTCCTTCAATAAATCATAAGTCTCCCATGTTGTCTCTGGAATTTTTTTTATCTCTTTGTAACATACTCCATTACTCTAGCACAACTGGACAATGAATGATACAACTGGTAAGCCAGGGAGGAGGACAAAGAAACTCTTATGCATGTGGAAATTATGACACAAGGTTGAGAAAGGGAAATTTTGTGTGTGTATGCATGCATTTGTATATGAACCCCTGGGTTGGCCTTTCACTTCCATATGGGGATGAGTGACAGCTATCATGGATGAGGGTGGTGCCCTCAAGGGTCAGAGTACATACTTTTGATCATAATTAAGCAATATGCCCTAAGGAATAAGCTACAGAAGATAACAGCAGCTGTGAAGTGGCCCTTCCTAATTGCAGTGCAGGAGCAATGGAAACAGAGCTCTAAGCCCAAGTCCATGCTAAGCAATGACAGGAGGAGTTAGAGCTGAATAGTGAAGAAAGTTCAACTCTAGCAGGGAGTACTGAGAAATTACTTTCTTGTGCGAGGAGTGATGATAAAAATTTGGAAACTGTAGTCTGCTGCTTTGCTAAACTAAAGTTTGCTAAACACATTTACCAAGAACTACAGTAAGGATGGTAGTTACTCAAAGCTACTGGACACCCATAGGTGAGATCCTGTGAACCAAACAGAGAGGATGAAGACTGGGAAGAGCCAATTGAGATGCCAGTGCCAGGGGCCTGACTGTTCATAAATCAGAAGGAAAGAAGTAGCAGCCACTTCCAGTGGGAGCGAATTTTAAGAATCTGGACCCCCCTGACAAGTACATGCATGTATCAATGGAAGATTATACTGCAGCTGAATTGGTAGGGCTTGGATACAAATTTAGGTAGGAAGCCAGGTAAAATGCAGCAGAATGGCTGTTGGGATTTGGGGACACCAGTGCTGAAGGCATACTAAAATCAAGTAGTGAAATGAGTAAAGTTGCCTCAGTCACCACACCACATATTCTGTGGCAACATGTATGTTCAACTGTTAATGAGGATTATATTATCTCCTTAATGCCCTGACTCATAGCTGCCTATAAAAGCACTTGGCCTGATATGACGGTGTTACCAATTGAGCCTCTGAGGTGACAGTCCATGGAGGAACCATAGGAGATATGCAAGGTATTCTAAGAGGGTGAGGGATGAAGCAGGTCATCATGCAGCAGACTTCACTCCTGGTAATGAAATATACATAGCAGGATTGAAGTACACCATTCCCGAAAGGGCTCTGAGGAAATATGATGTCTCTGATACTAATCATGTGTCCTTTAGTGGGCCCTCCTCTTTCTCAAAGAGCCAGGCTGTAGCTGGCATGGGGAAACTAAAACGATTAGGAAGTAAGGGATACAGAGAACCTGTGTAAAGGTAGAAGAAAAAGAGAGCAAAGGAAACACAAGGAGCCCACAAGGAATGCCAGGAGCAATTGGCTTTCATGTTGGAAGAGCAACAATGGACATTCAGCATTCCTCCTCAGGATACTTTTACAGCCTAATCACATGTCATGGGATGGTGGTGGCAGCACTTTCCTGGTGCACAAAATCTCACACAGTATATATGTTTAGTTACATTAATTATATGATTTTAAAGTCCGAGTCTTTTCCCCACCTAGAAGAGGCAGCTCAAATACTGGTGGTACATCTCTGAAAGAATGAACTATCAACTCTTCCAAATTGCCAGAGCTTGGGTTGTCTGTAGTCACCCCTGAAGGGAAGGCTATGCTACATTACACACTATTCAGCTTTATCATATGAACCTTGGTCACAGCTATTGAGGGGTAAAAACATGGAATAGCATTTGGAAATGACTGCCACATTTGGAATTGAGAGTTTAACATGTGGCAGCATATAGCCATTATTCTTTACCAGGCAATCAGGAAGCAGACAGTTTAACTTAAGTTAGATGGTTGGAAGATATGCCATCTAAAGATGTGGCTGCTTTGCTGTTTAGAAAAATAGGTCACAACAAAAAGAAAGCTTTATTGCACATAGCAAAATGTGGGGTGTCTCACATAAACATTTTATTTGTGTGTCTCTTCTTCTGTGTTTCATGAAGCAGCTTTGGCCAATGCCTCATGTGATGGGGTGGACAGCTCAACAAAGGAAACCTGTACAACACTGGTAGGTTGACTTCATCAGAAATTTGTCTCTATCAAAAGTCTGCATATTTGCCATAATATGTGTGGACACACAAGCTAGACTGATGCACGCACATGCTTGCAGAAGGGCAACATAAAAAGCCACCATACATAGCTTTCAATTAGTTAACACTGTGTGTGAAATCCCTACAGATGTAGAAAATGCCAGTAGAACACACTTTACTGGCCAATGATGTACGGATAGGTTGAGAATTTGGTAATTTACATTATAAAGTAAATGTTCATTATAAGGTAAATGTTAATTTACCTTAAAATGTAGCAGTAGCAGGATTAATTGTGTGAGCAAATGGCAGCTCAAATACTAAAACAGCAACTAAACATGGAAGATTGATTTTTGACAGTGTAGACTAAGCAACAATGGATGTTCATCAGGATCATCAATGAACATAACTGTAGCACATGTCACAGTGCTTTTCCTGATGTTCACATAAGACATCACCATCTGTATTCAAATGAAGACACGTGCACTCCATGGATGGGAACACAAGGTAATTTTCTCTTTCCACTGCCATAGGACATGTCAGAGGGGATCTATACAGACTGCTGGTGATGGGAATAGCAAATAGGGACTCACTGGTATTGGTCCCTAGGTCCACAGACAAAGGGACTAAAATAAGACTTTTGATTTCTGTAGGGGAATGCACATTTCCTGATTATCTCTAACAACCTCAATCTCTCCATCATTGTACTGTTCTTTGCAAAAGTTTCAGGGACTATGGGACAAGAAACATGCTATTGTGAACCTGGAGATGGGCCACAGGCCAGTACTATCTTTACTTAGAACGATCAGTTTGCTTATGCACTGTTGAAGAGTTAGATTTTACCTGTGCTAACACATGTTATCTTTCATCCTTAATCTATTTGCAGAATGGGCATAAAGGTGATATGCTAAAGTGCCTCTTTTCTCCTCCAGATGTCAAAGGAGATATAACATCTGCAACTTGTTACTTTGGCTTTATGGAACTGTATATAAAACTAGACTCATGGACACAGCTGACAATAGCACTATGAACTTCAATGTAAATTTGTTTCTTATAAGGGTACAAAATATCATGTTTTCCATTTGGTGTATGGACAAATTACTACAGCTAAATTTTGCTGGGGTTCGATGTCTTGGGGTAAATAAGTGCAACACAGGTGGAAATGGGAAGGAAAGCTCCTCTCTGAAGAGAAACAATGGCAGTAATACCTCTCTACCATCTATAACTATGGCTTGGATCCTATAAATCAATGTCAGTTAGGTATTGTGCTCATAGATATACTAGCAGTTTTTGATGGCAAAGTTGAACAGCATATATAATAACTAGTCTTCCCCTCAAGAGTGGTTACAGGCATAAGGCATCCCAAGGTATCAATACCTGCCTTATAACTAGATTGACTGGTGCTCTCAGAAAAGACCTTATGTATAAGCCTGCATACTTCACACTTGTCTACAGTTGCTGCTAATTGGGTCTTGGTAAAAGGAAGACATAGAATAACATAACTGCCTGATGAATTTATCAACTTGTTACCGTTTCTCCACAAGTTGTGAGCATTATCATTGAGTTCCAGGTTGATACTTTAGCTAAACACATAGTTGTTGCCTTAAATAATACTCACAACCGGACCTCTGCTTAATGAAGGTGAAAGGTGGAACTTAGAAGTAGAATTGTGCTAGATACACTAACTACAGCACAGGAAGGTACCCTCATTAAAACATAATGTTGCATATAGTGATTATGTGTTCCAGGCTCTATGTAAGTGTCAAATCCATGTTACTGCTGTAAATAAATTCAGTATTGTCATGTTTCTGCTTGGTCATAATCTCCTTCTACTACTTAGGTAAATATTGTATGCAGTAGGCTTGCTCTTATAACAGGATTTATTACATTCTGTTGCTCTCCATATGTCTGTTGTGCGATTTGGTTGTAATATACATGATAAGATGTGTAAGGGCATTTAGGCATATGGGTGTTGGGCTTTATCATCCTCTAAAGAAAAGGCAGGAGGACAGTACTCTGCCCCCTGCTGCTCAAAACTTAGCCAAGTTAACTAAATAATGAGAGTGCAGACCAGATGTATATTATCTTTAAGGACAATCACTTTCTCTAACGTACAATGAGAACTAGGGCAATATAATGTTATCTGTAGAAAACTACTTTCTTTTATGTACACTGAGAAAATTGGACCTTGGGATGCTGGTCATCTGAGCAAACTAAGCAAGCTAATGCTGATGTTGTCACTCTTTTATAGTATAACACATAAATCCCTTCTCTGAGCGAGAATAGGTGCAGAAACTAATGGCACTGGGAAAGAATACATGTCATTTGTCCAGTTGACCACCACTGTAAAAACCATCATGGCAGATGGAGGTGCTGCTCGGCAAAGGACAGTGAGGGACAAGAGTGCCCTTTGTTTAGTCTACCACCACTGAACTCTTTTTAGATCAGCCACTGATCTCTCATGAGCTTTCACAACAAATCATATACCTTCCATGTTGTCTCTGGTTACTTTCTTTGGCATTTCTACAATCTTCCTCAGTGTCTTAGAACAATTGGGCTGTGGATGTGACAGTATCCAATTATAGCATGCACTCTGTAAGGTCCTATTTCTCACTAGTAGAATTTACCCTGATTCTATCTTTACAGCTTTCACAATTCAGCAGCTTACAGAATGTTGAAAAAAGGGCTAATTTTAAGGGCTTAAGTTTCTTGCTCATGGAAAACATCTTTGATGTTTAGAGTTCTTAACCACTGAAGGCTAGTATAACTATCACATTTTATATTCACAACATTCCAGAACAGGTGGATCATTTTCTGTGGAAGAAACTTGAGGCAGATAAAGAAAAAAGCATTTATGAATAAAGAACTGAAGGCATGGGAGAAGAAATGGCTTAGAAATGTCTAAATAGGATCTTTTTATTTTTTGCATGAAATTAAAGATGTAACCACCTCCTTATCAAGTTGCAAATGAAATAACTTGAAGCATAGCAAGGATTATTTTTCATTCCATTAGCTATAAAGAAATAAATAAAACACACTTGTTTTCCCAAAAATCATTTTCTAAATATTAAAATATTTTACTTTTTGAATCTCTGAATTAAAAAAAATAGGAATAACTAGTGAACATAGCAAAAATATTTAAAAAAGAAAAAAAAAACATATCTGATAGGCAAAAGACAAAGAATACATCATTGAAACATATAGAAATAATTTATTTTGTGACAGAAGTATTTATCCTCATAAAGTCTAAGAAAGAAGCACTTGATTTTTGGCTTAGTGAATAGTACTTGTTGTGTCTTCATTGGATAAATGTGATGTTACCTCATTTATAATGGAAAAACTCTGGAAATATTTCCAAGCTTACATCATTTTTTCCTGCAAATAACATATTAACTTCCAAGAGAGATATCCTTACCTCTATGTTTCCTTCTCCTGATTATTTTGAATACCACAAAAAATATACACTAGCGTTATTTTGTGTGTATATGTACTCAATTTTGAGGATTTCTTTCCCTTTTATGAAAAATACAGACAAAACACTTTGAAATATTGTTAAGCTTTTATAGGTTTCCATTCATATCATAAATTTTTGTCTCAGGAAGATTGTGTAATATATATTTTTAAATAATAATATTCTCAACACATTTTTTTCTGAATTCTTTAGAAATACACCTCTTAAGCATGGATGTAATATATTTCAAATTGAAACACATTTAAATATTACATCAGCATTTTACTGTAAAACCACATGGCATCTTACTTTAAAAACATTGGGCCTTCAATAATTATTTACTTATTTGACATTTGTGGACCTTGCATTCCAAGAATTATTTATTTAGCATTCTGTATCTCTTGCACTTTATTTCTTGACAAGTTAATGAAATATTTAGGAGAAAACAACTAACTTTCACCCTGCACTACAAAGATTTTGAGGATTATTTGTTACAACAGAAGAATGCAGTCCATTTTGACTGTTTTTTTTTTTAGTTATTATTATACAAATCTCTCACGACAGCTTTCACAAAATGTTTTAGCTAGAGTTCACTAATATGGTGATATTTAAATTTTAAATTAAAAAATCATTTAGTAAGATCCCATTAGCTGCCAGTTATTTCAGTTAATTTGGGAAAACTCATTATGTTTTGCAATGTTTTCATGGACTCATACTTACAGAGAGTCCTTAAAATAGTTTCTTACAAAATAAATTTGGAATCTGCTTCCCCAGATTTCCGTTCTGACAGAATGAACACTATAGTCATATTTACTGAATGAAAATTTAGTATCACATGGAATTATTCTTCTTTAGGGCAAAGGAAATCTAATTTTATGATCCAATAACATCAGCATCATTTATAGTGCATTACAAAATTGCCCAAAATGTGGAAATGTTGTTAAATATCTTTAGGATATGCCACATAGGAAATTGCTTGCCTATGTGACCAGAAAATAGAAAAGTTAAGTTAAAAATATATTTCCTAACACAATAAGTCCTATTTGAAACATGAAGAGACAATTAGGACAATTTAGATATTTTCTTTTGTTTTTGCTATAAGGTATATGTGCACGTATTTTACATATAAAGCTAACGATATATCTGTGACAAAATTTCAGGTTTTGGCAAGATAATTACTGAATCCAAAAGTAGTGTTTTCTTATTGAGGAAATTAATATTAGTCCATTACATTTCCAAAGTAAACTTTGTATAATAAGGGTAAGCTTATAACTATTTGCAAAACAAGTTTTTTCCTGTTCATAAAAATCAACCACAATATCCAATTATACTATTGTTAATGTAAAAAACTTGTGCCATATTTTGTTAGAAAAGAAATTCTATGCATAAAACAGGGGCTTTAGAAAGTTAATATCAAAAGGGTTAAAATTACCTTGCCATAAAGCAAGAAATAAATTTTAGAATTTCCAATTATCTAAAAACCATTTACTAAGTATTCTTCAAGAGATAAATCATTCTGGCTATAAAATATGTTCATTTTCTTTTTTTAAGTCTTACTTAAATTTATTCAACTACCCACATATTTTTGCAAAAATAAAATCCTACGGTTTATTATATTTCAGAAACTCGTGTCTATGCATGTTCACAAATTTAGACATGAAAATATAAAAATGTTTTCTATAGACATGTGTGTTTGTGTATGTATATGTATGTATCCCTATGTTTAGTAACTTTTCTTTAAGCTGAAATAAAATAACATGGGTCAGATTCCCCATTTTGTTGTAAATTAATAGAATGCAGACCAAAACACATGAAAAAAATTTATTTCAAACCACAGAAAATAGGCAGACCTCCTCAATGATTTCTGAGGAAGCTAACTAACTAGGTTAGCTTATATAAACACCAGCAACTGAATGGAGAGTCTCCAGGCCATCCTTCAAGGTGGAGGAGAGCATCAAACAGTGCCTGATGGTCTTGCAGAGTTGAAGAAATAAAGATTGGAGTTTTACAGAACACTAGCTTTCGGCAGGAGTGCTGAAAATGAAGAGGCTTCACAAAAAGATCTACAGGTATATTTAGTCTCTCATGTATGGCTGAGTACTGATCTGCTCTTATACATGAGAAAATTACCAAAACTAAAAAAAAAAGAATCTACTGTAAATGAGTAGGGTAAACAATTCCCAAATCTCAAAAAAGGTTATGAGGAATTTACGTTCTCAAGAGCCAGATTGGAATGTTACAGAAACATAAAGATAATTAGATGAAGTATACAAACAAACTCTGCCTCTGAGTTGGGGTCAAATAGGTCTGGAATTAAGTCTTAATACTGCCTCATGAATGTTTAAAAACAAGCTCAGAAAGACCATGCTATTTCCAAGTAATTTAACAGTAATCTAAAGAAATTCTAATAGTACAGAAATATACAAAATGCACAAACATACACAAATAATACTGAGTGCTAAATTTTAAAAATAAATAAATAAAATACAAGTTGTGCCAAAACAAAGGAAAGAAAAAACCAGAATGAAAGGAGACATAAAATCATAAAAATATAATGATAACCAAAAAAAAAAAAAAAAAAAGAATCAGCAAGGCATTAATAACAGACCCAGGGATGGAACAGAGGATAGACTTAATCCACAGACATAATATTGATTGGCCAAAAATACTTAAAATAGATCATCAGAAAGATAGGAAAAGCAGAAATACTGCAAATATCATGGCTGAAAAATTTCAAAACTTGATGAGGATAGTAATTACAACAGTCAAAGGTCAAGGTTAATCTCAAGTTTGAAGAATAGCACACAAAGGGATATGAACAAAAAGGTGTGTGGTGTATACAGGAAACATGAATTATAAACAGAAATAATAACAAATGATTTCTTAGAAATAATTACTAATCAAGATAATGTGACACTGGCATATAGGTGTATTCACTGAAGGAGTGGAATAAGAATAATGATAATTACTACCATTTGAGTACTTTCATGTACGAGAATGTTAGTTAACTCCACTAGTTTAATGGTTATAAATATGACTATCTTCATTTTTATAAAAAATCAGTTGAGTCAGAATCATTAAGGATTTCACATAATTTTATAAATTAAGAGGCAGAATAGAAATGTGAACTCAGTTCCATTTTACTAAAATCTATGTTGTTGCTATTATGCTTTATTTATTCTTTGGTATATTTGGTAAGAAGAAAATAATTAGGTTGTTACAAAAATGATAAAGTGCAATGAAAATCCTCTTTGTGGTATCAGTGTTCATGCCAGTCTGTGTTAGAATTGTTCACTTTCTGGCTTCATAGCTGTGCAGAAAGGCAGTTTGGGCAGTCTGTGGCTCTAACTTGGCTATAAAAAAAAATGGATCTTGGGCCTGGAACGTTTCCTTACTTAGGTTAAGGGCCTCACCTCCAGTGGCTAGGCTTCACCACTGGAGAGGGATTTGCTTTCCGAGTTCTGGACCTGCTGTTCAATCCTTTGTTCCTCAGGCAGACTCCCAACATTCTGTATTTGAGTTCTCATGCAGAAGGGAATGTGAGGAAGGAGTCCTGATACTGCCACAAGAAGTGAGGTACACACAATCACAGTGCCTTCCTATGCTGTGGAATAGATCTGAAGCCATAGGGGACCGGCACATTGCAAGGGGTTAGATCTGTGTACACTCTCTCTCTCCTCTTCCTAAGATCCCACTTGAGCCTGAAATTCCCACTGTTTCTTCCTGAGGACATCAAATCTCTTCCCTAAATGGTTGGGCTGTATTCATGCTATATTTTATCCTGCATCACAGTATGACTACCTTAGTGAACACCAAAGCAGTATTCATTATTACAAATTGCAGGTTAGACTTGTGTTTACCAATAGGATTGGTTAATTTTTTTTTCAAGTCTATTGATTTTATGAATATCTTTTTTTTTCTCATGAAAGTTGTCTGTAAACATGTCATTTATTAAAAATGTAACCTGGAAATGATTCTATTTATAATTCAAATAATTTGAGGTGACTGTGTTCAGCTTTATGCTCATACCACAAAGTCCAAAAGAATCAATTTCTGCTGCTTTGATAAGTAAGAAGCCATCTTAAGCTTCTTTGAGGAATAGGGTGTTACTTCATGGCAATCAGCCAGGAAAGTTATGGTCTTATTCCATTTAGCACTGTACTTGGCAAAAGTAAATAAGATTATTGTTTAAATAATCTTGAACAGTACACCAAGTCTAAGGTGGTGTTAGTGTCATATAAGAGCAAAGATTTTTTTTATTTTAAAGAGAGAGAGAGAATTTTTTTAATGTTTATTTTTTAGTTTTTGGTGGACACAACATCTTTATTTTATTTTTATGTGGTACTGAGGATTGAACCCAGTGCCCCGTGCATGCCAGGCGAGCATGCTACTGCTTGAGCCACATCTCCAGCCCTAAGAGCAAAGATTTTCGAAGCAGTTGATTGGATTAAAATGAATTCTTAAAATTCCCAGTGATTCAATCACTTTTTTTCCACTGATAGAATGAGAAAAATATTGATATCCCACAAAATGTCTATAGTAATTTATTAAAAGCATATGGAAAGCAGCTAGAGTAGTTCCTAGCAAAGAGTAACTACAACACATGTGCCTGCTATTTATTTATTACTCAAATAATTAATGGCTGTCTCACTATAATTTAAAAGAGAATACATTCTATTAAGAAGAATAATCAAACATAAATAGAAACTATTTCCAAGTTAGTTCCAAGTGTGTAAACAGGAAAGGCACAGTTTATCATTTGATACAAGAGCTGACTATTGGACCAAAATACAGAAACACATTTAGAAAGGACTAAAAGTCAAAGGAAAGAAGTTAATGATCAAATCAGATAATTACACATTGTGAGCATGTAGATATCACATTTTACTGCATGTACTCAGAATTAGACTGATGTTATGAGATTTTCAGAGCAAGATCCCGGAGGTAAGGTACATTGTCATTGCATAATACAAGGCATATGTAATACAAACATGACTTCCCTGTTTATGCTAACCTTGATCACCTGCCTGAAGTGCAGTCTGTTAGGCTTTTCTCTGATCTCCTATTCATACTCTATGTACTTTTGGAAGGAGGCAACCATTGGTACCCAGACTTAAGGAGTGGGCAGATATGCCCCAACTCCTTGAGAACTGAATATAAACAAATTATTTGATACCTTTTGTATTGGAGATTTCTATTTTTATTTATTTATTTAACATTTGAATTATATCAGTATTGATCTATGATCATTTATTTTGTATTTGGGGACCATGCACTACCTCTTTATTTTGTGGCTCAAATTGTTCCAAGTTTGACTGCTGGTACTATTCTAGCTGATCTCTTACATCTCCTTAAAATATCCTATCCAGGGCTGGGGATGTGGCTCAAGCGGTAGCGTGCTCGCCTGGCATGCATGTGGCCCAGGTTCAATCCTCAGCACCACATACCAACAAAGATGTTGTGTCCGCCGAGAACTAAAAAATAAATATTAAAAATTCTCTCTCTCTCTCTCTCTCTCCCCCCCTCACTCTCTCTTAAAAAAAAAAAACTATCCTATCCATTGTATTTGTGTTTGTATTTCCATTTTCTCTCCATTCACTTTTCTTCCTTCTAAGACAAATATCTGGGTATTAGATATACTTGTAGCTGCTATGGCGTGTTAATGCTTTTAAAGACTTTTAGTTGATATAGCAAGAAATTTGACACATGCATGCTAGTTTGGGCAGATACACATATTTATAAACATCTCAATACATAAGCATTTGTATTTATGTCAAGGTTAGTAATACAGCTGTCTCCAACTCAGTTCATTGCCATATGCATCGTGTAGACCTCCTCTCCATACTGCCACACTAACAGTGAGAATCTCATTATAACCCATTTCTCTCTTTGTTGATAGCAACAAACCTACTTGGCTAACAAGGGAATCCAGGATGCCATACATATATCTTTGATTTTGTTACAGTTGAAATTACAGTTCTTAACCTGGATGGCTGGTTGTTATCCATGTGTCTTCTTTACCACATAATATCACCTCTGCTCAAATGGTCTTTCATATTGTTTTTCCTTTTGAATCTCTTCAATTCTGTAGCACCAGATAAGATCTTGTGATCAGTCTGTATAGCTAGACCCTTCTTATAGAAACAATGAAATTTTTGTTGGACCATTAGAGACTATGCAAATTAATGTGGAGAATTTGTAACTTAAGAGATGCCTATTTCTTTTGGGGACTTCTTCAGGTGTTCAAAATATCATGTGACTTGGTATCAAATTTTAATATTTGGGGATGTGGACTTGTGACTATTTTGGAGTCTTATTGAATACCTTCCTTCTATCTCCTTACCTTCTTCTACAAGTTTTTCCCCTTCCTCTTCAACCCCTGCTCTCTCTTTATTTCAGTTTACCTAGCATAGATTTATTTATTTATGCTTGACATTAAGGAGTAAAATATTAAAAGATCTTCTTCTATCAACATATTTTTCTAATATTTTGTGAAGGATCATTCCTCAGAAGGAGATGCCTAGAACTTCAGCATTAACAAAACAGACATTAATATTGTATATAAGCAATATTAGATGAAACACCGTTTTTTGAGGGATGTGGGAATTATATTCACTTCTGTTAATTTAAAAATGTTAATGTCAAGTTAGTATTTTAAATGCATATTCCATTTGTCTATTTTCCCCCCTTTTCTATGGAGTTGTATGATATTTTACAGGGAAACTGCATTTTGTAATAGGGACTTCCATACCATCAATGACCTGTGAAACAAACCCTGATCTTTGAACCCTTTTTGTATACTGCCAAGCCAAGAATGGTTTTTAAATTTTAAACATGTATTTAAAAAAAAAAAAGGTGACAAAGACTGTATATTGCCAAAATATAAATATCTTCTATTTGACTAAAGAACAAGTATATAAATATAAAACTTATCTACCAGATGAGTATAACATTTATTTCCATAATATATTTCCTTGCATTTTTCCTGGAAAGACTGAACAATTATGGATATATAAACTTGACAATATATGACTAGTTGCAAAATACAGAGTAAATACTCTAAATTTAGCAAAAAAAGTTATTAAAAGTATAAATTACTCTCTGCTTTATTTTTTTAGAATAAAGAAATGCTTTTGTTTCCTTCTAAAGTGGGTTGTTTTATTAAGCTAATTAGAATTTGAAATTTTTATTTAAAATTTAATTTTGAAAAATAGTTGAAAATATAGAAGTTAAAAAAACTAACAAATGAACATTTATAGGTAAGCCAGTATACTTCTAATAATAGTTTCTCATTTTAATTTCAAGCATATTTTAATAGACATTTACTTTGATCTATCTCTGTCATAGCCTCTCAGTATGTAATGTTACCACTATCATACATTTTCACATGTGCTTAAGTTTCTTAAAATAGCACTTTACTGCAGGGATATGTGCCAAAATACAATATAAACGTTTTTGAAAATTATTACCTTCTGCCCATCACTCAGTTAAAATAAAAATACCATAAGAAAAACAGGATTGTGGTGAACCATTTATAATCTGTACAACTTTGTAATCAGCAGACTAAAACAATAAATTAAAAATAATAAAAATCCTAAAAATGAACAATAGATTTAAATTGTTTGGAAAATCCATTTGGAAACTTTATTTTTTTCCTTTAAAATGATAATATCAGTGGACAGCAAAAGGTACAAGGAGAGATTCAGCATGTCAGTTTATGGAGACAAGAATAAACAAACAGAAAAATATTGAGGAGAGTGTCAATCATTTACAAGACAAACCAAGTAAATTACAATAAAAGTATAGCAAAGTGGTTCTCAAAATTGTTATTCTCAAAATGCCTTTACAGTCTTTAAAGTTACTGAGTATTCCAAGAACTTTTATTGCTGTGAAATAATTACAACTGAGACAATTTAAATTTAATGACAAAATTTTATTTTAAAAAGAAATAAATATATAAGCTTATATGTAAACAGCATTTTTAAGACAATACACTAACAGAGTTTTATCTTTTAACAAATGTATTTAATGTCGAGGTTGATAGAAACTAGTTGGATCTTATATATTTCTCTTTTTAATCTGTTGTTTAACAGAGCCTCTCAAAAACTTCTCTGTATTTCATGAGAACAGAAAAATGAAAAAGCTAAGTAAAATCTTCATTTTATTATGAAAACAGTCTTCACCTGCAGACTCCCTTAAAGATTTCTGAGGATCCACAGGGCTTCCTAGGCCAAATTCAGAGAGCCATTGGTAATTGTGTCATGATCACTATTGTCTAAATTTTACTATGCTGTGAATTTAAATACTGTTATATGGTGGTGTAAAATATTAATAAGCTGACAAAAACTTTATGGACTAGTGGACTTAAAGATTATATTGATATTAGAATTCTGTTTAATAATTGCACAGAAAATAATTTCCATTAGAGAATCACAGATGTTTAGTAAAATAGACAGCATTTTAAAACATTTTGCCTGTATATGCTTTTAAATGTAACATACAGTCTCTTGTTGCACTTAAAATTAGAAACCTGCTTCTTATACAATGGATTATGCTTTGAGATTTATTTAGTAATAAGCCTAATTTATTGTTTTATCTGTCATAACACTTTCTCAAATGATTATACTATATTTTTTACATATCCTCTTATATTCAGAAACAATAGGCTAATTATAAGTATTTAATCCTAAAAATCCAAATAAACAAAACTCTAACCAATTGTCCTCGTGGAAATTGTGTGCATACCTAATGGTGCTATTGTTAGGTTCTTTATTAATGATAAAGTAGTAATTAACTTTGAGAATATTATCAAAACTTTTTTTGATTGTCTAATTCATATCTTCAGAATATAGAATAAGACATTTCACACATGGTTTGTAGGGTGTAAGTTAGATTTTAATCTTTGGTAATTTGATGAGCAAGAAGTAGTATCATAATGGAAAAAAAAACAAGGAGAGAAACGAATTACAGTAGATGGGATAGAAAGAGAAGATGGGGGGGAGGAGGGATAGTCGAGGATAGGAAAGATAGCAGAATACAACAGTTACTAGTATGGCATTATGTAAAAATGTGTATGTGTAACCGATGTGATTCTGCAATCTGTATTTGGGGTAAAAATGGGAGTTCATAACTCACTGAAACTAATGTTTGAAATATGATATGTCAAGAGCTTTGTAATGTTTTGAACAACCAATAAAAAAATAATATTTAATTCACTCTAAAGCAATTGCATAGATTTATGTGATTTTTTTTGCAAATTATCGGTTATTCACCATTGTTTAACTTTATATTGTTGCTTATTTTTATGGATTTATAGTTTTTTTTTAATATCCTGAATAATAATTCTTTATTAGTTTACTGTTTAGATACCCATACTCTTTGTTGGAATTATAAAAAGGCAAAAAAGTTGTTTTTTTAAAATTAGATGAAGACATAGGTACTATCTGTATTTTATATATACCATTATGGTAATATTTTCTCAATAGAAAATTATTCCACATATAGTCTTCAAATATTCCCCAGCTCTATTTTATTTTCCCAAGCACTTATTCTATCTGACACTATGCAGAATCTAGAACTTATATCTGACACACAAGCTTTATGAGATTATATTGTTTCCAAACTTTCTGTGTATTCTGATCTTGAAAAAAATTGGCTGAGTGATAAAGGAAGTCTTGACTCTGTAGACAGGGTACTAAAGTCTTTAAGAGGCTAAAGGTGATGGAAAAATGGAGAACTAGTTACATAATATTGCAATTAATCTTCAATCTTCTACCTAAATACATCAGTGTTTAATATGGCCCTAATTGTTTTTTCAGTATTATCAGAAAAAAAGTTAAGATTTTAATTTTTATTCATAAGGAGGAGATAATTGGACAGGTCAATTATAAAATGGATAAATTTGGTATTTCCATCCACCATAAATTTCAAATAAGAGGAAGGAAAATGTATTTATTTGTACATTGATTGTCATCACATAGAAGAAGCATTTTTCAATTATTTTTCAATAGCAAGTGATCCTTAGTTTCTTTTTTTTTAAGCTTTTTCTTTTTTAAATTATTTTTTAAATTTATATGCCAGCGGACTGCATTACAATTCATATTACACATATAGAGCACATTTTTTATATCTCTGGTTGTATACAAAGTATATTCACACCAATTTTTGTTTTCATACATGTACTTGGATAATAATGTCCATCACATTCCACTGTCATTTCTAACCCATTGACCATCCCTTCCCCTCCTACCCTTCTGTCCTATCTAGAGTTCATTTATTTCTCCCATTTATTTTCTTTTTAAAAATTATATTTACTTTTTAGCTGTAGTTGGACACATACCTTTATTTTATTTATTTTTATGTGGTGCTGAGGATCAAACCCAGGGCCTCACACATGCTAGGCAAGTGCTGTCCTGCTGAGCCATAACTCCAGCCCCATTCCTCCCATTTCTTAATAACACATTGAATTTTTTTTGGGGGGGAAGGTACCAAGGATTGAACTCAGGGGCACTCGGCCACTGAGTCACATCCTCAACCCTATTTTGTATTTTATTTAGAGTCACGATCTCACTGAGTTGCTTAGCACCTTGCCAATGGCTGAGGCTTGCTTTGAACTCACAATCCTCCTGTCTCAGCCTCCCCAGCTGCTGGGATTACAAGCATGCACCACTGCACCCAGCTAACAAACATTGACTTTTGTATCCTACCATTTTCTACTTAGCATTATGGAATAGGTTTTTAATATTATGGAACTTTATGTATATAATTACATTATCTAATGGCATCATCATTGTGCTGTTGTCAAAGTAAAATTACAATGTGGTTGACAGAAGGACATCACTCACAGAATTGTAATGATTCTTTTTTTTAAATATTTTTTTTAGTTGTCAATAGACCCTTATTCATTTATACACCATGCTGAGGATTGAACCCAGTGCCTCACATGTGCCAGGCTAACACTCTCTGCCACTGAGCTACAGCCCCAGCCCATAATCATTCTTTAATAACAAAGGATGTAGAGCTTATTTGGTTACATAATGCAGGAGCTAAGATAGCACATTCCCACCTGCAATGGCTTCCACATTCACTCAGTGTCACTCATGGCAACCTTAGACCACGGTTAATGCTAGTAAGAGTAAAGAATATGTTTGGCATGAAATCTCCTCTTAACTTTCCTCTGAGGGTTTTCTCTGGGTCCCATTTCCTCCTAACTGGTGTGGACACTCTTGGCAATACTGCCTGTTCAGATGGGGAAATATCTCATGCTAAAAAACAATCCTGATACCTCCACAAGTGCATAAAGTATGAGATACAGGGAAAATGAGTTTTATTTCTAAGGAACCTCCTGTTTATTGTTCCAAGTCTGGTTTGCCTGAGCCAACATTGTGATGCTACTATGATAAGTGTGTGTAACTTTGCATATACTTATTTGCATACACTTCCTCTCTTGTTTTCTATTTAGGCTATATCCTATTTTTCTTTGCTATTGGATACAGAGCAGGATACAACTTGTATAACATCTTCACTTCTGTTTGGGAAATACACTTAATTTAACTACAAGACAGGATTTTCACTCTAAACCGATCACAGATTAATATTATAATTATTAATGGTGACTTTAATAATTACTTTGGGCAGAAAATCCTGAAATTAGGTTTTAGTATGTTGTAATCAGCTTTTGCATTGTTGTGACCAAAACAATTGCTCTTCTTTCTGGATAAGAACAATTTTAGAAGAGGGGGTTTATTTGGGGCTCATAGTTTCAGAAGTCCCAGTTCATAGGTAACTGACTCAATTGCTCTGGGCCCAAGGTATGACAGAACATCAAGGAGGAAAGGCATGGTAGAAGAAAGCAGCTCAGGACATAGTAATCAAGAAGCAGAAAGGAACTCCACTCACCAGGGACAAAATATATACCCCAGAGTCATGCCCCAGTGACCTATTTCCTTGAGCCACTCTACCTGCCAACAATTAACACCCAATTAATCCATTTCAGTGGAATAATCCACTGGTTAAGTTATATCTCATGATCTAATCATTTCACCTCTGAAAATTCTTGAAATGTCACATAAGCTTTTGGGGGACACCTCATGTCCATACCATAATAACATGATGTATCATCATATTCACACATCTGGTTTTATATATTTAAAAATCAGGCAATTTTTTGTATTTCCCAACCAAAAAATACAGAGGGGTCTTATGCCATGGTTCAAAGAACACCTTAGAAATGCTTTTCTATGAACAATTCCTTTCCTTATTCTGTGATATTATGACTTTGGTTAATTTATGTGCTGTAAGCTAAATTCACTTTTAGGATAAGACTTAATTCTTAACATGATTTAATAGAGAATATGTTAACAGACCAGTTTGGAGAAATCTTTTCTATACCATTTTTTGTCTAGTTAAACTTAGATGTTACTTATCCAGTCATTCTTTGACCAACCATTTCCATGAAATATTTATTTGTTTTCACATCCACAGTTGCATCAGGGAAATGGTATAGATAGTTAAGAGACCAAAGAAAATACACACAGACAAACATGCAAAACATGATTTATTGAGGAACGCTATATGAGATCAATAACTGCTCCAAAAAGAGTTCAATGGCTGGGTGCAATGGCAAATGCCTGTAATCCCAGCGGTTTGGGAGGCTGGGATGGGAGGATTACAAGTTCAAAGCCAGCCTCAGCAATAGCTAGGCACTAAGCGGTTCAATGAGACTGTCTTTAAATAAAATAGAATTAAATTTTTAAAAATTGGGCGGGCAATCTGGCTCAATGGTTGAGTGCCCCAGAGTTCAATCCCCATACCCAGTACTCACCTCATACAAAAAAAAAAAAAAGTTCAGTGGCAACATGCTGAACCAGTAACAACTTCATCCCTCATAAAGCTTTTCTAAGCAATGCATTTTCTCCCTTATGGTGGTTTGCCCAGTGATCACTGAGTAATAAAGAGTCAGGTGTCCTTTCTACAGTGCCCTCAATTATGCTACAGTTGCCACTAATAGAGGGGTTTTATGTATGTCGCAGGAGCTTAGTTTGCTTATTTGACCAGCATCCCAAGGACCAACTGTACTAGCATACATGCAAGAAAGTAGTTTTCTACAAATAAAGCTAACTTGCCCTTGTTCCCACTGTACTTAAGAAAAAGCTGGTGTTCTTCAAATAAATTGTATCTAAACATTCTAGCTCAGACTTGCTTTCATTGTTCCCTTAACTTTGCTGGGATTTTGGGAAAAGAAAGGGGACATTCAGGAACATGGTGCTTTACTGTCCCTCTTTTCTCTAAGGACAATAAATATGTACACAATTTGTTTTAATATTTTAGCATCTTAGCAAATATTCCAATACACATTTTGCCCTAGACTTTTGCATTTTTTAAATAAACCATTCTCTCTCACTTCTGACTTCTGTATTTAAAACAAATAAAATTGAATTAAGACAAATAAAATTAAATAAGATTTTCCATCATATATGCAATTTTTCGTCATAAGATTCATTAATTTGAAGAAATTATTTACTAACTGATCTATGAGACCTTTATTTTTCATTAGCCTTTTGTTGCATCATGCATCTTTTGTGAATTACTCAGTCTGGAAAGACATCATTTCAATTAAACAGAGGCCACTCTTGGTATCACACTTTTCATGGACTTTGGATACTCCCTTTGCATTTTTGAAAAAATATTTATGTTTTGCATAATATCCCAGTCTTACTCAATAAAAAATTCTCAAATGAGAATTTCCCTCATGTGCTCAGGTAACTCAAAGCAAAATGTAAAAACAATAGCAGTTATGTGGTTGCATTTATAGTTCATATTTAAATGTATTTCTAATTGTAATATCTTTAAAATGGAACATAATTTCAATAAAATTTAGAAATTCCTAATTCTATAGTTGATCTCAAATTTTTGTCACTTATATGTTATTAAGAAAAATTTAGAATGTGCATTATCATATATTGAGATTGATTAGATAAGAATAAATATCTATGTTTGTGGAAAACTAATAAGCATTGAACATTAAAAATATGGTGGCTCTGTAAAAAAGAAGAAAATTTAAAAAACATGGAATTACATTGCCATTAAATGTACATATTGTCATTTAAAGCATGTGTAAATGGTTTCTTACCATTTGATACTATTGCTTTGACTGCCAAATGTAAATAAAAGTTAAATTAAGAAAATTTTCATTTTGCTTACAGATTATCTATTCCTTCTGACTGTGTTTAATAAAACAGGTGCACATATTCCAGGCATTGCTGGGTATCAGGAAAGTCAATATTCCTATCTTTTTCCCTTGCTTAAATATTTCTGTAAGTAAATTTACTCCATCTGTTCTACAGCTCACAGATAAGCTATGATGTTCATAATGGAGTTTGAATATATATCCTTGTAATAAAAGATTGGCCTGAGCAAACTTTAAGAGGAAATGAACATCAATTTAATGATCGTTTTAGTGCTAATTACTATTGTACTTTCAGAACCTGAATTCCTCTCAAGGGTAATGTTTTCCTCTTATAACAATATTTTAATTCTCAACTAGCAACCTTTTCATTCTCAACATAACTGATTTTTGTCGTGTCATGTAAGGAAGTACATTTCATATTGCATTTTCTGCATTGAGGAGATGGATGTTATTAATAAAAATACATCTGTTTTCATCCATTTCTATCCACTGCTTTGTAAAGGTTCACATTCCCACCCACTGTTGACCAGCTTCTTTATGAAACTTTAAGGGCAAGACAAACATGGATGTAACCATTTGCAAAGGGGAGAAATTCACTCTTAGCTGACACACAGAATTTTCCACCCTCAGCATTAGCCATGTAATATAGTGGCAGTGGAGGGCAATGGATGTGGAGAGAAGTGAAAGCAATCAGCTGGCTTTCATTCAGTGAGATGGAAGAGCCTGTCAAATACACCAACAACTAATCACTGCTGACATTGATTGATGCTTTTTCCTGCATTCAAATCTATCACAGTGACCAAGTAATGTCTACCGTTTACCCAGTGGATTGATAAACTGGAGCTAATATATGGTTTCTAAGCAAATAGATCATTAATTCTGCTTAATATGTGGGGGCTAAAGCTTAAATCTTCTTCAAATAGCAACTTTTCCCTTAAGAGAGAGGGATAGGGAAAAAAGCAAGTTATGGTTGACTAGGCAATAATGATATTTTTTGCAAGTAGCAAATTTGCTGTGTTAGATTTTATTTCAGACTGCACTTTGCAATTGTCACTTGCTATTAAATCTATCACATAATTTATTAACATGTTAAATAAAATAGCTGAAGAAGATAAGAATTGATGGACTGAAGGAGGCAGAGAATTGCTTTTTTGGTAACATTCCTTTCTAAAGTGAAATTATTTCTCTATTGAACTATATGCATTTTTTTCTTCTTCATGAACTAATTTTTTTTAAACTTTTAGACATGGAGTTAATTGCATTTTATTTTTACTTGGCTTCTAATTAATTACAGAGCATGTCATGGAATGACTTCTTAATGGCTTATAAATCCAACATTGTTCACCAATCAGTATCAAGGAAAGATGGTTTGAAAGATGTATTGTCAAGTGATAATTTGAGCCATAATTAAAAGAAGCACCAAGGTCTTTATTAAAGTAAATCAAATCTGAGTAATACAGGGAAATAAACATATATTGTTAAGTGTGTTTGGGAAAACTTGGACTATTTCATAAAATATTAAACTTTTGGGATATAAATGTTAATAAAGTAATTTATTCAAGAAACATAACTGAGAATTTTATAGAGAATGAATGTCTCTCAATGATAAAGCAAAACTCAAGATAATATATATTATCTTAATAATAATGTAATATCTGAAATTACTTTTGGTTATTCATCTGTAATTAAAATCAGTGTTATATAATTCATAATATTGAAATTTCATATGGTATTTTAAGAAATAACTTATAGAGTTCTAAAAATGTATTTTCACTAGACTATAAACTAAACTTATTTTATCAAGAATCTTTGAAAATACTTAAAATTCCAGTGAGACATAAAATAATGAGGTATGTTATTAATAAACACACATGAATAAAAGAAATGAGATTTACTCTGGGCATTGCTCTTTTTAACACAGCAAAATAACTTCTTCTGTCTTGCTATACCCTGTACTTTTTATGTAAGCTATAAAATAATGGATCCACTAAAATTATTTGAGTGTACAGGATACTATATCACCGAGTTATATAAAAGGTTATACAAAGTAAAAAAAAAAAATCTTCAGTTGTGCAAAAAGACATGGGTATTAGGTAAATAATTTAAGAAAGACAATCATCCATACTACTCAATGACAAATATCTAAGCTTCATTAAAACTCAAGAACAGAAGGAATTCTGCTCATTGATTCTGACTTTAAATTTTTTAATAATCCTTGCTAAACAACTTTGAAGTTGATGACTGCCATAATAATGAGTATGGGAATTTGGATATCAGCAAAACATCAGACATCACTTAAAAAGATAAAAGGTAAAAATGTATGGTTGACAAGTATATGTGGGAGGATGGTAAAAACCTACCTGATCAGAAATCAAAGTAAATGAATATAAGGAAGCATGTGTGCCTTATAAAAGAGAGTTTGAACTATTACAAAGACCTGGCTATGCTGAAAGAAATCACTATCCTAACTGAACATGTGAATGTAAATCAGTCCATCATTCAAGAACCTGTTTAGCAAATTTTAAAGGGAATAAAACACAGTTGGCATTACTTGATTTTATGGTTCCATGTCTGGGATCTATTCTTAAAATAATGCAAAAGATATAAAGAAAACAAAAATCTGAAACAAATATTTATTGCAACATTATAGATTAGTTTTTGCAGAAATCATAACACTATTATCAATAGCAAATATCCAAGTAAACTATAAAAATTATTTGCTATGGAATTTTTTACATGATTCAGTTGGGCATGTAATTATTGTATAATAACTTT
Organism: Urocitellus parryii; assembly: GCF_045843805.1. Taxonomy (NCBI): domain Eukaryota; kingdom Metazoa; phylum Chordata; class Mammalia; order Rodentia; family Sciuridae; genus Urocitellus; species Urocitellus parryii. The sequence goes on along the minus strand of NW_027554049.1, from coordinate 2,243,626 downwards.
ATAAAGTGGGAAACCAATATATATTTTAAAATACTATAATGCATGTAGATTTATAATTACATAGTAGAATCATATTTTTATACATTTATGTTCATATTTTGAAATAATAAAAGAAGTACAAATAAGAGAACACAAACACTACAACTTCTCCATATCAGAATTTAGGAATCTAAAAACTTTAGACAACATTCATGTTAATTTCTTACTATTTCATTCACTAATATCAAATACTCAATATCTGAATAATATACAATATCTCAATATTTGAATTTACCTCTCAAATATATTACCTGAACTCAGGGCACAAAGAATTGGAATAGCTGTGCATATTTGGTTAACTAAACATAAAACAATATGTTGGGATGGTGGGAAGATGAGCTACTTTTCTTTTAATACTTATATTTTTCAAGTTTATAGTATTTTCTTTGTTTAATAATAGAGAAAACTTGATGGAGGGAGAGAGAGAGATTTTGATTGATTTTCATAACAGACTTCTTTTTGATTTTCTGCAATACAGGAATTTTTTGAGGTTATGATACATTAAGATAAAATGATTAAAACAATGTCTAAAACATTTTAAGTATTCAATAAGGGATATATTTGCATAATAATGATACTGATTTCTCTATTATTTTAAAGTAATCACCATAAAGTAACATCCATAAAACATTCTGAGCAGGAATACTCCATTCATTCTACATTTCCAAATTTACAAAAAAAAAAAAAAAAAAAGCTCATGACATTAATAGTAGTTCATCCAGTAGCTATGGCTTTGATGAACCACATGGAACCTTTTTTGTCATAAAGTGGTGCAGGTAACCAGAAAGAATCCAGGAATGTGGGTTTATACATCTTCTGAAGAAGCAATGGTAGAAGTCATCCATGGGTGTTATGGCTACTGTGGACCAAACTGTCCTATTAACTGTTCATATTGGATGCCACATCTTTCTCCTCCTCTAATAATTAGACCAGTAATTCTTCCCTACTCCATTTTTCCTCCCTCCTGAACAGTCTCTAGGACCTATTACTAAATGTCCCTCTGCCAAGAATCCAGTACTAGGAAGGAAATATCTTCATAGTAATGATTAGGAAAATTTCTCACTAAAATTAACATCTTTGAAGACTAGCTCAGTGTACTTCCTAAGCATTCAATATTTTCACTTTCCCAGGGAAAAGGGAAAATCTGTAAATCAATGCTCCTTCAGGTAGTCTAGCCATGTAATCAAATTCAGTGTGGTTTTTCTGCCCCTCAATTCTTGCATAGCCTCTAGTAAGAAATTCTTTCCTTTCACATTTACCTTCCATTATTTTGCATAGTGCTCAGAGCATGCCATACATTTAATATATTTTGTATGAATATATCCATTTCTGCCAGTATGCTGAACTGCATAACTGAAACCTACGAGTCTCAATTTCTGCTTACTACAGAAAGGAACAAGACTGAAAGAAGAAGGAATGTGGAGATGAATGTACCACTTGAATCATTCTGGCTCTAAAGAGTTTTACAAAGGTTGTTAACCTTTATTTCTGCCCAATAAAATTATCTTTGCCAAATGATTATTTTAGAAGCCTAGAGGCAGGTGTACTGCTTCTAGCTCACTGATCCTACAGGGAAACCCACTATCCCACAGCTGGCTTTGCGACTTGTATCGTAGATTAAATTGCTTGGTTAGAGGGGAAATCAATTGCTATTTTTTACAAAAACTTCACAAAATGCTTGCAATCTACAATCTAATCAAAATCTAAAAGCCCCTCATATATTAGTTTTATTGGCTCGTTTTATCTTGCAGAACTGATGACATTTCTCACAGAATTTGTACTGCCTGATTTCTCCCAAATATATCACTTTCTTCTTCTTCTTTTTTTTTAAATTTTTGTTTATTTATTTTCTTATGATTAACATGAAGAAAAAAGGCCTTAAGATGCTGTTCATTATCTAAGTGTTACATTTGTTCTTTTGGTTTATTTTTTAAATGCAGTCAAGTTATTTTTACCTCTGTGCACCATTCCATTTCTCTTTCTTTTATCATCTACTCCAAATTACAAGTATCAGTGAATAGGAATACCACACCACCTATCGGAAAAGATAATTGCCCTATTATTTTAGAACCACTTAAAACAGTAAGGAGCATTTATTCAATAAATACTTATGAAATACACAGTGATTATTAAACAAATGAATTATAGGAATTGAAGAGAATAGAAAAAAATCACTCTTAGAAGTGAAAGAGTTAATTCAGTTCAGAAGAAAGATTTAATCCTGTTTTTTTTTTCAAAAAAAAAACTTGTGTCTATATGTGTGTATAATATATAATATATATGTATTTATATATGCATATATTATAGCACTAAATAGCACAGAGCTATTAAATATCATGATATATAAAGATGGGAACATCACATATAATGCATACACTTCTAAATGAACTTAGTATTTAATTGCAGGGCACAAACAGTGGCTGCCACCTCACTCTTCATATGCTATGCTATACACATTATGGTGGCCAGATTATTTACATTCTCTTTCTCCCTACCCTTCATTATCTTCACTGTGAATTAATTGTAAACCCACTACATGATATTTCAGAAGTGAGGTTGTTTCCTTTTGTTTTAGTGGAAAGGAGTTTTGTTTTAAGCTTCAAACCATTTTTAAAAACTTTTCTTTAATTCCGGGCAGAATTCTGAGTGTTGGTACATCCATAACTCACCAGGGCTAGATTTAATTTAGATATTTTTGAAGCTGAGAGAATGATAAATTTCTCCTTCTGCATTTCATCATCAGCATTTCATATCAAAATGATTAAATTATAAATGACTAAATGTAGTTCAAGCATTATGAGCATCTATTTGAAATGTAAATATTTTTATTTGAAATACCTTATTTCCCTGACAGAAACAAACTTCAAATAAAGCTTTATGTGCATATTGCAATTATAAGATATTTTAAATACTAGCCATTCTTAATGTGATTAATTTAATGGTGGTCTTCAAATTCAAAAAATTCTGGTAGTGACCAAGAAAAAATAACTGACACATGTGAGATGGAAGTCTCTAGAGACAGGTGGTTCCTGAACAATGGCCAATAAAATTGAGGGTAATTGTTCTAATGTATCAGTTTCACGCTGAGGAAGACCATTGTGAGATTCTAGGCTGAAGCTTCTTCATTGCTTCTTAATCAGTAAACTAATATGTAAATTCCTCTGGAAAAAATCCTTGCCTGCTTACCCTGGATAAACTCATCCAGTTCTTATAAGGGTTAAACTGCATCTAAATATTAATTTTGACTGAATGGGACAGTACTAAATGCCACCTTAGTTTACATTAACTTAGGAATTATTATGTGGCAGGCAAATTTTGTTTGGATGGTGTCTCTCAGTGTAGCTTTATCTCATGCATTTTATCTCTGTTACCAGTCACTTGGCATACTACTAATGATGTTCCATTCATGTTGCAAAATTAATGACAGAATATTGCCTCAATTAATAGTTCTGTGCCACTTTTCCCTCCATATTTGGAACAAAGGCATGAGCCTCACATTATGATGGCTGTTTTTACAAATTAAAATCTAAGGTTTAGGAAAATCAGATGAAATTTCCAAAATCAAATAAATCTAAAGAAATGATTAACTACTTCTAAATCTTTTTGTTTTTTCCCAAACAGTGCTCTCTTGTGCATTTTTAGCTATTTTTAACTTAATGGTTCATACTGGGTTGTCCCATGCTCTGTTGAGCAATGCAAAGATGAACAATAGAGACTGTAAGGAATTTTAAAGCTACACGGAATATATTACCTTTCCCATCAAAGTTTTATTTTGATACAATTTTCAAAGTAGTATTTTAACTCAATTTATTGTATCTGGAAAGCAAAATTATAGGCTATATAAGGTGTAATAGAAATAATCGAGGATTATTTTGCTGTTCATTTGTTGGGTCTAAATTCAAATCTCTCTCTCTCCGTGTGTGTATGTGTGTGTGTGTGTGTGTGTGTGTGTGTGTGTGTGTGTGTGTCTTTATTCTGCCCTTTGATTAAAACCATTTTTGCTAAATTTTTTGAATAATGCAAAGAATTACCCTCATGTAATGTAGGAGGCATATTTTTCCTATTATTATACCTGAATATAACAAGTTTATTTTAAACATTTGAAGAGCCCCTTACTATAATTATGTTAATGTTTTAGTCAATTAATATATTTATACTACACCAAGCTTTGGTAAAACATAAAAGCCTGAAAGTTAATTCTGAATTTCAGTAACCTTATAAGTTCATCAGTATAATGTTCTATTTAATACCTAATCACACAAACATAATTATTTAGCAGAGCCTATTTATTATAAATGGTTCAACGAATTGTCCTAATACTAAACCAATGTAAACAGCAATGCCATCATCCATGACTTTTCATATTTAGATGCATGGGTGGAAATTCCACCTAACAGATGCTCTCTGGATTCATAGTCATGTTATCCTCTGTTGAACATTGAAGGTATTTGTGTTGGTACTTCAGCTATTACAATTTGGATAAATGGAATATGAATTCTAGCTATGGAGATATGGATGATTTCATAAATAGGTCAATAATATTTTATACTATGCATAATATAAAAAGCATAGTATAAAATATACATGTTCAGTTAAATAAAGGTTATAGAAGAATAAATAATAAATAAAAGAATGACTTCCCCCCACAAGCACATAAACAGATTAATCACACTCTAAGAATCCAAGTCTAAATGCATATACAGATCTGTCTTATAACTCAGGATATTCTGTCTGTTAAAAAATAAACAAAATTTGCCAGATGTGCTGGCATATGCCTGCAGTCCCAGCAGTTTCAGAAGCTAATGCAGAAGGATTGCAACTTCAAAGCTAGACTCAGCAACTAGCAAGGCCCTAGGCAACTTAGCAAGATCCTGTTGCAAAATAAAAATAAAAGGGGATGGGATTGTTGCTCAGTTGTTAAGCACATTTGGGTTGAACACCTGGTTAAAAAGAAAAAGGTAAACTTATATAAATTTATATATATATATATATATATATATATATATATATATATATATATATATAAAAGTTTAATTAAGATTTTTAATTGATTTAACATAGCCAGGTTTAATTTACTGCTATTATGGTTTGGATCTTAAATGTTCCCCAAAGACTCATATACTGAATGGTCAACAGTCAGTGGTACTGTTGAGAGATGGTGGATCCTTAAGAAACTGGGGCTTCAAAGAAACAAGTTAGGTCACTGGGGACATGTCCTTGAATACTTATTCGGATGTACAGCCCCTTTTTCTCTCCTCTCTCTCTCTATTTGCTTCAACCATCATAAGGTGAACAGATTTCTTCTGCTGTGCACTTCTTCCATAATACACTGCCTCACCACATGCCCAAAAACAATGAGTCCAACCAAAGTTGCACTGAAATATCTAAAACTATAAGCCAAAATAAATCTTGAGTCCTTTAAGCTGATTGTCTCAGATATTTTGTCACAGCAATGAAAAGATGACTAACTTAACTGCTGTTTTCATTCAGCATAAAGATAATTCCTACATGCACCACATATTATATGTAAATAGACTTATTTAGTACAAATGAGAGTAATCATAGACAAAGAAAGGGCAAAATTTTAATTTTAGGGAAGCTTCTCTGTTTTTATCATAGTACTACTCACTCTGAACAGTTCTCAATATGTACACAGCACAACAGTGTAGCAAGTGACCAAAAGATATGTTGTCTAGACTTATACTTGGTTGATAAAATGCTCCCATTGCAGGTAATAAGTGAACTCTGTTTTGAAATATAATCTTGTTATGGTGCTAGCAAATGTTGTTGCAGTTCTCTATTGTGGAGTTACATCTAACCTCACTAAATGATCCCTCAAAAATGACAGTCTGTGGATGGTGGAAGAAGAGAGATTGTGTCAAATAATCTTCATAGGTCCATTAGAAATTGTGTGGACAGGTGAAGAATTTCAACCATAATTCAAAAAATCATTTTAATATTGGAGAGAGAGAAAGAGGAAGAGGAAGAGGACGAGAGGGGGGGGAAGAGGGAGAGGGAGAGGGAGAGAGAGAGAGATTTCTAAAGAAACAATTTGAAAATTAAATCTGATAAATAATATTGTATTTATTGAATCAGTTATAAATAGTTTAACCAGAACTAACAGAACTGATCATTTGGGGGGTCTTTAAAATAGGGTGAGTAAAACAAGAAGTGTGCCGGAAGATGGCAGAGTAGAAGAAGGTGGTTCATCCCCCTTGCCCTGCTGTTTGTAATTGAAAAGATAAGTATGTGGTTTCATAATGAGGTGGTTGCCTGATTGAAACCATTACAAATTACTATTTGTCTGTCAGTGATTCAGAAAAGGTAAGAGATTTTGGTGTAGTGAATGGAGAAATTAAGGAAATACACCTAAATCCGGCAACAGAGGTGCTGCATCATTGCAAAGGGAAGGGCAGGACAAAGGGAAAGAGAAACACAGCAGAAAATTTAGCACACAAACACCTGTGAAGAGGCACATGTACCTAGCTGATATTAAGACTGTGTAGCAAACTGTGGTTCAAAATGTGCTCAGTGTTTTTCGACTACTAAATGAAGAAATGAGGTGGAGATCCACCTGGAGGAGTTTATGCTGAATGTTATTCCTATGGGAACTTTGGCAAATATTTCCATTCTGTCTTAGCTAGTGCTTACTGCATCACCTACAGTGCACTTGGCAAATCACAATCATAAAATATTAATAGATAAGAGTGGATCCAGAGGAATTCAATACAGAGATACAAAGGAGAGTACTAACTGCTCTCCCTTTGAGCTCTGTGGCACAAATGTCCAGTGGACAAGGATTGGGAAAATAGACCTGGTGGATACAGAATGCAACCCCAACTCCATGGTACGAACAATCAGCTGAAAAGAATCAGGGGAAATTGATCAGATGGACATCATTGCTTTTGGGAATGGAGACTTGGAAATTCATATTTGGTGGTGGATGGGATAGAGAAATCCTGACATGTATCACCCACCCATAGATGTCTGTCCCCTTGTCCTATGGGTAAAATTCTGGAGAGATACTGGAAAGTCAGATTCCCAGCTGAGACCACCATCCACTAAAATCTAGGGGTGAAAGTATTTAAGTGTTTCAGGGGATACCTCAAACAAAGGTCCCATCTGCTAGAGAAAATGTTTCCATCTGCTAGGACTTCCCAAATAGATCTCTATAACACTCTCAACCAGGAAAAGCATTGATCTCAGATTTTTAGACAACAACCCAATAGAAGATACTTCTAATTCCATCTCCCCTTTACTATCAGAGAAGCTGAGAGCCACTTCAACCAGCTGCACTTCCAACCATCTCAGAAGGCAAAATGTGGATTTGATATCTCCCAGCTCTGACTCCCTCTAAAAGGCACATATCCCAATATGTAAGGGACATAAGGACAATCTAGATATAAATACTCAACCTCAGCTATCTTAATGGAAAAATTCAAGTATTTTTTAATTAAGAGTTTTTCACTTTTAATTTTTCTATATTTTATTGTTAATATTTCTTAGTTTTCTGGCTATATTTGTTGATTGGTTCATGTATATAAATATACATATGTTACTGTTTTTTATATTTTAGCATTTTTCCTTTTATTAATCTCTTACATTTCATTCTGTATTTTTAAGAGGTAATGCTTTTTGTTTGCTTGTTTTTTTTTCTTTTTGATGTTGTTGTTTATTTTTCTTTTTGAATTTCTGTTTGGTGTTAGGGACATTGCTGGTGTTTTTGTTGACTTGTTTGGTTGTTTTATTACTCTAACAAGTAATTCCTTACTCTCCCTCTAATAGCAAATTATCATGTTTTCTCGCTTCTACTTCTTTGCTTCTTGCTTCTTTAAGGCCTTCATGTACTATATTACTCTTACTTTCTCTCCTTCTCAACTTTTGAATTTTGCAACATTTACTATCTCTTCACACCCAACTACTTTGCTTTTAATAAACTATTTTTAACATTATTTTAATCCATGCAGTTGATCCCTTTGGAGAATGGAGTAAGGTAGTTCAGAAGAAGCCACACTATCATAGCACAACCTCAATGGTAAATCAAAACAGCAATCCAGCCCTAGCAAATTGAGTCTCCAATGCTGAGAATAATAAAGAACACTCACTTGAAACACTATCTGAGTTCTGGGATCAGGAGCCTGGCTGATACCGGGGTGGGTTGAGGAATCAAGAACAAAAAATTTAGAGCCAATCTGGTAATCTCTGAGTTATCTCTTTCGAGTCTAGAAAGGGTTGCACGATAGACTGTGAATTTTTCTCCTACCCCCTTCACTTGGTCTGAGACTTTCACAAAGAGAGGTTGATTGGAGCTGTCCAGCCAAGAGGAGAATGAAACCCTGTAGTGAAAGAAACTCTGTATAGAGACTCCTCTAAAAATTTGGCCACTGTGGATCAGAGCTGACAATAAACAAACTGCAAAATATCTGAAACCCCAGAAGGAAAATACTCCATTTCAAAAACCTAGCCAAGAAAAGTAAATAAATAAACTGAATCCCAGCAAGTGATGAAGGAAAAATAGCAAGTCTTAATTCCTCCATAGCACAGAACTGAAGCAGTGGGAGAACAGTGGATCAAAGAGCCAAATATAGTTTAAAACCATTTTTTACTTTTCTTTTTTTATTATTATTTTCTTATTATCTAATTTCTCAACCAATTCAAGAAAATCTATCCAATTTACCTCTCAGATGAGTGAACTGCTTAAGTTACTATAATTACTAGGGATTAGTATCTCCTCTTGTTATGGTTTTAGGGACTAGACACAGAAGAGTGTTCAAATTGAGTGAAAATGTTCACACCAAGACATCTGTTCAACCCAAGATACATAGTAAAAGGAAAAGCTGCCTTAAATAAAATGTCTCTTATATAAAAGTGGAAGAGATAATCATCACAGGAGAATGGATAGAAATACTAACAGTATAAAAGCAAGGGAACAAACCACCCCAAATCACTTATAACACAGATGATCACATTGACACCACAGTGAAAGAATTGCCAAAAAAATAAATAAATAAATTTTTGATGATTGAAATGTTCCATGAACTAAAAGAAAATCTAAAGAATGAATTAAGGAGATATACAGAATACAAAAGAATATTTCAGTATAAGATTTTGAAAAAGAACCAAACAGAAATCCTAGAAATAAATCAAATTAAAAATTCAGCTGAAAGAATCACTAATAGATTTGGCCACAATGAAGACACATTTTCAGGCCTCAAATACATAGTATACAATCTTGAAAATAAAGTTGACAATAAAGATGTTGAGACAATTACAAGAATATCCAAGAAATTTGGGATAGCTTTAAGAGACAAAATAAATAATCATTGGGATAGACAAAAGCAGTAAAGTAATAAATAATCATTGAGATATACAAAGGCATTAAAGTAATGTACAAACTTTTCAATGAAATAATATCTAAAAAACATCTAAAAATGAGATGGAAATCTAAACATAAGAGTCCTTTAGAATTCCAAATAAACTAGATAAAAAAAATATCCTCTCCAAGTCACATTTTAATTGAAATGCTAATATACAGAAAAAAGTATAGAATTCTAAAAGTTACAAGAGAAAAATGGCAGGACACATTTAGACATGAACCAATCACAATTTCTATTGATTATTCAACCCAGACTCTAAAAGCCCAGAGGTCTTAGAATAATATATTCCAAGTCCTGAAAGAAAATGGGTGTCAAGCAAGATTGCTATATCCAGCAAAACTATTCTTCAGAATTGGAGATGAAATAAAAACTTTCCATGATAAGCATATACTATAAGAATTTACAAACACTAAGTCAGCACTATGAAATATATTGAATGAAATATTATATAAAGAAGAAATAAAAAATCAAAACAAATTTCTGAATAAATTTCACTAAAAGAATAGCCAAGTAAATGAGAATCAAGTGTGAATTAAATATTAGAAATAAATTAAAATGGCAGGAAATAAAAATCATCTTTTTATAGTAACACTGAATATAAATGGTGCAAACTAGCCAATAAAAAGAAATAGACTGGAAGAATGAATTTAAAAAAAAAAAAAAAACGACCTAATAATATGTTGTTTACATGAGACTAAACTTATAGGCAAAGACATCAAAAGGCTGAAGGTGAAAGTATGGAAATAGAAATGCAATTGGAAACTGAAATCAAAAAGGAGTAAATACTCTAATATTTCACAAAAAGAGTACTTCAAACCAAATTTAATCAGAAGAAACAAAGATTATTTTATACCTGTTAGGGGACTTATCAAACAAGATATAATAATTTTTACGCCCCTAATTAATGTCAAATAACTTACATGAATCAAACCATATTCAATATAAAGAATAAAATAGACCCCAATACAATAATATTGGAAATTTCAACACATCTCTGTCACTGATAGATAGGTAATCCAACATAAATACCCTTCAAAACTAAAAAATATTGTTAATCAAATTCACCTAACAGACTTCTATACAATAGCCCATCAATCAATAGCTGAATTTATTTCCTTCTCAGCAGCACATAGAAATTCTCTAAAATAGACCATATTTTAGGACACAAAGCAAGTATTAGCAAACAGAAAAAAAATTCTTAAAACGTAAAAGAAAACTTGTTGTCCATCAGATCATAAAAGAATAAAATTGGAAATCAATAGCAAGATTAAAAAAAAGAAATGACATTAACTCTTGGTGATTAATACACTTGTGACTTAGAAATGCATCATAGAAGAAACCAGACTTTTTTAGAAAATAATGAGAACAAATGTACAATATATAAAAATATCTGGAATAGTATGAAGGCAGATCTAAGGAAGAGCTTATAACATTGAGTGCCTACATTTTAAAAAAATCTCAAATAAATAATCTGAGGTTATCTCAAGACTCAGAAAAAGAAAGAATAAACTAATTCTAATATCAGTAGAAGACAGGAAATAATTAAGATCAGAGATAAAATTGAGAATAAAAAATTATGTAAAGGACTATTGCATCAAAATATTGTTTCTTTGAAAAGATTTTTTAAAAAAGATTAACAAACCTGTAGCCAAACTAACCAAAAGAAGAGAAGACCCAAATCAACAATTAGAAGTGAAAAATAGAAGATATCACCACAGGTACTTCTGAAATCCAGGGGATCCTTATAAACTATTTAAAATTTTTTACTCCAGTAAACAGAAAAATCTAGATTATTGTCAAATTTCTAAACACATATGATCTACAATAATTAAATCATGAGGATATAGAAAATCTAAACATAACAACATCAGGAGATGATATAAAAGCAGTAATAAAACGCTTCCCAATAAAGAAAATTCTGAGACCAGTTGGAGACTCTACTGAGTTCTATCAAAATGATAAGAACAGAAGCTAATTTTTTCCAATTGTTCCATGAAATAGAAAGGGAAGAAAGACTCCCAAATTCATTCCATGAAGCTGGTATCACTCTGTTACTAAAACAAGACAAAGACATATGAAGGAAATAAAACTATAGATCAATATCCCTCTTGAACATAGATACAAAAATCCTACATAAATTATTAGAAAACTACATTTTTACTGTTTAAATTTCAAGGGTAATAATAGAAAAACAGGAGAAAATGAGATTAACTAAGAGCAATCATCAGATTTCTTCAAGAAGGCATATTTTCCCCTTCAAGTTAGATTATATTTTTGCTGTTTAAATAGGAGACTCTGTACAATAAATTGAATGTTTAAATCTAGAAATGGTATAATTTCTTGTTCATTTATTTATACAGTTCTTTTTTTTTCATTTTTCCTATTTGTTTTTTTTTTTTCATTTGTGGTTCAAAACATTACAAAGCTCTTGACATATCAAAACTATTCATACATTAGATTCAAGTGGGTTATGAAACAGAACTATTCTTCTTTTTATTGGTTTTCAAAACCTTACAAAGTTCTTGACATATCAAAACTATTCTCCATTTCAGATTACTTGAACTTTGCTCCGAATGAGTGATTATTACCAATAATTGTTAGTCTTTTTTATTTTTTATTTTTTTGGTACTGGGGATTGGACCCAGGGGCATTTGACCACGGAGTAACATCCTCAGCTCTTTATCTATTTTATTAGAGAGAGGATCTCACTAGATTGCTTATTACCTCATTAAGTTGCTGAGGCTGGCTTTGAATTTATAATCCTCCAGACTCAGCCTCCCTAGCTGCTGGGATTACAGGTATGTGGCACTGCTCCTAGCTGTGACAATCATGTAATACATTAAGTGATTCAGAGGTGATTATCACTTACAATTCTGGAATCACTGTTCTAGGTAAAGCAGATATAAAGATAAAAACACGTAAGCCAGTAGGTAGACTATGTGCAAAGCTCTCTATTAGATATCAAAGTTCACTACTGAACACTGTCTGGAAGGACAACATCCTGGTCAATATACCTATAGGGTTAGCTCTCTGATCAACAGCCACTTTGTTAGGTTGGATTTCTGCTTGGTTTCCTAAAAATGCATGGCCAGGAGTGAGGTCTAAGATTTGGTTTAAATAAATGAGGTTCTCCTCTCAGGCCCCAAATTAGGTAGGTATCCACAAAATTCAGTAATCATGAAATATAGTAGTTTTATGTGCAGTTTAATACAATTTGAAATTAATGCCAAAAAATCCATAATTAACAAAATCAAAAAGTTTTATGTCAAGTAGGTAGAACAGTGAAATACAGACTTATAATATAGCCCGGTGCAAAAAATGGAAAAAAAAAAAATATATATATATATATATATATATATATATATATATATATATACTCCTATAAGCACATTTAATATTATTTCCCTTTTTTAAATACTATGGCAAGAAAAGAAGATGCCACTTTTGAAAATAAGTTTTCTTTCATGAAGGTAAAATCAAATGAGAATTAAAAGTAAAATTAAATTATGTTTTGCAATTTTTAAAAACATTAAAGTCATTTAAATACAAATTTTCAGTTTTTAAATATCTCAATTACTTTCATGTAACTAAAGATACTCTTTGTGTGTCTTGTTAGAAGTGAATATCACTTAGTTCAAATTGATTTGCTCATGATTTTCCTGAGCAAATAAACTCTTGTTTTCATTGGAGTAAGACAGGATAGACTCCATTAACCAACATGATTTATTCTGTCAGATTTCATGAGGTTCTGCAACTTTTACCATTCTGTTTCTCAACTTCTCACTCAAAAATCTCATTCTTCCTTTCGGTGTTAAGTCTACTCTATCATTTTGTATTAAAACAACATAAATGAGACATTATTCAGCGAATGTTCATTAACATTGGCACTACTAGAATATGAACAGTGATATCATGAGAGATGGATCACAATTTACACATTATGTGAAAGAGTATCTACAAATAATGAGCATCATAATTAAAAAGAAAGATTTCCTTGAAATTAAATGTTTTAAAAAATCATTATATTTTAAATAATTATGGACGTTTCTATAAATGTTATAATTCATAAAGTTTGTCAATCACTGGAGGATGGTAATTCTTAAACATAATGAGTGGATAAAGATAAAATGGAATATTGTTTAGGATTAAAGGAGCTATCAAGAGGAAAATAGAATGTGAGGGGTATTCTTTGAAATAATAATAATCTTTAGAAAGATATTTATCCCATAGAGAAAAAATACTGGTTGGTGAAATATATGCTGAAAATTCTGTTGTCCATATTATCACCATTATCATTACTGTTGCTAAAATTTTCAAGTACCTACAGTTGTCCAGAGAGAGTACTAAGGTTTGAAGAGCATATTATGAGGTTAGTGTTATTATGCTCTCCATTTTTACAATTGAGAAAGCTGCAACTCTGAAATACTAACAGCTTTGCTCCAAATCACGGAACCATTTAGGACAAAGTTGAGATTGGAAACTCAGGCTTTTATCTATTGCAGTTAACTCTCTCTAACACATGACAAGGATATGATGCCTATCATAAGGAATTCATTGTCACATTGGGATTGAACATTTTTTGACCCTTACTAACCCCATGAACTGATACAGAAACTAGATGATTATCCTACATCACCTAAGAGAGCATCTGAAAACATCATCTCCCTCATTCTCAAAATGAGAAGTCTGGGTCTGCAGCTAAAGGTCATACAACTATATGTCAGGTCACACAGCTCATATTTTAAAGCTTTATTCTCTAGATGTATATTTTAGCTCTACAGAAATGTGCATACTTTGTCTTCATATTTCTTTGATGATTATTCTAATCCTGATTCAAAAGAATAGAAATGTGTTAATTTGTTAACAACTTTTGCAAGACTCAAAACCTATTCCAATTTTGATGTATCCTTTTAGGATTTACTGCTACTCATCTGCTTGTGTTTTTCTGTCTTATGGTGGTACGAAACTTTCTTTTTTTAAATATGTTTATTTATTTATTAGGTGTAGATAGACACAACACTATTTATTTATTTATTTAATGTGGTGCTGAGGATCAAACCCGGGTCCCACCTGTGCTAGGGGGGCGCTCTACCATTGAGCCACACTCCCATCCCCGGTACTGAACTTTCTAAGATAGGCATTGTTTTGCATGATGTATCAGAAATTATTTTTTCTTTCAAGATTCTTATTATACAGTTAAAAGAAGGTAATGATAAAAGTATATGTATGTTAAAAAACATTGACATAGTACTTAAATATTTTTGAGTCCTACCTCTGTAAATTTTCTAGTTTGGAGATCTTGTACAATTATTTTTGAAAAGTCTCAATTTTCTCTTCTAGAAAAAAATGGATGTGTTGAATTTTATTGGTAATTATTTTATAGTCTTTAATGGAGTTCCAGGTCATATAGGTAGATAGAAAATATAGTAAGGGTCACATTACCTATGTAAAATGTGTACTGAATTAAAATTTGTAAAATAAGATTGAACTAATGTTCATATAAAAACAAATTTTGTCCCATAGCTAAATAATAAGTCTCATATTTAATCTAAAAATATTTTTTAAAGATTTCTTTGCTGTCCATCTAGTCTTTGTTTTCATACATAACTTGCTGTACCCTTAGACGCCATGGCATTCCAATGCTATTGGGTTCATGTTGAAAAACAGACCAGAAAAGTTAGACTTAAGTTTCCTCAAAGATCACAAGAAAATAAAAGGGCATAATTATTATTAGAGATATTGTGCTTAGTTTAGATAACCATGAGTGTTTAAGAGCTGCATGGATATAACCAGTTCTAATCAACAAATTCATTTGTAAATTTGAGTACTTTATTTACCTTATTTCAGATTCCTTTCTTCTTTGAAAATGTATGAAAATCCTGGCATCAAGTCACAGACTTGCTGAGGAACAAAGTAAGCACCATAAACATTAGCTGCCATCATCTTCATCATTTTGGATGCCATTTTAGCATCTCCATCATCATCATCAATTTTCCAAGTACAGATTTAAAAATTTCTGGTTAATCTATGAACCAACAGTAATTGGATAGATATTATTTTTAAATAATGTCTTTTTGAATAATGCATGAAAGTTTCAGGAATATTGAAATACTTTTATAAAACATACTGATTCTTATAATTTATCTAGTCATTTCAACTGAAAGTACATAGTTCAGTTAAATCATAAAGTTGCTTGAAAACTGTAATTTTACCATACCCAACACAATACATTTGCAAACAATGAGCCTTAAAGATCACTTTTTTTAAGCATAGAGTGCATTAGATTAGGTTTCTACTCCCTTGATTAACTTTCTTTCTGGATTACCAAAGGTATTCCATATAGTTGACCTCCCAAGTCCATAAACCAATATTTCTTACAAGTCACAAATTTCTTATTTATTTACATTTTTTCCAGTCATAACATATTGCAAAATAAATTGAGTGAATTACTTGGAACTATGATTTTTTTTTTACATTCATATCATTATTATTTCCTCATCTGTGTGCTATCATAGATTCTATTTTGACTTCAGAACCTGCTCACTCTACAGATACCCAGATGTTTCCATATGATCATCATAAAATAGGGGAAATCATCCCCAAGAGCTCATATACATCTTTTATACAAACAGAGATTAAATCATATTTAACTGGGTGCCTGTCATATGTTATTGCAATGAACTAAATGTTGGATCATTTTATTTTTTATGCTATACATTTGTTTCTAAAATTTTTAATTGATTTCAACTTAGGATTTAATTCCACATTTAAAAAAAATATTTTCATTTAGTGTACAATATTTTCAACCATTATTTTAACACTTGACAAGGCATAGAACCATTAGTTTCTTTATAGTTTTGACTACTAGTTAAATCCATAAATATTTGTTTATTTAAGTAATGTGTAACAGACTTGTTTTACAAATACAAAGACTAATACACAGTCTGTAATATAAAGAGACAGTCCCTTTCAACAGTTAAAGACTCACTTCTTTCAAGTATGCTCTGTTTTAGATGCAAATAAATAAAATAAGAAAAGGAAGGAAATGAAATGCGTAGACAATGTGGTTCTATATTTTGAATTTACATATTTACTGTAAAACAGCCCCAAACTGGTTTCCTCAGTTATTCTCTCTGAGGACCCAGATGAACATCCTATGATTAAGTGGCTGGGTTAAATTCTTTGACCCCGGCTGAATTGTGTTGTTCCTTGTCTTATTCAGATTCCCTGGGATTCACTTTGCTCCTTTCCTCTTTACTTCTGTCCTCTTCTTTATGACTGTCACATTCAACTGTGTACACTGGCCAGGACCGGCTGTGTTAAACAGAGCTTTCTCTCTATCTTCTCCCACAGCTTTTCATTCTGCCTGTGAAACAAAGTTAACTAGACTGTTATTTTGTTATTTTTCTATACTCCTCCCAATGCTGTCATGCTCACATCACTCTTTTTTCTAAATCAAGTTAAAAATCACACGGAATGCTTAGGTCCCTGTTTTAGTCAGCTTTTCTTACTGCTATGACTAAAGGACTAGACCAGAGCAATGGTAAAGGAGAAAAAAGGTTTATTTAGGGACTCACAGTTTTAGATAGAGGTCTCAGTCCATAAGATGCTGGCTCCATTCCTCCAGGCTCAAGGTGAGGCAGGACATCATGGCGGAAGACTATGGCACAGAGAAGCACCTCACGTGGTGACCAGAAAGCAGAGGGCAAGACTCCACTCTCCAGATACAAAATATATACACCATAGCCACTCCTCCAATGAACCACTTACTTCTTCCAGCCACCTCCCACCTGCCTCCAGTTACCACTCAATTAATCCCATTAAGGATTGATGACTTCAATGATTCAAGGCTGGATGTGATCATTTCTCCTCCAAACCTTCTTTGGTGTGGAGGAGAAGTGAGCTTTAGGGGACACCACATCTAAACCACAACAGGCCAATAGAGACAGGAGATTCAGTATCATATCCTCCAAGGTCCGGTCTATGCTCAATGTTTTTAAATATCTAGAAATCTTATTTTTAGGTGTATCATTGCAGACTCAATAGCAGAGCATTCAAGTGAATAGGTCTTGGTGTTGAAAAGATAGAGTTTCAACTGCAGGTATGTCACTAACCTTGTCAACAAAGCAATCTAATAAATCCCTCAGCTCCCAAGCCCATAAATTTATATTATTTAACATACAGGATTTGGTTCCAATTATCATATTTTATTAATTCCAAGTCATATGTTTTATTTTCTTCAGATTTTCATATCTCTGAAATGAAGATGCCTTTGACAATAAATATGGGATAAAAAGCATTGGATAATAGTTTATTTCACAAAAAGTAAAACATCCTGTAATTTGAAAAATATGACAATGTAACAGGAAGCTCTATGTGCAGAGATTAAGAGTTTACTTTGAAATGATACGCTAGACAAATTTTACCTCTGCTTTTCATAGATACATGACCTTGGAAAATTGTTTTACCATTATTATCATTTTTCTAACCTGCAAAATGATTTTGATATAAACTATAAAAGCCTCATTTGTTGCTGTTGGCAGATATGGTGTGATGTTTAGAACTCTCGGATATGTAGCCAATGCTCAAGGAAATTCAGCTAGCTTTCATAAAGTGATTTAAAAATCTTTTGAATTTCAGGTGCTTCATGTTTCTTTCTTTTGTTAAACATAATTATTGTATACTACAGGGTCTCCTGAGGTTATACTGATAACATTCTCCATGAAGTTTCTTCTTCTAGATACAAAGGCCAGTGATATAACAGCAAAACATTTGTTTAAGGCTACTGTCCTTTCTGACACTTTCATTGAAAGATTTCAGAACGCTCATTGTGTTGTGAATGGTTAGAGCTAGGTCAAAAATGTATATACTTCTGATACACAAATTAGAACAGATGGTAGAACAAAAGAATGTGGTAGGAAGATTGGGGGTAGGGGGGATTGTTTTTTAGGTGGATTTCTATCCATCTGGCAGATTGGATTTCAGAAGATTTCTTTAAAAGAATTTCAAAGGAAAACCCCAGGCTCTGTAGTCCAGAAAATGCTGATTTTTCTCTACCCATACCTGAGGCTTCTTGGCCAGGTGTTGACCGTCCTATCATTTGGAGATTTGTATTCAGGGATTGGTCTTAGACCAAAGGGAACTGTGAAAAATCTATATGACTAATGGGGAGGGCATGACTTTCCAAATATTCCTAAATCTGTAATCTGTTCATATGAGTCTCCTCAACCTTTCATAATAAATTACCACACACCAAATGGCTTAAAACAACAAATGTATTGTATCACAAATCTGAAGGCCAAAAGTCTGAATCATGGCATCACCAGGACTTGCTTCTCCTGAGGACTCCAGAGGAGGGTTCTTCCTTTCCTGGTACAGCTTCTGGGAGCCTTGGTTATTTCTTGGCTTGTGGAAGCACTACTTGAATCTTATATATTCCTCTGTCTTTGCTTGGCATTTCTTTGTTATTTCTGTGTGGTTACATGATGATCTTCTTTCTTCTAAGGACATCTGTCATATAGGGTTAAGGTGTCACTCTGCTCCAGTATGACATCATTTTACCTTAACTGATTGCATTTTCAAAGACCATTTTCAAGTAGATCACATTCTGTGCTACTGGAGATGAATATTTTAAATATACCTATTTTAGGGGCCCAACCTAATCTATAATACATTTATAGAGACATATGATCTGTAGTATTTTAAAAACTATTTTGTTTTACAATTTGGTTGAAGCATCAGTTAGGCCTCTTGGATATATAGAAACTTCATAAGCCTAGCATATAGGTAAACTTCATAAGCCTAGCATATAGGTAAAATCCAAATTTACTTATTAAAAGCCCAACCCTGTGAGCAGTCCCCAAATGAAAGTGTAAAGTGCAGGTGTTTGTATACAACTCTCCCATTCCTGTAAACATGGCTTAATTTGATTACTTATGGTTAATGAAACCAACTGATGAACACAATTTAATCCAATTTTATGTTTATAATTCATTTTGCTATATTTTCTTCATTTTCTTATTAGTGCTATGATTATTTGATTACATTGGTATGCATTTCTTTTTCTTCTATTTTCCAATTTTTTTAACTTTGCCATTCCATCAATAGTTAACATTAATGATGCATTTTCCCAGGGCATATAAGTAAAATAAAATATTTTTCTCCTAATGTATGAGAACATAGTGGTTCTCTTGCCACTCCCCTCACCAAGTAAATTAAGACTTTTGGACACTTCTAGGCCTCCAAAGCCTTCTACTGTAGCCTTAGGTAATAACAATAACTGACATTATGGAATGCTTGTTGTATGTAGGCCAAGCACTGTTAGATGTACTTTAAATATATTAATACATTTAATTATTATCATACCCTATGAGATGAACTCTTTTATTATATACTCTAAAATGAAAATTTCAAGTAATCAATTTATTTTCTGCTTTTTCATTCATGAATATTCCCAAATTATAAAACAGTGAATGAAACACAGTAAGGATTCAAGAAACATGCGTAATAAATGTATTAACAATTAGATGAGGGGAATGATATGGAAGAGTGGTTATGCAATTTATCTTATTCCACTGACAACAACTAGAAGAGCCTAGACTGAACTCTACAGGCTTTTTCCTTTTGTACCAGAGATTGAACCCAGTGGCACTTAACCACTATGCCACATTCCCAGCCCCTCCCCCCCCTTTTTTTTAATCTTTGAGACAGAATCTTTCTAAGTTGCTTAGGTCCTCACTCAATTGCTGAGGCTTATTTGAAATCATGATCCTCCTTCCTCAGCCTCCCAAGCTGCTGGGATTACAGGTATACAACACCATGCCCAGCCACAGGCTTTGATCACAGAATTTATGCTGCTAATTTTCACTTTTTGAGAAGGTTCTTTGTTTTTTGCTTTCATCTCATTTCCACAAAGCAAATCCTAGGTTTACTAATAATAGTTGAAAAATTTTATTTTTCCTATTTTTAATCTCTTTGAAGACGCCATTTTTAACACATGATGTTATAAATTTCTAAAAAATGAGTCATTGTCATGATGCTTCCTAGAATACTTGGCTCTCTTGTCATTTCTCTAAATCTGAATGATCACCCTTAGCCCATACACAGTTAAAGTTTTGTGGAAATGGCTAGCTGGAGTTGCTATGGAAGGAAGGGAGTTGACATTACTACTTCCCTGACTCACCCAACTCCCTTTTAAATCATATTCAATCTGACTTTAATGCCTCCTCTGTTTTGATGTCACTTCCACAGCCACTAACAACTTCCATGTTGTTAAATATAGTAGCCCCTTCTTGCTCCCACCTTTATAAGATTTGAAGAACCATTAGCAGTTGTCAAATCCCTCTTTCTTAAAACTGTCTGCCCATTTTGTGTTTCCCAGCACCACAGTTTTCCTTCTACATCTTTAGCTCTATATTCTTAGCATGTATTGGTAAAGTCCTCATTTTATTTAATTTTAGAATTTTTCAGACTTGCTTGTGTGTGGGTCTGCTTTCCTGGTTTTATTCATATCCTCACAATAGTTGATAATGCCAACCTTGTAATGTTAACTGCCTCTTATATTGTGCCTTTAATTTCATGTAACTATTTAAATTCCTTGTCCCTGAATTTATATATATATATATATATATATATATATATATATATATATATATCTGTCTATTTGATACCATTCTAAAATTTTTCATGACAATTACAATTTCAACATATACAAAATTCAACTTTTGATTCCCATTCTTTCACACCCCACAAATCAGTTCCTCCTTTATCTTTCCAAATCACTAGATGGTCTCAGTTTTCAAAGAGCTGTGAATTGTCTGACACATAAACCATAACTTGTTTTATCAAGAAATTCTCCAAAATATTTAGCAAATCCCTTTTCTTAGCTAACTCTGATACACCAGGTTCCAAGTCTAGGTTTGCATCTCTTCTTGCATCAGCTACAAGAATCATGTGTAATTCTCTCCTGCCTTCGTGTTCCTCTCCATTCAGCAAGAAAGCAGTAGTTTAAAATCATAACTGAGGTTATGTCAGTCCCTCACTTACAAACTTTCCATTTTATCATAAACACAAATTCACATATTCAATATCGTCTCATACAACCTCATTTGTTCTCATCAAATTACATAGGGATCCTATTCTTAATTTGAACAGGATTCTATCTTTTCCTAAAGGCCCCCGTCTTGTTTCTTAGGCCATTTATGCTGTTGACTCCTACTTATTCTTCTGACATCAGCTTATGTTGAACCATATCAAGAATTACTTTGCATCTTACTTCACCCTGATCATATTACCATATTTAATCTCTTCTTTTCATCCATCATGATTTTTACTTTGTATCTGACATATGTACATTTTTCTTTTTTTCTGAATTTCTTACTAAAATAAGAGTTCAGGGACTTTGTCTTTACTGCAATATGTTCACTGCCAAACATAACAGCTAGGATATATATTTAAATGTTAGTAGAAACCATGAATAGTCTAAGGAACAAATGTAGAGCATAAATTCTCTTTTCAGGCAGGTATTGAAGCTCTTCTCTTGACACTGGATCAGCACCTAAGAGCATAGGGCTCACAACCTAGGCCCTCTACCTTGCAGGTAGAGAAAATGAGTTCCATCACATTTCCTTTTGCTATAACTGAATATCCTTAAGGGGACTTGAAGTCCCTGTGGTATCTTTTCTGCCAGATTATTTAACTCAATTCCTTCCTGTTGTACCACACACCATTCCTGATCACACCCTTGACAACACAGTGCTATCTGTGTGATATATTTCAATGTCATACATGAATATATGCAAGTACAAGTATATATACAGGGACAAAAGAAATGACTGGGAAAGTTGACCAAAGAAGAAGCCAGTGAAAAATTAATGCTAGCAGCTAGGGTTATGGCTCAGCAGTAGAGCGCTCACCTCGTAAGTGCAAAGCCCTGGGTTTGATCCTCAGCACCACATAAAATAAATAAAAAAATAAATAAATAAATAAAATCAAGTTTATTAAAAGAAAAATTAAGGCTACATTATATGATAAAGACAATCATTTTTGAAAACATATTTTTAAGTTCAAAACATTAACAAGGCTATGCTAAGATCTGAGGTGGCTAGAATGCTCTGCAGAGAGGTGTCTGAATAAACTATCAGGAATTAAAAGAGATATGTGAAGACAAAGAGCGACGCAAAGTATTTTTTGTTGACACAATTTTCAAAGGATCTACATCACTATCTTTCTTTGAAGCTGAGATTTTGGAGATAAGTTGATAATTTCTCAAAAATAATACAAGTGGTGTAAGTTGGGCAAATCCAGCAGATTTCCAAAGCTCAAATGAGACTTTTGGTAATACACTGCTGAATCATTTTTAATGCCTCCATCAGATTATATGCTTATCACCAAACAGAAACATAGATTATCATGTTGAGAACAGGCCCAATAAATTGTGGTTCCTAAATTTTCATATTAATAAACATTGAAGAGTTAATAATAATAAAAATGCAGACCATGCCACTGTTGTTATTGAGCACTATCTGTTAAAACTTTTACTGAGTACATTATAGGATTTATTCAAAACTTCTATGGAGGCCTGGGATTACATAAATTAAAGATCACATATGCTATGATTTACAAGAAGAAAAGCTGATTCAGGTGAAAACTAAGACCAACTTGCTATAACTGATTTTGAGAAATAATAATAAGAAAAGTCAAAGGAAGAGTTAAAGATCAGGTGCTGGCAGGGTGACAGACATACAAAATTGCTAGTTCAGAGATGTGACTGCAAAATAGTCTACTTACATGTCTGTGAATGAACCTTGTGGCTTCCACTGCTCTCAAATGTGTGGAAGTAAGAACAACTGTGTCATCATATTATGGTGTTTTTAATATAGGCTTTAATATTTTAGAATGCTTTCCCAACCAATTTCTTTAAAGATTAAAAATAGTTACAATCCTTATTTTATACTTCATCATGATGCCCTCTAACTTTTTTTTGTATCTGTTTGTGTTTATTATATGGTAGGTAATATAATAGTGTTTTTTCTTTCATGCTCTCCTAAGATAGGATTGAGGGATGATTAAAAGCTGGCAAATTATCTTCCTTGACCATCTGATTAAATCTAGACTTCATCCATTATACTTATTAGATGCTCACACACCTCAGGTGTGTATGCACCTACCCTGATCAATCAAGGGCCAGACATCACACAACTAGAGGCAAGAAACTGTTCAAATTAGCCAATCTACATGACTATAAAACCTAACCAACCTCACCCTGCTGATCATGCTCACCCCTCCACCCCACTGTAACATTCTAACTTATATCTCTGTACCCAGTCATAGCTTCCCATGCACTCCTGCCAGACGGCACTCTCTCTTTTGGAGATATAAGTAACAAAAAGTCTTGTCTTTCATCTATTTAAATGTCATTGATGTGACCAACCACCAAAAGAACCTTAAAAGTTTATAAAGAAGGCATACAATGCAGGATTCTGAAATTAATGTGTTTGAGAATACATCTGTGATCATTAATTCCTTAATCAAGTGGAACTCCAATTCCTGTAATAACAGACAGTTTTGAAATATGAGGACAGATGTAGTACATCTATAGAGTGGATAGTGCTTGGTGAGGAGGTGGAGAAATTTCAGGACTTGCTTTCCAAGGACCACAAGTTGGAAACTCTGTATCCCTGTTATTGTACCAACTCTGCAGTCATGGAAAGTTGGAAATTGAAGGTTGCAAATACTGGCCAGTATCTCAGGGCATCCACAATTTAGCAATACTTTCTGTGTGCAGCCCTGTTTCTGCTTAATTGTGGTCCCTGCTGACTTTACTTACTTGCTTGCAAATTACAGATACCTCTTTATAATGCCTTTTAACATATTTTATTCAATATTTTCAGGTAGCAAATTTTCTTTCTTGTAGTTACTTTTCTTTTTTAGTTAGAAAGGCATTTTAGAATACTTAGTGCACCCTATTGAGAGAATGGATGTCTGCTGATAAAATCTTAATGACTGTGTACTACAGATTAGGAGGAAAAGGAAGAACCCAGTGTTCTACAACACACAAATTAAGCCCTGTTCTAGGAAAGCAGACAGATTTGTGCAGCATTCTGTAATAAAGTTAGACTTTTGTTTCTTAAGGAAATTAGACAGAGTTAGAATGTAAAACACCAACTCCAAAGGGTAGCTAAAATGGCCCTATCATTTTTAAACTTTCTGAAAGGTGTTGTATAAAAAGCTATCTTGTCCTACATCTGCTTTTACATGTCTTTCCTAATATGTCATTTAGACTATCAATAGGACTAGGATTTACAAAACACAAAATTATTTAACAATATGTAAGTCTTCTAAAGCATATAGAAAATAAATTGCACTTAATCATTATTGAACATGAGATTCATCTCAATTTTGATGTTGGTCACCTCTAAGAGTGTATTATCCAAATCTGTTTTTGTATAGTCAGTGTTGGATTTTCTCTTCTTCTTTCCTTCAATATAAGAAAATCTATTTTGGGTTCAGCTAATTATTGCTATTTTATTATAAGCAACTTTCAAGTCTGAAACAGACTCCTTCAACACGTGAATTTGAAATACAAAAAGAAAAATATGTCTACATAAGCCAGATTAAATTGTTTCCATTGCAATAGTGGCAATAAAATGTCCTGTATGTAACACCATATTTGAGGAGCTATCTTGGTTACAAAACTCAATAAAGTGTTCTTCCCTGCCAGCTGGCATCCGTTTCTAAGAAAACCTACTTTAATGTGATGTTGTCTACACATAATCATTTTTAATGCACCCCAAAATCTACCTCTGTAACAAGCTTCATTCCTGAGCTTGTTTCATTGGAACTGTAGGCATCATAAGTAATAAAAAATTATTAGTAATGTAGACAGAGAATGAAAAAACAAAATCTGTTTTGTTTGTAAATTGTGCCCTATTTAGATAAGGTAGATATTTATGAATATTATGTTGGATTTAGGCATGATATCTAGAAAAAGAGCTGTGTAGGGACATGTGTTAGATGAAAAAATGTTTTCATCATTTAATATCTAGTCTCTCTGAATTTAACCTTTGAAATACCTTATTTGGCCCTAGTTGTGATACCAACAGTTTTGCTACTTTAAAAAATATAAGCACACTTATCTGTGTGTTGTATGAATGATATTTTAAAACAAGTGCAGATGTTCATGATTTCATGAGAGCCAACTGTTGTCATACTGTAAGGAGGTGAGCAGATCCTAAAGCATCTTCCTGTCTAATTCACCAGCTTTGTGTGCATTAACTGTTGGTCAGGTTATAATATGTGCCCTCTGAGAGGGCTCATTCCTTAGCAATTGCCAATTTATTTTAAAAATAAATAAATTTGAAAATTTCCAGAATTTCTTGAGGAGATAATTTTATATCTGAATGATTTTGTTACTATAGATATTTTTTTTCATTCTAAGATTTAAAGAAAGCCCTATATGCTGTCTCTTATACACACATACCACATATGTGCACATGTGTGATTGGCAGGATATGGTCAAAATGAAACTATATTTTATTTTTTTTATTTTATTTTTTTTTAAAGAGAGAGTGAGAAAGGAGAGAGAGAGAGAGAGAGAGAGAGAGAGAGAGAGAGAGAGAGAGAGAATTTTTTTTTAATATTTATTTTTTAGTTCTCGGCGGACACAACATCTTTGTTGGTATGTGGTGCTGAGAATCGAACCCGGGCCGCACGCATGCCAGGCGAGCGTGCTACCGCTTGAGCCACATCCCCAGCCCATGAAACTATATTTTAATTCCAGCTACCACTTGGTATTTATTCAGTGGCTGCTTCTTCCCCTGATCTTAGATGAAACTTCTTATAGATCACATGATTTTGTTGTTCATCCTCATGACTTTGAAAAACTGATAATTCTTTAAGTCACAAAAAACTATCCAACTTGAAAATTAGAAATATACAGACCCATCTAATAAATACTTAATTGAAAAAAATTCAGTTACAACTTCTCTTCCCTTTCTTTTTACAGACCTTCCATAGTCAGAACTCAATGCACCCACAGCATGAAACCATTCTCTTAATAACTAGTTTTGGGATTGCTCCTATTCTTGATTTTTTTGTATCTTAAGAATGGTTGAATTCTGCTGCCAGGGATTTTCACCAGAAATACTCTTGATGATATTGTATGCCTTGCTCCCCTTACTGTTTTTCAACTCCCTTTGCTGAATGCAGAAATCCAGAGGTACCAGTGCTTCACTCTTTAGCCTGATTTGACCATTGGTGGCCCAAGTCAAAGACCAAGGTGCCCCTACAAATGAATGATCCACACTTTTGGACACATACAGCTTACAAGAAGTGCTAGTATATCATTTATCTCCCAAATATTTTTCTGTATGTTTGCCTGCCTCTGACTCACCTAGATTATAATTTTTTTTTAAATTTTTCACATTGGAGAAACAAATCCACCCTTTCACCTAACTCCTCCAGTGGATTTAAGTTCTAATCTGGAGGCTAAGATAAACATGGGCCACTTTCCCTCTTCCTTGGACAGTTATGAGCAATTTTCCCTCTAGATTCTTCACTTTCTTGATCATTTTATACATTCCACATGGTTGACATAAGAGTCAATTAGCTTCTTCTCAGTTATCTGTTTGAAACATCTTTATGATAAATATAATGAAACACTATGTTCATCCTTCAGCTAAAACTGAGATAAGAGACATTCACTCTTAACTTTGAGTTAGATAAGGTAAAATAGTTTCTTTTGTTATGAGGTATTAAATACAAAATCACTTTCAGAAGCCCTATTTTACTTACACTTGCAAACCTGTATTAAGCTCAGTTGAATGTTTAAAGTGTTTAGCCACATCAAAAGTTTATACTCCAAGTACAAATATGTAATCCAGAATTCACTTGTGATTGACAACTTACAAATGTTTGTGAGGATTCAGATTTACAGACTGACCTGGATGGGAGGCAGTTTGTCTCTTCCTCTGTAGCAGTGCTTCTTGGATGCCACAGCACTAATTCATTCTTCAATTTGCACCAGTTAAGATATGTCGATATTTACTTAGTAGATTTTTTTTACAATAATCTAATTATTGAATATATATTTTCCCAAAACAACACGTCCTCTGGAGATTATGATAAATGTCTGGTAGATTTTATTTTTTAATGAAATTTTCTTTGGTACATCCTTTCAACTTACTAAAAAAGATACTGTAAGAATTGCCTGTAGGAAACTCATGAATTACACATATATTTGTTCTTACTATTGTTTATTCTGTACTAATTCTTTTATGAGCAATTACTGAACTATTTCTCTGGGATTTAAAAAGTAACCATGGCACTTTAAATGAGTGATATTATTATTATTATCATCATCATCATCATCATCTAATGAAAATTACAGGGAATGTATTTTGCCAGTTTTATTGTTTGCACTGTCTTCTCAAAAGCTCATAATCTGCTTTTTAGAATTTTGGTGATATGCATAGTATATATACAAGATATCAATATAATTGTTTTCTACATTAATCTCACCTTGGGGCTTATCTTATTTTCACAATTTGCTATCATTTTATCACATGAATATTTTATTACTAGATACAAATCCTTTTGGAATATAATAGGGTATAGTTTAAAATAAGCATTATACTTATTGTGGCACATCAAATTGTAATGCTAGAAATTATTAAGCTCATTTTATTTTGTATAAATCCAAATGCTCTACCATCCAGAGCATATTTTTTTCTTACAAAATAATCATAGATAAATGTATGTATAAGTTTACTTGACTCCTTTGAATCTGTTACTTTTATCATTGATAATTCTTCCAAACAACAGTACCTAACTAACAAAAAAAAAAAAAAACAGATTTTATGGAATCCAGGGACATTGAAAGTTATCTGACACCAAAAGTCTCCCCAGTATGAGTCTGCAATATGTAAAATTGTAGTGGATGCTATAGTAGATTTTTATCTTCTGATTCTATTTGAAAAATCTTTCTATGCTTAGGGAATTCCATTATCAAGAATGTGTGGCAGACACTCCGTTCTATCGAGATTTGCTTATGAAGGTGGCTGTGTAAGAGCATCCTCAATCATCCAGATGGTGCAGTGATCCATAAGGCACTGGTATCTTATGCTAAGTAGTTCTTTTTTAGAAAAAAAAATGAGTATTGTTTGTCCATCAAAATACACCCAATTCTCTGCTCTCTCGTGAATAACCTGAGAGTAACCTAATAATTTTTAAAACTAAATTTATTAAAGTAGATAAAGTTGATCATTAAAAAGAATCTTGATTGATACAGATAGAATATAACTAACCCAGACTTATCTTTTATAGATGTGAAAATATGACATAGAGATGGAACTCTGGTATCAGAAGAAAAATTGGAGAATTAGTGAGAATAGAAACGGAGCTAAGTGGAGGTAGTGGAGGTAGAACATTAGTAGAGAAAAGAGGATACAAATTTCTAGTACATAACCAAGAAGATTGGACCACAGGAGCTCCTATAACTACCACAGCTGTTTTAATTTTATCCTCTTGCTAAGGATCCATCTTTGTGTTGCCACCAAAACAGATACTCTTGCTTCCTCACATCCACGTATACTCTCAAAGTCCTCATAAGAAGAGTATAAGCTGTTACTATGTTTCATCTGGACAGAGACAAAAGCTCTATCTGGCTGTATCCCAAGTTTATAGCACAGAACTTGGCTCACAGCAGGCTGAAATACATGAATAAATGAATAACTTTAAATACATAACTGACACAGCAAATTACATTAACTCTAAGGAGTATTTTGATGAATTATCAATTAATCCAGTCTTATTTTGTACTACACATGCGCGCACACACACACACTCACCCTCTCTTTTTTTTTCAAACACACATTTAAAAAATATGAAAGGATAAAATGCTAGAGGTGTTTATGATGGTTAACTGAGGAACAAAAGACACATCTATTCTCAAATTTCTCTAGTTAAGGAAGTGGATATTTTTTCATCTTTCTTTACAAAAATAAAAGTCTTCTAAAAATGTGAAATTTAATGCCACCTAGTATCATTTATTATTCCATCTCTTGCTGCATTACCTCTAGGTTCTAGTGTAATATTTTTGAATATCTGTCTGTAGAGCTTAGGCTGCTTCAATAATTTTTTCCTTTCTCTGTAAGATTTTCTTTGGTTAATATACCTTGCAAGCACTTAATGTGGCATTTTGATTTGTTTTGAAGGTAGCTTGAGCAGTGCTTGACCTCGCAGACTTCTGTAGATCACTACTGATTTAAAGTGGCAGACTAAATACTCCACATTGGCCTGCATCAGATGTTTAATATACCAATAAAACAGAATTATTCCATAGGAAACAATTTTGTCAGTAGTTCTACAGCAGTAAACAGAATACAAATATCAGGGTATTTTTCTAAGTTACAGAGCAAATATATCAAAGAACCAAATTGTGGATCACTGAGAATTGCAATTTTATACAATATTTTGTGAGGAAAACAAAAAGCATTAGCTCTCAAACTCTTCAAAGTTGTCAAATATATCACCAACTATAAGGAATAACATTTGCTTAGAAAAATTTGCATATATTTTCAATCCCCTTTGACCACACTGCATGCCCTTTTCAGTATAATGCAGTCTATTTAAACCAAACAAAAATATCTCTCCATTGCGTCAAATCAGGAAACTACCAAGAAAGGTATATGACAAACAACCGGGTATCTTAATTTATTGCTCACATTGAAATTAAATTCTCTGGGGCTGGGGATTAGCTTAGTAGTAGAATGTGTATCTAGCCTGTGTGAGGCCCTGAGTTCTGTCCTTAGCACTGGGAGAAAACAAAGAATTATGTAAAGATGGTAGATGGGGACATTTCTCCTTCCAAACTTGTAATATTATTCCTTCTTCTGCTTAATGTCTTTTCTTCAAAGTTAATTCATATAATTTAACACAAAAAATGAATTCAGGTGAACAAAACATTTTAACTATATCATGAAGAAATTATGAAATGTAACTGACTATATTATAGCTTTGCGGCAGTCTGGCTGGGCACAAAAACACGAGCCACTCACAGCCTTGTAGAGTCAAACAGCAATTCTTTATTCTCGAACTGTCACCGGCACTCTACACGCATGTTCTGGGGAAAATCCACCAGCACTCTATACGCACGTTCTGGGAGAATCCACACTTCCACTGGGCTCTGCATCCCAAAATACTCTCTGAATCCCGCGAGAACTCATTGAGAACTCAAGGAGAGGCTGGGCGCCTGAGGAAGCAGGATACGCCCTATTCCCAGCAGGGTCCACCTTAAACCTGGAACCGCCCTAAACCCAAGGAGCGCCCTAAACCCTGATCCTGATCTGCCCTGGTCCTTGAGCAAGGTCAACTTTTATGCAATGTCACTGCAAATGACCTGGGTGCAAGGCAAGCCCATTTCCACAATGGAGAGTCCTCCCTCTAAGCAACATGGGGTAGGCTGACAAGGAAATTGCCATGTGTCATTCTTACTTAGCTATGGCTCTCAACATAGCTTATTCACATTAATACTTTACATTCAAAAATATTGAAATATTATTTAGCTCTTGATTATCATTCCCTTTGGTTATGCTCCTTTTTCTATCTTCTGTATCTTTTTTTCAAGTAATTCCATTTCTTGTTTTTTTTGTGATTCTAAGTTTGATAATATGTCCATTCTTACATATTTTCTTAAATTTCATTAAGTCCACTTAATTTCAGGTCAGTGTTTACCATTATAATTTTTCCTTTGTAATTATTTTATTTTATAACTTCCTTGAGATACAAAAAGCACTCTTGTTAGAAGCATAGCTCCTTTCTATTGAAATAGTTGGTAGAAACGGTACTTCTCCAGATGGGGGACCCTCTATATGTGCTCTCACTGCAGTAGCTATACAGAGTCTATGAATTTTCTCTTAGTGATACCCCTCCATCTACACCACATCCATTAATTCTACAAACATGCACTGCATTCCTGTTGACCAAATAATCTTAATTGAGATGAATACACATGCCTGGCTTTATTACTATTACTTGATTTCTTAACTGTTTTTCCTATGACTCTTAGCTCCTTGAGTCTATGGGCCATGCTTTTTTTTTCCTCTTTTCATTACCAAGGCTATAATCTAAAAAGCCATCTGAAAGAAAGTCTTTGTGCATTATAGATTTTCATGGGAGAAGTATATCACATTAGGAATTATCTGATTTCTATAATATTTATCACAATACCATAGTATACCAAGAGTTTTCTATTCAAATTTATTCCTGTAAAAATATGTGAAGGAAGGAGTCAACATATGTGGGCCTGAGGAACAGATGCAGTGATATAATGGAGATCAAATGATCACGTTTAATGTTTTTCCAAATTCTATCTTCCATCAGTATACACTTCATTTTTTTCTGTTCTTAGATTCTAATTACCTTGCCATTATTTGTGATATGCCTTTCAGTCTGTGTTCAGGTATGCATAAGTCTGTATTTGTCCTTAAATACAAACCTCATAACAGATAATTTGTGAAGCATAATTTTGTTAAATAACTTGAGCAAGCTCAAGCAGCATACTACAGAACAAAAATGACCACCATCCTCCCATCCTTGAATGCACAACTCTTTAATATCACTTTGCCATTCATCACTTCAACAAAAAAGCCTATTTCTCAACTCCTTGCATCTGGACAATTTGTGGTGCTTCATTCAATGAGACTTTAGTAATTGTGACATAAACAGTCTTGAAAAGCACTTGTGCATTGGTACTTACTTTCTTTCTGCTACTTGGAATTCTGGCATTGTTCTTATAAGGAAAAAAGTATTTTAGTTTATTAGAGCTTAGAAGACTACATATATAATCATAAAAATCACATTAATACTATAGATATACTGATCTGAGTATATAGATATATAGAGATACAAATATACAGACCTGAGTCATCCCACCTAGAGCCCTGAATGGCATGCAGTCTGTTTACAGCTGGACATGTGAGTGAGGTCATTCTCAATCCTCAAAACATATTCAAGATTAGGAAGCACTGCTTAGTAAAGTCACAAATTTCTAAGAAATTAAATGTTATTTGCCTTACACAAGTAAGAGTTGCTGTTTTAAGACATTTTCCTCATAAAAGTAAATGAATTTAGGTACTAAAGTACAAATACAAGAATTTAGCAAAAACAATCACCATTTACATTAATCAGTCTTATGCTACTGGCTCATTTACTGTATTAGAATTTTTGTGAGCATTTTCCAACACCATTTAGCTCTGAGTTGAAAGTTAAGATTTATTATGAAGTTTAGTCCAAAAAAGAAATAGATGTTATAAAAAAATGCTTTTAGTAATGTATAACCTTTGAAAGCTTTCTCTGTCTTTTAGATAAATTTTGAAATATCTTTGAAAAAGAATGGAGATAAAGGATGGTAGGTGACTTTTTTTTCCTCAGACACCAAGGATATTGCTTATTGATATTTCAATATTATTTTAACTATATAGAAACTTAAAATAAAAATTATGATTTCAAAAACACTTATTTAGTCCTTTCCACACAATAACCAAGCTCTGTACTGATATATATTCTATCTATTTAATGTTTACAGGACTTATCACATATAATGTACCCATAAAAAT
The DNA here is from genome assembly GCF_045843805.1 of Urocitellus parryii. Taxonomy (NCBI): domain Eukaryota; kingdom Metazoa; phylum Chordata; class Mammalia; order Rodentia; family Sciuridae; genus Urocitellus; species Urocitellus parryii. The sequence continues at coordinate 2,210,595 of NW_027554049.1, read as the reverse complement.
GCAGATTAAGTAATTTATTGAAAGCCATGCTGTCATTAGGTAGCACAGCTAGAGTTTCTATTGTTTCTACTTATTTCAAAACCTATGGTTTAACTATAATGTATCATGGCTCCTTATAACCCCAGATTCAAAACATGATTATTTATGGTATATTTGCTATTAAGTACATTCTAAGAAAAACCATGAATGCCTTTCCATCTTTTAAGACTATAATGGAAAAATTACATTTTTTAGGACAAGTTATTTTAATTATTGAGGCTCAGAAAACTAGCATAACATTTAGTATAAAATAAATTAGGCATCAAAAACACTAGAGTGAAAAGGAAAATGGATGACGAATGGAAAGTCCCCAAACCAGAGGTTGACATTTACAGTCTCTGTATCCATTCTTCCTTGCTTTGTAGACATCCTTTTTTGGCTTATTTGGGTTTCATCCAATAAGCTTTACATTAACAAATTAGCATGTCTATAGCAATGAACATGTATTAAATGTGTTAGTGTTACATTATTTTCACAACTATAGGGAAATGAGCTGGAAAAGAAGAAAAACAATACACAGATTAAAAGTTTGTCTGAGATTACTTATAAGTAAATATTAGTTCTTAAACTTAAGTAACTCCTTGGGAACAAATAAACGTTTCTCTTATTCTTTTCAGAAGGAACATTTTGGGAAGAGTTCTCAGGGTGTGTTGACTTTGAAATACCTTATATAGCCAGCAAAACATGTTTCACAACTGTTCTGTTTTCTTTATTATTAGTATGTTTTTAGTTTTATTCTGAATCTCTGAATTATACTCTCCTATGTAGTAAGAATATCAGACAATGACCTTGTAGACTTAAAATTATACATGGAATGTTTCTGATAAGATACAGCCTTTCAAAATGTAGTTATCATGATCAATAACCCACCTTTGGAAAAAAGAAAACTGTTTGTACTTAAACTTTTTTAGAATAAATGTGAGTTAACCAGCACTCCTTAGCATAGAGAAGAAACAGAGCAAGACTTTGCTTAGACAAATGTATACTTCTAGCATCTTCAGAACATATCCATTTTTATTTGCTTTATAAAATTTTCATGGACTTTATCTTTTAAAAGGAAGGTTATGATTCTGCATGTTCAAAATCACTATGGGATTTACTTGGGATGTGGGAGTGGTTATGCTCCTATAATCATAGGTTAAAATTCATTTTACAATTAGTACAAATATAGCATGACTAAATCTAATTTTTAGCTGAGGTTTTAAAGTAAATTAAGTGATTAGAATCATATTTGAAATAAATTATCCAATTTTATTAATCTAAAAAGTATTTATAAATTTGATAATTCATCTATTGTTCAAAAAATCATCTCTAAACTTTTAAGTGTTTAATTTTACTGAAAGTTTCACTGTTTTCATTAGTGTCATTTTACCCAATTTACTGACTGACTTATGCAGTCCCATGCTGATGAAATATAAAAAAACTCTTTCAATTCAATGCCATCCCATTTATTGATTCTTGGTTTTATTTCTTGTCCTTTAAGAGTCTTATGAATGTCTATGCCTGGCACCAATATGTTGGAGTGTAGACACTATTTTCTTCTAGCAATCGCACTGTTTCTGGTCTAATTCCTAGGTTTTTAATGCAGGGTGAAATATAGGTATCAAGTTTCATTTTTCTGTATATGAATATCCAGCTTTCCAAGCTCCACTTGGTTTAAAGGGCATCTTTTCTCTAATGTATGTTTTTTGGCTCCTTTGTTGAGTATATGATAGCTTCATCTATGTGGATTTGTCTCTGTATCTTCCATTGTATTCAATTAGTCTTTCATGTCTGTTTCACTGCAATTACCATGATTTGTTTGTTACTAACGTTCTGTAGTATAATTTGACGTCTCATATCGTGAACCCCCTGCATTACTCTTCTTGCTTAGGATTGCTTTGACTATTCTGGGTCTCTTCTTTGAATTAATTTTAAAACTGTTTTTTTCCAGTTCTTTGAAGAATGTCATTGATATTTTCATATGTGTTTCATTGAATCTGCATAATACTTTTGATAGTTTGACCATTTTGACAATATTAATTCTATTATCCAAGAACATGGGAGGAGGTCTTTCCATCTTCTCAAGATTTTGTCAATTTCTTTCTTGTAGTGTTCTATAATTATCATTATACTGGTCTTTTACCTCTTATGTATATTTATTCCCAGGTATTTAATCTTATTTTTTAGGCTATTGTGAATGAGATAGTTTTTCTGATTTATTTCTCAGTGATTCATTACTGCAGTATAGGAAATGAAATGATTGATGTATGTTGATCTTGTATTCAGTTACTGTGCTAAATTTGTTTATTAGCTCTAGAAGTCTTTTGATTGCATCAAATTAGAAATCTTCTGCATAGCAAAGTAAATAAAAGCATGAAGAGAGAGTCTACAGAATGGGAGAAGATCTTTGCCAGCAGCTCCTCATATATAAAAACTATAGATATAATCACATACACATGCCAAAAAACCAAGTAATACACTTAATAAATGGGCAAAAGAAATAGACACTTCTCCAAATAAGAAATATACATGGTCAAAAAATATATTAAAAGAATTTAAAACATCCCAAGTAATCAGGGAAATTCAAATTAAAACTATATTTTAAGTGCATACTTTGTTTCTCTGTGTCAGTTCTCTTGTAGTTTTCAAACACATCTCCATACTATACTTATCTTTATTTGAGTGGATTCTAGTCCTTGCAATAAAATATTTGCTGAAAAACGCTTGGGAAGACAAGAGTTTATTTAGTTAGAGTTCAATTTTGGAAATCATGTATTCACTATGCCCAATAGGAAAAGCCTTTTCTGAAATTTTTACCTGGATTCTGTTCTTCCTTATTTCTCAAAAAACTTGTGGTACTGCAAGTATGAGAGAGAAATGAAGGGTAGCTGCCAGGGTCCTCAGGAATTGCAGTCTGAGGGATAGAGATTGCTTTGATTTTTTTTCTACTTTTACCTTTTATTATAAACTGAATTTCTTTCATGCTTCATAATTTTTCTGGAAGATTTATCTTTCAGAGAATTTATTTGAATCCAAATAATATTTTTTCATCATTACTGACTTTTAAAATTTCTATGATTTTGCTCATCTAGGATTCAGTGTTGACCTAGGTGTTTCTTATAAAAGCATAGTACTCTTTGCCATCTGTGCCTGTTTTTTCAGATACATACACTCTTGAAACCATGGGTTTATTATTTGAATACTCTCCCTGTTACCAGGAATTTGTACATTTTTTCCAAAAATCTATATAGTTTAGTCCAACAACTATTCATATTCATATCCTATCTATTTTAGAAGGTTTGATATAAAAAAATCATTAGATAACTGCATGTGAAATCATATTAACAACTATGTCCGCAAAACAAAGGCAAAATATCTCTGAAAAGAGTTTTGCATGAATAAAGTTGGGTCTATCTTTTTACAAATAAAAGTTGTTATTAACTATTTGTCATTAAGAATTAGAAATCAAACTATAAAAAAATTTGCAAATGCTAGAAGTATGTTAAAGAAAAATAGTTCCGATACATAATCCAAAGTCAAGTGATGATTTTTTCCCCAAATACTCTGGTATTTCTTATTATTTTACTGTTTTGCTTTCAGTAGAAAAGTATATCATGGCAACTGGATTTTAATGGTCATAAAGGATCCTTAACTGTTTTACGTTACATTTTTTTGGTGGGGGGGGGCTTAAGATTAAATATTTCCCTTTAACCTACTTTTAATTATCTTCTGATACCCTGTAACTAATCATATAGAATATTTTCATGGTCAGAGTAAAAGGAAATGCTATATGTCTTTAAGGTATTTACCATAGTAAACCTCCTGTGGGAAGAATGTGTGTGCATACCTTCACCTGTTCATGGGTTTTAACCCATCTGGGCCCATGGGTTCAGTGATCTTCTCTATCTCTACTCTCTTTGGTACTATTTTGTTATAGTAATAATATTCAATATTAGACAACATTAGACAAAATGAATATCTCCAAAACAGTCAATAGTAGAGATTTAATGATGAAATAATTTTTGTTTTAATAAATACTAGATGCTTGAGATAAATGTAGAATACTAAAAACCCAGGTATTGAGTATTTTTTGTCTTTTTTTTGTCAAATCATCAGAAGAAAGAAATACATTTGTTCTCATACTAGTTTTAGACAAGTTGGATTTCTCTAAATAATCCAAGTGAAAGGATTTGAAGTACAAGGAATATAAAAAATATATAAAGGTGAACAAGGGAGAAATTTTGCATAAATCTTGACAAGAAGGGGATATTGCTTCAATGATGTACACAGAATTTTTGAGAAACAAACATGTTATAAGTCTGTTTTAAAAATCATTTGGCAATATTCTTTACTGGGTTAAATGACAACTAGTCTCTGTTTTTTTTTAGTGAAAACATTTATGATAGTTAAGTATTCATATAACTACTTTCTTTTGTGTCAGCAATGCTATAGTTATGAGAAATAAGGAAAAGTTAAAGTTTGTTAATGAGTCACATTTAGAAGTCATACATTAAAAAAATAAAAAAGAAAAAAAAAACAAGAAACAAAATTATGGGTAGATGAGCTTCCCCGTGCCCTATAGGCATGCCAGATTTGAAAGACTTTTACTTGGAATTAGTAAAATTATTTTTTTACTTAATTGGAATTAGTAAAATTAATTTTACTTGAAAGACTTTTACTTGGTTTCTCCCAGTCCCACCATCCCTTGAAAATAAATGAATGCTATTATTATTCACCTCTTTACTTTATGTGAATAACAGATCAAAATTCATAGAGTCATGGCTGAGTAGAGCTCTTGGTTTGGATATTTAAGGTATTTATACCCTAAGAATAAAGCACACACAGGCATGTCTAGAGGGCTCCTGGAATGTCACCATCAAGTATCACTTCACATTAGGGGACTGTGGAACATATTAATATCAAATTAAACTTTAAGATAGACAAATATTGGCTTAGGAAAATGCTTTAGAGTGTGGAAGATATGATTACTCCAAATACAGTTTACAACCCATTTCAGATTGTCCTCTGGTCTATAGTCACACAAAGAAAAGGAAGAGATGTTTACATTGACATGAATATAAAAAATTTAGTGTCAACTTATAAATTAGATTTTATGTGAGGAAGCATAGTATAACATCTGAAATATGGTAAGTGATAATGCCTAAAAAGAAAACAAAAACAAAAACAAAAATGCTGTCTAGAAAAGCCTATGAGACTGAAAACCCAAGGCAGAATCAGTTTATGTGCATCAGCACTGAATTAATAATGTCTCTGGATATGGCAGAAATAGTTCAAGGAAACTACTTTTACAAGTTTCACATTGGTTTCTGAGAGGAACTGAAACTTTGATGCAGGTCTCAGTGGCGGTAGAAATCATACTTCAGCCTGACAGTTGACACTGTGTTGGGACCCAGATCAAGGTGCAGACATTATAATAACATGTAATAGCAGAAAAAAAAATAAAGAACTTTAGTGCAAATAAGAAGGTGCTTAAGGTCTTCTAGATCTTCTGTTTTGGAAGAGCTAGAATCAATCTCTTCCCACTACTGAGTGAATATGGGATTACCTTATCAGGATGTTAACTTTACTCCTGCTTTTGCTTCAAGCAGCAAAAGTTACTTTATGTGTTTAAAGCAAAGGATTCTAAACAATATTTCTATATTGGAAGTACTATTGTGTGATTCCACCAAAGGTTTTTGGTCCATGTGTTGTTACAACACATTATGTATGTTGTGCTGACAGGTAACAGACAAGCCTACACACATCAATATGTACCTATGTTTTTTTTTTTAAAGAGAGGAGGGAGAGAGAGAGAGAGAGAGAGAGAGAGAGAGAGAGAGAGAATTTTTAATATATTTATTTATTTATTTATTTATTTTAGTTCTCCGCAGACACAACATCTTTGTTGGTATGTGGTGCTGAGGATCGAACCCGGGCCGCATGCATGCCAGGCGAGCACGCTACCGCTTGAGCCACATCCCCAGCCCTGTACCTATGTTCTATAGCCAGAATATGAAAGGATTGAAGACACTAAAATGAAACTACCTTCAAGTCCTATCAGAATACTAGAATCCTGTTTCATTTTTATTATTTTTTTTCCTTCTTTTCTTTTTTTTCTTTCTTTTTTTTTTTTCTCTTTCTGACCTGGTCTATAATTGCAAATTGGATTAAAGATTCCCAATACATTCAGAGTATTGGTGAATTATAGTAGGTTTTTTTTGTTTTTGTTAAACATGAGGGTTATCATTTAATTAGTACTTTTTAACCACTATATAAAAGAACTAACAACTCTCAAACTAATTATTAGAGTTAATAAAGAACGGGAGATTCTATATAGTAAGTTAAAAGTATATCCTTTGAAGAAAGGAAGTATACATTTCATTCTGAATGATATTTAGAGATAGATGATTTTGAGGATCATACATTTAGTGGATGAGGGCTGCTCTGGGCTTGCTAGCAATTGTGCCCTGAGGTCATAGCATTGCAGATACATCTTGGAGATCATAGCTACTAATTGAATTGTGCCGCCTTGTCAGTTACCTGTCAGCACAACATACATAATGTGTTATATAACAATACATGGACCAAAAGCCTTTGGTGGAATAGAATAATAGTACTTCAAATATAGAACAAATAGTTCAGCATTTTTTTTTTTTTTTGCTACAAACATTTAAAGAAACTTTTGTTGTTAGGAGAAAAAGTGGGGAGAAACATTAGCATCCTAAGGGCTTAATTCTGTATGAACAAAAAGATGACATAAAAAGCAGTCTTAAAATTTTATTAAAAGGGATCATACTGAGCATGGGGGAGCAAAAGGATATTCAGAGTAGGTAATAAATAATTGGGTTATCTAGGAAAGTTGAGAGCTGGTTTAAAAGGCAAAGAACTAAAATGCTAATATCTTCAGGACCCTTTCCCCACCCCCTCAACTTGTTGCCAAGGTTACCTGGTCTACAGAGAACTGTTCCTCCCAACAAGAAGTTGTTAATGAATGAATGCCTCCTGGTCTGCTCCCTTCCTGCCTGTATCCCTGGGTGGCTTCATTCTCACAGTTGGATCACTCCACCTTTTGGTCACTAGTCACATTGGCAAAATAAGGGGAAAAGGGGTAATGAGAACAAAGGAAATCTAAAACCTGTAAAAGGGGCAGGACACCCCCACTTCCTCAGACACCCAGCTCTGGGGCCCTTTCTCTTTAAAGCAGTCTATCTCCATTTTATCCTGCAAATAAAATTTGCTTTCTACTCTTGCCTTGGCATTTCTTGGATGTTCACTTTTCAAATGGGGAAATGGGACTCAGCCTGATACTCATCACTGGTAACAATAGTTCTCTGAAGGAAAAAAACATACTGATATTTTTTCTTTTTAATAAAATTGACCAGGGGAGTGTTATATTTATTATGTGGGTTGTAATTTCCTTTATTAAAATGAATAGGAAATTTTTTGCCACATTTATTATTTAACTATAGTTTTATTTCCAGTATAAACAAGAAGACATTGCATGATAGACACGTATTCTGTTTTTTTAACTTTATAGGAGACATCTAGTCTTTTTTGCCCCATGTCATGAATTACATTGCCCAAACTTATATGAGTATCGCACAGGCAAGAGAACATCCCCAGACTCCATCATTCCTTTTCTCCAGAGATCTGTCTCCTCTCATAGGGATAGATGAAAACTATAATTAAGAAGGGGCTTCTATAAACTGTCCCTGCCGTCATCAAGGCCAATACTGAGTTAGTGCTGCTACTACTGAATCTGTGGCCATTTGATTATCATTTGAACTGTGATCAGTCTCATTTGCCTACTATCTTCTTGGTAGTGTACTATATTCATCACACAGACATAATTTCTCCTATAATTTACTCAATTGGTGTGTAATTCCCTTTTCCTATATTTCAGCTACATATCTATCTTAATCTACAGACTGACTTTCCACATTAGAATACAGCAATCACTTATGCTTCAATCTAAAACTAACATCTTGCCATTGTTTTAGAACAAATTTACCCTTTTCTAATTATTCTAGCACTTTCATCCTTCTCTCTTACATCATCGTTATTCTCTCTAATGTATGATCTCCATCAATGTACAGCAATGCTATTTTGTCTACTCTCTTTAAAAAAAAATACTTTTGGAAGGTAAGGGTCAAGAGGGATGTGTAGAGAAGGTTACTTTCCAAGCTGCTCCATGATATGAGACTAGGAAAGCCTACTAACAGCTTATTTTTGGAGTCAGTGAAAAAATAAATTCTGGGCTCTCAGGGAAACCTAAGGACCAAGAAGCTTGGATAGACTAAAATTTAAAAAAAAACAAATAAAGAAAATAAAGAAAAAACTCACCTCAGCACCAGCAACCAATGCAGATCCATTGAGGGAAGATCAAAAAGAGAGACTAAGAGAGCCTGTATTTCACGTGGCATCGAAGTGTGTTTTGAAGTGAAAAGGACAGTGATCAGGGACATTGTCCAGCTGATCTGGTGGGTGAGCTGCACTTTGTTTTTGTGTGAAAAGAACTCCACACATCTTCTGGTAGGGCATAGAGAGCCTGGACAGCCACCATCTTTTCTCCCCACTGCACTACATTGGCCTACAGGTGTGGGTCCAAATCGGGCTCTTAGACCTGTGTAATTAAAGCTGCATCCAAAAATCTGACCTGGCAGAGATCCACCTTGAGACCCTGAGTGTGATTAGAAAAACAGGTGAAATTTAGGAGTGGAAAGTGTTACACCCATAGGAATTTGAGATTCTCAGACCCAAATGATCCTGGGTGTCTCTCACTCTTTGAGCCTTACAGTTCATAGGACCAGCTGGGGACAATTGGGAACTTGATGGGGCAGGGAATGGGGAGGAGTGAATGTGTGCTTTGGGATTGTGCTCAGGTGACTGAGATACAGGATCTGGGGAAGGTGGAGAGTGGCCAAGGACTGGCTCCTCTGTCACTTGAGTGGAATCTAGAGGAGATTCCAGCAGTATAGACACCCAAAGTGAACTGGATGCAGCTGGGTTCAGGAGCTATGCTGATTTAAAAGCTTCACCAAACATAATTCCACAAAGCAGTAGGGGGTCTAGCTAGACCCAAACCCTCCTATGGGAGCTTCACCTCTGGGAACACCTTTCACAGAACTCTAGAGCAACCTCTCTCTATTGGTGGAGTGTCTACACTGTAACCTGCCCCACATCATACTGCTGAGAAAGGAAGCTGAGAACTGGTAACCTGACTAGCTCCACAAAAAGAAGAAGAAGAAGAAGAAGAAGAAGAAGAAGAAGAAGAAGAAGAAGAAGAAGAAGAAGAAGAAGAAGAAGAATTGACAGCCCACAACTACTACTCTTGCATGCAATACATACCTCAAGAAAAAATGGAAAGAAAGACAATTGGGAACTGACAAACTATATATAATATGGATACCGCTGGTTACCAGTTATCTTCATGAGTCCTGCTTCCCAAATACGGAAGTACGACCAGAGAAGCATGTCAAGGCTAGAGTAGACCAGAAAGCAAGAAGCTTTATTTAAAGGATAGTAGAACAGACTTCTCCTGGGTAGAAGAAGGGGACCCAAAAGGCAGAATTCATGGGATGAGGAAGTCCCATTCCTTTTTGTAAGGTTGGCCTTAGACCTTAGCGTAAGTAACTCCATTTAGAAACTTCAGTTGGAAACCTGCGGTCTCACCAGACACACTTACAGAGCCCTTCATTATGGCCCTCAGGCACAAACAACTCATTTCTTACTCTGAAAAACTCGAGAGTGAAGCCTTTGGCATGTTGCCCTTGCCCTGATAAGAGCGAGAAGAAAAAAAAAGTGAAAAGCAAGAGAATGGGTGGGGGGGAACAGGACCACCAGACCAGATGCTTTAACTCCAAGATGAATGACATCACTGAGAAATCTGGTGGCAACTGTTCAGGATTGAAAGAGTGGTCAGAAGTCCCAAAATTTAGTATAAATGATGGAGCACATAAACAGACATTCAGCCAGCCAGCACTGATGCAAACAAGCCTGAGAGCTTGATGAGGACCTGGACTAATGTCCCAACTTTTCTCATCTGCCTGATCCTCTGCGTTGTTCTCAATGCTCTCAAACTATAGCAGCCTCTTGACTCTGGCGAGAAAAGTACTTCTCCCTATGCCCACCTCCTCAGCCAGTCATCAGCTCCACTCCAGGAGAAGCCTGCCTTGGTTCCTTATCTGATCACCATGGTCTGAATGAATATGCATCTGCTGGACTTAGAGTCTAAGCCTTGAGACTTTTGATCTGACACTTCTGGAAGACTCGTTAAAATAGATTGCTAGAACAGGCACAGTGATGCACACCTATAATTCCAGTAACCTCAGAGGACAAGGCAAGAGGATTGCAAGTTCAAGTTCAGCCTCAGTAACTTAGTGAAGCATTAGCAACTTAGCGAGAATCTGTCTTAAAAGAAAATAAAAATAAAAAGTCTTGGGGATGTAGCTTTGATAAAATGCTCCTTTGTTCAATCAACAATACCAAAAAAAATAGATAGATGGGCCCCATCTCCTTCTGGAGTAAAGTCTGATAATTTGCAGATGTTGCTGGTCCAGGTACCATGTTTTGAGAACCATTACAATTGAGAGTGTGTATGAGGATATGACAAAAATTACCTTATTGTCTTCAACTTACTGTCTTTGTCTGTCACAGGTTGGGCCTATGTTCAAGAATTTGTTTTTTCTAAAAAAAAATTCTCTTGTGGAATGTGATGGACATCATTATCCAAAGTACATGTATGAAGACACGAATTGGGTGTCAACATACTTTATATGCAACCAGAGATATGAAAAATTGTGGAATATATGTGTAATAAAAGAATTGTAATGCAAAAAAAAAACAGAGTACAGGAATGAAGATATGAATTGGCGTGAGCATACTTTATATACAAAGATATGAAAAATTGTGCTCTGTATGTGTAATGCATTATAATGCACTCTGCTGTTGTGTATTTAAAAAATAAAATCAATTAAAAAAATTCTCTCTCAGCTACCTCAGTAAGTTCCACAGTTTAACAAAGCAAACTCACAGGAAAGGAAGGACTAATTGTTCCACTTCCTCTTGAGGTAAAAAGTGTGTGTACATTACAGCTCAGTCATTTTAAATAGCAGAGTTCAGAGGGCTCTCAGGTCTTTATGAAGCCACCCAAGTCACACAGAGATGCTGCTATGTCCCTACTCTGAAAACAGTCCCATTGTAGAGTGTTTCATAAATGCAGAAGCTGAGACCTCTAAATTGGCTGGGAAGCTGGTCATGCTGAGACAAATAACTTGGGTAAAACCCAGATTAGAGTGAGAAAGAAAAAAAAAAGATGTCTTTAACCAATATCATCGAACAACATATGTTAAGTTTAATTGGTTCAGAAGTGAGTACAGGGTTCTAAATATGCAGAGAACATGTTGTATTTTGAAACTCCAGGAGAACTTAGAAACTGAACAATGATGAAAGGAACCCTCCAGAGACTCTTAAGATACTCTCATGGTAGATTAAAATGTGTGTGTGTGTGTGTGTGTGTGTGTGTGTGTGTATGTGTGTGTAATTTCTATCATAAATTATGGCAACCACAGAACAAATATTTTTGAAAGAGAAAAGAGAAGAGAAAAAACTCTCTACCTCTTTTGTGTAACTGTGAATAAGATTTCCTTCCATATGTTTTGAAGAGTGTGCTTAGATTTAAATGCAAATCTGAAGCTTGTGTAACTAGCCTAGTGAAGCAGGGTTTTTGGAGACAGGCAAACTTGGCTTCAAATCCTCAGTCTAGACATTTCCATCCCCCAGCTCTGCATCTGTTGAATGGAGATGATAAACCTGGTTTGTCTCTGGATGGATTCAGTGACATGCTCACCGTGTGCTCAACACAGGGCTCAGCATAATGTAAACACTCAGGAAACGGTAGCATCCTTTTCTGTTTTCCTTGAAAGACTTGTCAACCTTCCACAATCCGAATAATTGGAATGTTCTTTATAAAACTAGGCCAGAAGTATGCCTAGTTCTATTCTATGCAGCTGGCAGAATTTTAACCCACAAATTCATGGATGGTTCAGGAGCTGCTTTCAAGAAGATGTGTGTGACTGGCCTATCCAGAGCTTGTGTTACCTGGGTTTTCCTCAGAGATGAAACCCTTCAAAGAGGAGTCAGTCAAAGTAAATGAGTGGCCTTTCGTGCTCCTGCAAGTGAGAGGATGGTTCTGTTGTTTTTAGCTAGGCTGTGTGGGTTTGTTCTAACACCACAGATTACAACCTCACCACTGTGGGCCGCTCAAAAAGCCATTTTGGTAGTCTAGATGGAAGGTTACTAGGGAGATGGGTGACAGATTTTGACTCTTGAAGATAGTTACAGATAACAATAGGCAGAATACCAATTAGTTCATCAACTTCTTTAATCCGAGGAAATTGTTTTATACATTCTCTTATATTGTTCCTAAGGAAAATTGGTAAACTACCAAGAAGGACAAATATAAAAGCCCTTTGACCTAGCAATTCTAATTCTAGGACTTTATTCCACAGAGATATTTATGCATGTGTGAACTAACCTATGCACTTCTTTCTGAACACTATTTTTTTTAATTTGTTATTTTTAGATATACATGACAGTAGAATGTATTTTGATATATTATGATGTGGAGTTATCATGCTTCTGTATTCTTATATAAACTTAGGAATGTTATGTCCCATTCATTCTAATGTCTTTCCTATTTTCATCCCCCTCCCTTCCCTTAATTCCCCTTTGTCTAATCCAATGAACTTCATTCTTCCCTCCCTCCCTACATTATTGTGTGTTAGCATTCCCATATCGGAAAGAATGTTGGACCTTTAATTTTTTGGGATTGGCTTATTTCACTTAGCATAATAGTCTCCAGATCCATCCATTTACCAGCAAATGCCATAATTTCATTCTTCTTTATGGCTGAGTAATATTTCATTGTGTATCTATACCATGTTTTCTTTATCCATTCATCTGTTGAAAGGCACCTAAGTTGGTTCCATAGCTTAGCTATTGTGAATTGAGCTGCTGTAAACATCGATGTTGCTGTGTCATTATATTAGGCTGATTCTAAGTCCTTTGGGTATATGTCTTGGAGTAGAATAACTGGGTCAAATGGTGGTTCCATTCCAAGTTTTCTGAGGAATCTCCATACGGTTTTACAGAGTGGTTGCACCAATTTGCAGTCTCTGGACGCTATTTGTGCTGGTGGAAAGTTGCATGTAAAAAAAGACTAAAAAAGTATTGCTCACCTGTGTAACAGAACATGTAGGCAGCTGTGGAAAAAAAAAAAACGAGGCCACTGAAAGCCCTCATGAAAAAGGCAAATTGCAAGTCACTAGGAAAAGGATAAACAAATTATAGCATATAATGGAAGACTCTTCTGTAATGAAAAAGGAACTAGTGGTGACACTGCAGCATAGAATACTTTCAAATACTATGTGCCCATTCTTTTTTAAATGGGAGAAAGATTCTATAAATGTATTTGCTTGTGTACCAGCTAATTATTACCTGGATTGTTGATGGGAAGGGAACTATATAGCTGGCAGACAAGAGTAGGAGAAAAACATTTTACAGTGTTCTTAATGATACTTAATGTTCTTGTTGATACTTCTACATTTGGAAATGCAAAATGTGTTATGTACTAGAATAAAAATGGAATACCCTACAGGTTGGGGGCATAGCTTATTGATAGAGCACTTGCCTGGTAGATATGAGGTTCTGGTGTTGTGCAAAAAAAATAGCTTTTACCTATACCTATGTTTGGATATTACATACAGTTTTTCTCTCTTGGTATTTTCTTTTGATGCTTTACCCAGTTTTATAAAAGTTGATTTAGCCTATATGCATATGTAGAAGATTATATTTAAAATTTATATCTTTTTGTATATTTCAAACCCGACATTGTCATCATTTTTATATTCCTAATCATACAGCTTTTATCATTTGAGTTTACCCCTTTGGTATATTTTATTGCTTTCAGAATTTCTGTGATTCCATCTGGGATAATTCATCTTCTGTCCAAAAGTAAGACCCAGCCTTGCTAACTAATGGACTAGAACTCAAATATTCTTAATATTCTTTTAATATGGCTCTGTGAGTATTAAATTCTCTGGTTTTTGTTTGTATGACCAAGTCTTTATTTCTTCTTTACTTATGAAGGATATTTTCACTGGCTAGAAAATTCTAGATTGGTATTTTTTTCTGTCAGTGCTTTGAAAATATCATTGCATTTGTTTTTTGGATTTCACTTTTTTGATTGAAAAGTCGATGATCAGTGTTACCATTACACTTTGAGGTTAATGTCTTTTCCCTGAATGTTTTTAAATTCTTACTCTTTGACTTTCAACAATTTTACTATAATGTGTGTAGATTTGAATTCTTCTGTGTTGATTCTGATGGGGATGTAGAGCTTATGAATTTGCATCTTTGATATTTTAATTAATAATATTTCTTCAGATGTTACTTTTGTTCCTCCTTCTCTTTTGGGACTTCAGTTTACATATGTTAGATTTGCAGCTTTGTGTCTCAACATGCTTTTCTGGAAACCACCGCTGCCCCACATACACACTTTTTGTTGTTTGTTGTTGTTCTTTTGTTTTGTTTTTTTTTTTAATCAAAGCAGCTGCAAACAAAAAACACCCAACCTTTACAAGTGTTCTTTTAGGTGATTATGCTGCTTCATCAGTACGTGCAGATTAGGCCAGGAAGGAACTCACTTATATGATGCCACATACAGGCTGGGGGGAGGAAATGTCTTAAAGAGACACTGAGGACAGTGAGTCATCCTTCTGCTCTAGGATTGCTACTGGACCCCTCAGACACTTAATGCATCTTATAAATGTCTCTCTTTCTTCAGAGGAATTTTCCAGGTGAAAGGATTTGGGGACTTTCCTGTGAGGAAGAAACTGGAGTTTCACAACTTGTTCAGAAGAGGAAAACTCTAGTCATGTTTCCATTTGTTCAATCAGCTTTATAGAAGTTGTACATTTATGGTGTGTTTGTTTAAGAAGAGATGGAAACTATGAGAAAACCTGAAATAATCCATTATGAGGTTTTGGACTAAAGAACTTTGAGGAATTCATTCCAGACTCTACTTACACACACACACATACACACTACACACACACACAGATATTGATATACGTGAATTGATATGAAAACATATATATATATATATATATATATATATATATATATATATATATATATATATTTACGAAGTAGGCTCCAGGAACCACTCACTCTGGAGCCAGCCCTGTTTGTGCATACCTTACCCACACTGTGTACTATGATCCAACCCTTTGATATTGACACCCTTCAGAGCCAGTCTTTCCACATACAACACATTTTTAAACCTTGATTTTTTTTTATGCTACATTACCCTAAACTTGCAATTCAGGAGATTTGAGGTTAACATTCTTTCACTGTTTATTTGGAGCAAATCATTTCTAGTTCCCGAACAATAGCTATTTGCAAGGTTTAGTTAACTGTATATATATATATATATATATATATATATATATATATATATATATATATTCATTTATATACCACCCACAAATGTCTATCACTATTATTTATTACTATCTCTCACTTTACACTTTGTATTTGTTGGGTTTTATAGTTAGTTGTCAGTTACACGTTTGCTTTTCTTTACTTCTCTCCTTTTTACTACTTAAAGCATACCAAATTCAGGAAAAGCGTCCCCCAAACCTCTTTATAAAATACTTAGAGATATGGTTGTTCCTTGAATCACTTTAAAAATCCTTCCAATACTTGGCAGCTGAGTAAACCAACATGTAGTGAAATAACTTTCTTTCAGGGATGAAAGCCAAAGAGAAGCCCTCTGGGGCCACATGTTTTCCTAGCACAGCTGCTAGTGTGGGCTGTGGTTCTGATTGTTCCACTTGGAGATTCTTGCACATCTTTGCCAGTGACAGCTGGCAAGATGCCCAGGAGATCAGATAGTCCAACCCCTTCTGTTTACATGGGATAAAAGTAAGACCCAGCCTTGCTAACTAATGGACTAGAACTCAGACAGCTGGTGAAAGGCAAGCCTCAGCACTGTGCCCCTGACTTTTCACTCTTCTTTGCTCTTCTAGGGGCATGCATTATAAAGAAATGGGCAGCATGACAGTTAAAATACTTGAAGTAGGAATGAGGAAACCTGATGTCTAGATGTCATTGGTTAAAAAAAAAAATGTTGTTTTCTTTTCCATCAGTTCTCCTTCTACTTTTTTTTTCTTTCAAAATCTGATTGAAAAGTTTCTTGATCCCAGAAATGTCCTAAGCATTCCATGTCTGAATCTGTAACTCCCTCCTGTTTGCTCACAAGGAACTGTGCACATTCCTGTATATTAATACTATGTTATGATACTTATTGTATTATAATTAACCAATTATCTGTCTGCTGGTAGATACGAGTATCTGGTGTTGCGCAAAAAAAAAATAGCTTTTACCTATACCTATGTCTGGATATTACATACAGGTTTTTCTCTCTTCCCACCATGCATTATACTGAGCTTCATACAGGCAAGAGCAACATCTACTTCAACTTCAATCCCCAGCACTTGGTGAAGGGCCTGGCACTTTTTGTGCTCTTAATGTTTAATGAGTGTATGAATGAACCCAACCATCCTCTCACAGATTTGCAGTTTAAGTAAATACTGGGCATTTTTAGTTATAAAAAATCACCTGGGATTGTTGCCTTAAAATGCAGTTTTCCAGGCCACACTACAGGAGATGCTGATTAAGAACTGGGGTAGAGGCCAGGAATCTGCACTCTTTGTTAAGCAGCCAATGGTTTGATGCAAATGGTGCAAGCTCTAGTCTATGATTAGTTCACTGTATCTTAGTCCCAGATGAATCTCACAATTGCCTGTTGCTCTGAATAAAAACTTATAGTTTCTCTCTCTATTCACTGCCATGAATTCCTCACCACCACATTTACTTCCCATTATGGAGTAAAACAAACATGTTAAACAAACCCCAAGGCACCCTTCCAGTAAACTTTGGGAAGATAATATTTATAAACTATTTTGAGTTTTTAGAATTATGGTATCTCAGCTCATTAAGGGAATATTTTCATGGTGTAAATCTAGAATTATGAAATTTATCTTGGACATGTCAAATTCAGTTTGAGAATCAAATGAAGAGGGAAGTAAACCCTCCTTTGTGTGAGCTCTTGTTCTGGCTCTGCTCCTTTTTGTGTAGGCATATTCCCCTTCACCAGGACCAAAGGAGGAGTTAACAGTGTTGATTTGAACACTGGGATGCTACATGTTCTTTTGAGACTGAAGTTCCATATTAGTAAACTTAATAACTGACATTTATATAACTTTTTAAAATTCCAAGTAACATACCCTGCCTGGGTGCTATTTTATATCGTTGCCTTTTTGAACAAATTCTGAACTTAAACAATTTCATAAGAGGAAGAACTGCATGAGGTAGTAATATAAGCTCCCTTTTATGGGTACTGAAAGGAATTCTGATCCTTTGCTATATTTCTACATACTGAGGGACCCTGATTGTGATTTTTTTTTTTACACTATGGTAAAAAGAATGAACTTCTTGAGACTTGGTTTGTGGTTCTACATGGAGTCAATTTCGGTAAATGTTCAATATGCACATGTAACTCTTCAGTTAGGTTCCATAGAAACTATATTTTCCATTTTAAATTTTGATTCCCCCACCCTGCCAGGCTAATGCAGTGGGATGCTCTCTCCATTCTGGGCAGTGAGCTGCAGCTCAAAGCCAGTCACATGATCAGAAGGGGAACAAGTGAGACACTTTAATAGATACATACTTGGTCTGTCACCAAGCTATGGTGTACAGTAGGTTAGATGAATTAATGTGTTATGGACTTACAACATTCTCAAATTATGATGGGTTTATTGGGACATAACTCCATAGTTTGTGCAGGAGATCTGTTTATTGTAATGTGCTTGTATTCTGTTCTTCATATTTTTTTTTACCCGTAGCTAATCTTATATGCATTCTCCATAGGTCAACCTAATTCATATTTTTGTCATTTTATATGGAAAAATAGTATCTTTTGTGTTTTCCACTATTATTTGCTCTGTCAGTGGTCTCCCTAGCATTGGAATTTTGGGTTGTTTTCAGTTATTTGCTATCATATAAATAGAGTTCTTATGTTCATTTCTGCTCAAATTATATTTTTCTTTGCATTAATTCCAGAGGGTATATTCTCCAAAGTGAGCTGATTAGATTAAAAAAAGTAATGGCAGTTTTATAGTGCTTTTTGCATATTACAGTATTACCTTCCAGAGACACTGAACCAATAAACAACCCCTCTGGGGATCTGGGGCATGCTGGTTTCTCTACTACTTGACCAATGAGGAATTTTATTATTCCAGCCTACTTTTGCTAGTTTAATATCTGTGGAGGACCTCCCAAGAGAAATTTTATTTTCATGATCTTTAAGGGAGGGGTTGGGTTTGTAGCTAGATGGTAAGATGCTTGCCTAGTATGTGTGAAGCACTGGATTCAATTTTCAGCACCACATATAAATAAATAAAATAAAGATTCATTGACAACTATAAACTTGTTTTTAAAAAAGATCTTTAAGGGATATGAAACAATTTTTTTGCATGTGTGGGATGACTCACTATTTTCATTATAAGGATGATTTGCCTCCGTATTTGACAGTTTCAAAGTGACAGGCTTAACTGCCTTTTTGAATACTGATTCTGTATGGGTAGGAAATAGGATCAGTGCTCAGTGTAGAGTCAGACCTGAAGTGTCAGAGAAGATCAATCACGTAACACTGAATTAGGAAACTCTTATGTGACAGATTGGAGCAGAAATGCCAGTTGACCATAGATAAGAAGGACTAGAGAGTACAAATATTCTAATTTTATGACAGATATAAAATGATGGAGCCTTTATGTGAAACAATAGGTTTTGCTTCACAATGAAAGCAAGAATTTGTTCCTCCTGCCTCATTGATCCTCTCAGGTGTCATTTGCTTTCCTTTTCATTTTCTGACAGTCCCACTTTAGACAGACCACTCTGGTCTATTAAAGGAAGGGTTTAGGGTGGCCATGAAACAGGAACATTCTATTTGAGAGACCTTGGGGAAGAACCTGGAGGCAGAAGTCCCTGGAGAACTCATTCTTGTCTGTGGAAAAGGACATGTTGAAGGTTAGAAAAGGTCAGGCAGAGGCCTTTGCTTGGTTATCTTGGCCCTCTGTGAGGTATGTTTATCTTCTCAAGTAAATAAATTGATTGCAGAGGTGGTTTGAGTTCTGATGGTGCCAAGCCCAAGATACGATGTTTATGAGAGTCACAAATTTTGCTTTGGACAGCCATCGGATCTGATTTTTAAAAAATTGGCAGCTATCCAGCTTACAATTAGAATCAGTCTATTAAGCACTTAGTGACAAAATCTGAAATTTTCCTTCATTCCTAGTTGTCACACTTGATTTGACAATGTTTTGCTTTTTCTTGCTGAAATACTTATGCACACATGTACACACATGCAACGTATATCTATCTACTTTATGGAGATATAATTCACACTGCAGAGTTCACCCATTTAATGTGTACAGCTCAATGACTTTAATATGTTCATGGAGTTATTTATCAATCAATGTGGTCAATTTTAGAACATTTTTGGTCTAAAAAGAAATCTTATACCCATTAGAAGTCATTGTTCTTTCCTGTATAGTGGCCCCAACCCTATGCAATTACTAATCTATTGTCTACCTCTATAAATTTTCCTATCCTTGGCATATCATATAAGAAATCATACAATATGTGGTCTTTTGGCTTAGCTTGTTTCACATAGGATAATGTTTTCAGAGTTTATCCGTGTTGTGGTGTGTATGAGTACTTCATTCCTTTTTTTTTATTTTTGCATTGTTAAGTTGCACTGTAATATTACTTTTAATTTATCCATTTCTCACTTGATGGATATTATTGTTGTTTCCACTTTGGGGCTGATGTGAGTTCTGCTGACACCAACGTTCATGTTTAAGTTTTTGTGTGGAAGCACATTTTCATTTCTCTTGGGTTTTTTTTTTTTTTCATTTCACACCTGGGAGTGAAATTGATTGGATATATGGAAACTGTATGTTTAACTTTTTGAGGAACTGCCAGATTTTTTTCCAAAATACTTGTGCCATTTTACATTTGCACCAACAACGTGTAAGTACCCCAGTTTGTCACTGCCCATGTTTTTTTGTTATAGCCATCCTGGTGGTCATAAAGTGGCATGTCTTTATGATTTGATTTGCATTATCCTGATGGCTAATGGAGTACTTACTCCTAATCTTAGTATTTTTATATACACTCTGAAACTTTAATAAAGGAAATGCTATGAGAAATTAAGGAGTGCAGTTCATGCTGGCTTCTGTAACCTCCTCTGGGGTTTCAGAGTCCTCAACATCATAATGTGAGATATCACCATATGCTCCACATTCTCCCATTTTCTCCTGTTCTCGCATCCATTCATCATTCAGAACCGTGGGAAGGAGGCATGATGGCCCTGCCTTGGGTTAGGTACCCACTCTTTTCTGTTTGTGTTTTTACCTGGGAAGCACACAAAATGAGTGGGCATTTTGAAAGGAAATTGGGATGCTCTTGTGGATGGATAATGGATGCCAAAAGTAGGGCCAGAATCTGGGTTTCTTACCTTTCTCAGCCTATCACAAGACTGGGAGCAAGCAGACCATGTTAGACACCTTGCCATGCAAGTACTTAGAAATTATGCCCTACACATTATCATAGAGAAATATAATAAATTTTATTTATACCTCAGTAAATATTATATTGAAAATGTATATCTGCCTGTTTGTGATACACAGTGTGTTTCAAATATATGGCCTCATTTGATCCTTAGTAATCGGCGTCAGTTTCTTGTAATATTTAGTAGTGATATAAATATTGTATGCTTTGGCCTCATTGTATTTTTTGTGAACTAACCTGAGAATCTAACCACCAACATAATGATGTCATAAGACAATGTGGCCCTAGTTCCAAACAAATGACTGACAAACAAGTGCCCAGAAGTCAACCTGTTTGTAAACAGGGGTCACTGGCCTGTGGTCTGTGCCAGCTGGCCTAGGTAGATGATGTAGAACAACTCTCTAATATTTGTGGTTCCTGACTACCAGAGGCATTGGCTGAAGAGTCAGCAATGTCAGTATGGGTGATGCAAAGGATAGGAGCAGTTTGGAAAAAATACAGTCCTTAGGAATTACAAGTCACATTTAAAGTGCTTGCAGGGAGGTAGGAGGATTCCTAAAACAGTTCTCTGGGTTCTCTGGTACAGCAGGCAACCAACCCAACAGGTTCAGCTGCTTTAATGAGAATGTCTAGATCAAAATGGAAACCAGGGTTTAAAGGGTTTTAGTCAGAGATCAGACATCCTCATATAGAGCTAACCCCTCTGAATGGCAGGAGAGAAGGAATCAAATGCCCTGTATCTTTCACTTGGGACTCGAATTCTTCCTTTTGCAGTCAGTCCTGGGAAGTAGCCATAATTGCAGGCATCCTGGCCCCTGAGAACTTCTCAAGGGTATATATTATCAGACAAAACTACAATGTCCAAGGGTAATTTAAGACAATTCTCACTATTACCCAGCCAAGACATATTTTATAACATGATATCAGAGATTGTGCCTATAATTATCATGATTTTTATAAAATGATCACTTCATTTAGATTTTTCTATTTTAATTCAAGGTATTCTTCAGCAGAAATAAGGAAACAGTTTACCCTCCCACCAAACCTTGGCCAGTACCATCGACAGAGCATAAGTACATCTGGCTTTCCCTCTCTTCAACTAGTAAGTATGGGTTCCAGGTTTACTTAGCAAATGGTCAAGTGCATAAGTGTCCAGCCTATGTGTTTGCTTCCTGATTGGCTTTAGGTCTTCTCACTGCCACATGACATTCTCCATCCACCAGTTCATAAAGCTGCCTGCTTTTTTTTTTTTTTGTACCAGGGATTGAATCCAGGAGCACTTAACCACTGAGCCACATCCCCAATCCCCAGCCCTTTTTGTGTTTTATTTTGAGACAGAACCTTGCTAAGTTACTAACTGCTCATTAAGTTGTTGAGGGTGGCTTTGAACCTGCAATGCTATTGCCTCAGCCTCCCAAGCCCTGGGATTACAGGCATGTGCCGCTACGCCCGGCTCTGTCTGCTTTTGACATAATATTCCTCTCTCCCTGGGCCAATCGGGGCTTAGAGGGTAAATAGGACCCAGTGGGACTCTGATTCTGACACCTCTCAACTTAGAGGGCTTCCAGGCTACTCAGTTTCACCCAAATGGTAGTTCGTATTTGATCTAACCTGGAAACTTAACCATCATTAGTAGAATGCTTTTGATGGGAAAAAAAAATCTATTCAAAAATCTGAAAATTTCAGCCCAAGTAAAAAAAAATCTTTGTTTTATAAAATCATTTTCTTGGAAGTATAATTTACATACAATAAAAATTGTCCATTCTAGGTGTAAAATTTGATAAAATTGGTTAATTTATAGTCATTTAACCTCTACTTAAATCATGCCCATTCAGTCTCCTCTCTCAGCCCCCAGCCCCCAGCCCCCAGAGCCCTTAATGAAGCAACCACTGATCTGCCTCTGTGGTTCTAATGTTGCCTTACCTAGAATTTCATACAGTTAAAATCATACAGTATGTACAAAGCTTTATTTTTAAAACACATTCCCCCTTTCTAGTCGAAGATGATCTACATTTTTATATTCACACCAATTGTTGAGTATATAGATATATACATATAGATATATAAAATATTATTTGAGGACTAAAAGCCAGATATGTGCCAGGTGAGACACATCTGACTTAAATGAGATGGTTCCTAAAACCAGATTTAGACATTCACTTCCTTTGTGAGAGGTCTCCAGACCTCTCTACATTCACTTCCTCACACAGAGCACAGCAGCTCTTTCTGGCTGGTTCTAGTGGTTATCTTGAGGAGGTTAGGTTATTTTTTGTTTCTACTTATTACTTCAAAACCACTTCTGCTCTTAGAAATTTTGTAACCTTCCACTGCATTTCCTGTAGCCGCCATTTTGTCTCCCGTAACAATTTACATGCCGTGTAACTGTGTGTCCTTAAAGGTATGTTTTATTGGAGCGATTTGTGGTTATTTCAGAAGGGTAATTTGTGTGTTGATTCATTAATGAAATAGTGGTACTAAATATATATATATAGCGTCTTTTACTGTCAGAGGTAACTTGCGATGACATTTCTTTAAAAAAAATCTATTTAGGACCTCAGTGGCTTGCTAAACTACCCCTTTTATTTGTACTTTTCAGCTCTGTTTCAAAATTTAAGATTACAATAAATGCACATCAAGCATACACTGTCCAAGTGCATGTTAAGTGAACTTTGTAGCTAAATTCCATGTGCTTCTTGGTTTAATTGGTGCTAACGTATATTTAATTAAAACCCCCTTCCCAATTTTAAAGATTTGTGAGTCGGGTTGTATTCCAAACTGCAAAATTTAATGAAAAAGTGACTGAATACACTCTTAAATCTTAAACAATATAGGAAGCTTTGGCGCTTTGCCTTTTTGTAAATTGAGTCTGTGGCTTTCTGTACTAGCTGTTTTGGGAAATGGTATGAACATCACTATTAAGAGACTTTAAGGTAGTTATTTAACAAGCCTTAACCCCTTGTCTCCATGCCACTGTTAACTTCTATGCTGCAGCCTTAAATATTTGCAGGATGAATTTTTTAAAAAAATGTTAAGTTACAAGAAAAAAATTACTTAATATTTGCACATATTCTTTTAATAGTTTGCTGCATCAGACAGTTTTGACAAAAGTAAATTTTGATAATTACTTCAGTAGCTAGGAATTTTACACGTGGCTTAGCTACCTATTTTTTAAGAGAAGATCTTAAGAAAGTAGTAAAAATAAGCAAGATGGTAAAACTATTCAAGAAGCATGTGTTTCTATAGTTGTCATCATTTGATCCTGGTTCTGTTTATACATGAATATTCCTTAAACTATATTGAAATATGTTGTTCCTGGTTATTCCAATTAAGTTTTATAAGTCTCTTTGCCCAACTGTCTAGCACAGTCCATATATATATATATATATATATATATATATAGTCTGCTTAGGATAGCCCATCTCCTATGTTCACCTGCTATCGTGTTGTAATGTGAGAGTACAGTGGTTGTAGTTTTCCTCAAATCATCTTCTAGAGTGAAAGTTCCCAGAAGAAATTATCAACTTACATGGTGTTTCCTTTTACCTTAAAAACTAATTTTTTCATAGAAATATAATGTCGTATTTCAGCATAATTCATTTGTTTCAAGGCAAAGGAAGGGTTTATCATTTAAATACTCCTCCTGCAGCAGCTTCAGAAAAAATGTTCTTAAACCAGAGGCTGTAAACTATTTATTGTATTATTTTGGCCAAATGAATAACAAGATCAAGTACATTTGACCTTTGTTGGTCTTACCTTTATCTAACCACCATTTCAGCAACCTCTATGCTGATATAAATAGTTGTTTGATTTTTTTAAATATTTAATCAAAGTCAGGTTATTTAAAACTCAATCAATGACAAGTCTGTTGATGGTGTGGTACAGTTTTGCAAGAGTGAAGAGTTTGGTGTCAAGACAGTCCTGGAGTGAAAGGATTATTGCCACTTCTTTGTTATATGATTTTGGACAGGTTACTTAACTTATCTGAAGGTTTTGTATTCCTCTTTTGCTAAATTGGCATACTAATGCTGCCTACAAGAGGGTCAATATAGACTCTGAGTAAATAGTGACTAATATTGCTGTCTTATATATTTGGCACTATAGAGGCACTGTGGAAGAATTAAAAGAAATATGTAGGAAATGGTTTCAGCTCTGAAGGGCTTTTTGATATCGTTCGGGGGACAGGTTATATACAGATTCCATACTGGCTTCAAATGTGAAATATTTGCAAAGACATTCAGAAGAGAAATATTCACCATGTGAGAGGAGGCAAAGGCTTGATGGAGAAGGCTGAGACAACCTGGACCTTTAGAAGCTTTAGTGGCTTCTCTGCCACTGGATGGTTAAATCAGAATTTCAGGGAGAGGGGACAAAATATTAGTGTCTTAACATTCCCTGGGGACTTTGGCATGGGGCCATGGTTGAAAATCATTTAAAGATTCTCAGGTTGGGCATGGTGGTGAACACCTATAATCCTGGCCACTTGGGAGCCTGAGGCAGGAGGGTCACAAGTTCAGGGACAGCCTCAGTAACTTATCGAGGTCCTAAGCAACTGAGAGAGAATTTGTCTCAGAAAATAAAAAGGGCTGCAGATATCACTCAATGGTAGAGCTTTAATCCCCAGTACCCCTCTCTCACACAAAATATTCTCAGTAGATAGAAATATTTTAAAAACAAGGGAAAGAACATACAGAAAGGTAACATTTCTTTTGTTGTTTGGTATTCTCTGAATTGCAGGATGTGTGGTAAGGAAGATCACTTGCTAACCCTGTAGATACATTGTATAGAAATATACTGGCTTCTGTTATGTATCTGATAAATGAGAGAAAGGTTGTAAGTTTGATGTTGTTTTTTCTTTCTACTTTATTGTATTTTTGCTTTTAACTCTTATTGTATGCATTAACTGTGATGATTTTGTGTATATATATTTTCAAAGTGGATAAAATATTTTAAAATTTGGCATTTTTAATATGAAGAAGATCAATCATTTAGAGTTGTTTTTTTAGACATGATGATAAACTTGCCCTGGGTCTAACTGAGTCCTTTGTGACCAGGGCCAGAGAGAGAGCAGCTCTGACCAATAATAAACATCCCTAGATACAAACTCACCCATTGACGTTGGCATTCTCTGTTGCCACAGCAACGAACACAGGTTGATCAGAGACCCTCTGCTGCCAGTTATTTATGAAAGCACACAGCTCTATATTTGATGCTCCTGATAAAATGAATCTGTAAAATATGAAAACTATTTTCTGATTATTGGAAGTAGAAAGGGGAGTGAGACATCCAAGAGGAGGAAGGGTTGGGACCTATCCCTTAAGGTATTAAGGAAGATTTGAGGCACTGTGTGTGGCTAATAACTGTAAGCTACATTTTTTTATGGAGGAAAAAAATGCTATTTTAAAAAAATAAGAATAGAAATGTTTTGTTTTGAAATAGAATAAATCAGCAGGACTATAATGGCTCTGCATGAAAAGATAGAAAAGCCACATGCTGGATATGTACCAAAATACCATGGTTACGTGTTTTCGTATCTAATATTTACATTTGAAAAAACAGTTTCGTACCTTGCAAGTATTTGGTTTTGCTCTGGCATTGACTTCTGTGAAATACAGCAACCTTTTTCTAAGGATGGTAAATGGTGAATCACTTGATCAACATGGTCCTCTTTGATTCTTCTGAGTCTATTGTTCTTTTACTTCATCTTTCAAGGACTTGTGGTGTTCTTAAGTTTCATTGATTGCACTGGAAGGACATGATGGAAAAGGAAGATCTGAATATGGTCTCATGCACATTCACAGTGGGAGATAAAATGAAAGAGTGGCAGGCATCTTGCATGTAGATAGGCATTTCATTATTGTCATTGTAAAATAAGGGAATCAAATCAGACTTGTTAAAAAATAAATTGAAGCCCATGATGGCATGTTCGCATCTTCAATGGCATCAATGGAGGCAGAAAAACATACTTTGAAATCACTGAAACTCAAAAAACCTTACCTCCTTCACCTCTGTTTACTGAAAGATGGTAGAGCTGAGGGCTGTCTTTTTCATTCATTTATTAATTCCAGAAATATTTGTTGGTTCTCATTTTGTGGCAGAAGCTGTTCTAGGAGCTGAGGATACAATAGTTAATAGAGAAAAGGGCAACTTACATTTTATAATGGGAGATGGGCATCAATAGGTAAATATACACTGTGCAGGAGCCAAAAGGACTCTGCAGAATGAAACAGAAAGGGAATGGTGACACAGTAGAGTTGCTAGTTTAGATTGGTGACCTGTGAATGGCTGCATGTGGAAAGAAGATACTGGAACAGAACTGGAAATGAACTTGGCAGATCTCCAAAGGAAGGGTATTTCAGTTAGAAGGAATGGCATGTGCAAAATCCCCAGGGCAAAGAGTGGGGCACGCTACAGAAACAGCAAGGAAGCAGGGTGTGGCCTGAGCTGAGCGGGTAGCAGGAGATGAGATCTGAGATTGGAGAGAGAGCAGGGATGGGTTGGAGGCCTCCTCCGATGAAGACAGGAAGCCACTGGAAGCATTGAATACAGACCCAGAACCATTTGACTTTTTATGAGAATCATTTACACAGTTCTTATAAGGATCACTCTGTTTGGAAATAAGACTAGTGAGAAGAAGAAAGATTGGGATAAGTCACTGTGACAAAGGAAAGCAACAGATCTGCTTGGAACAAGATAGAGACAGCAGAGAATGTGAGAAGCAGTTGGAGTCTAAATATATTTCAGAAGAAACATGGAGAGGATTTCCTGATGAATTTTATGTGGAGTCTCAGAGGAAGAGAAAAATCAACATAGATTCAAAAGTCACTGGCATAGGCAACCAGTGGAGTGGAATTACCACTTGGTGATATGCAGAGGCTTGAAGGTGTGGGAAGAGCAGGTTGTCAGAAAAATTAAGCATTAGTTTTGAATTCATGATGTTTGAGAGGTCAATTAGATAACCATGTGGTGACATTGAGGTGGAATTGGAAATGTCAGCCTGGATTTCCTGGCAGAAGTTGAAGCTGCAGATATAAATTAATAATTTTTTAAAAGATAGTATTTAAAGCCTTGGGAGTCTGTAAGCATACCTGGGAGTGAATGCAGATTAAGAAGCAATGTTTTAGGACTGCATCAGTGCCCTATGAGATGGTGGGTACCCTTCATGTAGTAACCAGTCATTCCAATTTGCCCCGACTGAGGAGTTTCCTGGCACATGGCACTTGCAGTGACTGGAACACATGGGACTTGTCCTCCATGAAGAAAGTGTTTCAAGAGGGAGGGCATGGGCAGCTGTGTCCAATGCTGCTGATAAACCAGGACTGTGCAAAGACTATGGAATTCAGCAGCATGGAAGGCTTGGGTGACTTTAGCCAGACTTGTCTATTGTGAATAGCCAAGTAGATATGAAGACCACCCTCCATGGGGGTAAATACATTTGAGGACCCAAGGCCCATCCACTGGAGACATGGAGCCTTTTCCCCTGTCTCATCCAGAGGGATGTGAAGCCTCCCCAGCACTGTGACAAAGCAGTCAGGTCCGTCATGACTATGTGTGTGATTGGGTCAAGTCATTTAACCTCCCTGTTTTCAATACTTGCTAACTATTCCTCAGATTTGTCATTTAAACCAGCTATCAACCTGCTATCTGTATACTACATATAACAAATGGTACACACTGTGTGATAACTCGAGGTATAAAAGTAACATTATTGAAATTGCTTTGGATCACAGCATTTAAACTAGTCTTTGGTTTTCTGTTGACTAGGAAGACACATAGCTTAAAGCAGAGGAAACAAAACAGTTTTACTTTATGCTTGGCTTTATGCTTCTAAGAGCTGAAGTTCTTTCTTGGACTGATCTGAGAACGTCTCCCACTTGCTATCCTGCCTGATTCCCACACTGCACATCCTACTGTGATTCTTGAATTCTTGAATTCTCTTCAATATTTGTATATTTATATTCACAAGTATGTGTACACTGCTCGCCTGATGATAAAACCTACTCTTGAGATTAAAACAGCAGCTAGTCCAGAGAGCAGAAATCTTTTCTGGTGAACAACTGCTTAAAGATCTAGTTGAGAGTAGTGGGGGTCTCCATCTATTTGCCAATAGCAAGTCTAGTTCATATCACATTTGGAATGACCAATTTCTTCCTTGTTGGTTTCAGTATGGAAAGTGTAGGGGAGATAAATTACTAAAGGCCAACTCATGTAGTGTGGTGCTGGAAGTCCTGTCAGTGATAATTCTGTCATTACTATTGATGTTTAGTCTGTTTCATCTTGGAATATAGTAGACCTCAAGAGTTAATGACTATCTTGTGTATATTGTGCTTGGCACATTGCCACACAATTAGTGCTCAACGATGATACTGTGATCTTTATCAGTTCCCCCAAAGGTAGTGTTATTTATTCGGGAAAAGATTGAAAATGTCATCATTGCACTGTTGATTGGAATGCAGCTCCCTGGAAGCAGCCACCTGTTCTCTGCATCCTAAGGCCCAACTCAGTGACTTACACTCAGTAGATGCTCAGCAAATAATTCTTGAAGGAGGGAGTTGGACATCCTTTGCTCCTAGTCCTTGGACAATGTGTCCTGTAGGTAAAAAATGCTGCTATTGGCCTGTTTCCCCCCCCCATTATTTGTAGCTTTGATTTTCAAGAATGTTCAATTATCATACCTTGACTGGAACTGAACTTTCTTCTCTATGACAAGTGTTATTTCTTCATGAGGCTTCTATTTATTAATTATATAGTGCTCTTGTCATCATGCTCAAAGTCTTTTTTTGAGGGGGGGCATGGAGATTGAACTTAGGGAGGCTTTAACACTGAGCTACATCCCAAGTCCTTTTCATGTTTTTTTTTTTTTTTTGTTTTGGAACAGGTTCTCATTAAGTTGCTGAAGCCAACTTGTGATCCTCCTGCCTCAGCCTCCCTAGACACTAGGATTATAGGCATGAGCCACGGTGCTCTCTTTCCCTGCCTTTTTTAAGTTTATATTTCCTGTGCTTCTGCTTGAGTCATTAATACATTAATTATTATATTTATTTATTTGTTTACTATTATTTACTGTTATTATTATTATTTATTATTATTTTTTTGAGCAGTCAATACCATGAGAGATTCAGAGCAGAATATGTGGGTAGAGGGTAAATTTTTTTACTCACTTCCAAACATACTTATTATTGCCTTGTTTAATTATCTCAGAAAACACAGATTCCCTGAAAGGCCTGTAAAAGAAAACTATCAAAATTACAGTGATGAAGAACATAAGACTGGGGCTGGGATTGTGGCTCAGTGGTAGAGTGCTTGCCTAGCATGCATGAGGCACTGGGTTCGATCCTCAACACCACGTAAATGTAAAACAAAGATATTGTGTCCACCTAAAACAAAAAATAAATATTAAAATTTTTTTAAAAAAAGAACATGAGACTACCTAGACTAGAATCCAGAAGGAATTACACTGATACTTCCTAACTGTATCATCAAGGACATGTTGTTAAATATCTAGCCCTTCATTTCATCCTCTGTAAAATGAGGATAATAAGATTGCATGCTTCATCGGGTTCTAGTAAGGATTGAATGAGATGATGTTTGTAAGACCTATTCCAATTTCTTGGCATGTAGTGCTCAATAATTATTAGTCCATAATTATCAGGGCATAAACTTTACAGTAATTAGTTTAGATATTCAAAAAATGTAATTTTCATAATTTCCTATAGATCTCATTTCAATCCCTAACTAAGCACTCTGTTCTGTGTGGCTGATTGGGAAAAGGGAAATGAGAGTCTACCTTCTTGATTGGGGTCAATCTTATGTGGGAGTGTGTGGTAGGTTTGTTCTGTGCATAGATGAAGCCCATTGTTCCCTCTGGCAGAGTTCAACAGTGCTCCCTTGCAAATTTGGTCCACACCTGGTTCACTCAGAGGTTGGTGACTAGCTCTTTAGTCCTGCTGGTCCCTGGTGCTTCCTTTCAAGGTCCCCTTGTGAGGACAGCAGTCTTCTCAGCTGACCTCAGGTCACAGTTAGAACCACGGGAGACTTGTCTGCCCCTCTCATCCTACCTGTAATGAGCTAGGGTTTTGCGCCACTCTCCACTACTAGGGTTCACCCTGTCACCTTCTCCTCTGCATCCAGATGGGAAGTAGAGTGCATTTTGCCCAATTCACAGCTTCATCCCCACTTTCAACATAAGTCATTCACCAGGGACAACAAGGATGGGGAGGGGACGGGGCAACCACATTTACATTTTCTCCTTTTACTTCCTTTTGCCTCTTTGTTCATTTTCTCCAACATGACACCCTTTGTGGTGTGGGGCTTTAAGAGGATGAAAAACTGGTTTTGTTAGCTTTTCTTCAGAGCTGCCCTTGGATTGCATCAGGGTTGTACAAGTCAAGATCACAGTAGGACAAGTCAAGAATCCGAGGCATTTACTTTTTTGGCCCATTGCAGGTAGAGGTCAAGGAAAATAGCACCCCTGCAGGCTCATGCCTCCACATGGTCAGCCAGAAATGAGCTGTCCACAGAGCTGTCATTATTATTATTGTTGTTATACAAATGTACTTGATGTGATTCTTTTACTTCCTTCAGGTAGTGGTTCCGAAGTCTTTGGATTTCATGGACAAAAAAACATGCTTTGTTTATTGGAAGACTGACAAAGTATTGCCAAACTTTAATTTTATCAATGAAAGAAAATATATTATTTTTAAGTTACCTTCTCTCCCAGCAAATCATTTATTTATTTCTTTTTTCTTTTTGGCGCTGTTGGGCTTCAAACTCATACCTCACGTGTGCTAAGGCAAGTGCCCTTCCTCTGATCTACATCTCCAGCCCCTCTCTTCCCTCCCTCTCCCACTATGGAAGTCCAAGATGAAGAACCAAAAACAATTCTTGCAAAGTGAGCAAATTTAGCCACAAGAAAACTCAGCAGGTTGCCCTGAGATTGCTCACATAGCTGTGGTCCAGTGAAAATTTCTTCCAGACAAGTGCCAGTCAGCCAAGCTGTGCTTGGAAGTCACTGCCTAGGAGGTGTTCAGCCACCAAGGCTGACTTACGATTAGCTGTGATGATGTATGAGCATTGGCTTTTGCAAACCAACATATAGGATAACTCAGGCCAAAGGAAACACTGTGCCTAAATATTTAGCCAAAGCAGGGCTATTTGCCTAAATTTCTGGAAAATTGCCTCCTTTCCCCACCTTGCTGAATTTGGGTAAACAAAACATGGCCTCAGAGAGCTTTTGCAGGAGAAATTATAAAAATTCTGCAAAGTCTTGTGATCTCATTTTGGATCTCCTCAGGATTCCTCATCAAGATGCAATTAAGCAGAGAAAAATTCTGCCTTGTGGTGTAATTTTAATTACTCATCGTGTTACGACTTGACTTTCCATTGCTGCATTTTTTTTTCCTTTCCATATCACTGCTGCTGTGTTTGACAGCTCCTTCAAAGAGTCACTTCATTTTAGGCTAAGAGCAGAGCACTAAGTTGAAAAGGAGGGTGAGGCAAACATCATCCACTGCCTCAGTCCTTTCCCCAGGAAACCGTGCAGGAACATTCTTTTTCTTTTCCTCGCCCCTCTAGCCTCAGTTTTATGACCCGGTGGAGTCTGTGGACTTCGAAGGACTTCTGATGATCCACCTGAACAGCCTGGATGTGGAGCTGGCGCAGGAGCTGGGAGACTTCACCGATGATCACTTGGACGTGGCATTCACACCAAAGGAATGTAGGACTTTGCAGCCCTCTTTGCCGGAAGAAGGGTAAATTGTTCCCCTAAAATGTAGATGGGATTGTGATTGTTGTGACTGTTGTTGGGAAGGATGGAGATTCCCTAATTCTGAACCTCTTTTAAAAATAATCATATTTACTCAACCCATTAAAATGTGCAGGAAGAAATAAGCTTCTATCACCTACTTAGAGAAGGTTTTTAATTGGTTTAGCCAGAGGCTTTGAAGAGCTGTGAGGGGACTACTACGCCAGTCCAAGGATGCAGTGGGACACAATGGAATGCTCCAGAAAGGTTAAGATTACAGATATGGAGCAGGACTGACTGTGGCCTGCTCAATGACCTTGGACTAGTTAGTTATCAATGTCTCCACGTGTAAAAAGTCACAATAATCATGGAAATGCCTCCATTCAGAAGCATCTTAATTGTTTCTACACAAGAGATTGGATAAACTTAGAAATATAAGTTCTACCCATATTTATTGAGTATCTACTAAGTGCTGGGTACCAGAATAAAACAATGAATAAGGCAGAAACCCTTCCTTTGCAGAAAGTTTTGTCAAGGGGAAAACCAATGGGGAAAGCACAGTAGAGTGAATATGTTAGCAACTGTTTGGGGTTGAGTTCCTAAACATAGAAAATAGCCCTTGTTATCAACAACTGTGGAATTCTATTGAAATGAAACTCCTCTTCCTTCCATAAAGTGAACTTCACAGTCTCTGGAGGTTTAGGGTGAAATTTTATCTGTATTCATTTTTAAAATTCAAACTTAAATTCACATCCTGGACACTTTCCACCTTCACATTTTCCTCAAAATGTCCTAGAAAAGAGATCATAAAACACAGTTCCTGCCCTCGTGACTGAGATATTTCAGTTCTAATTTGCATTTTATTTAATCACAGTTACATAAGGTTGGATGACAGTGATGTGGTATATTAGGTCTTCTCATTTTCTTGTTCAGACAATTCTCATTCTGACAGAAGAGCCGCCCATCTACGCAGCTAATGTTTTTAAGGTTTTCCCCTTGACAAAACTTTCTGCAAATATTCCCTAATGTTTTGGGAATATTCACTTCCCACTAAACCAATAGCATTAGCATCCTTGGGAAACATTCCCCCTTTGTTAGTCCAATTATTCAGATGTGGCTTTAATATAATATTGCATATTATCTTCACATTTGGTAGAGAATCATTTAATTTTATTTCTTTGTGTAAACTTTATCTTATTTCCAAACTTGGTCTGAATCTTGGAACAACCTGTTTAAAATACTTAAAACAAATTTAGAAGAAGGAGTTTTTTTTTAATATGTTAGAAAAGGGCTGGGGTTGTAGCTCAGTGGTTGAGCACTTGCCTCACATGCATGAGGCACTGGGTTCAATCTGCAGCACCACATAAAATAAGTAAGCAAGTAAAATAAAGATATTGTGTCCATCTACAAAAAAAAAGTTTTTTTAAAAAATATGATGGACAAGGCAACTTTTCCCTACCATGATTTTTAAAGGATTTTTCTTTATTTTTAGTTGTAGATGGACACAATACCTTTATTTATTTACTTACTTATTATTTTTATGTGGTTCTGAGGATCAAACCCAGTGCCTCATACATACTAGGCAAGCACTCTACCACTGAACTACAGCCCCAGCCCCTGGCAGATTTTTTAAGTATACTATTGCCTTGTCACTAGAATTTACAGCTAGCATGTTATCTATCTAATGTCTTCAAAACAACCTCTAGTATTTCAATTTTTTCCAAAGTCTTCTGAATAAGCAAACCAAGAGAAGGCCTACCTAGAACTATATGTTGAGCTCTGATAGCTTGCTAGTCGCAGCCTGGACTCTACAAGTGAGGCCCCATTACCACTGTGACTTGGAGGGAGAGCCTGTCACCTCATTCTTCTGAAAAATGAGAACAAAAGTAGTGCCTGCTTTGTGGAGCCGATTAGGAATTAGCTGAATTAATGCATGTAAAGTGAATGCATCAGCACCTAGTCCATAATAAACTTACATAAAGTATGAATTACCACATACAAAGTGGTAATTTGTTCTTACAATGTGCTGAACACTCTTCTAGGCACTTTGCACATGAATTTATTTAGTCCTCATCGCAATTCTCTACAGGAGGCACTCTTAGTATTAATGTCACCACTCCCAGGTGAGGAAACTGAGGCAGGAAAGGGTTGAGTGGCCAAGGTCACAGAACTAGTAAGGGTTGAAGCTGGGATTTGGACAATCAGGACCCAGAAATCAACTGTCTAACTGCAGTATTTCATCTCATACTGACAGCAAGTCCATGGGTTCTGTTCTTATCTCCACTTCATAACAAATATATATATATATATATATATATATATATATATATATATATATATATATATATATATATACACACACACACACACACACACACACACCACTAATATACCTGAGATAGATCAACTTAAAAAGAAAAAAGGTGTATTTTGGCTCAGAGTGTGGGAGATTTCAGTCTGTGGTCAATTGGCCCTGTGGCTTTGGTCCTTTGGTGGAACTGCACATCATGGCAAGAGAAGGTGGCAGAGGAGGTCCATTCACATTATAGCTACGTGCAAAGCACAGAGAGGGCCAGACTGGCACCCCACAATCCCCTTTGAGGACATGTCCCCAGTGACCTAAGAGCTCCTATGACCTAAGAGCTCCTATGACCTAAGAGCTCCATGTCCTAAAAGTTTCACTGCTTCCCAATAACACCAACCTGCAGGCTACAACCTTGGTGTGTAGGCCTTAGGGGGACATTCGAGGTCAAAACTGCAGCCTCTTCTCTTTACAAATGAGAAAATTATGACCTGTACAGTTTACACTTATCTATCTCTGGTATTAACGCCTTTGTGACAACAGCAGAAAGCTTTGCTACTACTGTTATTTCTGATTTCAAGACTTTGAAACACATGTAGAGTATTTCTCAAGGCACACTTCAAGCACACATGACAGGCACCATCCAAGACTAAAGTTGGTGTCTGCAACCTTATCAGAGCCCAAGACAGCTCTCTTGGCCTTCTAAAAGGAAAATACACAAATTTGAACAAAAGGACACAGAAGCAAAAATTTACCCTGTTATTATAAATACTTATTTTTCAGGTTTTGTATTTGATTATCGCTAGTTCTACCCATTTGTGTTGTAATGCCTTCAGGGATGAGTGTAGATACCAATTCTCTATAATAAAGGAAACCCAAAAAATATAAAATGCCAACATATTTGCCTCATTAAAATAAAAATATTGCCTCGGGATTACTTCAGACAGTCAAAATGAATGGGCGAGAACATCCTTAGCATTCTCATGGATATAAATTTGAAATCATGTTGTGGCCTTTGGCTATGATAAGAGATTGCTTTGTGGGTTTTATCCAGTATATATTCTTGTCTCATTTTCTACCTTATTAGGGTTGAACTGGACCCTCATGTCAGGGATTGTGTTCAGACATATACCCGGGAATGGCTGATTGTAAACCACAAGTAAGTTACTTTTCTCCCTCTTTATATATGTTAATTTTATATTGTTAGCCTTTTCTTGATTTTTTTCTAAAGGAATAGATTTTTTGGAACAATTTTAGGTTTACAAGAAAACTGAGCAGAAAGTCCTGACAGTCCTTATATTCTCCCTTCTAATCCCCCCACCACTTAATTTCCCCTATTATTAACATCTTGTATCAGTGATACATTTGCTATGCCCTCTGAGCCAGTGTTGATGTGTTATTGTTAACTTGAAGTTTACGTTACTGTTTAGTTGTTGTTGCTGCATTTGTTTGTTTGCAGTGCTGGGGACTGAACCTAGGGCTTTGCATGTGCTAAGCAAGGGCACTATTACTGAGCTACATACATTTATGGCCCCAAGTTTCTTTTTTTTTTTTTTTCTGAACATTCTATGGGTTTTGATAAATGTATAATGACACATAATGTGCCTTGCAAAATCACACAGAATGGCTTCACTTCCCTAAAAATCCCTCGTGTTCTACCTTTGATTGCTCCTCCCTTCTTATCATCACCTCTCTTTTTTATTGTCTCTGTCATTTCATCTCATTCCTTCATGTTTCCTTCCTTCCTTCCTTCCTCAGTGTGAGCGATCAAACTCAGGGTCTTGCACATGCTAGGCAAGGAGCCTACCACTGAACTACACCCCCCAGACATCTATATCTCTTCATGACTTAATAGTTCATTGCTTTTTATTGCTGAAAAATCTTGCATTTTATGGATGCATCACAGTTTGTTAATCTACTCATTTATCAAGAAAATTACATTTTAAGCATAAAAAATAGAGCCTTTTAACCAGGGGTGGTGGGTCCCTGTGATCTTATATACTCAAGAAGGTGAAGTAGGAAGATCACCCATGTCAGGAGTTTAAGGCCACCTTGGGCAATATAGCAACCCTTGTCTCAAAAAAAATTTAAAAAAAGATTTCTGGTTTTATTTCTATTCTGATGAGTTCATGGGGGGGGGAGTAAATGAATTAAAACTTGACCTTGGATTCAAAAGTATTATTAAAATTTGTGATCCAGACATAAATTACTTGCAAACTCTCCTGTCAAAAGGGTCTTTCTCTCATGGATTATTCAAATGCTTTGTGACATTGTCCTGAACTTTTTATTTCCATACTGCTGAGCTGGACCACACTCTCATGAGAAACATCAAAGCACACTGAAATTCTCAATCTTTGTGTGTGTGTATGTGTGTGTGTGTAAGTGGGACGGGGACAGAGGGGCCCACTCCACTAGAGACAGATCATAAAACCTTGGACAAGACATAAGAATCTTGAAATTTGATGGCCTCACCTTTACTGTACCCCAGTAAAAGTTACTGTTCTGTGAGATAAATGATGAAGGATTTGGGGGGTTGGTCTTCTTCCAGCTCCTGGAAGTGTGTCATTGAATTTGTGCTGATGGTTTTTGAAATAATGTCAGTGTGAGGACTATTTCCAACAGCCAAGGAAGAGAAAGCATGGCCTATAAAAAATAATGAAGAGAAAGTTAGAACCAAATCCATTCTGTGTTCTAATGCAAGTGGAAAAGTAAGTTTTCCAGGCAGTCCAATAAGATTATACTTTGCTGGTAATAAATAGAAAATTTCAGAACAAGTTGTTCTCATTCTTTTAGATGTTATAATTAGAGATACTTTCTGGATATTAAAGTTCTAAAAAAATCTAAGAAGGAACAGTAAATAGAATAGGTCCATTTTACTAAATTTGGTTTTCAGATTTATTTTCTATTTGAGACACTGTACTTTTTCTACTCATGACCATTCAAGCTCCTTGAAATATTTTTTTCTATTTCCCACAAATGTAAAATAAAAAAGAAACTCTTCTTATAATACTTACTGAAGAAATTTTAGAAATTATAGGGAAACAAAACAAAAAAAAACTCAATTTGATTATTATAGATGATTACCTCTGACAATTGTGATTATCCAATGAGTCACATTTCATTATAGTATATGTTATATAAAAACTAAATCAGATTACAATACTGTTTTATAGCATCCATTTTCAGTTTTCATGGTAAATGGCAATTATCTCTTTACTAATTAAATATTCTTCTTCAACATGATCACTAGTGATTGGATAATAAATTTATACCAAAATTCACTTGACAGACTTTAATTGGTTTAGATGATTCCCTGTTTTTCATTTTTTATACTTAAAATGCAGCAACGTCCTTCTTCTAAAATTTTGTACAAATTTGTGATTTCCTTTTTCCTGTTGAAATAAATCTCTTAACAATTTCGTTGTCCATAGGTATAGATATATTTAGGGTCTAGGGAATAATAGATCCAAGATTTTTAATAATATATGCATAAATCATGAAGAACATTGGATATTATCATTTATTATTATTTCCATTTTTTTTGTAAAAAAGCCTGTCCTTTATTTGTATTTTCTTTCATTATTAGATTGAGCATATTTTTCCCACATGTTTATGGGCAACTTGTAAGTTTTCTTCAATGCTCTTCTTATTCATGAAATTTATTTAACTCTTTACATAAACTATTTAGTCTTATCTAACTTTAGAAGAACTTTTATTTGTAGAGATCTTAACCATTTGCCTATCAAATATTAAAAGCTTCTTTCCTGGTATGCCTTTGTCTTATAACTCTTAAGATTTAGAATTATTTATGAAATTAAATCTATATTGATATTTTCCCTTATGATTTTTATTTTGGCATTATATTTAAAATTTAACTCATAACCCTAATATTTTGTAGGATTTGGGGATTAAAGCATTAATCCAGACCACTACCCATGGTAGTTTCTTCATTTGTTTTTAATCTCTTCTGCAGAATCAATGATTATTTATACATTTATTTCTTAAAGTTCTGAAATCTTTGTGTCTCATAAAGCAAAATCTGTTTTAACCTTGTGTTTGGCAACATACTGGAGATGGAGATTACCATTGGCCTGGTTCTTTCCACAGTTGTGTAATGGGCCGATTCTGTTCTCAGAAATCAGCAAGCAGACAGGTAAAAGCACACAGCTCCAAAATTTATTGTCAGTTCCTGGTTCATTTTAGCTAGCATTTTATTGAGGAGGCATCTTTTTATATCCTATTTGATTCTCTGGTACTCAGAATCTGACACTCTGAACATAAAAACCACAATTCCTGGCACATACTCCTATCAGCAGCATTCCATCTCTGTCCATAATACTTTACTTGTGGGGAGAATCTAGTACAATATTGCCGGACACCCTTCATCTCCCAGCCCATACACATTTTCATCTCAGTTCTTTTCTGAGTGTTTCTTTGTGGTTGTGATGATGATAAAAGGCACAGGGCAGAGAGAAGAAGGCTCTGACTCGTGTGAGTGCCTTCACAGGTAGCCACTGCAGAGGAAAGACAGTCCAGCTTTGTAGCTAGTGTAGACACTGACTGTTGAGGGGTCAGTAGGAAGGAAGGAATGCAGCACCTTCCAGTCTCTCTTCAGGGAACTTCCCTTTGGGGAGACACAGAATGGCACAGCCTTCTCTTTCCAGCTCCATCTGATCAATAGAGGTTCTTTCCAGATTTAGGCTTGAAGTTCTCACTAGTTTGGATGAGTTCTCATGTTTTCTGTATCTTCATAGGTAGTTCACTGGGAAGTCAGAAAGAATGCAATAGAGGCTGCTGTCCAGTTAGTTGTTAATTGGTAATTCATTAATTAGCTCTCCTTTGAACTTTTATTTTATGTGACAAATAACGCATGCTCATTTTGAAAGAAAATGAGTAATGTGGCGGTCTCCTGCCTCCCTCCCGGCCTGCTGCCTGCCCTTCCCCTTCCACTCACTCCTCACTGCCTGAAGTTCACAGTGAGCCTTCCAGATCTTCTTTTCATTGAAGGATATATGGCTGTCTATATTTTTATAAAAATATGTGTATATGTCTTTTTATAGATTACAAATGTTAATATTTTTCCAATAATATTTTTGACATAATTTTATGTCAGAGATTTATCTTCTTCTTTTGAAATTCTGCCTTGATTTCCTCCAAGGATGAAAGAATCTACCATAAGTTATATAATTTCTCTACTAATGGGCGTTGCAGTTATCTCCCCTTTCTCTGTGATAAATCATACTACAACAAGCATATATGCAATTTGCAGCTATACCTGGGTGTGAAATTATCTGAAAGCATAAATGGACGCAGTTCACCTAATATATTATATATGTATATATTATATTTGAATTTATTATATATATATTTGAATATTATATATTATTTTAATATATTACATATATTCAAATAAGTACTGCCAGATTCTTCTCCAGAAAAGTTGTGCTAATTCACTTCTTTACCAACTTGATGTGTGAAACTACCCTTTCTCTCTATATCCTTGTCAATGTTGGATGTCATTGATTAAAAGAAAATTTAAATTACTCCAATATTATTCTAGTTATAATTTTAAACTGAAAGCTATTACTACCTATTTTCTGAATACTGTTTCATGTCACTGAGTTTTTTTCACTATTATTCTAAACTCTCAATTAAATATACCCTCACAGATGACCTGAAGCTTCACTCTGTTATAGTTTGGACATGAAGTGCCTCCCAAAGACTTATATGTAGAAGACTTGGTCCTCATTGTAGCAAGTTCAGAAGTGGGGCTTTTAGGAAATAATTGGATCTTGAGGGTTCTGACCTCATCAGTGCATTGATCAGCTAGATGAATTAATAATTCAAATGGTCTATTGGGAGGTGATAGAACCTAGAAGGTGGGACCTAGTTGGAGGAAGTAGGTGACTAGGGGCATCCCCTGGATGGGTGTTTCTTATGATTCTAATATGCATTCTGGAAAAGGCAAAGTCATAGGACAAAAAACAGTTCAGTGGTTGCCAGGGTCTGGGATTGGGGAAAGGGAGTGAGTACA
Source organism: Urocitellus parryii (assembly GCF_045843805.1). Classification (NCBI taxonomy): domain Eukaryota; kingdom Metazoa; phylum Chordata; class Mammalia; order Rodentia; family Sciuridae; genus Urocitellus; species Urocitellus parryii. Next base: position 2,169,801 of record NW_027554049.1, on the reverse strand, counting down.
AGAAGGTGTGAGAGAATTTTGAGCAATTCTGGAACTGTTCAATGTCTTGATGGCAGTGGTGGTTACATAACTGGATGCATCTGTCAAAACTCACAGAACTTTCAAAAGAATGAATTACAATTGCACCTCAAAACAATGGACAGAAATATAAGACAGTGCCTGGCCTTAAGTAATTAGTCTTTAGATGTAAGGTCTATTATTTGTTATGGTTTATGATATTATTTTAGAGAATAATGGTTTCTCTGGAGTGGGAGTAAATTAATTCAAATCCTGGTCCACCACTTACTAGCTGTGTAACCCGAGGAAAATTAATTTCATTGTACTTCAATTTCCTCATCAGGATGACAGGAATTAGAATAATAACTGACTATAGGGTCTAGGGTATGATGCGGTGGTAGAGCTCCTGCCTAACATGTGTTCAGCCTGGTTTCAATCACCAAGACTGCTAAAAAATATATAAGAAGAAAGTTGTAAGTTTTTTGTTGTTTGCAATAAATGAGTTAACATATAAAAGTACTTAGAAGGGAGGCTGGGGATATAGCTCAGTTGATAGAGTGCTTGCCTCGCATGCATAAGTTCCTGGGTTTGATCCCCAGCACCCCAAAAGAAAAAAAATGTACTTAGAAGATTTCTTAGCATAAAATAATAATTCAACAGCTATTAGCTATTTGTGCTGTTATTAAATGGTAGTATGGAATTTGGCTTAATTACTCTTGCCCAAATGACAAATAAATTAAAATCAGACCAATGAGAAAGATGTTTTATGTCAAAAACAAGAGGACAGCTCAGTGTTGTGGACGATTTCTTTTATTTTGATGATCCAGGGTAGATTCCACATTATAGATACCATAATTTATACATTCATGGAATAAAGACAAGATTTGGAAAACATGAGATTTGTACTTTAGGATTTATGTAGACACAATTTCTCTAAAATATTTCTTCCAAGTGAAATGAGGTATTCTGAAGTTCTTATTGACATAAGGTAATAATTTAATAAATAGTAGCTTCTAGTTATGATATTTATTAAATATCAGGAAAAAACCCTTACACTAGCATATCAAAGGAAAAAGCAAAAAGCTAGCCCATATATTTTCATGCAGATTTGTGGTGGGGTGACCTGTCTTCCTCTAGAGATTTGTACTTAATGAAGCTACTTTGCTTTCCACAGAGATGTCTTTGTCATCCAGAACCAGGCAGTCAAGCACTGATTTAGTTAGCTCTTTTATTCCTCAATTATCTCCTTGCTGATATTACACTTCTCAATAATATCCAGAGATGGGCTTTTACATCCTTGCTTTCCATGATAATGGCTTTGAATCCCACTTTGGGGGCAGAGGAGTAGAGTAATGACCTCAGTGCTCCCTCCCACCCTCATTGTCCTGTAGGGCAATTGCCACTCATAATTGAGATATTTAAATCAGACAAATAATGCTGCCCATAAAGGATATAAGAAAGCTTTTATCTTCTTTTTAACTTAATAGAAAAATATTAAACTATACATAAGTGTCAATACATGATCTCTTTTTGGTAAAGTTGTTTTTTCATACTAGAAATGCTAGTCCACACTAGACTGGAAAATTCCATGATCAAACACTATCCTGTCTTTCATATCTTCAGCTCCAAGTTTGGTGTCTTTGCTCTAAACAGGATAGTAATTTTCTCTCCATGGTTTTTGAAAATAGCCACTCATTTAATGAGTCCTTAAGTGCCATGTTTGTGTGTCGATCTCATCTGATTTCCATATATCTTGATGGTTTGTATGGATCGAAGTTTGATAGCATCCTTTGAGTGATATTAACTATTTTGAATGATTTTCCCCTGTCCTCTCTAAATGCATCAAGGGGTGATTAACTTCAAAATGTTGTTGATGTCTTGGGAGAGAAACAAACTCTTAAGTAAACATGCTTACACGCTATTTGTTCTTGGTGTATTATTCCCAGAGACAGTGAGACATTTTCTGAGAGTTACAGGCAGCATCATAAAAGCCCTTTAGACTTTGTTTTTCATCCTGGGTGATTAAGGCAATTCTGTAGGAAGGTCAGGCTCTAGGAGAATGGGGATATCAAGGAATGGGGTATCATCTGTTTTATTACTCCATATTTTACTCCCAGTGTACTGGTAAACAATTAAAATTCAAATACATCAGTGCATATAATTCAGTTACTCCCAAAACACCATAAAAATGTCTCCCTGATCAATAATTGCTTATTATGACATGCTGGCTGGCAAGGTGCTTAGCTGTCTGCTTTCTTAAAGCCAGCCAGCCTCATCAGTCTATGTGTTAACACAGAGCAGGCGCAGCTGCGAGTTATCACTGAGCCGCTCTCCACCTGCCGAGTGGAGACTCTAGTTCCAACAAACCCACTGAGGCCCTGTTCAAAGATTAAGGTTTTCCTGAAGCTTCTGCTGACCTGGTCAGAAGTAATCACTCTCATCTGTGACTTTTCAGTATATGTCATTTGTATTTTTCTAGCAAGTTTTGCCATTTGCTACACTAAATTCTTATTACCTAAGTTTTTATCTCCCTAAATGTGAGGTCTTTCTTATTAGACTACAACTTTGTTAAGGACAGGAATTCCTTTATAGCTCTCTACCTCCTCATCAGTGCCTTATTCTCAGGAGGTATTTATTAAACATTGGTTGAATGGAAATATTGATGAAGCTTGAGCAAGCAAATACCCATATCATATTCAAAGCCATCATTGTGGTGGCAGATCTGAGAAAGGAACTTAACAAAGACTGCCTGAAAGGGATGGAATTGAACAAGCTTAAAGCAGGATTACAGACTCATTCAGGTGTTGATTTTGGGGGGAGAGGGGAATAGTATAGCTAAAATCCGAAAATGTGCTCTTTTCAGAACTCTACCCTTGTTCTTAGTAACTAAGTACCTTTCCCATATAAAAATAACATGGTTCCACAAAAATATGGGTGTTAGGAGACTTTAAATTCAACACATCCATGAAATAGGCATATATAGCCTTAAAATACATTCATTACAGCTTTATTTAATGGTGTTGTCCTTGATGGTAATAATGATAGCTGCCATTTATGAGATGCTCTGATTTATGTTATTGGGAAATGGTACTTAGGAGCCAAGATGTAAATGTTGGTGTGCTCATTGTTATTAAGGTGTTGCTTCTCCTATGTTCTCTCAGTGAACAGATTTAAGGAATGTGTGGGGGTGGGGTAGGGTGTAGTTGTGTGTGCAAAAAGCTAAGAGTTCATGTCAATATAATTCCAACCCAACATCTAGTTGTCTTTTTTTATTCTATTCATTCTAGTTTTCTTCTTTCCATATTTTATAGCCACTTTTCCATACAAAATCTGTCTCCCTTTTTCCTTAGTATGTTGACTTGTTGATTAATCCCCCTGTATTTAGCCATCACCCATGCCCTCTGCCCATTCCCACAGAGCTGCTCTCTCCTCCCACTCTGTCCCTGACACCCTACACTGGCTTCCCCCTGCTGCATGGATACTCTCTTCAGCTTGCTAGTGCCAGGACAACGCTCCTCATGATACCCTCATCACCATACCTGGGCTCTGACACCTAGTTTCAGGCTTCCCTTCCATGTGGTTGTCCTCCTCACACCAGTTGGATTGATTCTCCATGCCAGGCAGTTCTTTCTAAATGGATGCCCTCTGCACCCTTCTTTGAGCTTTAACTGCCCATTCTAAACTTGCTCAGCTGCTCCCTTCTCTCAAACACAGACTACAGACAGCTGCATTGTCCTGATGACTTTATGGGGCAGGAAACCAAGAAAGCAGATAGGCAGCTTCTCAGCAAGGCATGTGAGCAAAAAAAAAAAAAAAAGCATGGGGTGCTTTACTGGAATTTAATACTGGACATTTAAAGAAGATCAGAGACTCAGGAGATTGAGTAGAATAAAATAAAGAAAAAAACCCCAGCACCACAGTCATGGCCGGAGGCACCAGCTAGAGCAGTCCCTCTACAAGTAAAATGGAGGGATAGGGGAATTAAAGGAAACCACATTTTTAGATGGCCTGAAGTGTGTCTGGGTACCGACAGTTTAGAAATCAAAGATACTGCCAGACTAAACTGAAAGGTGCACTCCACAATATCCTTGCCTGGGAAAGAAGCCCCATCTCTCCCTGCTTTGGCTACAAGTGGAGGACAGCGGAAGGAACCATTTTGCAGCTGCATCTGAGAGAGGGACTGACAGCTGAGAGAGCTGAATCCTGGCAAATGTGAGTTTGGCCCAAAATACAGGCCTAGAAAACACACATTGATGATTTTATGTTTTTTGGGGTTTTTTTGCACCAAATTATATGGAAAGTAGAAGAAAGGAAATTGAAGGAAAAGGAGGAGCCTGCATTATTTTCTAAACTTCACAACAGGCCCTCAAAGTGTGCATAAGTTTTCTTCTTTCCTCGCTGGAGGTCACTGCCTGAGGCCTGTCTCTTAGCCAGCATCTGAACCCAGGTCCTTTTGACTATAGAACCTGGATCCTGCATGCTCCACCACCCTGCCTCTAAATAAAATACTACCACATATGTTTGGTCTTTCAACTGTCATGGGATGTGTAAGACTAGTGTTTAAAGAAAGGGCGTGCAGTTATTTTGGGGGAAAATAGTTTGTGTTCACTTCACAAGAATAGTTTTTCCTACCATTTGGTCTACTTCCCCATCCTTCTCCTGTCTGCAGAGAGGCTCAACAGAAACCCTCTTTTTTGACTTAGTTGCCAGTGTGGGGTAATGGCTGGGGTGCTTTGTAGCCAGGGGCACTGAACCAGCGGTCTCAATACCTGCCCTGGTGGTTCCTTCTGTGCTGGCACTTCTGGAATGAGTCATCCTACATTCTGCCAACCCTCGTGCTCTCCTCCCTAGCCAGGGTTACCCTTGCTGTCATAAGGGAGTTTTGTGATTTTCTGAGATTTTAAAAATGAGGAAGGAGATGATAAATTCTAGTATGAGTAAAAGGAGAAAAGTTTTTTTCTGATTTCAAACATACTGTCATGGGAGACACTAGTCTTAACACTTTCCATAGCAAAAATCCTACAGACTGGAATAAACATCAGGTTAAAGCTAATATATTTTGAAATGAGCTTTTAACACTTTCATGTAGTTAATTTTTAATGCTATTGGTCAATGGCTTTGGGGTCCATGTAAGAACTCCAGGTGATGCTGTAATTCAATGGAAGACAGAAAAGAAAGCAAGCCCCTATTTACATGAAGTAGCCAAAGAACAAAAGTTGAATATACTTCGTGTTCCCCTAAATTAAGTATTTTTGAAAAAGAAAAATTGAATGTTAATTTTTTCAGATAGAGTATATGATTTTTTAACCATAAAATTGGGGAAGACATTCTAGAATTCATCTCATGTCCATTTCTCACCCTTTGAAGAAATAGGCAGAGAGATGTGACCCAAGGGCAATGGAGGCAGGAACACATCTGTAATGTGTGTGTGTGTGTGTGTGTGTGTGTGTGTGTGTGAGAGAGAGAGAGAGAGAGAGAGAGAGAGAGAGAGAGAGAGAGATAAAGAGAGAGAGATTCATTTGTAAATGAACACTCTTAGAAATAGGTTAAAAGATTTTTAAAGCTAAGGCAGGTGTTGTTCTGGTTGCTATAGTTGCTACACAAAAGGACTTTAGCTCAGCTACTCCCTGAGTTCCCTCCTGTGGCTCAGGGTTTTTTTCTAAGGGGCCTGTCATACTGAACCTCTGACTTCAGTACCCTTTGGAGTAGACCGGTCCTAAAAAAGGCAAAGGACAAATACCAAAGTGGAAAATGTGTATTTTAATTCACCATTTGCTTTGATCTTAGAATGAATTAACATTAACTTATTTGGTCATTTTTCTCCTTAAATTGAATTGTTTTGGAAAAATAATCAGGTATCATTTGGGGGAGTATAGTCATGGGACTTAGATTACTTAGATTTACCACTACTTTGAGTTGAATTATCCTCCCCCTCTCCTTCCCCAGCTCACACACACTTTTTTTTCCTTTGAACCCTTAGGGAAACCCAGGCAGTCCTGCACATACCTGACACCCCCGACAGCACATACACATACATGTTGCCACCTAAATTCACATGGGTGAGAATAATTTTTAAGAAGCTAGCAGATTTGTGAAATTCCACTAGAAGCTTTTGCTCAAAAGAATTTTGTTAGGAGAAAATAAATCTTATAAAATAAAATCTGCTCATATGTATCTCTACTGCTTTTTACCAGTGTAATTGTGCACACTTAGAGCAACTGGAACCGAAGTAGTTTTCATAAATATTTCAAATAGTTATTACTTCTGGAGAATTGTTTGAAAGGATCTCCAAAATACTTTTTGTTCAGTGATGTTTCTGAACAACATGATTTATATTTTTAATTATTGTTTTTCTGGGGTTTAGGAATCCCAAATCAGGAATTACTCTGGATACATCTTTTTTCTAAATGTTTGGGTTTTTTTTTATTTGTTCTAATTAGCTATGACAGCAGAATGCATTTTGGTTCATATACACAAATGGAGCACAACTTTTCATTTCTCTGGTTGTACACACAGGGATTAGAGTCACACCTTACATGCGGTCATATGTGTACCTAGGATAATGATGTCCATCTCATTCCACCATCTTTCTTGACCTCAATCCCCCTCCCCTCGTCTCCTTCCCCTTTGCCCACTCTTCCCTCCATTCTTTCCATGCCTCCTCCCATTAAATGTTTGGTCTTATTTCTTTATTTAGAGTATACCATATTTGCTTACTTGGCTTTTTTTTTTGTTTGTTCTCAGTTCCCTAATTTGGCCTGTTTTTCACCCACGCTTGTCCATACAGGTTGCCAGGTGAAGTGTCAGGAAACATTGAAGATGGCCATTGAAGTAACCCTGACTTGAATTAGTCACCAGCTATCTTGTCCCTGTTCTAGACTATTTCTATCTCCTTTTGCTCAAAACAAATTATTTGTCTTCAAAGCACAATGAAATCCAGGGAGAGAGTCCTGTTCTCCCTACAGATGACACTGGGACATCACGTTCTGTAATTAGTGCAGTGAACTAAAATTTATTAACTACCTGCTGAGTGCCTTGCTCCTTCCTCCAACACCCCTCCCTCCCAGGGAGTTATAAACTGTATTTGGATCATTGCTAGCAGCTCTCCTACATTTCTTGCTTTATCTGTCTACCATTCGATTTGCCTGATAAATTCTAACCTCGTTGCTCTTCCCTTTAACAACCTGCTCAGTGGTTTTTCTAATAGTGTAAAAATCAAACAAAATGGGTGTGCATGCATGCACTTCGTAGCATGTTTTCCAAGAAGCCTGTGAGTCATAAAAATGGGGAATACACACATTGGTTTCTGTAATTATGATTGACGACGTTCATGGGTTGCCTTTTTCAGGATGGTTTCATTTCTCTACTGACGGTGCTACAATTCTATTTTAAATCCTCTCCTTTTTGTAAACACTACACATTTCTTAAACGCTATCTTGGTGGAGTTCAGAGTGGCGTTTGAGAATGTCCACCATGAATTTCGACAGATCGATCACTTATGTCTATTTTTTTCTTGACCAAGGCTTGCCTCTTTTATTCATTAAGAACATTGATGTGGAGATGAAATGGTTTCCTCTATTTTTATCTTCAAACAATCTCTGCAGCTTCTGCACATTGCTAGATTTCTTCTAGCTTCTTACACTAGGGTCATAGTTTAGTGTCAGCTTGAAGCCAAGTGCCCCACAGCTGAAATTACCGCCCTTCTGCAGTGGCATTTTCCCAGGCCATTCCACCTTTAATAATGAGTCAGCCAGGAGGCAAGTTTGTGTCTCATTACAAGGGAGCCTTGTCTTGGGCCTGTGCATAATTAGATGCCAGGAATTACAATTGGTTCTCTCTTTGAAAGCTTTTTCAGCACCATGTCTACACTTAGGCCATTACTTTTATTTTTGATCTAATGGCTTTGCCTCTTTCTCCCTCTGTCTCTCTCTCTCCATATTCAATAATATCAACCATAAATGAAACCAAGGAAGTTCAGAGATTTTCAGCTTTAAAAAGACGGGATCTTGCAAAGATTTTCAAAAGACGCTTCAGAAACAGACCTTTGAGTCAGAAACCTTGGAGAACAGTGAACACGCCACTCAGGTATTTCCTATCAAAAAACATGGTTACCCAGTTACGGGGCTGTTCTGCCCAAGGCATGCACAGTTTTTTAAACCAGAATAAAAGTAAGACTCACAGAATATGTGAGTAGGAGGAACTCCCCATCTGAGTCAGTGATATATTGTTTTCAAGCTTGTTCATAGCTATAGAAATGGGGATGCACATGAAAACCCAAAAGGTCCATGATTAAAATAGAAAATAGTGGAGGTACTCTAACTTGGGGAGAGGAACCTCTTGAGCCTGTCCCTGTAGCAATTCCTGCAGAAACTGGGTGGTGCTTCGAAGGAGGATGGCAGTGTGACAAAAAGCTTCACACTGAGGCCAGACATGCCAGATTCTCTTCCTGATTCTATGATTTTTTTTAAGGTGTAGCCTCCAGCAGGATAATTAAACTCTCTGGGCTTCAATTTCCTCCCCTGGAAAGATACTACTAACTAACTCATGAGGTCTTTTTTTTTAAGAGAGAGTGAGAGAGGAGAGAGAGAGAGAGAGAGAGAGAGAGAGAGAGAGAGAGAGAGAGAGAGAGAATTTTTAATATTTATTTTTTAGTTCTCGGTGGACACAACATCTTTGTTGGTATGTGGTGCTGAGGATCGAACCCGGGCCGCACGCATGCCAGGCAAGCGCACTACCGCTTGAGCCACATCCCCAGCCCCTCATGAGGTCTTTTGAGCATTGAGTTAATATGTGAAAAGTTTTAAAACAATGCCAAATATGCTCATTGCCCAGCAAATGCTTGTTACTCTTATTATTGATGTCATTATCATATTATTATAAAGTGATTACACTTTAAAAATCAGTGCTCTGTACACCCATGTTTACAGCATCATTATTCACAATATCCAAAAGGTGGAAGCAATCCAAGTGAACATCAGTGGATGAATGGATATTCAGAATGTGGTTGTCAGGGGCACAGGAAGGAATGGGGACTTATTGTTTATGGGGTACAGAGTTTCATTTTTGCAAGATGAAAAGAGTTATGGAGATGTATGGTGATAATGGTTGTGCTACAATATGAATGTACTGAACAGTACTGAAAAATGTTTAGAGTGATAAATTTTATGTTATTTATATTATACCACGATTCATCTTCTAAAACTACCTGCTGTAGTCAACCCACTTATTTTTTGGTGAGAAAAATAAACAGATGAGAAGTAATTTGTACAAATTTGCACAGGACTTCTTTGTAACTTGTATAGTTTTCATCTTCCAAATATCCTTCATAACACAGGCATGTTTCAAGGCTGAGGACCAGAGTCCTTAAAATAATACCTATTTTTTCAAACAACATGGTCCCTAAAGCCAAGCCAGTTAATTAATATGAGCTCCACAGAGAAACCAGCCATCATTCCAGTGCTGAATACACAGGCTTACAGAAGGATGGAATGAATACCTGAATGCTGTATTCTGTGGGGGACTTAGGGGGGTTTCATTGGTTATTTTGACTATGTGATAAACAACTACATTGTGCCTTGTATTAGTTAGAGGCTACATTCCATTTTTCAACAAAAGAAATTTAACATTGGGAAGTGTGTACTGGGTCTTGGAGGATGGAAAAGGGGAAAGTTGAGGTTATACTGCAGGCAACAGTATACCATCCTGAGCTGGGGTCTAGGGCAGTGATTCTCTACCCTGATCTTCATCAGAATCCCCTGGAGGGCTTGTTCAAGCAGAGTACTGGGCTGGGGCCTGGCTCTGGCCTGGCTGGGGCCTGAGGATTTGCATTATCTAATGAACATTTTCCAATTGATGCTGCCAGTCCCAGGACTATAGTCTGAGGAACTTAGATCTAAGGAAGAGCTTGTAGCTATTAAAACCTAGAAGCTCATATGTGGATTCTAACCACAACAAGGGAGGTTGAGGAGGAAAAGAAGAAAAGTCCATTGGAATAGACAAAAGAGAATGAAGGGAAGGGAGAGGAAATGGATTAGAAAGGACAGTGGAATTAACTGGATGTAACTTTCCTAGTCTTGTATTTGAATATACCACCAAGGTAACCCCGCATCATGTACAACCCCAAGAATAGGATCCTAATTAGAATAAGTTATACTCCATGTATGTATAATATGCCAAATGCATCTGCTATCATGTATATCAAAAAGAACAAATAATTTTTAAAAAAAATTAAAAAGAAAATCCTAGAAGCTCAGAAAATGGGCCTCAGAGTAAGTACTCAGATCTCCGAGAAGCAGCACTGGCCAGCTGGAGGTGTTATCTCAGGATCTTGGAGGAAGGACCTCATGGAGTCTGGACTCAGTGATCCATCCAGGAGGTGTGGTCCAGCTGGTGCTGGTACCTCCAAGGACTTGAGATGAGGATGGTTCTGGAAGGGCCAAAACCAGCTGGAAGGCAGAACCAACTGTCTCTATCAAGATGAGAGGAACTGCAAGCAAAGGGGAAAGACAGGACTCACTCCCTTCTCCCTCCTCCAGCCATCCAGGCCCCCTCTTGTGCCCTGAAGGGAGCAGCAGACAAAGCAGAGTATCCTGTGCTGAGATCCCAGGTCCAGCATTATAGGGCCCAGTACAAAAGGGTGAATCTGGAGCTGAGAGACAGTGGAACCTGCACACATAAAGCATGCTCTTTCTTATGGCATACCGTCAGAGCACTCAAGTGAGTCAGCTGGCTGGGTTTAAAAGCCAAGTAGGTTTTTTGTTTGTTTGTTTGTTTTTGGTTTTTAACATTTATTTTTTTAGGTGTAGAAGGACACAACACAATGCCTTTATTTTTAGGTGGTGCTGAGGATCAAATCCGGGTCCCACCCACCTAGGTCAGCGTTCTACTGCTGAGCCACAATCCCAGCCCAAGAGCTGCGTGTTTTGAAGAATTAGAATAGCACTCTTTATGGAGAGATGCTCAGACTGTGAGACAATGAGCAACATTTTCTGTCTCAGTCTCATTCTGCTGCACCTTTGTATCAAATGGAACAGTGAGGCCACACACTTGAATGGAATGGGGAGGCCACAATTTATTTAAGTTAAATACATATACGTGACTCCTCATGTATTTCACAAAGTTAGATCATGTTACACATAATATTGTATGACTTCCTTTTTTACTCTATTAATATGAGAGCATGAGTCACATAACCAGGGGATCTGTTCTGAGAAATGTATCCTGGTGCAAACACTGGAGGGTACTTACACAGACCAAAACAGCTATAACCTCACTAGGCCAAAGACTGCTGTCACATATGTGATGCTTTGTTGACCAGAATGCTGTTATGTGACCCATGGCTGGACCATGATTACCTTTAACTTCTAATGACTACATGGTTTTTGTGTTTTTTTAAATGGCTGCATGATAACATTCCATATTATGAAACTCAGAAATTTCTTAATGCTTCTTCTTTTGGGGAACATTTAGTTTGTTTCCATTATTTTGCTTTTACAAACAGTGGATCAGAGATTCTCGTGTCCTCACATCCTGCACATTTGTCTAGTTATATCCTTAGGATAAATTCTTAGAAGTGAAATTTCTGAATTAAAGGGTATGAGCATTTTAAAAACTTTGGGTGTATATAAAGGTTGAGATCCTTTTGAAGAAACTTGTGAAATCAAATTCATTTTCTACAAATTCATGTAAATTCTAAGACATAATAATAAAAGTAGTAAGTGTGCATTTTGATTATTGCTAACACATTAGCATATGTAAAATGTATGATTTAGTAGAGTAGCACTTATTATTTTAATGAGGTAGATGGATGTTACAAAAATGTTCAATATAGAGAAATTATAGCACTCTATGTTCATTTTGTAGAACTGAAAATAACATTTTACCATAAAATTTAGAGATTTTACCATTGATCCATCTGTAGTTTTATAAAATATTGTTGATTTCAATCATTTTTTCTTTTCTTTTTTTAGAGGAGATATTGCTATGTGTTTTGCCCAGGCTGGTCTCAAATAATCCTCCTGCCTTAGCCTCCCAAGTAGCTGGGATTATAGGCATACCACCCACCTGGCCACAGTGATTTATTCTTTGTTGATTTCTATGAACAAGCCAAAAACTTATAGCAGTCCAACATATCTTTCAACCCCTTGCTTATGTCTGGTTTATTTACCTCCAGTGAGACACTACCTGTTTCCATATGGGAAGGATGAATTTGCATTTTAGGAGGGTCCAGTCTAGAAGCTAAGACATCATTCATGTCAAGTTCTTGGTTTGTTCCAGAAACTCCATGAGGCTGAGATTCTGTAGACTCGAGTTCAAGCCGTCTTGAGACATTCGGAGTCTAGTTCTATTGGTGCCCACTCTCTCTCACTAAGGCCTACCGTCTTCTCTTGCAGACAGGCCCCCACCGTGTGAACGTGCTGTGTGATGTGTCTGGGAAAGGCCCCCTCACTGCCTGTGATTTTGACCTCTGCAGTCTGCAGCCTGACCAGCGGCTAGAAAACCTGCTGCAATATGTGAGTTCCGAGGACTTTGAGAAGCAGAACTAGGAGACCCGCAGGACCAATCGGCAGGCTGAGCTCTTTGCCCTGTACCCATCAGTGGACGAGGTAAGTGCAATAGTCTCCAAACTGTACAATTTAACTGAGGACTCAGGGTCCATAGGAATATTCTATCCTTCATTATCACTGTAGAGCAGCACCTGATGTTGAGATGGTATGATTCCTGGGGATGTTTTTTGTTTTGTTTTGTTTTCACTTAGGCAAGTCTGCATCACAGCAGAGCCAATTATTGATCATAATACAGATGGGATTCTGATAATAATAACTAGTATTTTCATAGCACTTTACAAAACATGTTTACTGAGATTAACTTATTTAGTCCTCAAAACATTTTAAAGGTCTATATGGAGCAACCCTACTCAGAGTCAAATCATCCAGTTTTTTAAGGATACATATTATTAAATATTGATGTTCTTTAGTGTTTCCTTAACATTATTTTATTGGTCCTTTTGTACAACTGGAGAGACCTGCTTTGAAATAATTTCAGGCTAAGATAATCACAGCCATGTGCCCAGTATATGGAATTTTAGGATCTTGCTTGTCCACCTCTTTCTTTATTGAAGCTGACCTGTGACAACTGGATAATTTAGACCTTGCCTGAAGTTACTTGTTGGGATACTTTGGAAGGGATGAAAGTGGCCATTATTCAAACCTTGTGTCTGCTTGGGCTCTTTGTATTATAGAGGGCTTTTGGCCTTCCCTTCTGTGTATCAGCTTATCTACACTGTTGGGTCTTTGCAGAATAGATTCCTGCTATATCTTTGCTATTCAAATTTTATTAAAATTTCAGTTGCAAGAAGTAAGATTTGAAGAGATTTTTTCATTAAAAAAAGATATGCCATATACTTATATTTGAAATTTGGACTTCAGGTAAAGCAAGAATATCAGGAAGCCTAATTCTCACCCCCTGTGATGCCCCCCCCACCCTGGGAATTGTTTGCTGACTCACCTTTTGATGTCCTTACCATTGGTCAGCAAAAAGGACAGTTCAGGAAACAGCAGTCATTAGGTACAACATTGTAATATGGAAATATTATTGAGGACATTGACCATCCAGCACCTCTCCTCAAGGAGCTAGGGAGAGGGAATAGGCCTCAAGCCCTCAGGCAAAGATTTGTGCATCCTGAGACAGTGTGCATGATCAGTGGGGTGTGCATCTCCCGAGTTCGTCACTAAGAGTTCCTCACTGAGAGTTCCTGTTCACCTCTACCAACCATGACAGCTTCGTTATTGGAGTCCTGAAGTTCCTTTACCTTTATTTTCTTGTTCTTATTTTCTAACCACTTCGTTTTCTCATCTAATTATTTTATTTGCAGTTTTATCTGCAGCCTCAAATCCTCTTCTGAATGAGGCAGATTAGAAAAATAAATTAACATACCTATAGTCCCAACCACTCAGGAGGCTGAGGCAGGAGGTCACTTGAGGCTAACCTGGACACCATAGTGAGACCCTTTCTCAAAGAATTAAAATGAAGTTAAATACCTCACCTATATGTGGAATCCAAAAATGTCTACTTCATAGAAACAGAGAGTAGAAAGGTACTAATCAGTGGGCAGTGGGTAGGAGTAAAAATGTTTATGGAAAGGTACAAACTTTCAGTTAGACTAGAGGACTAAGTTTTAGTGATCTGTTACACTATAGTGACCACATTTAATGATAATATATTGTGTATCTTTAAATTGCCAAAAGAATAATTTAAACATTTCTCAAAAAAAGAAAAGACTAATTGGTAAGGGAATTGATATGTAATTAACTTGGTTTAATCTTCCTAGAGTATATACATAAATCAAACTTCACATGAATATACACAATTATTATCAACTTAAAAAGCAAGTACATATGGGTTGAGAATGTAACTTAGTGATAGAATATTTTTCTAGCATGCATGAGACCCCTGGGTTCAATCCCCAGCATTGCAAAAGTGAAAAAACAAAAAGTACACTAATAGGAATAATATGTTTAATATTATCATCTCCATTTAGATTAGAAAGTGAGAATCAAAGAGGTTGAACAATTTATTCAAGATTCAGCAAGTCAGGCTGGGATTATAGCCCAGTGGTAGAGTGCTTGTCTTGCATGTGTGAGGCACTGAGTTCGACCCTCAGCACCACGTATAAATAAAATAAAGATATTGTGACCATCTACAACTAAAAATATATATATGTTTTAAAAAAAAGATTCAGCAAGTCAACTAAATTATAAAACAGGGACCTCACATGCTGCCTCCACATCACAGGTTTGTGTGCTTGCATATGCTACCTATTATATTAGCACATATAACTGAAATTTAAAGATGGCATTTTAAAAATCATATCTTCCAACTTTTTAGTTTCTGTCTACATTAAAATTCTTTGCCATATTTGTCAAGAAATAGTAAATCTGACTGATTTGACCTCTACTTCTTTCTTTTTCCTCCCATTTCCGTGGAGATGCTAACATGTAATAAAGAAAGCTAAAGTGGACACCAAAAGAGAGAAAGGAAACCAAAGGATTAAAACAGGGACAGTAGGACATTAGCTAATTCAAGTCCCCCTGGTGGACTAAATGGGGGGATGCCCAGTCTGAACTGACCAAAACAATGAAACATAAATTGCCTCTGAAGGAACTTTGTTTTATGGTCCGGAAACTCAGATGCTACTGAAAGTTATAATCTAGCCAAGTTCCTAAATGGCTGCTTTTCTTGAGTAAATAGGAATGCTTTATAATTAGCCGACCAACTATTTGTAAATTTGTAGGGCTAAAATGCTTGATGGCCTCTGTACCAGCACTTTTAAAATTTTGAAGCTGTTCTTACAGAAATCGCCTTTGTACTTATAATTTGTACTTTATACAAAGAAAGTCCTGTGGAATTGAGGTGAGTCTCTGCCTAATCTGAAAGGATTATAAATGTTGATTTTTTAAAAATAATACATTAATGACATTATTCTATATCATCATTATTTTATTTCCTGGAAATAAAAGTTAGAAGAGGTGAAGTATTAGATCCAAATTTTGACTAAGTCAGTAGGAGAAACCAAAGTAGAATTCAGCCACCAAACTTTGCCATGTGAGTTCTGTCCCTGATTCACAGACCCTAGGAAAAGCATCTTATGGGTTGATTTTTAAGGAAGACACCACCACACTCCAAATAACAGAAAAAGAGTTTGCTTAGGAAGGACTCTTGGTTACAAGTGCCACTCTTTTGGTTCCCAACTAAAACCCAATTTGGGGGTTAAAAAGTGTGGGGGGAGAAATACTCATTGACTCACATAACAAGATCAAAGGTCAGCAACTGTGGAGTTGGCCTCAGGGTTCACTGAGTCTGTAAGGGAAAGAATATCATCTCTCTCATACTTTCTCCCCTGAATCCTCTCTTTATTTGTATGTATTTCCTAAGATAATAAAAACAACAAGTATTCACTAGAGCTTCCTATTTCCTCTTTCTTCTTCCTCCTCCTCTCCTCCTCCTCCTCCTCCTCCTCCTCCTCCTCCTCCTCCTCCTCCTCCTCCTCCTCCTCCTCCTTCTTCTTGTATGTGTGTGTGTGTGAATTAACTCCTATTTCAGACAACTGGGAAGGCTCAAGAAATTCATAAAGAAGAAATTTGGGAAATATATCACCCAAATGTTATAAGGAGCCTTGTTTGGATCCTAATTTAACAAATTGAGATGGAGAATTTTAAACTGACAAAATATTTAGTGGCAGTAAGAAATTATTGTTAATTTTTTAGGAGTAATAATGGTATTACTGTTATGTTTTCAAAAGTCCTTACTTTTTAGAGATATTTACTGAAATACTGACAGGTGAAATCATGTGATGTTTGGGAACTTTCTTCTAGTATTGAGTGGGGGAGTATAGATGAAACCAGGCTAACTATTCATTGAAATTGTTGAATCCATATGAGGTAAATGATGATTCATTGTATTAGTCTCTTAACTTTTGTATATATTTAAAATTTTCCAAACCAGGCACAGTGGCACACGCCTATAATCCCAGGAGCTCAGGAGGCTGAGGCAGGAGGATCGCAAGTTCAAAGCCAGCCTCAGCAACAGCGAGGTGCTTAGCAACTCAGTGAGACCCTGTCTCTAAATAAAATACAAAATAGGGCTGGGGAGGTGGCTTAGTGGTTGAGTGCCCCTGAGTTCAATCCCTGGTGCCAAAACTTGTAGATGGACACGATACCTTTATTTATTTATTTATTTTGTAATATATGACAGCAGAATACATTACAATTCATATTACACATGTAGAGCACAATTTTTCATATCTCTAGTTGTACACAAAGTAGAGTCCACCATTCATTCATGTCTTCATACATGTACTTAAGGTAATGATGTCCATGTCATTCCACGTCTTTCCTACCTCTGTGCCCCTTCCCTTTCTCTGCCTCCCCTTCATCCTACCTAGAGTTCATCTAATCCTCCCATGCCCGCACCAACCACATCATAAATCAGCATCCTTAAATCAGAAAAAAAAAACATTTGACACTTGGCTTTTGGGGATTAGATAACCTCACTTAGCATTATATTCTCCAACTCTATCCATTTACCTGCAAATGCCATAATTTTGTTCTCTTTTAATTCTGACTAGTATTCCATTGTGTACATATACCACATTTTCTTTATCCATTCATCTACTGAAGGGCATCTAGATTAGTTCCACAGTTTAGTTATTGTGAATTTGGAGGCTATAGTTATTGATGTGGCTGTGTCCCTGTAGGATGCTGTTTTTAAATCCTTTGGGTATAGATCAAGGAGGGGACAGCTGGGTCAAATGGTGGTTCTATTCCCAGTTTTCCAAGGATTCTCCATACTGCTTTCCATATTGGCTGTACCAATTTGCAGTACCACCAGCAGTGTATGAGTGTGCCTTTTTCCCCACATCCTCGACAACACTTATTGTTGTTTGTATTCTTAATAGCTGCCATTCTGACTGGAGTGAGATGAAATCTTAGAGTAGTTTTGATTTCCATTTCTCTAATTGCTAGAGATGTTGAACATTTTTTCATATATCTGTTTATCAATTGTACATCTTATTTTGAGAAGTATCTGTTCAGTTCCTTGGCCCATTTATTGATTGGGTTTTTTTTTGGTGTTAATATATTTGAGTTATTTATATATCCTAGAGATTAGTGCTCTATCTAATAGTGCATATGGTAAAAATTTTCTCCCATTCTGTAAGCTGTCTATTCACTTCACTGATTATTTCTTTTGCTGAGAAGAAACTTTTTAGTTTGAATCCATCCCATTTATTTATTTTTGTATTAATTCTTGCACTATAGGAGTCTTATTAAGGAAGTCGGGGCCTCATCCAACATGATGGAGATTTGGACCTACTTTTTCTTCTGGTTTAATTCCTAGGTCCTAGATTCATTTTGAGTTTTGCATGGTGAGAGATAGGGGTTTAATTTCATTTTGTTGCATATGGATTTCCAGTTTTCCCAGCAACATTTGTTGAAGAGGCTGTCTTTCCTCCAATGTATGTTTTTGGCATCTTTGTCTAATATAAGGCAACTCTAATTATGTGCGTTAGTCTCTGTGTCCTCTCTTCTGTACCATTGTTCTACAAGTCTATTTTGGTGCCAATACCATGCTTTTTTTGTTACTATTGCTCTGTAGTATAATTTAAGGTCCAGGATAGTGATGCCACCTGCTTCACTCTTCTTGCCAAGGATTGCTTTATTTATTCTGGGTCTCCTATTTTTCCAGATGAATTTCATGACTTTTTTTTTCTATTACTATGAGAAATGTCATTGGGATTTTGTTTGGAATTGCATTAAATCTATATAGTGCTTTTGGTAGTATAGTCATTTTGACAATATTAATTCTGCCTATCCAAGAACAAGGTTGATCTTTCCATCTTCTAAGGTCTTCTTTAATTTCTTTCTTTAGTGTTCTATAGTTTTTCTTGTAGAAGCCTTTCACCTCTTTCATTAAGTTGATTCCCAAGTATTTTATTTATTTTGAGGCTATTGTAAATCCTCATTTCCCTTTCAGAGAATTTGTCACTGATATACAAAAATGCCTTTGATTTATGGCTGTTGATTTTGTATCCTGCTACTTTGCTGAATTCATTTACTAGTTCTAGAAGTTTTCTGGTGGAATCATATTGTCAGCAAATAGTGCTAATTTGAGTTCTTCTTTACCTATCCATATCCCTTTAATTTCTTTCATCTATCTAACTGTTCTGGCCAGTGTTTCAAGAACTATAATAACTAGAAGTGGTTAAAGAGGGCATCCCTGTCTTGTTTCAGTTTTTAGAGGGAATGCTTTCAACTTTTCTCTGTTTACAATGATGTTGGCCTGGGGCTTGGCATAGTTAGCTTTTATGATGTTGAGATATGTTCCTGTTATCCCTAGTCTTTCTAGTGTTCTGAACATGAAACGGTGTTGTATTTTGTCAAATGCCTTTTCTGCATCTATTGAGACGGTCATGTGGTTTTTATCTTTAAGTTTATAGATGTGATGAATTTCATTTATTGATTTCTATATGTTGAACAAAACTTGCATCTCTGGGATGAACCCCACTTGATCATAGTGCATTATCTTTTTGATGTGTTTTTGTATTCAATTTGCCAGAATTTTATTGAGAATTTTTGCATCTATGTTCATTAAAGATATTGGTCTAAAGTTTTCTTTCTTGGATGTGTCTTTGCCTGGTTTTGGAATCAGGGTGATATTGGCCTCATAGACTGAGTTTAGAAGTGTTCCCTCTTTCTCTGTTTCCTGAAATAAATTGAAGAGTATTGGTATTAGTTCTTCCTTAAAGGTCCTGTAGAACTCGGCTGTGTATCCATCCAGTCCTGGGCTTTTCTTGCTTGGTAGGCTTCTGATGACATCTTCTATTTCATCACTTGAAATTGATCTATTTAAATTGTGTATATCATCCTGATTCAATTTGGGCAAATCATGACTCTAGAAACTTGTTGATGCCTTTGATATTTCCTATTTTATTGGAATACAAGTTTTCAAAATAATTTCTAATTATCTTCCGTATTTCTGTAGTATTTTTGTTATATTTCCTTTTTCATCATGTATGTTAGTAATTTGAGTTTTCTTTCTCCTTCTCTTCATTAGCATGGCTAAGGGTCTGTCAATTATATTTATTTTTTCAAAGAACCAACTTTTCATTCTGTCAAATTTTTTAATTGTTTATTTTGTTTCAATTTCATTGATTTTAGCTCTGTTTATAATTATTTCTTGTCTTCTACTGCTTTTGGTGTTGATTTGTTCTTCATTTTCAAGAGCTTTGAGATGTAATGTTAAGTCATTTATTTGTTGACTTTTTATTCTTTTAAGGACTTAACTCCATACAATAAACTTTCCTCTTAGTACTGCCTTCATAGTGTCCCAGAGATTTCAATATGTTGTATCTGTGTTCTCATCACCTCTAAGAATTTTTTAATCTCCTCCTTGATGTCTTTTGCAACGCATTGTTCATTCAGTAGCATATTATTTCATCTCCTTGTGTTGGAGTAGCTTTTAATTTTTATTTTATCATTGATTTCTAATTTCATTCCATTATGATCTGATAGAATGAAGGATAGTATATCTATTTTTATATTTGCTAAGAGTTGCTTTATGGTCTATTTTATAGAAGGATCCATGTGCTGCTGAGAAGAAAGTATATTATCTCATTGAAGGATGAAATAGTCTATATATGTCAGTTAAGTCTAAGTTGTTGATTGTATTACAATTGTAATTGTATTGTTCAGTTTTTATTTGGAAGCTCTATTAATTGGTGAAAGATGTGTGTTAAAGTCACCCAGAATTATTGTGTTGTGATCTATTTGACTCTTGAACTTGAGAAGAGTTTGTGTGATGAACATAGACACTCCATTGTTTAGGTCATATGTATTCATTATTGCTATGTCTTGTTGATGAATGGTTCCCTTAAGCAGTATGAAATATCCTTCTTTATCTCTTTTGATTAACTTTGGCTTGAAGTCTACTTTATTTGATATGAGGATGGAAACCCCTGCTTGCTTCCACAGTTCATGTGAGTAGTATGATTTTTTCCAACCTTTCATCTTCAGTCTGTGGATGTCTTTTCCTATGAGATGAGTCTCTTGAAGGCAGCATATTGTTGGGTCTTTTTTTTTAAATCCAGTCTTCTACTCTATGTCTTTCAATTGATGAGTTTAAGCCATTAACATTCAGGAATATTATTGAGACATGATTTGTATTTCTAGCCATTTTTGTTTATTTTTGGTATTTAATTTGACTTGGTTTCTTCTTTGATTAGTTTTTTCCTTTAGTGTAATACCTCCTCTTGCTGACTTTCATTGTTGTTTTTCAATTAGTCTTCATGAAATATTTTATCAAAGATGTTCTGTAGTGCAGGCTTTCTAATTTAAAATTTTAACTTTTATCATGTAAGGTTTTTATTTCATCATCAAATCCAAAGCTTAATTTTGCTGGATATAAGCTTCTTGGTTGGAATCCATTTTCTTTCAGAGTTTGGTATATACTGTTCTGGGATCTCCTGACTTTGAGGGTCTGGGTTGAAAAATCTGCTGAGGTATGAATTGGTCTCCCCCGTATGTGATCTGATTCCTCTCTCTTGTGGCTTTAAGACTCTATCCTTAGCCTGTATGCTAGGTATTTTCATTATAATGTGTTTTGGTGTGGATCTCTTGTTATTTTGTGTTTATTTATTTTTTATATGGTGCTGAGGATTGAACCCAGTGCCTCATCTGTGCAAGGCAAGCACTCTACCACAAAGCCACAACCCCAGCCCTTACCCTTCCCTTTTTAGTGAAATTCCCCTGTGACTTTTTCACTGTTTTAACATGTTTAGATAAGGAATCCAGCAGGTCTAACTTGTTTTTCTCTCTACTGCTTATTTACAGATCTCAGAAAATTTCCACTGTGACCTGAACTCTGACCAGTTTAGAGGATTTCTGCGAGCTCATACACCCTCAGTTGACCCATCGAGTCAGGCAAGATCTGCAGTCTTCTCAGTCACCTACCCATCCTCAGACATCTACCTGGTAGTCAAGGTAGTTAAGCACAATGTGATATGCACATGCTAATGTTCCCATTATTGCTTTATTCCCAGCCTGTGTGTGGGGTGAAATGACAGAATATGTCTACATGTCCTTCATGGGATTTGAATTGTTTCCTTCTCAACTTGCTCCTTTTGCCTTATCAGTAAAGTCTGTTTGGCTGTTTTGTTTTCACAGTACTAGGGATTGAACCCAGGGCCTTGTACATGCTAAGCAAGTTATCTACCAACTGAGCTACATTCCAGCCCATAAATTCTGTTTTGAATACTAGAAAGTCTTGGGTTTTTTGGAGTCCTACAGTCATGTAGATACATGACTGACAAATACCTAAACTTTCTGAGATACATCTGCCAAGTGGAAATGATCACAGTGACCTCAGTGAGTAGTTGTAACTTCATATTAAAGCCTTGTCCTTCCTCCTAACTAAAGAATGTGAACTTTGCTGTGGGAGAAAGGAACAACATCTTTCTTGTAGTTTCCTCACAATGTTCATGTTTTCTCAGAAACCATCAGCTAAATGTTTCCAAGTTCAATCTCTGACAGACTGAGGTAAGGGACTGTGATTTTCAACTTTCACTCTCCATTTCTATCACCATCCCACATACTGTGCCTATGGAGAGTCAAAATCTGTGGGGCCATTGCAGCTAGAACCTTCCATTCTATGCTGTACTCTTGGCTGATGTAAGAAAACCATAGACTTTTGCCACATACCAACACAATTGGATAGAATTCAACAGCAGTGGGTATTTAACTAACCTCAAGCCAAACAATTGGACTTATTGACTCTACACCAAGACTGTAAAATAAATAAAAACAGCAAATCCCGGTATCTGATTTCGTATACATTCAGCCTTCTGCGTTTAGAACATTTTCAATTTAGCTCAGTATCTTATGTCCATAATCCCAACGATTTGCCCAGGATCTTGTGGTAGTAGCATATAGATTCCAAATAATTCAGATAACTTAGAAGTTACTTTCTTGACACCATTTTACAAAAACTATGAAAGATGGGAATAATCTAAAGTTTGAAGGGAACCTGATTAAGCTTGTGGAAAGTATGGTTAAAAAATTGTTGCTAAAAAGACACATCTATAGTTGTCAAACATGTCCTTTCCATTGTAGTATTACTTAGAGATTCAGAACATTTAGCTTAAATTACACTGTGGCTGTCCTACAAATTCACAGTTGTCTCTTGATCTAGGAAACCAATAAAACCAACACCAGTTTTATGGAGTAAAATTGTATTTCAAACTTACTTCTTAACAGATGACTTTATTTTGATTGATCCATAGTAGGTTACCAAATAACTGTGGTAATATCTTTTGATTACTATCAATAACAAAATGTGTTCCCAAACTTTGAAATGTATAAATGTATTCATTTGGCAATAACAAACATACTTTAAATTATCTGGATATAATTGTGAAATTTAAATATATATAGCAAGACAATGCCTAGTTTGCTTTCTATTTATCTTTAGCATTTATCATTGCTGCTTTTCTCCTAAATATGTAGTAAATGCTGTTGTAATACTTAGCTCATACAGGTAGGCATCATTTGATAAAGAGGGGCTTCTTTCTATCGTATTTTTAGTCTCAAGATGAATAACAGGATTTTAACCATATTTTAGGTACAGTCACCTTGTTCAAGTATTAATATGCTATGACTTTAGGAGGTCATTTCACATATAAAGATTAACCTTAAGCTTTCTAAGAATTGTTTTAAAATATACAAATCAGACTGAACAGAGATGAAGGAAGCCTCTCTACTTTAAAAGTCCCAGATGGGTCTGAGGTTGTGACTCAGAGGGAGAGTGCTAATCTAACATGCATATGGCCCTGGGTTTGATCTCCAACACTGAAAAAAACAGCCCCTCATTATTCTAATATGCTCCTTTGCCCTAGCTCCCATGGTTGTGAGGACTCATGCATTTCACGACATATACTTTTACACATCAATCATAAAGGACCGTACCATGGGTATTGTATCACCTTGTGGTTCCTTCTCATGAAGTACTTGGAGTCTCCCTTGCCCAGTATTGTCAAGGGATAGTACCTCCTGCTCTGGTTGAATCTGGACTTTTCTGCTTCCAGATTCTGGTGATCCTTTGCCATGGGTTTCAAATAAAGCCAGGGCATTCCCCATCCTTGCCTCAGGATCCTGATTAAAATATTCATAATCTTATGTTCAAAGTTTATTTTAAAGAGCATGTTTTTAATCATTGACTTCATGGAAAAGATTAGCTTCCTTCTCATTTATTGTACAAGTTCCTGTCTATGAGCTTCAAGAGAATGAGGACCATATTTATTATGTTCACCACTTAATCTCCCCAGTAGCTATCACCATAAATGTTTTTTGAATGAATGAAGGAATTTGGATAAACAGGAACACAAGTCAGTTTCTAGCTCAATTACTATTTGTGTTTCCAATGTGGTACATCCCTCATCGGACCAACCTTTCCTTCAAGCTGTGAGAATAAGAAAGGTTTTTACATTCTTCTATGCTTCCTGAAACAGGTGTCTATTGAGCTGCATTATGCCACTTCCTTTGAGACCCCATTAATGCTCTCTCCATCAGTAGGGTATGCTGGTTTAAATACTTTGTGCTTAACTGAGCTTGCCTATTAAAATCATGTGTCTATGGAATATGTTGACCTAAATTTCTTCTTCAAGGACATCTCAACTAATGGCTCAAGTTAATGGGCCTAAATCCACTTGTTTTTCTCATCAACATCAAAGTTAAATTTTCTTTGCACAGAGAATTAGAAAATTTCAAATTTCTCCTTTTCCTTTTCCTAAACATAGTGCCCAGATTTATGGCACCTCCCACTAGTTCCTTCACCTGAAACAAAATGGAAGGTGCTGGACAGTTATAGCATTCATTCATCTCCCATCCAGCTAGCAAATTGAGAAGCTGCACATCTACAGTTTTTGACTTTCTTTACAAGTCTGCTAAATCCAAAGAAGTAGCCCTAATAGGAAACACAAGGGACACAATTACAGATAATTTATTCTGTTCATTTATTCATTTTGTGGAAGGTGATAGTCCCCAACTTGACTTTTATGGAAACCATATTTCTTTTTTACTTTGTTAGCCATAATAAAGAAAATGAGCTTTTCACTTCCTACATATGTCTCATGGGTTTTGTTTTATAAATAACTTTTATTGCATTTTTATTATGGATATAATACATGTTTATGGTTTAAAAATAGAAACTACATATCAGCAATAGGAAGAAAATAAGAATCACACATAATCCCACCATACAAAGATAACCACTGTTAACATTTGCTGTATTCCTACTATCATCCTTTTAACATGTCTTCTTGACTTTTTTACAAAACTGTGTGGTATACTTCACATTAGTTTTTTTAAATCAGAAAACATATATTATGGGCACCCTATGCCATTGAACATGTTTTCATTTTGGTTTTTGGTTTGGGGGTTTTGGGGGGGTTGTGGGGTTTTTGTTTTGTTTTGGTTTGGTTTTGGTACAAAGGATTTAACCCAGGGACACTTAACCACTGAGTCACATCTCCAGACATTTTTGTATATTTTATTTAGAGACAGGGTCTCACTGAATTGCTTAGGGCCTTACTAAGTTGCTAAGGCTGGCTTTGAATTTGCAATCCTGCCTCAACCTCTGGAGCCACTGGGATTACAGGCGTGTGCCACTTTGCCCAGCTTGAGCATGATTTTGATGGCTGCAGAGATTCCACTATGTGGATATAATTCACTCACTTGTTTTAATATTATTCTTATTGGTAGGTTGAAAAAGTCCTTCAACAGGGAGAGATTGCTGACTGTGCAGAACCCTACATGGTTATAAAAGAAAGTGATGGAGGAAAGGTATGATGATTTGATTATTGGTAAATGATTAAATCTTAGGATTAGAAGATATTTACAGAGGTGTTCCACAAAATAGTTCATGTGGTCTAGCCTATAATATGTCCCCATATGAAACACTAATAAATTGTATTTAAACAAAAGAAGAAAGAGAATCTATTATTGATGATAATCTTTAAAAGTAATAAATTATTGAACTCACAAAAAATGACATGCACCATCCCATCGTAAGACTGTAAAATTTGGCCAGGGCAAAAACCATATCCAATCATCTTGCTTCTGAGGCTCTGACACAGATGATTGGGAGGGCTCTGGAGACCCCATAAAATTAAACAGTACTAGAGATCTCCTGACCTTTCTCAACACCATGGATCATTGTCCTTTCCAGTATCAATAACTGGTAATTGGCTGTGACTACTGTGCATCATAAATTAAATAGTAAATTACAGGTCCCAGGCCATTAAGCACCAACTTACAAAAGTTCTCCAAATGATTTTTTAAACCTGACCTTTCTAGAAGAAAACTTCCCTAATCAGACTAATACCTTTGAAATAAATTGATTGAACTCAAAACACTTCTTTTTTTTTCCATTTATCATTCAATCTGAACTTGAAAAGAACACACTGGAAGTCTTGTCAACTTAATGAAGAAGTTGTTGGCAATATTTATTCTTATTGAAGTTTTCCAAGGCAACTTTTGTTTAAAAAAAATCTTTGGGGGATCTTGGTAGATGATGGATTAAATTTTTATCCCAATTTTCTCTCATGAGAACTAGGTCATACAACTAGATCTGAAAGAAGCGCTTGTGGATTCACTGGTATATTAATCCTTGGACATTTCTTTTATAGTAGAAGTTACAGTTTACTTATAGCCTGCTTCAACCTCCTCCTATAATCATTGTTTTCTGATCAGCTAGACTTCTGGTGCAAGTTGATATTTTCTGCTGATTCACTCTCTAGTCAGTGGAGTTGGGGTTTGCAGATGGGTGGCATATTCATGTTAGAAGTAGTTGACTTGCTGCTGGTGCCATACTGTTTGTTTCAGCTCATCTCTTTCCATTTTCCTCTAGAGTAAAGATAAAATTGAAAAACTGAAACTGCAAGCTGAATCCTTCTGCCAACGTTTAGGGAAATACCGGATGCCGTTTGCCTGGGCTCCTGTGAACTTAGCCAGCATCTTCAATGTCTCCACCCTTGATAGGGAGGTAACTGATGTGGAGCCCACAGTTGGTAAGATTTTCATCTGTTGTAAGATGGGAAGGGATCCCCAGTGTACTGACTCTGAGGTCAATGCTTAATAGTGAGGCTTAAGAGAGCAGGAAGGTGTCCGAGACAGGAAGGAGGAAAGAAATAAATAGAATGTAAAACTAGCCTGCTGGAATTGCATATGTTTGATTGGACAGGGATCCTCAAAACAATTGCCATGAACAAATTTATGGAGCTTAGGTATACTCTCACATTAAGAATTTTGGTTGGAATTTTCTGGATTTTTTTAACATTTCAAAAGATTAATTTTTAGTAGTCACTCCCTCTCAAACAATAAAAATTGTGAAAAATAACAAAAAATATAGTAATAATCCATAGTGTGTTAAAGACACCACACGTGGCTCCTGGATATAGAAACAGCCACTATTACAAAGGCTTTGCTTTGAAAAGCAAAACTCAGGTTTCACAGCAAAATTTCCAGTTTTTTAGTTTATTTTGCCAAGTGCAATGAAAGAATGGACGCTAAAAGAATATCTAGTTACTGTTCCAATTCACTTTATTAATTTCTCTCTTTTTCATCACTTCCCCTTTGATGAACAATTAATGTCCTACAGTTTATACATGGAGCTGTCCAAGTGATTTTAAAATTTTCAAGTGGGCACCACCACCCTGCCCCCCACCACCTGTGTCAGGGTTTCTGTTTTCCTAAATGCCTTTGAATTCAGCAAATATTTAAGTCTACCTTCAAATTCTTTATGCATTCCTTAGCTCTGCTGTTTACCAGGGAGTGGAAGAAAGGGTATTTGTTATTGATGCTTTTCTTCTGAAGTTGCTGTTGCATAAATTCTAGTTAACTCCTGGTTTACTTCTAATTTGTTGATAATAAACCTCATTTGACTACATTCTGATCCCACACCACAATTTTTAACACCAACTTCTATGTATACCCTTTTTTAAGTATAAAGGATAGCCTTATTTGAAAGTGTTACATGGGGAGCTTAGAGGGCTCCATCAGGTAGTTTAGCCCAGGGCTTGTTGAGACCTCAGTGATCAAAGGTCAAGGGTAAATTAACCTGACTACCAGGCAACCCAAGATGCAGTGTATTGTATGGAATTTACATGGATAGTGCTAGCAAGAAACTGTACTTCAGCAAGAGAGTTGGAAATAGATAAGAAAATATTCAAAGGCAAGAATTGGAACTATTAGAATTCTAAGTAATTTGACTGTATACAACAGAACCCCTGAGTTTTGCATTGTAAAAGCCACAAGATTATTTCCAACTGAATTCACAAAGGAGAGAGAAAACTAGACAGAATTCCAGGATCTTGACCCTGTCTCATCCTCATCACAAAGGTCAACAACGGAGGCAGAAACTGAGTTCTCTTGCCTAGTCCACATGAGAGAGGCAAGCTGGATCCAGAATGTACTCAGGCTGACCCCAGCATGTTTGGGTCACAGTCCCAAATGCATTCAGGGATATTTAAGTACTTGCCTTCCCCAGTGGAATGCAAATGTAAAAATAAAACAAAAGCAAACTGTGTCCTGACTAAATAAAGCTTACCAGGAGATCCTGTTCTGGTTGCAGCTCTGGATTTTTGCTGGTGGCATCTGGCCTACCCAGTCTCATGTGAGAGGGGCCCAGGGCTGCTCATGGCCTCTCCATTCTTATCCAACATGAGGACTAAGAAAAGTGGGGGCCCACAGAGGGAAAATTTTATTCAAAACAAGAATGGCCATGTTCAAAGGCTTTCAACCTATCTTAAGATGTTAAGATATGGGAGAATTCATGACTGCTGTGTATGGAAACAGAAAGGTACACTTTCAAATGACAGTTGTTTTGCTTTAAAGGGAGAAGC
The DNA here is from genome assembly GCF_045843805.1 of Urocitellus parryii. Classification (NCBI taxonomy): domain Eukaryota; kingdom Metazoa; phylum Chordata; class Mammalia; order Rodentia; family Sciuridae; genus Urocitellus; species Urocitellus parryii. Next base: position 2,141,354 of record NW_027554049.1, on the reverse strand, counting down.
TCTGCAGGTGATTGGAGGAATTTGTCCCAATCTAGGAGGCTTTCTGAACCAGCCCTCTCCTTGGAGGAAAATGGAGTTGGACCCAACTTCAAAACCAGCCCCATGACCATTAACAGCTTTTTCAAGCAGGTATCTTTGTTACAGTGGATCTGGATTTGTCCAGGCAGTGGTATGAGTGCTGGTGCCCTAAGGAGGAATCCAGGTAGTGATTAAGAGAGCCACCATTTAACCTCACCAAGCCTCAGTTTCATTATGTACAGAACAGAGACGATGGTGCTTGCTTCACCCAGTGGTTGGGACAGTTCTATGACACAAGGGATGTGAAAGCTAGATTATGGTACATGCTCTGAGTGCTAGCTATGTCAATTGAGAGATAGATTTGTTTCTGTTCATACAAACTATCCTATTTGAACTGTCTTGGTCGGTGCAGTTAATAGGCTTTGAAGAAAGTCTGGCCAACATGTCATTTCCCCACTGGTGTCCAGGTCTCCTGGCTTAGCTGTCCTCTTCATCTCTGTTCCATGTGCAAACTTGCCAGGACTCCTTCTTGCTTATAGAGAGTGACCATTCCAGATGATGCTCTTGGTTAGTTCAATAAACATTAAGACTATCTAAAAAATAAAAACCTTCCCAGAGTTCTCAAATGCAGAGACAGAAGGTAAAATGATGGTTGCCAGAGACTGAGAAAAGGGGACAGGGTGTGGTTGTTTGAGGAATATAGGGTTCTAGGGGTTTTGTTTGTTTTGTTTCATTTTGTGGGTTTTTTGTTTTGTTTTGTTTTGTTTTGTTTTTGCAAGATGAAAGGGGTCTGGAGATTGCATGATAATTTAAATGTACTTACCACAACTGAACTGAACTGTGCCTTAGAAATGCTTACGATGATAAATTTTATGTTATTTATATTTTGCCCTGGGGAGGCAGGGCAACTTGATTTAGACTTGGTTTGACTGTTTGACTATTCTGGAAAAATCTTACACAGCTCAAGCGGTTTTCATAGGGCATTTAAAAGTATTGTATTAACAAACCAAAATGCAGAAGGAATGCTTAGGGGGTCCATGTGTAGAAATAAATAGAAAAGGACTGAAAGGGTTTCTATCCAGGATACTGTCCTTCCTGATTGCAGTACCTTGGGTGACAAGGTATTTGACTCAATTAAGTCTGAGTGTTCTCCAATGGACTGACATAGCTACGGGTTGTAGTAAGGATTAGACATCATGCACATGAGTATCCTTTAGCAGAGTGCCAGCCCCAGGGTGTGCACGTAGAGGGTAGGTAGCACTTACGCTTAAACTTTTTCAAGGTAAATGTGAAAAGAATGAAAGAGGGAAAGACACCTTCTCCATCTTCACATCTCTGAAGAAGAAAGTAAACTAGGGAGTAAAACTCTCATCCATGGATTGAAGGTGTGGAGAGAAGCTCATGGCTGGGATTCCGAAGGGTCAAATAGGCTTCCTTAGAATGCAGTAGAAGCCCCCCATCCTCAGCAGGGCTGATAAGAGGCTGGTTGATTTCCTGTTGCCTGTTATCCTAATTTCCATGAAAGACCTGTTAAAATAAAACTTAAAGGTAAAAATCTTCCCCAGCAGTCAGATATCCTGAGTCCAGGAGTCCACAGCACATCTCCACTAACCCCACCTTCTCTCTCGGCAGGAGGGAGGTCGCCTCAGTGATGAAGACTTATTCAAGTTTCTAGCTGACTACAAGAGATCTTCATCCTTACAGAGAAGAGTCAAGTCAATTCCAGGTGTGGATGGATTGTCTTTTTCCTCTTAAACTGTCCCCAAACTACTTGTGATTAGATTCATTCTTTGTCCGATACTATGATTTATAAAAACCATCTTCCACTTGTGATGTGGGAGGCTTGCATTCGAAATTAAGAATCTGGGGGCTGGGGATGTAGCTCAGTTGGTAGAGTACTTGCCTCCCATACAAAAGGCCCTGGGTTCAATCCCTAGTACCACAAAGAAAAAAAAAGAATCTGAATTGGTCTGCATTTTTGGCAGACCAAATTTTTGTTAATGTTTTCTATTTATTAAAGAATTGATTCTGTAAATAATATATTCTAGATCTGGTTTCTCAGATAATTTTTTGAACAGAGAAGCCTCTTTTATCTTATGTAATATTATAAGGAAACCTAGTATTTAAAAAAATAAATGTGAACTGCTTTGGGGAAGGTAAAGACGCTTTCCTTATTGTCAGCACAGTATTCCATAAGATATTTCTACAGCACCCTGGGGTACCAAGGAACTCACTTTGAAAACCACCAATTGTTGCTAGCAATACAGGAAAGTTACTTAGCTGTGAATTACTATAGTGTGATAGTTATGGAAGGAACTTTAAAGATCCTCTGATCCATTCTCAGTCATATCACAATTTCTTGCCTTTTATTTTATAGAAACCTCATCTCAAAAGTTGTCATGACATGCTTTTTCTCAAACTATGGGAAACTATCTAGGAACTCCAAAACTCTCACACTCTCACAAATTACCCTTATATTCATAAAAGAAATACAGTACAATGTGGGGTGCATGCATTTGAAGTTAAGAATCTGAGTTGGTCTGCAGGTTTGGGTCTTTCTAGATCCCTCTTACATGACTATTTCTGTGCTGAACTCTCTCTAGGCTTGCTCAAACTGGAGATATCTCCAGCTCCAGAGATCATCAACTGCTGTCTGACTCCTGAAATGCTGCCTGTGAAACTCTTTCCTGAAAACCGAACATGTCCACACAAAGAGATTTTGGAATTTCCAATCCGAGAAGTGTATGTCCCTCATACCATGTACAGGTAAGAAACACAGGCTCTTGGAAAACCGTGACACCCACCTCTGGAGTTGTGTTTGGATAATGCTTTTCTCATCCTCCAACATATCTTCCTAGGTTTGGGGGGAAGCAAATGTGATGGTTATGTAACTATAGATAATTGGTAGATCTCTTTCTAAAAATGGTTTATGTAATTCTCCTTAACAAGAAACTGTTTCTAAAGTGCAATTTAGATTATAGTGGCTAATTTAGATTCATATTATAGAAATGAAATGGCTCTACTAATCAATAACTTGGTTTTCTTCTGTGCACAAGGACATAAAATAAAAAAAAAAAACAGTATGACTTCAATGTCTGACTTGTCTAAAAGATGGGTCTTCAGCTCAAGGCCAGCTCTACCCAAGAGAATTTACAGCACTGACAGAAATGTTCTGTATGTGTGCTGGTTGATACAGTAGCTGCTAAACTATTCAGTATTTGTCTGTTCTGTATTTGAAATGTGGTTAGTGCAGTGTCAGAACTAAAAATCTAATCTTATTTTGTCTGAATTTAAATTTATGTAGCAACATGTGGTGACTACCTTATTGGAGAGCAAGGAACTGGACTCTGAGTTCCTGAAAGACCAGGCTGCTTTGGGATCTGAGAGTCACATGTGGTGCCACCTGATCCTTCATGTGGGATTTGGGAAGGATCTCTTGTCAAGACACATCTGCCAAAAGCATTGCTGCTCATGTACTTTTTTAAAATATTATATATTTATTTTTTAGGTTAGATGGACACAACACAATACCTTTTAATTTTATGTGGTGCTGAGGATTGAACCCGGGCACCGCCCGTGCTAGGCGAGCGCTCTACTGCTGAGCCACAATCCCAGCCCCTGTTCATGTACTTTTATTGTTTGTTTTGAGAAGATTTTTTTGAATTAAACACACACACACAAAAGTTTTTCCATCTTTTCTCCACCATCCAGAAATGAGATTTTATTGTTTATGAGTTATTAATTTTTAAATAGAACATAAAATTAAATCATAGTGATTAAATGAAGCATCTTTATCCCCAGTATCTGACTGCAGACTTCTACCGTACCTCCCAGTCTTCACTAGCATTATGAACACTTGTGTGTTCTTCCATTTTCTCTGGTTTACACATGTGCATGCATGCACACACACGCATATGTATCTGTGACTACTGAAGGGTTTTTACTTATTGTTTTTGTTTGTTTTTTGTTTTGTTTTGTTTTCTGGCACTGGGGATTGAACCCAGGGGTACTTAACCACAGAGCCATATCTCCAACCCTCTTTTATGAGACAGAGTCTTACTAAGTTGCTTAGCACCTTGCTAAATTGCTAAGTCTGGCTTTGAACTTGTGATCTTCCTGCCTCAGCCTCCTGAGTTGCTGGGATTACAAGTGTGTATCCCCTCACCTGGTGTGAATGATATTATTTTTATATTCTCTTAAAATTTACATAATGACCTCATACTCCACATGCACTTTTTTTTACTTAACAATATTTTTTCTTCTCCCTTTTTTATTACTATGTACTCATGAATTTTATTGACTCAATGCCTTACATTCAGTTAGTCTTCTTTCTTTTAAGTTAGTTGGATTGCCATGAATTTAAACAGTGCGAACTCCTAAACATCTTGCATTTTAGAATTTCAGAGTATGTCACTCCTTTTAACTGCTGAATGGTATTCCTTTGTTTGAAGAAGCCATGTCTTATTTGTCCATTTCACTCTTGATAGACATTTGCGTTTTTTTCCAATGCTTGATTCTCATCAACACTGTCAGTGAGTTTTTGTCCTTATCTGTGCACGTTTCAAAGTTTGAATATGCCTAAAAGTGAAATCGCTGAGTCACTGCTAGCATGCATTTTCGGATTTATTTATACTGCTTGTTTCCAAAATTGCACCAGTTTGCTATCCTGCCATCAGTGTAAGAGAATTCCTGTTTCCCCAGTTCCTCATCTGCACTTTGTATTCCATATGTGGGACTCAGATGCAAAAAGCTTCAGAGCTCACCTCATCCAAAGGCCCCTGCACTTTTCCTGATTCACAGAATTGAGACGCAGAAAGAGAAGGTGAATGGTTCATTGGGATCAAAACTCACAGTGAGAGAGACAAACAACACTTACAAAGAATCAGAGCTCTTCCTTACACATGTGTGTGCCCCAGTTAATCCATCCTAACACAGCTCTTCATTCTCTATCCTCATTCTTTAAATGCCAATTCAGCCCCCAAGACCTCCTCCTAGATAAGATAAGCATTCTTAGCATGCAGTCCTTTCAATTCCCACTCCCTAGAGGGAGATGAAGGATAGAAAATGTTTGCTTGGTAGATGCTATGTTTGTGTCTTTTATAAACCTTATCCTATAATTGGAAAATAACACTTGTAGCATTGGAATAAACTTGTACCAAATGAATTCTACCGGTTATCCAGCTTCCCCTCAGCATTTAATCACCCATGGGAGTCATTTATAACTCTCTTTGCTCTGTGCTGCAGACATTATCCCTTAATTACATCACAGCAGGATTGGAATGCATTTGTACACTGAAAGACTCAGAAATGTAGGAGTGCTAAGGAGGACACGTCTGGACAGATTGCTGCAGACCAACGAGGCGTCATGAGAAGCAGACCCAGAAACACACAGTGATGTTCTTGAGCTGTTCTGAACACTGTAGAAAGGCCAAGGCCTCTGCACTGGGAACCAGGCCTTTATTCTTGGGGTGATAGAAAATACTTCCCTCAAGTTTGGCAGTCTCCCCTTCCCTTGGCTTCCAGGCCACCATATTTTATAACTTATTTAAGGACTTGGTTTTCTTCTTCATGTCGTAAGAGAATCTTACTATGTGAAAACTTCAAGGAATTTAGAGATCATCTTGTTCTAACCTCTTATGTTGTTAAACTTTTAATTTCTTCTCCAGTCCTCCTGTGCTTGATAGTGGGCGATTAGGTTGGGTTTTTTCTTTTTGGTACCTGGGATTGAACTCAGGGACACTCAACCACTGAGCCACATCCCCAGCCCTATTTTGTATTTTATTTAGAGATAGGGTCTCAATCAATTGCTTAGTGCCTCACCCTTGCTGAGTCTGGCTTTGAACTCATGATCCTCCTGCCTCAGCCTCCCGAGCCACTGGGATTACAGGCATGGCCACCACACCTGGCCTGATTAGGTTGGTTTTGACAGAAAGTCAGGACCAGACTAAGACTCCCCTTTCATACACCTACACCTCTCCCCAGGAAAAAGTGGTCTGTTAACAAAGTTTGCCTTGGGAAACCTCACCTTCCTATTTCTGTTCATTTTGCTTTCTTTTTATTCCTTACCATCTCCCCATGACTCAAAAAACCTGAAACTTTGTGGCTTTTCTATTCCCTCCCCCAAAATAAAGGTCTCTTTTAAGCATCTACTCTCTAAACTCATTCCCCTATGAGAACAGGTATGACTTGAAGTCTTCTCTCTGCTGAGAGTACTATTCAAAAATTCCCGTTTCTGTTAGAAAAGCTTTCATTTGACTTGCCTGAGGAATTCTGGACATGATGCTAAGGGCCCGGCATGTAGGGCAACATCCACTGTGAACATTGCTATGTCTGCACCATTCAGTCTGGTCATAGGAAATCAAATACGTGAAAATGAAGATTTAGGAGCCAGTGAATTCAGGGATGGTTCTATGTTTCATAGAGGAGTCACCTCATGAATGTGAAATATGGTCTAACTTATAAAAAGTTGATCTACCAGAGCTTATAGAAAACAGATATATCTGTTGAACCAATGACTCCTAGGATTCAAGTATTAAAGAATATACTTTTAACAAACAGAATTCCCTAGACGGGGGTAGGGATGGAAGGTAGACTATCACATGGTTGTAATGGAAGACATTGCCTGGCCTCCAGTGGGAAGGGTGACCAGAGTCACACAGTGCAGGAATCTTAACATTGATGAGGTTTCTGTTGAACACCACATAAGTAAATTCAGGTTACCTCTATCTCCCTTAAAGGAGCATCTGCCATGGACCCTCGAGGAGAATGGCTCAGGATCAGCTGAAATTGCTTTTGAGCCCTCAGCTTCACCTTCCTTCCACTTCTTTAGGTGCTTCCTTTCTTCGCCTGCCCCCTCAGGTGGCCTTGGTCAAGGTCACCATGTTGTACTGCAGAGAACACGACTCAAGTGGCATCCTGTGTGACCCTTGACCCTGCCTCTACCCTCGCCAAGCTGCTTAAGGAGAGGTCCCAGCTCAGTTACAGACTGCCAGGACTCCCAAGAGTTGGGCATTCAGAAAACAAACACTTGCTCACACAGGAAAAGATCAACTCCCAAAGGCAAAAGTGCTAATCCCAGGAATAACCAGGTCTCGAATCAGGGACTCTGGTCCTCTGCAGGGACATATCCACCGGCCCCACCCCACCATGAGCTGAGGCATGGGGTCAGACTAGTCTCCTGAGACAGACTCAGGCAAGTGGCTTTGAGAAATCACATACAAAAAGACAGCGATTCTGAAAGTAGCTGCAAAAAATTAGGTTGATAAAGAGGATTATCCAAGCCTGAGTTTGGCCTTCCTGTCTCTACACACAGATTTTTTTAAATACCAGTTGTTCGTTTACAAACACATTTGAACTAACTTCTGGCTTATTTTCCGTGTGATCAACAGCTGGTAATGGAGATGCCAGCTGCCTTCTGGTGGGAGCAGAATGAAGACTGAGTGGGGGCCAAGGCCCAGCGAGGTCTTCAAGGGCATTTTATCCTGTGGCTGCCATGGGGGTATATGCGAGATCACAGGCACCTAGGTTGTAATGAGCTTGTTAAGCTCCTCGCCATCCCTTTAACTGGTGATTACATTAAAGAAAGCCACATAAAGTGCATTTCATCACTCATCCCAGCCCTCGAGATTCTCTGAGGTCTTGTTTATCCAATTACCAGACTCACTGTGGAGGACTGTGCTTGCTGGGAACAGACGGATCAGTCAGAACATGATTTCTTTGATGAATAATTAGCTGTTTTCAGGCCTCCTCCCATATGACTGAACGTTCTCAGACCAGAGAGGTCTGCTCTGGCCTAACATGGAGGTGCCTCCTGTTTCACAGTGGGATTTTAAGGAACATTACCAGACTTATAGTTTACATGTGAAAAAGAATGGTATAGGATGGATGTAAGAGTTGATCTTGAATGAGTGGCAGGCAGTTATGATTAGTGAATAAAATTCCTAAGGGAAGGAATGAACCCAAAATAACTCTGGATGAAGTGGTTAGGCAGGAGTTGGGGTATAGGGAGTATCCTTGAATAGGATTCTATTTTATCCAAGGAAATGGATACCCAGTTTAAGGCCAGCTAACTCTATATCCAGAATAGATCTTCTCAATGCTGGAGACAGAGTGATTGTGACTTCCAGTGTTCAGTCTTACCCTAAAGACTCCAATTCAGGAGGTGGCACTCTGGTGATCTCAGACTCTCCTTTGTTAAAAATCAAAGTTTCCCTCTCTGCGTGAAAGAGAAGTTTTCATTCTCCCAGAAAGAGGTAAAGGTCCTGCATAGCATCATCCAAAGGTCCACAGCCAAAGGTGACTTAGGCCTCTGGAAACTCATTGGAAAGGAGCTGCTGCTTCACTTGCCTGGTTTGGGAAGCAATCCCAATGTACACCTGGACATGAGTTAAAGTGGATTTGGCAAAGAGTAAGTATGTGTCTATTGAGAACCTACAACACCACAGCATACCTCTCCATGTGAGGATGGTGGTTTTATGGCATAATATTCATTAGATGCTATAAGCACTCAAGTGTTATTGCTAATTAATGGTTAGAAGTTTATGATATGTTTGGCGCTGTCTCTTTAAATCACCATCAAAATTATGCCTGGGTTACCAGGCGCAATAGCACATGCCTGTAATCCATTCCAGCAGGTCCAGAGGCTGAGGCAGAAGGATGGCGAGTTCAAAGCTAGCCTCAGCAACTTAGTGAGGCCCTCAGCAACTCAGTGAGATCCTGTTTCTAAATAAAATATTTAAAAGGATGGGGTATGTGGCCCAGCAGTTAAGCATCCCTTAGTTCAATACCCAGTACCAAATATATATATATATATATATATATATATATATATATATATATATATATATATATATATATATCATATGTATATGGCATCCATTATTTATTGTTTCTTTGAATTTTATTCATTCTGGAATAGACAGCCTGTTGTTATAGTAGTTCAGGATTTGAAAGGTGCAAAAGTGCACAGAGGAAAAATTCTCTCTACCACTTCTGATTTCCAACTATTCAATTCTCCTCTTTAGAAAAAACCCACATATGTGTATAAATGGTTTGTTTATAAAAACTTCTTTTCCACAAACAAATGCTTATTAACATAATAAAACCAAGGGGTTTGGGGCTTCTGGATATAGATGTAGAGAAAGAGGTTGATGTTATACCTTCATTTATTTTACAACTGTTGAGTGCCTGTATTGTGCCAGACCCTGTTATAGACACTGTGGAAATAATAGTGACCCAAACAGATGGAAACAGTGCACCTTTTATACCTCGAGCCTAACTTTGACCATTGGAGACAGCCTTTTTGTTTCAATTTCTTAATCATCCTTTCAGATATGGACTATGCATATATAAGCCAATATATTCATGCACTTTTCCCTGTCCATATAAATGTGTCATGATCTTCACACTGTTCTGTATCTTGATTTCTTCACTGAGTACTATATTGTGTGAGCACTTTGATGTGAATACATGAAACTACGTTTTTATAGCTGCATTCAATTGTATTATATGAACAGTTGTGATTTTTTAAGTCCTGTATTGATGGGCTCTTAAGACCTTTCTGCTCTTTTTCTATTATGAATGTTATAATGAAATAACTTATGGCACACTTATTTATTGGAAAAATTCCTAACTCTTTAAAGAAGTGTTTTAAGAACTCTACCTTAAGTATAAGACAATCCAGAAGCCCAGTCCTTGTTCTTAGAACTTTCATCCATCAAAATTTTATAATCAAGCCATTTACTTAGGAAGAGCAATGACTGCTCAGATCAAATCTAGCCATTTGAATTAGCCAGGGACTGAACACAAAGACAAGGGAATTCCTGGTGCCAGTAGCAACTTGGTCTCAGTAATAAGGCGGGGACACAATCCCCATATTTATGATGTCTTGCTTCAAAATTCAGCACTTCTTTTTATAAGAATGAAAAAATTCAGGAGGGGAGGCCAATGACCCAGGATTATTATGCTGAGGCTTTGCAGAGCTACAGCTTCAGTACACCATTCAGCCACTGGGAGGCACAATTAGCTTACTTTCTGGATTCAGACAGTTCCCTACCTTTCTCATTAGAAAACAGGAGTGGTGATTTATTAAAGAAGAAAATGCACTTCATCTTTTGCCTTTGAAGCCAAAGACCAAGAAAAACTAAAAAGTATTCCAGTGTTTCAAGAGATGGCAGTTGTCATATTTTGCGAAAGATTTTATTCTCATCTGCAGCTTCTGCCTTCTTTCATTAGTAAGTCCAACACTGTTTTTGAAAAAAAATTACTAATTTTTTAATGACTAATTGCTTAGATTTCATGTATCTTTACTAATTAAAAAATCAATGTAAGTTTCCCACTGTTTTTCAAAGATGCAGTGGGGAAGGGGACAAAGAAATACATCCCATTGTGCTGACAGTGAGATCTCCTATGAGAGCTGTTTTTCAGTGTACATATTTACACATTCACCATGGCTGCCTCATATACAAAACTAAAAGAATGTGAAAAATTTTGCTGGAATCCAGGGGCACAGCAATAGTGAAATATGTTAGAGGGAGGTGCTGTGTACACTTATTTTGCTGGTCCCTCAACTCACAGCCCTTATCAGTCTGCTTATTTATATCTACTCCATCTGAATCCACAGTGTGTTAGTGCTGCTGCTTATTCATGACTATTTTAACTAAAACCCCTGCAGCCCATTAAGCAGGGATGAGCATCGTTTTCTTCATGGATCCTTTACATAGCATTTGGCGGGAAAATTCATGAGGCATCTTGTTTTCACATGGCTAAGGGTTAAGATCAGTGGGGGCAGAGACAATGGATAAGTAATGAAATTAAGGCAACTCCAGGCTTGTGTTTTACTGTGATGACAAATGGTTTGTCCAGACTAGAAGGAGCACTCTCAAATTCAAGATGCCTTCTTTCCTTGATTTTAGTTCTTTTGTTAGTTTTTTGTGGCTTTTGTTTGTTTGATTTTGAAAATGGGCTTCACTCATGTTGCCAAAGTCTATCTTGAACTTTTGGCCAGCTTTTTCTCTTCTGATGAAATAGCCTTCAAAGAAGTGTTGCTGTTTGCTGGAGGGGACCTTCTGTGCTTTTGGGCTTTTTCACCCTTAGTTCTAACGTTCCCGTGTTCTTCACAGAGGCCCCCAAAGGTCGGCACTCAAACACTCCTCTGAAGCAGAGGTGTTTTAACAGCTCTCCATTAATGGATGACCCATGATCTGAGGCCTCAGACAGGCTGCCCTTGGCCCCTCTCAGCAGAAGTTGGGTGAAATATGAGATGCTGTGTCAGGGTTTTCTGAGCGGAAAAAGTGGATGTGAGTGGGAGGTGTAGGCAAACACCACAGCACAAAATAAAGAGAACCATGAGTAGCTGGAAGGACTGAGTTTTGACAGCATAAGATAATTTTTACTTGTTTTTGCTTTATTTCTGGTGCTGAGGGTTGAACCCCAAGCCTCATATATAACAAGCATGCTCTCTACCACTGAGCAGCACACGAGCCCCAAAATAAGATAGTTTTCTTTAAAAAAAAAGAAGAAAGAAAAGAAAGAAAGAAAGAAAGAAAGAAAGAAAGAAAGAAAGAAAGAAAGAAAGAAAGAAATGACTAATTGCTTACATTTCATGGATCTCTACTAATTAAAAAAAAATCGATTTAATTTTCCCACTGGCTTAAAACACCTGAAAGGTTATACAAATTCCAAAAATGGCCCAGTCTTACCTCCTGGGCTTCATACTGCTTTTTTGATAACTTTCAAGTATAAACTGAGATCTATGTAACTATTTGTTGAAATATAAGTATTATGACTCAATTAGGACAAAATTAGAGGAATTCAACTTCATGATGTATTGGTTTCTAAGGGATTCCCAGGCCCAAAGTAATAATTATGCAATTTAGCATTGGGAAAATCTCAAAGCCCACTGTTCATTTTTTTGTAGTTAGAGTTAAAAAAGTAAGCAGTTGGTTCCTTTTTTTTTTGTTTTTTAATCCTTCCCCTTTTTCAACGGAAGTGACCTGAGCTAGCCTTTCTCTCTTATCCAAGTTCAAAGACTAGTTCAGCTGCTTTTCTGAAATTCCTTCAATCAGTTCACAGGTGGGCAGGAGATACACTTCTTCATGTTATTAATAGATTTGTATTTCTGTTATCTCAAGGCACCAGTTGATATCCTCAAGGATGACACATATGAATACACCCAAAGTCACTATTTACATTTTGAGGAGGTGAATATAAAGGAATTCTGACTTGTTCTCTGTAGCTCAGGCTTATAGGATTTTACCTCCCTGTGTAGGGACATGGGACTATTCTTCAATTAATGTCTCCAATCACCTCATTGGACTCTTTTGAGTTTTCTCATCCTTCCCTTCTCCTATCATTGTCTGGTGAGCACTTGGCTCCCCCTTAGCCCCATCTGTCTGGAAACTTCCCCATGCTCCTCAAGCTTGGCTCATCTTGATCTGAAGTTCTATCCTCCTGTGCCTTTCTTGCACCCTTGACCTTCACATTCCCTGACTGCAATGCTTTTTACTTCATGACTTTTGAGCTGGATGCTGCCAATATATGCCTCCCAGGATACTTACATGTGATTATAATTCTTCTATAACATCCACAAGATAGTCTTAATGGGGAGACATAGAGGGGAGGGAGATGACTTATTCTGCTCCAGCAGGTTTTCTTTCACTTTAATAACCAGCCATCCCAGGGGTGAAGACTTGATTGATGGCTGCTTCCTCTTTTGTTAAAAACATACATCACATTAGTGGTCTGTCCTCATTTTGTGGATAAGCAAAATGATGGTACTTATGCTCCCTAGCCCCTCTGGCTGAATTATTTGGAAGCCAGTGAAATTCTGTTTAGACAGAACATAAAGATCAACCTTCTTGGAGAAGAACTGGGTGGTGTTAAAAGTCCTATTGTATTCAACCTGATGGGAGGCCAAAGGAGACTCGGAATCAGAGCCAGGAGGTTGAGACTCATTTTCTTTATGTCTAGAGTGGGATAACCTTGTGATGCTGATCTCAGGGGCTTTGAGAGAAGAGTAATAAAGACTTTACACATCAAAGTCTTTTGATAAATACAAGATACTTCACAGTGCACATTTTATTTGTGGTTTTTATTTGTGTTATGTGAATATATGCTGCAGACCCCCATCTGCTTGTCAACTCCTTGGATGATAGCAGAGGCTCATACTGTTTCTCCCTTCAGGACCTGAAACAGGGTTTGGAGTCTCACTCAGGAAATGCTCTTTGCGATTGGCATGTGGAAGGGGATGAGGTGGGTTGATAACTAGCTTAGTTTGCAGGTGCTTTGTTCTGGGAAGGGTTTAGTTGCCACGTGGCCATGAGAGGGCACTAGCCACATCCCTGATTTCTCAAGCTTCCTGATAAGCCATCTCTTCTGCAAGGTGCTGATAGGGCCTGGGTGGCCACCTTGATTTTTGTTGCATGGTCTATCACTCACTGAGAGTAAATTCTGAGTTGGTGCCTAGGGAAAGCTTTTCTCAAGTGAGAATGTTTGGATGTGATCTCTACTTTGACTTTGCACCTGGAAACATACGTTTTTCTATAGTCTTGAATTGAGAGTGCAGTTGTGGTCTTGTGCAGGTCAGGAGGACAGGCAATTGGTGACCATCTACAACACCAATCATTGCTGGAAATGAGATCCTGCTGCTCCTCTGATGCCTCACAGAGGGTGCCTTCACTCACTGATCACCAAGAAGAGACAATTATCTACACTTGTAACCAATGCCACAAAGCTACCATTATAACTACCTGTTGCCAAATCATGTAATTTTTTATTATCTCATTGATGTCTTTGCTTTTATTTACAGGAGATTTTCATTAAAACTTTGTGGGAGAGGGAAGGATATTAGTGGCAGGTACTTTTTAGTATTCTTCTTATCTTTAGTGTAACCTGACATAGCCTCTTTAGGGCACATTAGTTAGTAAAATCAGAAACTAGAGCTAAAGAAAAAATATATTTTTAGAAATTCTCAAGTTTTTTAAAACTAACATGGAGATTGAATTGACTCCCAGGAGGTTCTTTTGAGATTAACAATATTTTCCCATAGGTAGTTATTGCATTATGTTCCACAGACCATGAGGATAACTCTGTGACTAATTCAAGGCAGAAATTTTACAAGGTAAAGCCATTTTTTTTCAAGGAAACATATGATTAAGTATCAGAGGATAACCCAATGTATACCTTAAGCAATATACACACTTGTATTAGTTACCCATTGCTGCCTCCCCAAAACTTTGCCATTTAGACAACAGTTAGAATTCAGCTTGTGTGAATTATCCAGGTGCTCCTGCTCAGGCCCTTCAGAGAGCTGTGGTCATTTCAGGGGCTCCCTGGAGGAGGGTCTACTTCAAAGCTCACTTGTGTGGTTGTAGGAAGAATTGCTTGTTCCTGGGTTGTTGGACTGAGGGCCTCAGTCCCCCACTAGTTATCAGACAGAGACTTCATTGAGACTCTGCTGCACTGGTCTTTTCCAAGGACAGCTCACAACATGGAAACTGGCTTTATCAGAACACGCAAGCAAGAGGACAAGCAATGTGGAAGCCAGAGCCTTTTTGTAATCTAACCTCAAAAGTCATATCCCATCACTTTTGTCCTATTCTCCTCATTCAGTGCAAGTCACTAGGTCTAATCCATACTCACAGGAGGAGCATTACCCAGGGCTGGACCACCAGGAGGCAAGGATGACTGGTAGTTATCTTAGAAGCTGCTAGGACAGTTCTTAACCAAACTGTTTTAGTCAACTTTTTTTTTTCTGCTGTGACTAAAAGACCTAACAGGAACAATTGTAAAGGAGGAAAGTTTATTTGGGGGTTCATGGTTTCAGAGATCTCAGTTCATAGGCAGCTGGCTCCATTCCTCAGGGCTCAAGGTGAGGCTTAACATCATGGTGGAAGAGTATGGCAGAGGGAAGTAGCCCACATGATGATCCAGAAGCAGAGAGAGAGAGAGAGAGAGAGAGAGAGACCCTAACTCACTAGATACAAAATATAAACCCCAAAGCCACACCCCCAGTTGCCACCTCCTGTAGCCACACCCTGTCTTCAGTTACCACTTAGTTAATCCTCATTGGATGGTTTATTCACTGATTGGGTTAAGAGCATCATAACCCAATCATTTTTTTCTTTCAAGCTTCTTTCATTGTCTCAACGTGAGCTTCTAGGGGACATCTCACATCCAAGCCATAACACTACCAAAAATGAAGAGAGCTCCAGTTGGATTGGAAGAAACATGGAGGGTGGAGGGCAAGCAATGGAGCTTGCTGTGTGAACTCTGTGAATGACATGAGAAGGCTGTCTAGGGAACGCATCCCCCCAGTCTAGTGTATTTCCAGCACATCTGCAAGGAATCCCTTCCTAACAAAAGAAAAATAACCAGTTTTTGACAGATCTTCAAAATCAAGAAATGTCCTTTCCCCCACCCTCTTACTAAGGCTCACTCCAAAGAAATAAGCCTGCAAAGTAGGGAGGATTTTTATTTATATATACCTCAGTTAAAGCAGATTTCCCATGCTTTCTTATATTTAGTAGTTGGGGGCTGGGAGAAGCCCTAAACTGTATATACTAAAGAATATGGTCATTTCTCTTTTTGTCCAGCACCCCAGCACCTTGTTCACCCCACTCCTGTCTAATCCCCCTCTACATATTCCCCAAGTATCTGAAGATCCGTGTGTGTGTGTGTGTGTGTGTGTGTGTGTGTGTGTGTGTGTTAGTACACTGAGCAAAAGGAAAACTAGCGATGAAGGGTAAATTTTGCAGGATGTCTGAAATGTATTCTGCTAAAGCTGTTACCATCCCACCCCATTTAGGAAAAAAAATACATTCTTTTGTAGACACTCAAAAAGTAACTGAAATGGAGTTCTAATAAACCAAGTGGGGGCTCAATCTGTAGAACAAATTTCTAAGCCCTTCCTGTATGGAAAAAAAAGTGCAAGGACAATCAGATAAAGATTATCCAAATCACTTAGACCCTTTAAACCACATCACAGGTGCCATGGGGAATAGCCAGAAGTTGAGAGAGATACATTTGCCCAGTGAACCTTTGGAATATTTTGTTAGTCTCAAATTTAAGGGAAAAAATGTAGAATAAAAAAATTGATTCGGGTACCTTTCCATCTTCCCTTTCTTTGTAATTCTCCTCAGCTCCTCCTGCCCCCTCCTCCCAGCCCAAGCATCCAGATCTCACTAAGAACAATGCCTCCTGGTAACTACCCCATCCTCTTTCATCTTTCTCCATTCACACTTTCAGTTCCTATGTCTAGCCTCTTTGTAAGAAAAAAATGCTGAGTAAACTAATTCCTAATAAAATGAGAGCAAATGATACATAAACTTCTTAATACCTTAAACCTGCTAAGTAGGATTTCAAAAGAAGATTGGGGGGCATGGGTACCTTAATTAGTAAAATTTTAGTTAGTTCAGTATGTTTAAAAAAATATTTTCAAGCAGGGTTAAGGGAGATTTATTTTTTGTTTATTAAAGTAGTCAGGTTTCCCCCAGTGGGTTTCAAATGCTTGAATATTTGTGATTCTTTTCAGTAGAAACTGACCTGAGATTCTGCTTTATATAGCAAAAGGAATGTGAGTTCTGATTGCACACTTAAAAGGAATTTTTAACCTACCTCCTATGAAGGGGTGGGATGGGGATTGATGTAATAGAAAAATTACTCTGCAAATATCATAGTAGCTGTGAGTGTTCAAATAATTTTAAAGACAAATTACTGGGTTCAGACCCCAGCACTGCAAAACAAAAAGACAATTTATTAGTAGTAATGATAGTTGTTTTATATTATGCAAAATCACCATGTCTGATATTCAAGATTCAGTTCATTGATTGAGGAAGTATGAATATCCTCAAAAAATATTTTAAAGAGAGTAATAAGAGGTATTAGGCTGGCTGTTGTTTGGTTTTGAGGACTTTTTTTTTAACATAAAAGATTTTAGAAAGAGAATATTAGGTCACTTCTTATAGAGTTTCTAAACAATTTGGTGATGTTTTCTCTCTGGCTTCTTAACTGCACTTGCTTTGGCAGGGTAGAGCAGAGGCCCCTGATTTTCAGAGAACAGCACCAGCCTTGATACAGAACGTGTCAGCCTTGCCCACAGAGCCCAAGGTTACTTGGGGGCACGCTACTGCTGGAACCCACACCCCAGTGCCTCCTAGCAATCCCATCTCCTGGCCCAGTTCAGGCAGCCTCCTGCCCTCTGGCTGTGCCCTGGAACAGATTTCACACTCTGTTTTTCTCACTCTGAATTCTGAAAATGGCCCTTTCTCTTCATTCTATATGTCAGGGATTTTCTTCCCATTTTCATTTTTTACTGATTCTTTTGTGAGTTTGCATTTTTATCTGACCTGAAACATCAGATACTGGAATAAACAAAAAAAAATGGCATGAGTCTGTGGTCATGGAATGATAGGAGGGGACATAGCCGGTGTTCTATTTTTATGGACTTATTTACAAACCTTCCCACTTTAAAAAAGCGATGGAGACAGCTTATAGAGATTGTATAACACGGTGTGAAAATTTTCTGGGTGAAAATAAAATAAGGAGAGGAAATCAGTCAAAATCTAGGTAAGGTTATTACACAAAATATATCTTAATATATAAAAGTATCTCTAAAAGTCACCTGCAAATTTGACTTTGAGCTTCCTAGGAGCCAAGGAAGTGAGGAGGATAGACTCACAATGATCTATAAGATTTATGTCTGCCAAATTAAAAACAGACCAGCTCTCTTGAATTAATGCTTCTCAAACTTGAATATGCATTTGAATCATCCATGCGGGTTCTGATCCAGCAGGTCTGTGCTGTACTTTTAACTGGCCTGGAGTGAAGGTGATCATGTTAATTACTGCCCCTGCACCCCTAGAATATCCTTTGAGTAACAGGGTTTTAGCTCACTTATAAGCACATATTTACAAAGTATGCTTCCACTTTTACAAAAAAAAAAAAAAGTAGCCACATTAGGTTTGTAAGTTTCCTAAGTGATTCCAGGATATATAATATATTGAGTTTTAAGATTTCTAACTTTGATTTGCTCTCGATGAATTTAAAGCATCCAAACCTCTAACATGAGGGGACAACACTCTCATCTTAGTGCTATGCAATTTCAAATCTTTTTTAAAAATCTTGTAGTTGGTTAGTCACTGTAAATATTTTAAAATCACATTAGAATAAATTTGTGGTGAGTCTGATTGTTGAACAAAGACACTGTTTACTATTGTTCTTAGAAGTAGCCGTGGGTCTAGCTCAGAGCACCTGGATTTGAGTTGCACTGTACCATTTGCTAGCTGTGTTACTTGGGCAGGTTATGTAGCCTCTCTGTGACTTTTCTTCTTTTGGACCCAGTAAGGTCAGGTATCTATCATAGATATTTAGAAACAGTGCCTGCAAATAGTGAGAATAATGTAGGCTATGTTTATTACTGTATCTAAAATAGATTTTCCTGGCAGTGAAATATGTGTGCTAAATTAAAATTACCTCCTCAGCTGATTGCCCTCAAATACTTTGAAAAATGTATGTACAGATGTGCAACTTTCTTTTGAATACTGAAGTAAAAGACATCATATAACTCTAAGATATTACTGCTATTAGTAGCCATTTGAGGTTCACTCTGATAGAATCAGTCTGATGCCAACAAACTGCTGAAGAAAGGGCACTGACCTTTTTCGGTGGTTTTCCATTGAGAGCATCTTGTTTGTTGGTGCACTTGGTTTTGCTGCATTTCCACTGCAGCAAATAATTCATCAGTTCCTTCACTCTGTCTTTGCAAAAAAAAAAAAAAAAAAAGATATAGAGGGAGTTTTAAAACACAAGTAAAGAAAAAGGAACCACTTTGAAATTGCCAAAATTGTTAGGCTGAGAAAAATAGAAAGCTTTTTCTGTTTAGGACTGTTGCAGTGGTGGTGCGTCAGGAGAGCCAGGTGCCCATTTACCAGCCCATCTTCTTTAATCCAGTGCATATCACTAGTCGTTTGCTACTAAACGAACACAAATGTCTCAGGCTCTAAGAAAACTAATAAAGCCAGGCGTAGAGGTGCATGCCTGTAATCCCTGTGGCTTGAGAGGTTGAGGCAGGACGATGGCAAGGTCCAAAGCCAGTCTCAGCAACTTAGCAAGGTCCTCAGCAACTTGGTGATACCCTGTCTCAAAATAAAAAATAAAATGGGCTGGGGACGTGACTCAGTGGTTAAATGTCCCTGAGTTCAATCCCCAATACCAAAAAGAAAACTAATAAAATAGAAAAACTATTTTTTATGGTATTGTATTCTCTCCTGCAATTCCAATATCCATATCTAAGGGTGGTTTTTTTTTTAAGATTTCTCTAAGTTGGAAGCACCTGACTACATATTTAAACATGTTAAATATGTACCCACTTCCTCATTTATTAAATGTACTTTACATATAATTATGTATCAGGCTACAAACTAGGGGGATTTTTTTTTAACTGCAAGTTAACTTCAGTAGTCTTACCATTGGCTGATGAAATTTTACATAAAATAAGCATTTAATTAAATATTAATTCTGATTTTGAGGTTTTTTTCACATTTTTGTAGATTATAACCCCCCAGGGGTCTCAGACTTTTTTATGGAATCCTAAGATGTCCATAGATCCTAGGCTCTGTGCTTGTCATTCTGAGAGTTAAAGTCCCACAAACAACCCAAACCCAGCTCAGAGAAGAAAATTATCTACCACTTGCTAACTAACTGATAAGAAATGAACCTCAGTGACAAATGGAAGTAGACTTCTAGATGCTCCCTTTAAAAGAGTATTTCAGGGGCTGGGGTTGTGGCTCAGCAGTAGAGCATTCGCCTAGCACGTGCAAGGCCCTGGGTTCAATCCTCACCACACTACATAAATATAAATAAATAAAATAAAGGTATTGTATCCAACTACAATGAAAAAATAATTTTCTTTTTTTAAAGAGCATTTCAGGGGCTGTGGCTCAGTGGTAGAATGCTTGCCTAGCATGCATGAGGCACTGGGTTCCATCCTCAGCACCACACAAATATAAAATAAAGATATTGTGTCCACCTAAAACTAAAAAATATTTTTTTAAAGAGCATTTTACCATTTTCTGGGATGATGCATGGTAACCTGATGGGCTGGTGAACAGAAAGACACAGAGACCGGGGAGACTGAGAGAGAGAGAGAGACAGAGAAGAGAAAATGCACATAAATAAAAGACAGAGAAAGCAGCAGACACTGAGAGAAACTGAAAAATAGAGAGGGAAATCCAGGCAGATTGTTGGTTCTCTAAGTTATATACATTAATATCTCACAGTCTGGCAGAATGTTTGAAGTTGTGTTTTAAAATTTACTCAGATGTTTTACATAGTCCTCATGAGACACCTAAAGCTATATATTTTGCAGTTTACAAAGTAGTTCTCAGGTATCCTTGCATTGAGACTGGACCCAAACCATTTTATTACAGGTGAGGAAATTGATTCATTCAGCTCTTGGGGAAGGGTGCATTTTACAGGTTTTCAAAGGACCCATTGTCTTATTTGGTTAGGGCCACTAATGACATACAAACCCATACAAATCCATTTCTTCTGATATAAAAGCAGCTTCCATTTACATGTACTACTGATATTCAAAATCAACATTTTTTTCTTTTTCTAGTTTGTATTTGATAGTATGACTTTGCTGCAAACCATTCATTGAAATTACGGGAAGAAGAAATTGACACCAATTCCATTTCAAAATCAAACCCACTCTTTTATTTCCCCCCACAGTCTTCTAACCTTTACCTTTCATGCATATTCAGTGTTTGTATATTGACAGCCCTGACAGATATAAAAATTTTATTTTCCAAGTTTGCACTGAACTTTATATAAAGAGTAAAAGCCATTTCTCCCTGTGCCTCATCCCTGCACCCAGCTGATTCTGGGAGCTTGACTATTGCTGGTAGAGGCCTTTATTCCTCCTGTTGATCTGCTCAGCTCTCCTCTTAAGGCATTATGCTCTTTCTCACCTTCTGCTGACTGTGCTAGATGCTCAGCTGTAGAGCAGTCCCAAGTGTCCAGTTGCTTAAACTGGGGACTTGTGTGGCTTTTTGCTATAGCTCACTTGCTGCAAGCTGTAGAAGTCCCTGGGAAAACACATGGTTGTCATATTGTGAATAAGGAACTGGGCTAGGTTTTTCTCTGCTTCTGTGCACTGAACGAGGCTAAACTTAGGATAAGCCAAACTAATATTTTGTGCATTGTGATTTTTAATAGCATGAGACATTTTCTTTTTTTTTCCTTTTTTCCTTTTTTTTTAGTTGTAGTTGGACACAATACCTTCATTTATTTATTTTTATGTGGTGCTGAGGTTCGAACCCAGGGCATTGCATGTGCTAGGTGAGCACTCTACCACTGAACCACAACCCCAGCCCGACTTTGAATGATTTTAAAGTCTGTTTGGGTTAACATGTTCTCAGCAAAGGAAATAAAAGAGGGTCCCCAAGTGGTAAGAACAGATAGATTTGGTCCACAATTTAAGTAAAACCAAATTCCACAGTTATCCCCAAGGCCTGCTACATTACAGCAGTTTAAAAATAAGTTGAGGACTGGAGGTACAGCTGAGTGCAGAGCACTTGTCTAGCATCCGGGAGGACCTGGGTTCCATTCCCCACATGCTGGCAAATCAATCAAAAACACAAAATAAGTTAATGGTGTTTTGCTGAATCTGCGTGAGAAAAAAAAGTTCAGGGGAGTTTCCCAAAACAGTTTCTAACCAAAAGAAGCCATCTAAAGTATTCTGGAAAGGAGATGACTACTGATGACTACTAACTGTCCCATTCTGTATGTACAATGCATAATGCTGAAGAAAACCATTTTGGGCCACATTTGGGGAAAGGTAAGAGTATCCTAAATGTCTTGTGCATGGACTCGACCTGTAGTTACTAAATACTCATTCAAAATAACTTTGTCCTAACAAGCAATTCATCTTTAAGGTATGGGCTACACCTCACAAATCCTTAGATAATCTTATTCTTAGGATTTTTCTGTGGCACTTCATTTATCAAACATAAAACATTAAGAGCCTGTTTATCAGGTTGTTAATAACTACTCTTATCTGTGGATTATATACCATGCAGGCAGATCTTCCATCTCAAGATAATTATTTTAAAAGATGCTAGTTTAACAAAACCTATTACTTAGCATTCTTTTTGAGGTGGGAAGGTACTGGGCATTGAATTCAGGGAAACTCAACCCCTGAGCCACATCCCCAGCCCTATTTGTATTTTTATTTATTTATTTATTTTTATGTGGTGCAGAGGTTTGAACTCAGGGCCTTGCACGTGTGAGGTGAGCACTCTACTGCTGAGCCATAACCCCAGCCCCCGTATTTTATTTAAAGACAGGATCTCACTGAATTGCTCAGCACTTCACCATTGCTGAGGCTGGCTTTGAACTCTGGATCCTCCAGTCTCAGCTTTCTGAGCCTCTGGAATTACAGGCATGCACCACCATATGCGGCTACTTAGTATTCTACATTTCAGAAAAAGCATTTTCTCAAAAAATTTTTAGGCAAAGTTATTCAACTTTTCTGAGAAATCAGTTTCCTGACTTGCAAAAAGAGATGTGGGGCTAGACTCTCTTGAAGTTTCCTTCCAGCTGTGTGCTCCACAGAAACTACACAGAGCATGGGCAAAGCAGACTACCTGTGCTGAGGTTTGAAAACAAGAGTGAGCAGCCCCTTCCAAATGAATGTGCAAAATTGTTGACTGTGTTGGCTGTTGTGTGGGACAGGGTCGTGGGTCCCACTGTATGGGGCCTAGGACAAGTGTGGTAACAGCAAACCTGATTATCCAGTCTGACACAGCTACTTCTGTTGTGATTTACACAGCCCCTTTCATCTAGCTACTTCAAAGCATTTTTACAAACTTTGGCTCATTATTCCTCCAACCACAGCATTGAAGCAAGTTTGATTGGTGTCTTTTCAATTAACTCAAAGATTAAGAAACTGAGCAAAAACAGAATTTAGAAGTATTATTTCAAAAGTATGCTGCATTGAAAAAAAATTTTTTTAAAGTATGCTGCATTGAAGAGGAGCAAAACATGTAAAGTGTTCATCAAAGTTTTATCATTGAAAAAAAGGAAAAACTCTAAATGCTTATTTTTGGAGGTAGTATAAATTATGACACATTCATATTATGGAATATCATGCAGCTGTTAAAATAATTTCTATTGGCTTTTTTTAGTTAGCTTTTGCATTGCTGTGGCCAAAATACCTGACAAGAACAATTTATAGAAGGGAAAGTTTACTTGGGGGCTCACAGTTACAGAGGTTTCAAGCCATATATGGCTGGTTCCATTGCTCTGGGCCGAGGTTCGAGATAGCACTTCATGACCCACTTCATCCAGCCATGCTCCACCTGCCTATAGTTAACACCCAGTCAGTCCCTTCCAACTAGGATGGGCCAGTTAGGTCACAGTTCTCACACCCAATCATTTCACCTTTGAATATCCCTACATTTACACAGGAGATTCTGCGGAATACCTCATACCCAAACAATAATAAGACTATTTAGTCATATTGGGGAAAATACCATAACTGAACAATGTTAAGTCACACAAAAATAAAATAAAGCTTTGTACACACCGTTTGAGAAGCAGATTTAATGTATAGAGGAAACGACTAAGTGACAATATGCTAAAGTTTTAACAGTGACTTTTCTCAGTGTAGGGGGATAATGAGTGGTGGCCATTTTCTTGTTTATACTTTTTTGTTCCTTTCGGTTATTCAGGATTGAAAAACAATGGGCACACAGTACTTTCATATACTGCTTTCACAATTATATGTGTATATAGGATAATTACATAATTGTGAAAGACAGAAGAGAGAAGGTGGAGCGCCAATTAAATAGAACAGTAGGAGAGACCTGTGAGGATGTGTCTTGTGGGCTGAAAACCAAGAGATGAGAAACAGCCTGTCATTTAGAAACCTGGGGAGAGCTCTGGGAACTGCAGGTATAAAAACCTTGGGGTGGGAGTAATTGGAAATGACCTTGGCCTTGAAGAAAGGCCAGTGTGTGAAAGTGATACGAGAGAAGATCCAACAATTTTCCAAGAGATGGATGATGTAGGATCTGTAATACTGAGTTTAAGAAACCCTTTTAAGTTCCTGACACCTGTTTTACATTTTGAAAGATCCTTCTCACCAGTATAAAAAGAGTAGATTATAAGGGGCAAGGGTAGAAGTCATGATCAATTGAGAAAGCATTGCATCAGTCTCAGGTGGTCTGGGCGCAGACACTGTGGGCACAGTGGAGTGTACCTAACTTATCAGCTCTGCAGAGGAAATGATCATCACAGTCATACCTTGTTAAGTTCTTGCTCGCTAGTGCCTCCATAGTCTATAGGTTGGTGCTATTATTAGTCCCACTGGGGCTTCATAAAGGCTAAGTAACTTGCCCAAGTCCACACAGCTAAAAGGCAAAGGAGGAATGCTACAGGTCCTCTGATAAACATTAGCTCTCTTATTTGAGCGGCAGCAGTGGAGATTAAGAAGAGCGAGCAATGGGTAGAGAGGGGTCTGTACCCCACATGCATCCCATATCCCAACTGTAAACTGTCTTCTGCCATCCATCACTACCCCCACATCCACTCCTGACAGTAACTGTGGTTCTCCTCTGTCTCCTACCATCAAGGTTGGGCTGCCTCAGATGGACAGAGCAAGATCTGGGGGTGCTGCTGAGTTAACAATGTGGTACAGTGGAACCAGCGCTGCACTGAATTCTGTGGCTGGCTGTGGCTAACCCAGAGTGAGCTGGCACTTAACCTCTAGGGCTCAGTTTACTCATCTTAAAAAGTTGGGGCTTGCCAAGTGCAGTGGTGTACATCTGTAATCCCAGCAGTTCGGGAGGCTGATGCTGGAGAATTGAGAATTCAAAGCCAGCCTCAGCAATGGTAGGTACTAAGCAATTCAGTGAGACCTTGTCTCTAATAAAATACAAAATGGGGCTGGGGACGTGGCTCAGTGGTTGAGTGCCCTGAGGTCAATCCCCAGTACATTAAAAACAAACAAACAAACAAACAAACAAACAAACGCTGGTGCTCAAGCCTGAGCATCATGTCATTGCCTGTCACCTACTTTTCTGGGTAGGCCATGTATATTTAACTGATAGTTGATGCTTTCTGTGTATTCTGCCATCTAAATTAAATTCACTTCCCTTTGTTAAAAATTGTTGCCTCGCATTTGTCTTCTTTTTTCACTTGAATGTAAGTGGTTAATGCAGCCAGTAATGGACCTGTTAAAAGAGTCCAATGAGAGGATAAGATGGAAACTAGAAAGAGCCAGGAGCAAAGGCTAGAAATCAAGGGGGAATGCATGTGCCAGTTTCCTCCATTGTACAAAGAGCCCAGAAAGGCCACAAGAGACAGCAACTCTAATCTGTTCCCAACACGGTCACCCCATTCTGCCTCCACTGGGTCTCCCAATTTAGAGACACTGGGGTAAATAAAAATAGGAACTGCTACTTATTTGTCTTTTTACTTACTTTTTTTTGAGAAAGAGTCTCACTAAGTTGTTAAAGCTGGCCTTGAACTCAAGATCCTCTTGCTTCAGCTTCCCAATTAGCTGGGACGACAGGAGTGCACACCATGCCCAGCTCCTGTGTGTTCTTGACAGTCCCAAATACTGTTTTTGTTCTTGAACATCTGGGGACATTCATTACTGAGCAAGATATTTGAGTAGAGAATCTTTATGCTATTGCTTTTTCTTCCCTGATGTGGGATGTTCTTCCATAGCCAGATAAGTTTATTTCAATGTTTTCCCAAATCATTTCTAAGAATATTACACCTGTGAAAGAATAAACAAATGAATTGAGTTCTGAAGCCAAAACACTTGGGGAACCAGGCATGGTGGTGTATACCTCTAATCCCAGCAACTCGGGGGATTAGAAGGATCAGCAGTTCAACCAACCTGGGCAACTTAATGAAACCCTGTCTCAAAATAAAAAAATAAAAAGGATTGAGGATGCAGCTCAGTGGTAGAGCACCCCTGGTTCCATCCCCAGTACAACAAAAATAAGAAGCAGTCCTAAAAAGAAGCTGTCCTTCCCCACCTCTAAGGCATTCACGGTACACACTTTTATCTTGATTCACCCCAGTCTTTCCCAGTAGTGTTTGATCACACTGTTGTGTGATCACCACTCCCTACCTCTTCCCCATATACTTGATAACACTTTGCAGAGCACTGAGGGGTCCCTGGAACTAATTTGGAAATGCAAGTTTGGGATGCAATTTTCAATGACCATCAGTCTAATGGAATCAAATTAATACCTAGTAGGAGACTAGATGAGGTTTTGAGGATCCTTGGTGAAATAAGTGTCATTGCTTTCAGTAATGATAAGTTGCCCATGAAATATAGTATGTAGAGGTGCTTGTGGCTCAGTGGGAAAGCACTTGACTGGCATGTGTGAGGTACATAAAAATAAATAAAATAACACCACATAAAAATAAATAAAATAAATTTACTGTGTCCATCAACAACTAAAAAGAAAAAAGAAAAAAAAAGAAATATAGTATGCAATACAAATTTCAAAGTTGCTCTGAAAATAGAATATGGAATAGGAAAAGAAAAGATAGGTCTGGTTCCCAATTCTAGGCTTCCTCACCTAGCATATACTTAGTTCTGAAGACTGACCCATTTCAAAATAGATATTCTCTCATATCCTTTTACCAAACCAGAACACAGAGATTTTGAGCATAAACTAGCTCTCCCAGTGCTTCACAGGGCTATCACAATGACCATTAGTGTTGGAACGTGGCAGACCCAATAGGTGACATTGGTTATTTAATTTAACCATATGTATTAAAGGGAAGCAATCTGCTGTTTATTTGTGTAGATCTGTCCTGTAGAAATTCACACGTATAGAGCTATAGTCCTCAGATGTGGGGATTTTGACTGCCTGGGGATATATGATAACATCTGAAGACATTTCTGGGTGCCAAAGTTGAGGGGGGGTCAAGATCTCAGTAGAACCCTGTAGGTGAGGACTAGGGATGCTGCTGAGCATCCTACAGTGCAGAGGGAAGCTCCCTACAACAAAGAATTATCTAGTCCAAAAAGTCAATAGCCGCCAGGTTGAGAAACTCTGTTGTCTATTAATATACAAATCCTTGTAAAGTCTTGTGAGACCCTGCATTCATTGATGGAATGTCTGGTGACCTGGACTTCGTTCTTGGGCACTTCTCTCCTAGTATTCAATCCATACAAAGGTGGTTTTGGTATCTTGGAAGCCCTTGGGGCAAGAATGTATCTGTTTGGGGAGCACATATGGCCTGGAAGTTAAAAGAGAGACAGATCATGAGCAAAGAAGACAAACATTTCCCAAAGGACATGATACCAATTGAACCAGTCTTTAATTTACTGTTGACACTCAAATAATGAGACCAGAGATTGAAGGTAGACATGAAAAGCCATTCCTAGTATTTCAGTTGGAGCTACGCAGGGGGAGTATAGCTTGGTTAAGAGCACAGGGCTGCCTGGCTCAAGTCCTGACTCTGCCCTTTCCTAGCCATATAGTTTGGCACATGTTATTCATTTTTTCCTCAGTTCTAACATGGGGATGATAATGTGGGTATGATGACAATGATATTGGTACCTACCTAAAGGATAATTATGAAACTTAAACAAAGTAGTGAATAGGAAGTATTTGGGTCTGTGGAGGTTGTTTCTTTTTTTTTTTTTTTTTTTTGGTAATGGTGAACCCAGGGCCTCCCCATGCTAGGCTACATCCCCAACCCTAAATATGTACACTGAGCTACATCCCCAACCCTAAATATTAAGTATTTAAAATATCACCTGACTCAGGATAAATCCTGCATAAATGTTAACATTATTACTGTTTCTTTGAATCAGGACTATTCTTCATCAAAAACAAATTTTCCTTTATTCACAAAATATTTACTTAGCACCTATTATGTTCCAGGCACTAGTCTAGCTGCTGAAGATATATCAGTGAATTGAAAAGCATCAGATAAGGGCTGGGGCTGGGGCTCAGTGGCAGAGTCCTTGCCTAGCATGTGTGAGGCACTGGGATCGATCCTTGGCACTGCATACAAAAATAAATAAAATAAAGGTATGCTATCTATCTACAATTACAAAAAAGAATTCTAAAAAAAAGCATAAGATAAAGATAGTTATCCTGACACTGGGGTTATGGCTCAGTGGTAGAGTGCTCACCTAGCATGGGTGAGGCACTGGATTTGATCTAAACACCACATAAAAATAAAATAAAGATATTGTGTCCACCTAAAACTAAAAAATAAAATATTAAAAAAATACCTATCCTATGGAGCTTACATTCAGTGGAATATACTAGAAATAATGCAAATAGAAAAAAAATATATGCAAATTATTCTTAGCCTAATATCTGTTACATACTTGTCAAATGAATGAATATATTTCTCAAATTATTGTCATTATATAACAACCAGGCTTGGAAGTTTGATCTGTCCTCTTAAACAAGAGGGAAAGTTAAATTAATACAGAGTACCATGCCAATAGGAAATAAAATTACCACATATGGATTAGAAAGAAAAAAAAAAGAGAAAGAGAAGGAATGAAGTCAGGTCATGAATTGGGTTTAAAATGAGCTGAGCCTTTTTTGCCTTCTTATCTGTGTATCAGACCTACAGTCACCTTCTTGCAGATTTCAACATTCCAAGACATTAAGACTTGCTAAGCATCAGCAGTCACACTACATAGAAAAACAGAGAAAAGTGTTGTTTTTTATCACATGGCTGCAGCTGATGCGGAAGAATCAACAGAAACTTCATCCTCCAACAATAATTGACTTCTAAAGGGAAAAACTCCATTAAAATAATCACTCTCTAGGTACTCAATGAAGAACTTGGTTAAAATCAACTCTAGACCTTATGCTTTAGTTCTTTTTCTTTTCTTTTCCAGAAATCTACTCTATGTCTACCCACAGAGGCTGAACTTTGCTAACAAACTAGCATCTGCCGGGAACATTACAATAAAAATCCAGTTTATGTGTGGAGAAGACCCTAGCCACGCTATGCCGGTAAAGAGGGGGTAACATTGACCTTACAGCAGGGTGGGAGGTATTTCCCCTGTGAGTCCTCATGAGCAGAATTCAGGGCTCCTCCATGTACAGAGTATTGTCTTCGGGGCAGCTGTACTCACCGTGTCCAGGCGCCTTTCCAGCTAGTCCAGTATGGTTCCACAAATGATAGGAAAACAGCCTCAATCTAAATTGAAAGCCTCTTTCCTTACTCCATAATGAGTTATGAAGTGTTGGACATGCAAATCATTTTTGAGGAGTGAAAATGTACTGCAGTACATACCTACCAAAACAGACCGCATCTACAGATAAATATTAAGTACTGCCTAGTAATAGTAAACACACACCACTTCAACACCTTTTAGGGATGGTTCTTCATCCTGAGGCAAAATATAAGTCAAATAATAAACATATAATACAATGTGCTCTAAGAAGACAAAATGCCAGAATCTGTACTTTTTAACTATCTATTACTAAATGAGATGGGTGGTTATTGAAACTGTTTTTCATAAGTTGTAGAATACAGTTACTATACCTTTCTCTGGACTAGGATCTCTCTAAGTTGCTTAGGACCTCACTAAGTTCCTGAGGCTGGCTTTGAACTTGTGATCCTCCTGCCTCAGCCTCCTGAGTCACTGGGATTTCAGGCATAGGCCACCATACCCAGTCATAGTCAGTTCTTTTGCCCGTTTGGTTGGACCACTTGTAGGATCTTGCACCCTTAATTTATAAAATTATGAGACTACAGCATCCTACTGGCCCCCTGGTAGTTGATTTGAATATATCCAAAAGTCACTATTAATTTTGTTCATTCTGTATTGGTGAACAGGTCATCTTTGGAAAGTCCAATGGGCCTGAATTTCTGCAGGAAGTGTACACAGCCATTACATACCATAATAAGTAAGTATATTTCAGAATCCAAACTTATGGCAAGATTGTTTCAGTGTCTTCTAGTTTTTCTGGCTTTTCCAAGTGACTTTTGCCAACAGTTTTTACAATTTAGGGCCTAAAGGACACAGTACATTTTTACCAGTTCCTTAATTCTGTGTTGACTATGCAAATTTTTCACCATCAACTAAGAAAGGAAGAAGAAAATATGGTTAAAAATCTAATATGATTTTGACTTTTTTTTTAAATCTCCAATCCTTGTATGATGCAGAGAGATTCTATAGTGTTAAGTAAGGAAGTACATTTTCTATCTTGCTTTGAGATTCCAGATGTGACCAGAAGCAAAATCCAATTTTGGTCATCTTATCTTCTGTACATGACTCCTCTCCTGCCCTACAGCCTGCTTTTAAGTTGACCACAGCAGAAATAGAACTCTCATAATTATGTCAGTAAAATGAACCATGGAATAGTTTTAAAATGTTATTTGCATTTAGTAGGATGGGGAGTTGGGTTTGATCCTGGCCTGACAACCCAGGCCCATTTACATGCTTCCAGTAAACACTGGCCAGGCTTGACATAAGGGTTAAATGGGGTAATGTGCATGAAGCCCTTAGCCAAGTGTCTGAGGCTTCATAATTCACTAAAACCGACTTCCTTTTATCTCCTGCATCATCCATTTTTCCTCCGGTCCTTTAATGAGAGCAGCCTCATACCAGGCCCTGGTCTTTGGGTAGAGATGAAAAAAGAGGTCACAGCAGGACTCTGAACCTTACCCCTTTTTCAGATTATATTGTTGAGTTTTTCCATTGTATGTGGGAATTTCTTTTTCCTTGGCAAAGCCTTTCATTTGTGAGCAGTTGTATGTAAGTGAAGTGTATCCAGTAACAAGCATGGTTTCAAGGACATCTCACTCAGGAACAGAATAATGTCAAATGACAAGCCTTCACACCATGCAGGCTAACTCAAGAGCAAAAGGGCCCCTGCCATTGCAATTTATAGTCAGAGAAGTCATCCTTCTTGCTAAAAGTTATTTGTGTATAATGTGCTTTTGAAACAGGTCTCCTGACTTTTATGAAGAAGTGAAAATTAAGCTCCCTGCTAAGCTCACAGAAAATCACCACCTCCTATTCACCTTCTATCATATCAGCTGTCAGCAGAAGCAAGGAGCCTCCGTAGAAAGTCTCCTGGGATATTCAGTGAGTTGTTTCCAACTTGCTAATTCACACTGCAGTGCTGGGCAGCCAAGGTCCCTGCAGAGATAAACAACTAAAATCCATTCACTTGCTTTTTTCCTGTCAGAAGTAGCAAAATGTCCTAAAGCAGATTATAGGAAGAAGCTGAAATGAGTTGACTTAGTAAATGATGGATTTTACAAATGGAAAGTTACTAGGTGATAGATACTGAAAGAATATTCATTTTTTAAAGAAAAGCATTGCAATGTCTGTTCTTTCCAAATTTAATATATGTGCTTCACATATAGAAGTAGCTTTTTTTCTTTTTTTATTCCTTTAAAAATATAAAAGGTAAAATGAACATTGATGTTCAACACACACAAACATTGGTTATAAAGAAAAATGCTACTACTTGGGCTTTAAAGGCAGTAAATCATTGATATGACCATCTCAGGGACTCTCAGGGAATTTAAAATGCAAAGAACTGGACAGAAACGACTGCCAAAAAGAGACCTGGTCAATATCTCATCATTGTTTAGTTGCATTTAATTATTGGGAGCCAGATAAATTACCCAAATTATATGCTATAATAAATACCACTTTATTCTTTGCATCATCTGTTTCAGTGGCTGCCAATTCTCCTAAATGAACGTCTTCAAACTGGATCTTACTGTCTCCCAGTTGCCTTGGAAAAACTGCCTCCCAACTACTCCATGCATTCTGCAGAGGTAACCAACAAGGGGCCATCAGCTAGTTCTTGGCTATCAGGGTCTTGGATCACTTCCCCTTCCCTTAAATGTGACCAAGGATGCTCATTATGTTTTTTGGAGTGCTTATCTCTCAACACACAGTATTTTCTGAGAATTTATGGCTCTGATGGGAGAAATATCTGACTGTGAAAGAAACCTCATTCAGTTAGACGCCACCAAATCAGAATGTTGAGTAGATGCAGCCTGTGCCCTACATAACCTTACGTTTGGTAATCTGCAACAAAGGAGTCCACAGAATAATACATTCTAGATTAAGAGACAAGTGAAGCCCACTATTGATGAAAACTGCTCCCAGAAAGGATCCTTAGAAAAGGTTTCCAGGACACAGTCTGTCAGCTTCTCCTGTGGGTCGCGGTCCCCAGGTGGACACTGAAGTTTTTACTCCTCTAAAGAACCCTTCAAGTACCATCAAGCTTTTCCCCTTCCTGCCTCCTGTAACCCCCTTACCCATACATTCTGCCTGGGGTGAGCCCATTTAAAGGCATCCCCACAAACTCTCCATCCCAGCCACATCAGTTCCAACTCCAGTTCCCATGCTTCTCAGTCCCTTTGGTTTAGGTCTACATCAGTATATTATGTACATCAGAGTATTATTGTGAAGCAAGTTGCAAATATTATTTCACTTGTACATATTTAAATATGTACCTTGAAAACAAGAGCTTTTTTAACCTTCACAACACCATTTTCATACTTTGAAAAATGAACACTAACTCCCTGATCTCAACAATAGCCAGTCAGTGGTTGGGGCCCCCATCATCCCATTAAGGCCATTTATTTATTACACTTGTTGGTTTGCCTCCAGATCTAAATGGAGTCCACAAATTACTGTTGGTTGATGTGTTTCTTTTGAAGATCCTTTATTCTAGAGACCCTCCTTTCGCTCTTATGTTTTCCTTTGGGTTTTTACGTTAAAAAAAAATTCCCAAGGCTTTGAATTTAGATCTGACCTTTACAGTCAAGTGTCTTCCCAACTCTTTTGCTCCTTACCCCTCTCTCCAGGCTGTCTTCTTCCTCTTATTGTCTTTTTCCCCTGGAAAGAGAGGTATCTTTTGAAATGCAGATTCTGATTCAGCAGGGCTGGTGTGGCCTGAGAATCTGTATTTCCCAGGTAATATTGACAATGCCAGCCTGCAAGTCTTGCAGCAGTGTTTAGAGAGGAAAGACAGAAGAAAGTGAAAGGAGGGAACGTGAATGGCTGTGGTGAACAGAGCCAGGGCTAGAACTCCCCTGGCCCAGGCTCACCCCACATGCAGCCTGGCTAAGGTGATCAGTGGTCAGGACTCATGGTTGCTGGCTGGAAGAACATTCACTTCAGGTTCACGTTTCGCTTGGTTCCTTAGCTAACTTCTCCCAGTTTGCCTTTGAGTCCATGGTGGCCATCGCCAACAGTCTGCACAACAGCAAGGACCTGAGCAAGGACCAGCACGGGAGGAACTGCCTGCTGGCTTCCTATGTACACTACATCTTCCGCCTGCCCGAGCTGCACAGAGACTCGCCCAAGCAAGGTAGTGTTGCCCAATAGGGTATCTGGCGCCCCACCCATTCCATTGCCTTGTAATTCAAAATAAATTCAATCTTATTTTTCAGAATTAACAATTTATGTAAGTCCTGAAATTGAAAGTTTCTTTCTACATTTTCTTCCTCCCTTCCTTTTTAGGCTCTAAGTACCTATTTTGTTTGCTTATTTGATAATATTTCTGTGCTCCTTACCCAGTTCTAATTTATGATTCAGCTAAGGATCTCTTTTTAAAAATATGTCATATTCACTTATGAATATGTCAAAATAAATCCCATTGATACATATAACTATAATGCACTAAATTTTTTTTAAGTAAAAAAAAAAAAAAGGATTAAACACTTTGATCAAGTGTGGCTTACATACTGGGAAAATAAAGATTGAAAAATGGAGAAGTGTTGACTAATGTCTCGAAGCCTGGGATAATGACAAAGAAAATAATGTCTATCCAATGGCAGTGGTATCAGAGGTTCTTAAACTTTTCATTACTAAAA
Organism: Urocitellus parryii; assembly: GCF_045843805.1. NCBI lineage: Eukaryota > Metazoa > Chordata > Mammalia > Rodentia > Sciuridae > Urocitellus > Urocitellus parryii. Next base: position 2,107,478 of record NW_027554049.1, on the reverse strand, counting down.
AGTTAATTAATAAATTCCTTTTCTCATTTCCCCAAACTAAATTTTTAAAATAATAATGATAATTTAGTTTGCTAATTTTCTCAATTATTTATATAGATAATATAAATAACTTTGGTTCAGCATGATATAATAAATAGCATAAGTTTACCAAATTCCATGCCTAAATAAACGTGGTACTTTATTAGTCCATGCAGCCTCATTTCACATAAATCTGTAGTTTCACCCAGGCTGGCCTTGAACTTATAATCCTCCTGTCTCAGCCTCCCAATTTGCCAGGATGGCAGGTGTACACCACCATGTTCAGCTCAACTCTATGGATTTTTGAATCTCAGAAAACCTTACTCCAGGAATTATAAAGTTATCATCATTTAAATATTGATAAATTTAAAAATAACCACATTTAGAACTTCTCTTGAGAAATCAGAAGTTCTGGCAACCCTGGGTTCTGTTTCTTCTGGCAATAGGAGGCTGGAAATGAGGTGTGTGTCTCCAGTTCACCACAATCCTCACCACTTCTCCTGCCTCCTATCCCATCTACTTCCCTAAAAAACAGTGCCCACCCCCAAGTTTTGATGAAAAGACTAAGTTTAAGGCTTGATCTGGTAGGTTTTCATTCCTCTACCTGCCCTATCCCTCTTCAGTTCCTTATCAAGGTCTGTAAGTGACTCTGGTCCTCTGTTGGCATGTCTCTGCTGGTGGGACACAAGTGGCACCACTGCCCTCCCCGACCCTCGATACCACACCTATGGACGCACGTCTGCTGCTGCTGTGAACTCAAAGCTGCTGCAGACCTGGGTGATGAGCAGCAGCAACCCAGACCTGGCAGGGACACACTCTGCAGCTGACGAGGAAGTTAAGAACATCATGTCTTCAAAGGTAGGGAAGATGGTAAACTCTGTTTCTTTTAATGTATATAATGCCTTGTGCGGTATGGTTCATGTGAAAAACTAAGACATTAATACTAGTACATTATTATTAACTAAAACTGACCTTCAACAGTTTTTCTGTTAATGTCATGTGTATATTCTAAGATAAATCCAGGATATCACATTGTACAGATTTACCTTTGCTTTTCATATAACTTATTTAAATGTAAGCTTATATAATTTAATTTTAAAATAATGTCCTTTCGCAAGTGGCTCAAAAAAATCCAAAAATTTATTAATCACCTCTCAGAAACTGCTGAGCCAACTTCAGCACATCCCTGTGTTGATTTTGTAAGTCTAAAGGATAGAATATCAATAAATTGGTTCAACCTATCGATCATCAGAATCTCTGGGAGTGCAATGTTTTAAAAGAGCCATAAATGATTCTTAAGTTCAGCCAGAGGTTAAGACCTCTGCAGGGGGAGGACAGAGGCCAAGGGCAGGTGACTTGCATAGGACCACACTGCAGGGTATGTCAGCACCAAGACCCAATGCTGGAAAATAAAATTCATATTATTCACTGTTTCTGTGTGGCTAAACCAGCTAATGCTCTGACAGTCTCCTACCACTGCTAACTGATTCTGAGCAGAACTTTAAGTGACAGTCTTGCTGCTACATCTTTCAAAATGGAATCCATCAGTTCAAAAGAAATGAAGGTTAATCACTCAAGTCGAGCATTAAGTATCTGACCGACACAATGGGCCTTAGTAATAGCTGCTTTTATGTTATTTCTCCAAATTTTAGTTTAAAAAAGTTTTTAAAGGCATTTAAAGGGCTGGGAATAGAGTTTAGTTGGTAGAGTACTTGCCTTGCATGCACAAAGCCCTGGGCTCAATCCCTAGTAAAACACACACATACATACACACACACACACACACACACACACACACACACACAAAGGCATTTGCAAAGCTACAGATAGAAAGCAGAAGTTCTAGGGTTCCAGAGAGTGCCATGGTTAACGACATTGTATTGAATATTTCAAAATAGCTAGAAGAGAGAATTCTGAGAGTTCTCTTTTTTTTAAAAAAAATATTTTTATTAGTTATTGATGGACCATTATTTATTTGTTTATATGAGGTGCTGAGGATTGAACCCAGAGCCTCATACATGCTAGGCAAGCCCTCTACTACTGAGCCACAACCCCAGCCCTCTGAGAGTTCTTACCACACAGAAATGATAAATATATGAGGTGATGAATATCCTGACTTGATTACCATACCTGTATAGAAACTTCATACTGAACCTCATAAACATGGATATTTATTATGCATCAATTAAAAACAAACAAAAGAAAAATTTTTGTCTAACCAAAAGAATAAAGCATGACCCTTTCAGAAGTGGTTTTTGACAATTTATTAGTGCTTAGGGGACTAAGTACAGTACCATGCTAAACCGCAGAGGGGCACTGTTCTCACATTCTTTCTGTTTTCCCAATAAAGTCACAGAATGTTAAAGGAACTATTCAGCCTATAAAAAAAATAAAAAAATAAAAGCTATTAAAAAAAAAGGAACTATTCAGTATCTGATTCTAACTAGTTTTTAGCCATAGGATGCTAAACACCAAATTATTAATGGTGATTAACTTAGGAACAAGTGAAATTAGGTGTGAATTTACCTTCTTTGCTTTGTTTTGACAAAGTATTTTATCTTTGTAAGAATAAAAAAGTAAGAAATATCTTTAAAATCAATTCTGAGCCTAGTGTAGTGGCGCACACCTGTAATCCCTGACACTTGGGAGGCTGAGGCAAGAAGATCACAAGTTTGAGGCCAGCCTCAGCAACTTAGTGAGATCCTGCCTGTCTCAAAATAAAAATAAAAAGGGCTATGGGTGTGGTTCAGTGGTTAAACACCTCTGGATTCAATCTCCAGTAGGGAAGGAAGGGAGGGAGGGAGAGGGAGGGAGGGAGGGAGAATTCTGAGATTGTGATTTCCAGGCTTACTTTCTCAGGGTGTCAGTGTAATTTAGCTGACTGTTGAGACATGGTTTGTGTTTCAGATTGCTGATCACAACTGCAGCAGGATGTCTTATTATTGCTCTGGCAATAATGATGTTCCAGGTTCAACTGCAGCCCCAAGGCCAGCCAGCAAAAAGGTACTGAGCAATTTGGAGATAATTCCAGGAAAAGGAAGGACTGGTCTGGACCCTGCATTATGATTGGAAATAGATACTATCAAAGTACTCTCCAGTCTTGTCCCTGCCCAGCTAACATACAACACACACACACACACACACACACACACACACACACACACACTCACACTTACAACTCTATCCCTTACCCTTCATTTTTTAATCACCTAAATGTCCATGAACAACATAATAATTCTCAAATTTAACCAGGCATTAGAATTACCTGGAATGCTTCTTAAAACAGATTACTAGATCCTACCCCCTGAGTTTCTGATCAATAGATCCAATCTAGGGCTAAAGAATTTGCATTTCTAACAAGTTCACAGCTAATGCTATTTCTGGGACAACACTTTGAGACTCATTGCATTAGCCTCTTTTTTAGTGGAAGATGAGCTAGGGATAATTCATCCATGACAAAAATGAATGGCAGTAATTAAATACAATTATTTCAATACTATTTAAAGTGATATGAAATGCTTCCGCCTAATTCTCTATAATCAGCCTTATCTCTGAGTTCAGAAACTTTACAAGATGTAGAATTTCTTAAACCAAAAGAATTCTTTAATCATAGCCAAAGCCAGGGTAGTTTAAGAGAGGTGTGGGGGGTGGGGGGTGTTCAAAAGCTTTCTGTCAAGCCAGCCTTCAGACAAGTTTTCCCCTGAGCTAGGCACCCAAGAGTCTCACCATTATGGTAACTTCTTAAGGTCTATAGTGTCTTTCAAGACTCTAATTAAAATGTGAATGTGCAAATTGCAAAGAAAGCCTCTTGCAACAGCTAATGCCACAGGGGAAAGTTTGTTAAACGGGCAAGGAGGAAATGAGCCTCAGCATAGCTTTCTTTGGACTGGAGGAAAGATGAATCAGAGACACTGTAGGGCCTAATGCTGAAAACTTTGCAGTAGTCCAGGCCCTATATGTTAGGGAGATGTACCAGGAGTTAATTATAAAAGGAAAGTGAAAGATGTTCTTAGACTAAAAATTTGTCATCTACCCTAAACGTTAGCATTAGCTGCCATAGCCCCTTCTCAGTGACTGGTTACAAATACCATCTCCCTTCTTAAAAAAAAAAAAAAAAAAAAAAAAAAAAAAACAACAACAACAAAAAACATTTGCCTACACCCTGACTTCCTTGTAGCATGTCCTGTTTGGTTTTGCAGTTGCCTTCTTTTGACCTGAAATGACCAGAAGAGAATTGTTTCATTGCAGGGAGAAGTTTAGCCAATGTGTTTCCTTAATAGCTCAGCAAACAGGGTTTTGCGACTTGGTTATTTCATCTAATGTCTAAAGCAAGGTGTTCTTGTGAGAATGCCGCCCAGTAAGCAGCAAGCTGCATAAATTACTTTAAAAAGCAGCTTATCCTTGTCTAATCTCTTCCTGCCATAAGACTCTGGTAGCCAAACTGACCTATTTACATAGGCTAATTCTGACATTGGTGGAAAGTCTCTTTCCCACCATGGGAAGATCGAGGTGTGGCCAAGTTATATTGCGCACAGTTGACCACCTGCTAGACCTATCACTCAACCCCACACCTCTCCCAGATGGCAGAGCCTCACTTAAGACCCTAAACAGCAAACAAATGTGTTCACATGTATGAAGATTATTAAACTCTGACTAACCTGCAAAATGAAGTGAGACCAGCTGATGAGCTGAACCAAACGGGGATGGAATCAGTTAGATCACACAAACATCCACACTGGAAATTTCCATTTGTCTCCTTTTAGTTTAGCTCTCAAAATTTTAATATTCATAAGAATTAGTAAATTGCTTGCATGCATACTGTATCCTATGGGTGATTTAAAGGATTGTTGAATGTGATCTTATATGATCAATTTTTGCTTTAGGCTGATTTTAAAACTTAACTCCACATCAGGATGTGATATTAGGGTCTTCAAATAGTTTTAACTTTCTAAACCACTAAACAATACAAAAAAAAAAATGAGCTAGTTCGTCTGTATTTATTCTAGGTTCTGTAGGTATAAGATGAATGGAAGCCACAGAAAATTCCCAGATACTGCTTTTGCCTTTAGTTAGGGTTTTCTCAGAACTAATGGGGTCTCCAAGATGCAGGACTTTCCAATGTGAGACTAAGTCAGCTACGATTTGTTTGTAGTTCAACCTTGAGTCCTAAACTGCTTCCCCATCAAAACTACTGTCAAGTATATTATTAAGGGGTTGGGGTTGTGGCTCAGTGGTAGAGCGCTTGCCTAGTCTGTGTGAGGCACTGGGTTTGATCCTCAATAAAAATAAATAAAATAAAGATATTGTGTCTATCCACAATGAAAAATAAAAAAAAACAAAAGAATATTATTAAATATCCAGAGAAGTTGAAGAATGGGAAAGATGGGAAAGGTAAAATTCTGCTCCATTTGCTATGGAGCAGACAGGGCTTGAAGGGAAATGAAGACATAAAGTGGAGCTGAGGGATGTTCCAAGCTTCTGACTCTGGGAAGGAATGTCAAGTTGCAGGTTCCGGCTACCACCATGTCCCTCTTCTCATCACCCATCCAATCACATTTCCCACATAAAGCCGTCATGGGAGTATGCAAAGGAAAATTATCCAATCAGGAAGGGAGTTTACATACCCTCTAAATCGTGGTCCCCAAACTGTGACTGGACCAGCAGCATCAGTGTCCCCTGGAAACTTGGTAGAAATGCAAATTCTCAGACCCTGCCCAGACCTAGCATCTCTAAGAGTGATGTCCAGCCATCTGTGTGTTTTATTTATCAAAGTCACCAGTGTATGCTATTATCTATCCAAATTTGACAACTATTGCTACCTATCAGCTGATTTTATAGATGAGAAGATTGAATACAAAGAGAAGAATGGTTTGCACATGGTCAAACTCTCCCCAGGCAAACCACTCATCTCTTTGTACTCCATGCCTCCAATTTCAGCTGCTACCTTGGAGTGCTTCCCCTGTAGGACAGTTTCACTCGCAGGCTGAGTCTGTTCTTTCAAACCTAGCTCTCCTGCACAGTATCGACCTCACCTCGGGTTATGTCAGCACTGTCTTTGCAGTTCACTGCCTATGGCCTAGGACATCTAGGATATATGCTTCAGGAACTAACAGGCTATTAAATTGGGAAAGAAGAAGAGGGGTGTTGGTGAGTCCTGTCATCACAGCTTGGTTTTCCTAACTGTTGTCAGCATTTCCACGAGGAGCTTGCCCTGCAGATGGTGGTCAGCACTGGGGTGGTGAGAGAAACTGTCTTCAAGTATGCTTGGTTCTTCTTTCAGCTTCTGGTGAGTCTCGCATGTTCATATCTATGTTCTACAGGGCAAGAAGAGAACATGGCATAAAGGCAGTGATGTTTTCCATATCAGGAACTGACACCTTGTTCACCTAGTTGTTCCTACTGAAAACCCAGGGTTATTCCTTAAAGTATGACTCCTCTCACCTCTTCATCCATCTTCCATAGAATCACATGGATTCTACCTTGAAAATCTGCCTCTAACCCATAGCATCTCATCCTGTTCCCCACCTGCCAAGCCACTCTCCTTGTTCACGTGCCTCTTGAAGGAACTTCCTCTTTCTCCCCCCTCTATCCACCTTTGCCCTCAGCCCATCCATCCTACACAGGACAGCCAACATTAAACAGTGTCACTCCTCTCTTCAAATCCCTTTAGCCAGTTGCAATGTATTGGCAAAAAAAAAAGCATAAATACTTATCATGACTAAAAAGCCCTTGTATGACTCTGCTCTTTTCCTCCATTTCTCACTTCATCTCATTCCATATTCCCCCCTCATCCAGCCACATGGTTACTCTTGTAGTTCTTGGAAGGTATTAAGCTCTTTTTCAGCCTCAAAGTTTCAAGTTATCTCACTAGTTCCTACCTTTCACTCCCTTCCCGATCCCCACCAGACACACACTGTGTTTTCTTTAGGCTTCAGCATAAATGTCACCACCTCCAGTAGCCCTTTTCTGACCACCTTATATTATAATGTAATTCTTCTATTTCATCATTCTCCTTTTAAACACCCTATTTATCTCTACTTATCACCTAACCCAATTTGTAATTTCTTTTCTTTCTTTTTTTTTTTTTTGGCTCACCTACTAGATTTCTAGAATTGGGGTCTGTCTTCTTCATTCTCCTATCTCTTGTGCCAGCACTACCCCAGATCCCTGCCAACAGGATCACTTGGGGGGGGGGGGGCTTGGTTAAAATAAAGCAGATTCTTGAGCTTTTTTCTAGGACTACTAAATAAAATCAGGAGGCAGTGGTGTTCAGTTGCCTGTCCTACCAAGTGGCTTCTAAGCACACCTATAATCCACAGATTCACATCACCTCTGCTCTGTAAGTCCTAAATAAAACTGAAGTCTTTGAAATGTGTACCCAGCCAGTGGAAGCATTTTACATTCTCCAAGCTAAGCTGGTTAAAGTGAGTGGCTGCAGCTCACAAGTCCTGGGACAAGACTGCCAGCAGTGGGACATAAGTTCTGGCAGAAATGGATGGTCACAAACTGCTCCCCTCTTTTTTCTTGAGGCATGAGAAGTATTAAAATCAACACTCTATGATCTGTATATCCTGCTCCTACTTACCTACCTCACCCACCAACAAGCTTCTCCATAAAGAGGATTCACGTGGGTTATGATCTATCTAAACAGTTTATACAAATTATCCTGAGTTTGACTGTCAAAATTGCAGTTAAAAAAAAGCATGAAGCAAAAACTAAATTTGATATCTTGGAGAGTCTCATAGAAAAAAGTCTCGAACAAAACAGCATTCCAACATAAAGATGGTTGGTATTACTCCTACACTTGGAGCACACTTCACCTAATCCATTTTTAGATATTATCTAATACTTACATGCTACAAAGCACTATAGTTGTTTGATCAGGTAACCAAGTCCCTTGGGCAGTGTATCTCAAGCTCTGCTATGTAAGCATTCTAATAGCAGCTCTAGGGACTCTTTAACTCATCCTCGAAACCTTATTAAAACCCTGTGAGAAGGCTGGGGGTGTAGCTCAGTGTTAGAGTACTTGTCTAGCATGCTTGAGGCCCTGGGTTTGATCCCCAGCACCATAAAATAAATAAATAAATAAAAATAAAATTTGGGTGAGAGAGTAGTGGTTATCCCCATAGCACATACCAAGGCTGAGTAGGGAATTGCTAGCTGCTCTGCCAGTGAGGTATAGAGCCTCAATTCTCCAACTATGAAGTCCAGATTCCTTTCTTCTACCACTTTGCCCCTTTGGGAAGCCCAACCTTACAAACCATCTTCTTAGGTTAATGTATTGATAACATGGAAACCCTTTGCCTTTAGGAGTCAGTCAACTTTAATGTAGAGCTACATTGTTATTTCCATACCTAGTAATCACGAACTCAGTATTGCTAAGCCTGAGTGATTCCACAAGGCACCTTAGAGCTCTGTTTTGAAGGCCAATTTGCATTCTCTTCAGGTGTAATGATATCTCCTTCATATAATCCCAGTAACAGCTGACATCCCGAGGAACAAAAAATAATAGCATCCAAAGTATACTAATCATCTTACTATATATATAATGTACCAGGTGCTGTTTTAAGCATTTTGAAGCATTATCTCATTAAATCCTCAAGCAATCTTTGAGGCAGGGGTTTTTACTATTCCCAAAATACAGACATGGTTGGAGGAAGGATGGTAGCCATAAAGAGAGTCTCCAGAGGCTTCAGCAGTACTGCTTCACTGCCCCTAAGTGCAGGGAGCTAAGAACCATTGAAAAGTTGAAAACTGCACTTGATCTTGCACATCTATTTACTAGGACTTGGTGGACCTCAAAGGGAGAGCAAAAAGTAAAGCGAATAGCCCTCCTTGCCTCCAGCGAGCCCCTGATGCTAAACAGATGAAGTAGTTGGGAACAAAAGTGCAAGTTTAAGCACTCTAATGGGGTTGGTCAACTTGGAGATCAACCAAGGCAGCAGTTCCACGGGGCTCTGCAGGCTGTACCCTGTCAGGGTTCTAGCAGGACAGAATTGAATAGGACTCAACAGGATTAACTGAAAAGCATTTATCCAAAGGTCTCTGCCTGAGGTATACACATGGTTACAGGAGTCAATAAGGATTGGTGAGGCATATGGGAGCAGCAGCTGCTGGAAGACTTTATCTATCCTAGCTGTAAAGCATGAAGAGTAGGAAACAATGTAACTGGGGTCTAGAGACAGCTGGAGGCAGAGAAGAAGGTCCATACAACAGGAAGTGGAACCTTAGGAAAATGTCGCCACTGCCAGAACCACACTGTGGCAGGGATTAGGGCAGGAGGAATGGATAACCACCCAAACCCCTCTGTTCTTCCACCTCCTGGTCCCCTGCTAGTACTTCCCATTGCCAACTCCAACCAGCAGCCAGAGAAAGGATTGGGGGCCCAAATAATGCAATATATAGGGACATCTTCCCAGCACTCAGAGGTAGAAATTTAAGGTAAGAAATTTAGCTGAGGACTGTGACAGAGGCAAATGGAAACTCTTAGTGTCCAAAGAAGACTTTGCAAGAAAATTAATCTCAGGGCACCCAGTGCTCCATGTGTTGTTATGGATTTACCTGACCAATGTCTGGGAAGTTACTAAAATCCCAGTTTTTTACTGAAGGATCTTGATGAGAAATAAACAACAGCTTCCTTGGGCTTAGCCAACAACCTGGGCAGTTTAACATCCTTCAGTTTGTGTTGATGGCCAAGCACTAATGAACAACCACTTTGTCAAGAGAGCTGTTGAGCACAACCCTTGGGTGAATTTCACACTTGGCTAATGAATAAGCCCCTGTGCTTCTGGGAACTGCTGAGCCAGACCTTGGAGACCCAGAGGTAAATAGGTGACCTAGTTTACTCACTGAGGACATGAAGTCCTACATTAAGGAGTTCTTGAAAGCTACCCCTACTTTGAATGGGCTGCAGAGGCCAATATGAGAGAAAAGATTTTGCTGTTTTACCTTACCCTACAAATAATGAGCCACACATCCACTAGTATTTCTGCTGCGTGTTCTCCTCTGAAGACCAGGGACACAGTAGCTTGCAAGTGTCGACAGCCTGGAAATAGGCCATTATTTGGAAGCACAGTATTGTGAGAATTATTTATTTGGTTGTAGGATGGCCAAACTCAGCAGGAAGGAGCCAAATGCAGTAGTGAGCTCTAAAAGCCTGGTGCTGGGGTGGGTTAGTCAGCAGGGAATCTGGATCGGGGTCACTTGAACAAAAAGGCATTGTTTTCCTAGGTCCTTGGTTGGGAGGGCAGTGAGAGAGGTGCTTTAATCAGACAAAAATGGCATCCAGTTCCCACCATCATTCAAGTCCCTCACCAACTACGTATGTGGGGCTTCCTCGGATATGGACATGTCTATGGGTCCTAGACCAAACAGACCCCTGTGGTGAGGAGAAACCATAATTCTTACACTCAATTTTATATGCTTAGTTCTTCCCCAAACTGGTCTTAGCATTATCTGAAAACATGCAATATATGAAGACTACCTTTCTGTTTTTCTCTTCTTCTTTTGCCTTCTCTCTGTCTTTGTCTCAGTGCTAGCAAAAATCAAGCATCCTGCTTTCTGAGAGACAGAAATCTACTGTTTGTGCATAAAATTTCTCCCATCCAGTTCTCAGGAAGGGAAGTTCAACTTCTAGGGCAATTTCCTTTTGCAGTGACTCTTAGACTAACACAGACAAAGTCATGAAAATGACTTCAGAGTATAAGCACTCATCCACAAGGTCTCCCAGTCTTTCCCATCAGACTGTTCCTAATGGCTTCAACAACTTCCAACAAGGATAATACTCAACCTCTGATGATGTTAAAGGAGGGTATATTGACCCATGAATCTCTTGGCCTCAAGAAATCTAAAAAATAAGTCTGGATTTTAAGTTATGGTAGGCACTGAGTGTGTGTTACACCAGTCACCAATTGATGCACGGACTAGATAGATAGAACTAAAAGTTAGACTTATAGAACTCAAAAGGTGATTCTAGAATTATCATCAGAAGCGATATTCTAAATAGAGGTTAAGTTTCCAGCTAGCCAACAAACTCCCATTCAACCCATAACATGGCTTTAATTTATAGAAGCACAAAGGAGCCTGATTGTAAACTATGAAATTGTTTTTGGAAAAACTGTGTTCCCCATTTCATCTTGAAACTTAGGATGGGAGGAACATTTCTCCTTTGTTCTCCTTACCACGATTGCAGGAGCAGAAAAGATCTCAGGATTTGCCTGTCCTATGAAATGCACTGTAATTGTCCTGCCTATGTGGTCATGGGAGCCCAGACACACCCTGCCTTCCAGGATGAAGGCTACGGAGGAGGCAGGTCCTATGACACTGGAGCTAAAGAAGGAAGCTCCTAACTTTGTCAGCAGCAAGAAGGGAGCCCCTGACTTGGGGTCAAGGAGAGGACACCCTTCTTACCTCCTGCCACCATGGCAACCATTCGCCTGTCAGAAGCATCTATAGTCCAGAGCCAGCCTGGGCAGCACCGGCACCAATACAGTGTCAAAAAGTCCATTGTGTAAAAGCTTTTCTTCAAGTCACTCCACCTTTTGCACATTTTTCCAATCAGCAGGTCACCAGTCTCCATGTTGACATTTCCCCCATCCCTCTGTAGGTGAAAAGCATGGTCCAGTATGTACATAACCTGGACAAATGGGACAGTTTTCGGAGGACATGGTTTTCTGACCGCTTCAAAGATGACATAACTACTATTGTTAATGTGGTCACCTCGGAGATTGCAGCCCTGCTAGTGAAACCTCCGAAGGTAATTGTGTTTCTTAACTTTCTAAATTGTTTACCTTAAACATGTTACTTTCATAAGCAGAGAAAAGTAAGGGTCATTTTGAAATGGTAGTTAAAATGCAACTGTACACTATCATTAAATGCAGCATGTTATGCTGGACTGGACCCTGGGGTGGGGCTGGGGGATTGCTGTAAGGAGATTACAATATATACAGTCATTTAAATCATTGCATCAATGTAGCTATGGAAGAAAAGACTCTTGTGCTCAGAAAATACACCCTGAAGTATTGTGGAGCAAATGGGCATGATGTTTGCAACCAAGTCTCAAATGGCTCAGGGGAAAAAATGTACAAAAGAGAATAAGATGTCAAGTATTAATGAATCAGGTTAAAGAATATACAGTTCTTTGTGCTATTTTTGTACCTTTTCTGTAAGTTTGAAATCAATTCAAAATAAGTTAAAATATATAAAATGAACCAGATGTGGTGGCACATACTTATAATCCCAGAAACTTGGGAGGCTAAAGCAGGGATATCACAAGTTCAAGGCCTGCCTTAGCAAGTTAGCAAGGCCCTAAGCAACTTAGCAAGATCCTTCCTCAAAATAAAAAAAATAAAAAGGTCTGAACTTGTAGCTTAGTGGTAAAGTGCCCCTGAATTCAATCTTTAATATATAATAAAAACTTAAAAGTAACTATAATATGTTAAGAAGCAATATTTATTATTAATTCCTATATTAAATTAAGAATTTGGGGGCTGGGGATGTGGCTCAAGCGGTAGCACGCTCACCTGGCATGCGTGCGGCCCGGGTTCGATCCTCAGCACCACATACCAACGAAGATGTTGTGTCCGCCGAGAACTAAAAAAAAAAAAAAAAAAATATTAAAAATTCTCTCTCTCTCTCTCTCTCTCTCTCTCTCTCTCTCTCTCCTCTCTCACTCTCTCTTTAAAAACTAAAATTAAGAATTTGTATGGTACCAAGTGCTCAGGAAATTTCATTTGCTTATTTTTCATTGAAAACTTTATTAGAACAACAATAGTATCTCCATATTGGTAGGCTTGGAAATGAGGCACAGTGGGTTGATACATTTTCTAAGTCACACAGCTTGCAGAAAAGTTCAGACTAGAAATTATATCCCTAGGTATTCAGACAGTCATATAAACTACTCAAAAGGAATGGCCATGTGGGGAATGGCAGGAAAGCTCAAGGATTTCTCACTGTTGCTCTGGGAACCTGTTTATTAGTTCTCTATACATCCCAGTGATTGGTCAGGTTGGCCTGAATTTTCAAACTGTAAATCATAAAAAAGAGGAAAATATTTTAAAATTATATTTTCAATAGTATCAGAGAAAATTGGTTTATCATTCTGAGAATGAATAACATAAACATGAGAAGGTGCATCACTGAGGACTCTGAAGTACTGTAAAATTTCTCATTTATTACTGAGAAGTGATTAAAAAATGAAAATGAAAACTAAGAAAAAAAACTGGCCCCAATTTATATAAGAATTCACTTTACCAAGTATGACTTGAACCTCTCTTGTGCTAGGAATGCTGCCTAACTGGGAAAACAGAAAAGTTTCTGGGCATGATGGTATGTGCCTGTAATCCCAGTGGTTCAAGAAACTGAGGCAGAAAGATCATGAGTTCAAAGCCAGCCTTAGCAATTTAGTGAGGCGCTAAGCAACTCAGTGAGACCCTATCTCTAAATAAAAATTCAAAAAAGAGCTGGATCAGTAGTTAAGTACCCCTGAGTTCAATCCCCAGTACCAAAAAGAAAAAAAAAATAGGTAAAAACTGATTCTTGGGCCTGGGGTTGTGGCTCAGCGCCAGTGCACTTGCCTGGCATGTGTAAGGCACTGGGTTCGATTCTCAGTACCACATATAAGTAAATAAAATAAAGGTCTATCAACAACTAAAAAATTACTTTTAAAAAACTGATTCTTTTATCCTGACTGGATTTTCTGCAATAATCCTTACAAATTAAGAATGTGTGTCTCATTGAAGATAGTGATACATTTCCAGATGGCTTGGGGAGAAAAAAAAAGTCAGATCACAGCCTTGTAAACAGAGAAGGAGCTCATTTATAAATATACAAATACATATGTAGGGAAAAGGGTGGCTAGAAGGAAATGCACCAAAATATTAACAGCACAGAAAAAAAAATCACCTGAGTCAACCCAACAGTCATAGCATCAGATAAGAGCTAAGTTATATTAGCTACAATTTTTTCATACTTAATCTGGTTTACCCAATGCACCCAGAGGGACAATGGCTAATATATTAGGATTTGCCTCTCCCAGTGTTCCCAACCAGGGACCTGATGTTCAGGGCTTACATGAAATTATTTGTATGTTTGTTTTTAAGGAAAATGAACAGGCAGAAAAGATCAACATTAGCCTGGCGTTCTTCTTGTATGATCTTCTCTCACTCATGTACCGCGGCTTTGTGTTTAACCTGATCAAACATTACTGCAACCAGGTGAGAGTTTCTGGGAGCTATTTCATGCCTTCTGTCTCCGATGTGCTGCTTGTTATGTTCATGACCACGTTAGAGAGTGTGGCAATGTGGAACGTTTCTGGAGTCTATGCCGTGAACACTTCTCCATCACACTAGTTTACTTGGAGTGTTTCCAATTCAGTCAGCAAGTTCCTCTGTGGCAACCAAAATTTGTTAGTGATATGATTTGATTTCTCCAATTTAATATTTAATAGAAATTATATGACTGCATTTTTTTCTTTAATCAGGCCTAGTTCAAATTTGGAGGTCTCTTTGTACCTATTAGGGTAATTAATTAAATTGCTGTTTTGACATTTTGATGAAATCATATAGATTGAATTTCATTGAGCCTCAAAGCAAATATTTTATAATCCAAATACAGTTTTTCCATGTCATCCCTCAAGTTTTTTTTTTTTTTTTCAGTGATTTCCATGTATGACACATCATACATGAATGGATATAATGTCTCATTCTTCTGGTTGTACAAGTTGTAGAGTTACACAAATTGTGTAATCATATATGCACTTAGGGTAATGATGTTCCCCCCATCTCCTTGCCCTCTCCCCCCAATGTTTAATGTAATTCTTCCTTCTTTCACTGTCCCCTGTAAAATGCCCTAAAATGGTAATATAAATAATAGTTATCATTGCTACTCATCTCTTAACATATTCCTACTCTAGCAACCGCTACCACCATTATTGCTGTCATCACAACTGCCACCATTGTCATATCCTGCATACCCACCATCTTCACCATCACCACTTCCACCAATATCATCATATCCACCAACATCACCACCTCCACCAACATCACCATGTCCACCAACATCATCACCCCCAACATCACCTCCACCAGCACCACCATTGCCACTTGGTGCTTTTTCTTTTAATTGGTCCTTTTTAGTTATACATGATGGTAGATTCCATTTTGACATAATTATGCAAGAATGGAGTACATCTTGTTCTAATTCAAACCCCAGTACCTCTCTTTCCTCTTCCCCCTGCCCACTCCCTGCTCCCTTCCCTCTATTGATCTTTCTGCCTTTATCCATAGTTATTTTTTAAATTAATTTCTTATGGATGTACACAATGGTGAGATTCAATGTGGCATATTCATACATCTACATAGGAAAGTTATGTCAGATTTATTCCACCATCATTCCTTTTCCCTTTCCCCTGCCACCTGGATCTTTGCAATTAGTAACTTAGTTCCTTTAAGTCCTTCAAATTACATGAATCTTCAACTTCCTAATTTTTTAGATAAAAGAATTCTCCCGTGTAGCAGTTCAAGAGATGTCAGGGTGACGATCGAGTAAAAAGATAAAATGACAAGAAACAGTAGCACTCAAGCTTCATTGGGTGGCATGTGGACAGGGTTGCATGAGAGAAAAGGTCTTTCCCAGGACAAGACTGCCCAGAAGCTTACAAGGGGAACCAACCACTCCAAGGACTAGGAAACTTCCAGGGGCGAGAGTGGGGCGAGGAGGCATGCCTGTCTAGTTGGTGTGGCTCTGCAGCACAGTGGGGGGTCTTTGAGTCAGAGGAGGTCCAAAGGACTGTAGCCACTTGGTGCCTTGTAACTATAAGCCTCTACCTTATCAATAGGAAACAGCTGTCCAGTGAGGTTTCCTGGGATCTACAAAGCAGTCAGGTGCTGAAAGGCTAAAAATCTTCTTGTTAGATCTATTTTTCACATAATGGAATATGTAAAAATTCAAGTTTGGTGTGAGCTAATGTGTTGGGTGTCAGTCAGGATAGAAAACTCAGGAGCCAGTCCAGAGGGACTATCTTTGGCTTGTTTACTTAACATCCTTCTCCAAACAAAACAAAGGTCATGATTTTCTTTTTTTTTAAGATTTTATTTATTTATTTACTTTTTAGTTCTCAGCAGACACAACATCTTTGTTGGTATGTGGTGCTGAGGATCGAACCCGGGCTGCACGCATGCCAGGTGAGCGCGCTACCGCTAGAGCCACATCCCCAGCCCCAAAGCTCATGATTTTCTAAAGGACATCCGAATAGTGAAGCAGAATGATAGAAGACAATACTAAGGCAATGTTAGAGTCCCAGAGCTTCGCCTGCCCTGCCAAGATCCACCAGAGTTGATCACAGAGGAAATCCTTCATTCCTCTCTGTCCTCCTGTTCAGATTTTCAGGATTCCAGGTCACTGGATACAGATTAATCCGTTTTCAAAACTTAAAGTCTGAGGTTTAGAAAAGAGACCCTAGAACACAGCCGCAGGCCCTGTGCACACATTGCTGTACAAGCGTTGGTGGTTTTCCTTTCAAAAAGACAAAAGAAAATCCACAGTAGACATCCACCTACCCTGAAAAATGTATGTTTTAATTTCTTTTTACTCTCTTTTCTTTTCTTTTCTCTTCACTCTCTTTCTCTTTAAAATTCTTCTATTTTATCTTAGCTGCCTTCTATCTCTTTTTTTCCTCTCCTATTTCAATTTCCTAAGAGCCTTAGATTGGGGTTCTAGAGACCTGTGTTCTAATTCCAGAGGTGCCATTTGCCGCTTCTGTGATTTGGAACCACCAATCTTCATTGAGGCTTCCTCAGTGTAAAAAAGTCAGGCTGAATTGGACTTATCCAAGCTCTGACACTACGGTTCAGTGCTCTGTTTGCTAGTGACATCCATAGATATTGACTAGCATCATTGTGGCACACAGGTCTCAAAAGGTTATGGTCTCAGTCACAGTCAATGGTATACTTCCAGTCGTTCTTTTTCAGACATGGTCTTACTAAATTGCCCAGGCTGGCCTCAAACTTGCAATCCTCTTGCCTCAGAAGTCACTGATATTACCAGTATGTACCACAACACTTGGCTTCAGTCTCTTACTAATAGTCATTAACAACAGATAAATGTGCTTCTTCAATTATTTGTCTCTTACAATGTGCCACTAGGTTAACACTCATCCCTCAAGAGAGTCACTGACACTTTGCTGTGGGTCCCCCAACCTCTGGAGAGAACGTGTCAGGAACTGCACCCCCCTCCTCGTTTCTAAATAGCACTTGTTCTTTCAAGTTCTGATCACCCAACAGCTCTTTTTGAGTGACCCTAAGTGAGAAGAGTGTGACCAAATTCTAATTAGTTCCATTTGCTGGAGGCCCTATTGGTCCAAAATCAGGCAGGAGTGTTTATGGAAGGGAGACAGATTCTACTCACTATCCTTACACAGAAGTTTTATTTTTTAAAGAAAAAAATATTATAATGGCATTAATTGGTTTTAAGAAAATATCTGTGGCTTGAGTCTATAGGCAAAATGCCCCCACAACACGATGACTTCTCTTAAATTGGCTGAAGATTTAAATTACATAGCTCAGAAAATTGCCCTTAAAGTGAATGAAGACCATCCTTGTCTATTTGCAAGGCTGAGATGCCCTGTGTGACTCTACTGGGGCAAGAAGGTGTTCATGATGAAATACTGGGGGTGCAAGGCCCATCAGCCTCCACACCCTGCTTTGACTATGGGGAGCTGCCTCTGAGTGTGGGTGCTTCTGCTGTTCAGCTCATTGGCGGGGAGGGAGGCATCTTCCAAACTGTCCCCATCAGCTACTTTCATTTTTTGTTTCATGATTTACTTTTTAAGCAAAGGTTTACTCTAAAAACCCTTGCAGCTCTCTTTCTTTCTCCCCAATTTCCTTTTCTCCCACTTTGGAGCAAACTCCTTGACTTTTTTTGTAGTTAGTTGATACTTTCCTAGGCACCTCAACACCTCTTCTAAGGAGCTGGTTTGATGACTTTCCAATGGGGCTTTTAATCAGAAACTACAAGAGAACACTTGGGGCCTTAAGGTCACCCAGTCATATTCCGTTCATTTCCCATGGCCCTGTGGAAAGTCAACTCCTCTCATTTAGCTTCTCAGACACAGTTGGGTTTTAGTAAAATTACTTCTGTTACATGGAGACATACCTCAAGCTTAGGTTCAATATGGGCTTGCCAAATCAACAAAGTGGGTATCAGGGATGGGTGCCTCATTTGGGGCAGCTTGTAGGCTAGAATCATTAAGGGAAAGTCATGAATAAAAACTTACTTATTGGACCTTCCTGTAATGCAGAATTTGCCATCTGTTGCCCCATAAGATTAATTTTTATTAAATTGATTATCTTCACCTGTGGAGGAACAAGGCTACTGTCTGTTACGCTCAACTCCATTTAAACTTCTTTCTTCTTTTCATTTTCCTTTCCAGCTCTCAGCCAAGCTTAATAACCTTCCAACACTCATTTCCATGAGGCTGGAGTTCCTGAGAATCCTCTGTAGCCACGAACACTACCTCAACCTGAATCTCTTCTTTATGAATGCTGATACTGCACCAACATCTCCTTGTCCCTCCATATCTTCCCAGGTAAGCAGTCAACTGAAGGATTTATTCAAGCTGTTTCATTTAATTAACTAAATTCAATCATGTGTTTTCTACAAATGTTGGTCTTATTAATTAGAAGTAAAATCAAGCTATTCAAACCAGATCAGTTGATACAGATATGGAAGGTGTGCTACTCAGAAGATGTCCTATCTTAACTAATAATTTATAAGCTAAATAATATGTTTTCTTCCTAGGCTCAAGGGTTCCTGATAAGGCTAAGTACAGCAAGGAATCCATAAGCTTATGAAAATTAAGAAACTTTCAGAAGAGTCTCAAATCTTTCTTTGTCTGATTTTAACTGGTTATTACATTATGCATATACAGGATTCCAAAGTCAAATAAGTTTGTGAAATCTTGTGTTAACCAGGTGTTGTTGCTGTTTTGTTTGTTTGTTTGTTTGGCAGTAGACCATCCAAGAGCCTTTAGCATGTTAGTATAAATTGTTGATGTTCAAGGAAGTATGTATAATGCACAGTGATTCCCAAAATTAGTTTGACTGTGGAAAGCATTGTTCCCTATAGATTTCTGAAGGGACTAATGTCCTCTAGAAAAATCTTAAGGAAATGCTGTTTTATAGTCACATTTCATTTACAGGAAACAAACTAATAGCTCAAGGCAGCTGACAAGATTTCTTAATCTTAGGTTCTTTTTCTGCTGCATATTCCTTTATACTAACACAAATTTGAAAACAAAACCTGAGTCCTCCATAATAGATGGCATGCTGCATCTTGAATACCCACCATATTAATGTGAACGGAGATAGATCTGACTGACAAGGAGCGATTTCAAATGTCTCCTCTTTATGCTACAGCTGCACTGCAGGCTAGGTCCCAAGACTACCCTAGGCTCACCTTGCCCTTGGTCCACTCCCTCAGCATTCCTCTTCTGACTTCTCACCAGAGCTGGAAGGAGTTCTCTTTAGATGCTCTTACTGAAGTGTAACTGGGCTCTCTGGATAAGAACACAAAACAGGCATTGTCTTGGACTGGGGTAAATCTGACATTTTCCTGCCTCACACTTCTTCTGGTTCCAGGCCCCTCAAATTCAGAGAGTGTGCCTGAGCCATCTTCAGAAGTGTTGCTGAATGAACAGGCCACAGCCACACAGGCCTGAATGCAGTTCAAATTTCTCTATACACATTTTATCCTGCGATTTTAATCCTCAGCTTGGATTTCAGGTGGGAAGGGGCATTGTCCATTTTTCAACAGACCCTGAGAGCTTCGTCTTCATCTTTCCCAGTTGGCAATCCTCCATCTGTGGGAACAGGAAAGCAAAGTAACCATGCTATATCTCTGTTTCCTCACCTGTCATGTGAGACCTGTTCACCGGGAAGTGCTCACAAGGCCAGGCCGGAGCAAGTGCTCCGTACATACTAGCCATGGCTATTTTAATTACAGTTCTTTCTTTAAAAAAAATATTTATTTTTTAGTTGTGGTTGGACACAATACCTTTATTTATTTATTTTTATGTAGTGGCGAGGATTGAACCCAGGGCCTTGTATGTGCTAAGCGAGTGCTCTACCGCTGAGCCAACCCCAGCCCCTAATTACAGTTTGTATTACTCATAAAATTGTCATTTGCTCTTCTGTAGAACTCAAGCTCCTGCTCCAGTTTCCAGGACCAGAAGATCACCAGCATGTTCGACCTGACTCCAGAGTACCGCCAGCAGCACTTTCTCACTGGGCTCCTCTTTACAGAACTGGCTGCCGCACTGGATGCTGAAGGGAAAGGGTATGTTTCTGACACTTAAAATGGAACATGATGCAGAAGGGGAAAAAGCATACTCCATAATAAAGTTTACAGTCCAACTTCTTTTTTAAAAAATATTTTTATAATTGTAGATGGATATAATACCTTTATTTTATTTATTTGTGTGGTGCAGAGGATGGAACCCAGGGCCTCTCACATGCTAGGCAAGTGCTCTACCACTGAGCCACAACCCCAGCCCCAACAGTTCAACTTCTTGTCCTTAGTGAAAAACTCTACCATTCAACAGCATCCTTGTTTTGAATAAAATGGCACTCATGGGAATGTAGAGAGGCATGGACAGGGAGGAGAACCACAGAGTGACTTTTCTTTGGTACTGGGGATTGAACTCAGAGGCACTTGATCAGCCCTATTTTGTATTTTATTTAGAGACAGGGTCTCACTGAGTTGCTTAGCCCCTCGCTTTTGCTGAGGCTGACTTTAAACTTGCCATCCTCCTGCCTCAGCCTCCCACGCCGGCTGGGATCACAGGTGTGCACCACGGCGCCCGGCAACAAAGTGACTTCCTAAAAGTCACTTGTTAATTCATTCAGTGGAATTTACCAAGGAAGCTCTGCTTAATGAGCTCCCAGTGAATGAAGTTGGGTGGGGGTTTGGGGATTGACCCAGGGCCTTATGCACGCTAAACATGTGCTCTACCACTGAGCTACACACCCAGCCCAAACAAAGCCATTTCAACAAAGGTGTGAGCAAGATGCTGCTTAGTTCAGTGCTGACAAAGGAAGTAACTGCTGAGAAGGCAGTTGCCCTGTGTCTCTAGTAGGCTTCTCGTGGTCAGGCCTCACCAGGCTAAGGAAGATGCCATAGGATCAGGACTTACTATTCTTTCACCTCCTCTATGTCTCAGCACCCAGGAGGTATATGGCAGTATCTGGCCTTGATATCGGTCCATGGCTTCAATTCCATATTGGATTGACTGTAATTAAATTACTCCCAATTTTTTTTTCACTAGAAATTTTTACCCTATAACTATAGCAACAAAAAATACCCTGACACATGTGCTGATAAGGTGCTGATAAGAAAGTTGGAACACAAAGGATATTGCTTTCCTATACAAACATGCCCAATTTCCTAATTGTCCTTTGATACATTTCTTTAAGTGGTTTCTGAAAGTAATCTTTTGTATTTACTTTAGCACTAGGTGTTATACTCCATTCTGTCTTGTTGGAAATAGCTCTGACATCTGTTTTTGATTCCTTGTAAAATTGTAGCTGTGATATTACTAGCAACAGGGTAGAGTATGTTCAGAGACCATCTTGTAATTATGCTTAATCAGGTAGATACATTCTTCAAACACACAAACCAAGTACCTTTTCCACCCCCTAGAGAGAAACTAATTAACAGTGCCACTCTTTGGCAACACAATAATCCCTGACTGCTGAGTTCTCAGTTACACTCCTGGAAAGTTATTAGAAATACTGTCAGGACTCTACCATTTGGGCTAAAACCTCAGAAAAGTTTTTTTCCTTTTACAGAACTTCCTATTGATCAGTGTTTTCTTTTGCTGCCAAAACAATTAATAGACCTACCCACCTGTGGGGCAAGAGCCGATGGGACACATCTCAGTCACTGGATCCCTATAAGCAGCCTCAGCTTATTTTCAGTGGGTTTCCCTGGAAATCTTGTGCCTGGGTGTATCCACAAGTGTCCATGCATCATTAATGCCGTGGTGTTTTTCAAGCATTTGGAAACTGCTTAGCATCTTTTTGTTAAGCTAGCAAACTGTAGTGCCTTATTCAGAACACAACCTACTGCCAGGACCACAGACTGAGATGGTAGTCAGAACAAGAACACCTTCTCAAAGGCAGGTTTTAAGAATCTGAGTCATTTGAAAATTCAGTTAATATTTTCTATCTAACCCTAGATTCTGAAATAGCATATTTAAAAATTTTTAAAAAGCATATTTTAAAAATGGAACTTCAAAGGTTAGCTCCCACATATTAGGTTTTTTTATCTCATTTACTTTTTATTAGGGTATAATTCATATGCATTAAAAAGCTGCAATCTGAAGTGTAATTAACTTTCACGTATGAACACTCTTGGGTAACTACCAGCCAGACAAAGATATAGGGTGTTTCTAGCACCCCAGGAAATTCCCTGTTGCCCCCTCTCAGCATTAGTCCGTATAGACATCCACTGTTCTGATCTGATCTGTTCTACCAGAGACTGGTACTTACTGAACTTCACCTTCTTTTACTGAACATTATACCTGTAGTAGCCTTCAGTGTATGGTTGTATATATCAGGAGTTCTTTTTTGTTTTAGTATTCCTTTACATTAGTATACAACAATTTTTCTACTATACACAGAAGCATCCACTTGGGGCTATTGTGAGAAAAGTTGATTTGAACATTCTTCTGTGTGGTTTTTGGTGGACATTAGAGCACATTTCTTTGGGGATAAATACAACCTACTTTTTTATTATAATTTTAGTTTTTACTATTCCTAAATAGGTAAATATCTATACATGATTTTAATAAAATGTCAAAAGAATATATACCAAACTATGAAAAGAAGGGCAAATGAAATCCAAAGCAAGCAGATGGTAGGAAATAATCAAGATTACAGCCAAAGTAATGAAATAAAGAAGAGAAAAACAAGAGAGGAAAAATCAGCCTAACTAAAAGCTCACAAAATTGACAAACAAGTTTAGACAGGCAAACCAAGAAAAAAGTAAGAAAACTCAAATTACTAAAATTGAGACTGAAAGGACCTGGGGAGATGGCACACACCTGAAATCCCCAGCAACCCTGGAGGAGGCTGAGGCAGAAGGATCACACTTTCAAGGCCAGGCTGAGCAACTTTGTGAAACCCTAATTCAAAATAAAAATTTAAAAGAGTTGGGGATGTAGTTCAGTGGTAGGGCACCCCAGGGCTCAATCCCCAGAATAGAAAGAAAAGAGAGAATAAAGGAGAGAGAGAGAGAGAGAGAGAGAGAGAGAGAGAGAGAGAAGAGAGAGAGATCACTATTTTAGAGAAATAAAAAGGATTTTAACAAATACTTTGAAGAATTATACACCAACAAATCAGAAAATCAGATAGCCTAGTTTAAATGTACAAAATCCTAAAAAGACAAACTGCTAAAACTGACTCCAAGAAGAAACAGAAAGTCTGATAGATCTACAACAAGTAGAGCTTGAGCTAGCTAGTGAATGAATAAATAAATAAATAAATATGTTCTAGGAAAAAATGCCCAGAACCAGGGAGTTTTACTAGAGAATTCTACCAAATATTTAAAGAAGAATTAACCCCAATCCCTTTTTAGACTCTTCCAAAGAATAGAAGAGAAGGGAACATTTCGCAACCCTTCCTATGAAGTCAGCATTACCCTGTAACTAAAACCAGGCAAAGACATCACAGGAAAAAAATTTCACACCATGGAAAATTAGGAGTTATCCAGGAGTGGGAGATAAGTTTATCTTCTGAACGCCAATTGATCTAATGCATCACATCAATAGAAGAAAAGAACAACAACCCCCACACACACAAAAAAAACCCAATTATTTTGATAGATGCAAAAAATGTATCTGATAAAACCTCATATCCTTTCCTGATAAATACACTCGGCAGACACTTAACAAATAAAGACAAACAAACAAATAAACCTCCCCATCTTGACTAAGGGCCTCCTTGAAAAACCCTCAGCTAACCTGATATTTATCAGTGAAAGTCTGAATGCCTTTCTCCTAAGATCAGGAACAAGACAGAAATGTCCACTTTTGTCATTTCTAATCAACATTGTGCTAGAAGTTATATCCAGGGCAAAAAAGGCAAGGAAGTATAATAAAAGACATTGGTATTAGAAAGGAATATTGATATTAGAAAGGAAGACGTGAAACTCTTTATTCCCAGGTAGCGTAATCTTATTTATAGAAAGTCCTAAAAGAATTCACTAAAAAGCTATTAGAACGAATGAGTTCACTAAGGTTGGAGAGTATAAGATCAATATACAGAGATCAATTGTATTTCTATATACTTACAGTAAACAATCTGAAAATGAAATTAAGAAAACAATTCCATTTAAAATAACACCAAAAAGAAGAAAGTACTTAGGAATAAATTAAGCTAAAGATGTACAAGACTTGAACCCTGAAAATGACAAAACAGTGTTAAATAAGTAAAGATCTTTAAAAATGGAGGCATATCACATATTTATGAATAGGAAAACTTAAGATTGTTCAGATGGCACTGTTCCCCAAGTCCATCTACAGAGTCAATGCATTCCTCCCGAAATCTCAGCTGGCTTCCTTGCAGAAATTAATAAGCTGATCCTAAAATTTGTGAGGAATTTCAAGTAACCCAGCATAGCCAAAACAACTTTTAAAAGGAATTTTAAAATTGGAAGACTCACACTTCCCAATAATCAAAACTTACTGCAAAGCAAAAGTACTCAAGACTGTGCAGTTTGAAATAAAGGTAGACATAGGGCAACTTGAGTCCAGAAATAAATCCTTACATTTATAGTCAATAGGGTTGGTTTTTTGTTGTTGTTGTTGTTGTTGTTGTTTTTGTTGTTGTTGTTGTTGTTTTTTGGAGCAGGGGCCGTACCAGGGATTGAACTCAGGGGCACTCAAACACTGAGCCACATCCCCAGCTGTATTTTGTATTTTATTTAGAGACAGGGTTTCTCTGAGTTGCTTAGCTTCTCACTTTTTGCTGAGACTGGCTTTGAACTCTCGATCCTCCTATTTTAGCCTCCCCAGCCACTGGGATTACAGGCATGCACCACCACACCCTGCACTAGTCTTTATTTTAAGACAGGGTCTTGCTAAGTTGATCTTTTGTGATCCTCCTGTCTCAGCACCCTGAGTCGCTGGAATTGCAGGCATGTGAGCTTATAGTCAATTGATTTTTGAAAGGGTGCTTAAAACAATTAAGGGGCAGAGAAGAGTGTTTTTAACAAATGTTGTGGAGACAACTAGATATCCACATTTAGAATAATGAAGTTGAATGTCTACCTCACACTATATACAAAAATTAATAGTGGTAATAATTTTTATCTAATAGATCAAAGACGTCAGTGTGAGAATTAAACTATAAAATATTTAGATAAAATCATAGTGGTAATTTTCATAAACTTTGATTAGTCAATAGTTTCTTGGATTTGACACCAGAAGTGTACCACCACACCTGACAAGAAACATCATTATTTCAAAACTAAAAAGAAATGAAGTTCTGGGGCTGGGGCTGTGGCTCAGTGGTAGAACGCTCGCCTCACATATGCGAGACCCTGGGTTCTATCCTCAGTACCACATAAAAATAAATAAGTGAAATAAAGGTATTGTGTCCAACTACAACTAAAAAATAAATATTAAAAAAAGAAATGAAGTTCTCATGCAACAACATGAGAAACTTGAAAACATCATGATAAACAATGGATTCAGGATTAGAACAGTCTGCCACTGGGTTCTAGACACTTCTACCCACAGATTCAGGATTAGAACAGACTGCTACTGGATTCTAAATACAACTACCCTATTTTGCTTAGTTTTCACATTGTCACCTCATTGCTCAGGAGTGTCTTGATCACTTTTTTTTTTTTTGTTTAGAGCATGTTGCTCAGTTTTCCTTCGCTGTAATCTGTAGCTCTCCGCATTGTGCCAACAGAATCAGCAAAGTGCAAAGGAAAGCTGTCAGTGCCATCCACAGCCTGCTAAGTTCACATGACCTGGACCCACGGTGTGTCAAACCTGAAATGAAGGTCAAAATCGCTGCCCTTTACCTACCTTTGGTTGGCATCATTTTGGATGCTTTGCCACAGCTCTACGACTTCACAGGTAAGGACCCCTTGTGTTTCCTTCCTGGACTGATGAAGGGCCCTGCCAAATGCCCACTCCCCACCCAGAATAAGTCTCTGTTGTTAGCTCTAGTGCTGGTACTCTTATATGAGTGAGGCTTTGCAGCTGTGGCCTCCAAACCTTCTTAACTCAGGTCCCTATTAGTTTAAAAAAAAAGACACATAACCATATGTATGTTTTGTTCAGAAAGTACTTGTCCATTCATTCATGTACTCCTTGATCTGCTAGTGTATGATGAACTCTATAACTACACAGCACAAAGCATGATATATAATAACAGAACTATTGCCTTTGGAGATCACTGCTGTAATGCCTTGTATGAATTAGAGAACATAATTTTTTGGTTTTGATAATGTTACCAGGTCTTACATACTTTCTATGTGCTATTTACTTCATTATTTGTTTAAAAACCCAGTTGCCTTAAAACACAACAGTGAATTGTTATTTCTAAAATTTGAGTCTGCTTTTAGAATTTAGCAAAAGAAATGTTGTCTACTCTTAAATTTCTCTGAAAAACTGAACATCCAAATTGCTGTGGTGTTGACAGGTCCAATTGGTTTTTAGTGAACCAGTTGATGTCAGGTGCTTTAACATACTTTTCCAAAAATCAAAGGAATGGTCTCTGTGACTGGTAGCGTTCTTTAAAAGCAGCCTTTTAAATGGTTGGCCCCTTTTCATTTGTGCACATCTAGTCCTATGTGTAAATATGGATATGTCAATATTATATAGGGGCAATAAGTTAACATTCACTGCAAACACTTGAAATTTAATGAATTATTGCTGAATTTATGAAAATAACATTATTCGGGTACTTTTGGATATCTTTGAGATCTATTATAGGATACTTGCTTCATTATATAATCATAGATTCTTTTCAATCATTTAAAATAAGTTAAAAAATTATGTTGCAGAAAGCAATTATGAAAGCTTTTATTTTTGCAATTTGAAAAAATCGTTTCCAGCCTATTCTTGTGCTCAGCAACATTTTTTCTGCTTTTTGCTACATTTGGTAACATTATTAATAAAATAATAAATAATTTAAACATCAAGTTTAAAATGACTGCTGATTTTAGTGACTAGGAAGGTCCCAGTCACTGACTGGACATTGGGTGATATCACAGGGAATGCCATCTTTGGCTTGACATCTCCTGTGATATTTTGACTGCAGCTGTTAGTGGGAAAAGCTGAACCAGTGGATCTGATGAAGAACAAGACGGGCCCAGTGCAATTAACCAGAACGTCGCCCTGGCCAAGCAGGGAGTCATTTTAATCTGAAGACAAGTGGAACAATGCTATCTTCCTTGGTATGTAGTGCACATTTCTCTGGCTTAATTTTTGCTTGTGTCTTCTCCCCGCTTCAGATGAGGGAGCCCAGCTTACAGCTAGCAGTGATGGTTACTCTGTGCTGAAAGCAATCACAGTGAGGTTGGCTCTAGGAAAACAGATCAGAGAAGGTTCCTACAACAGTGAGAGACCTTCAGCTCAGATCTAGGCAGCCCCAATGGCCTGAGTTCAAGTTTCAGGAAACTTGGAAAGAGGTGAACTTGGGAACTCTGAGATCTTTACAAAAAAGATCAAACCAAGGCTTTCTTATGTTGGTGTCCTGGGCTGTGCTTAGTTATACTGAGTCTGCCTCCAAAAAAAGATTGAAGTGGCCAGAAGCTTGGAATATATGCTTCTCAGGCAAAAGACTTCAGCTTTCCTGGGTCCCACATATTCCCTGTGAAGGTAAATCTAAGGATTCCATTACTTCTTGTCAATACACCAAGGGTAATTCAAGTTGAAGTAACTTCATCATCTCTCTATTTCCATCCAAAACTAACATTTCCTTCACATAATTCACAAATACCTCATTGCAATTTCACCACTACATTCGACTGGATATTAGCTACGCCACATAAACCAAGGGTGCAGCAGCATATTGTTGTTGACTTGATGAGTAACAGAAAGTGTGCTTAGCACTGGAAAATGAACACTTGTGGCCAGAGTAGAATAATAAATGGTTTGAGCATCCACACCCCACCCACTTTGAAAAAGGAATTACTGTTAAATTCATATTACAGAAGCCTCCAATAATTTATGGATTTGACTAATTTATCAGGCAGTTCGTGACCCTCATGTTATATTTCAGACTATGTAACAAAGAAGCTAAAATCTTAAACAGTTATTCATGGTGCCTAGCCAAACTAGTTCTCTTCTGTAAGTCCAACCTTATGTCTGTCTGGCTTCAAGAAGTAATATTCAAAGATCTTAGCAGCAAGAAAACCCCTTTGGGGGCTGAGGTTGTGGCTCAGCAGTAGAGTGCTCACCTAGCACATGCAAGACACTGGGTTCGATCCTCAAAAAACAACCTAACAGAAGCAATGAACAAATTCTATTTACACCTAACTTAATCTTCCTTATCATAATTTAAAGACACAATAATTCCAAAGGAACTACTACTTCTTTAAATTTATTCTTCTTGGCTTTGTTCCAGGTAATACCTCTCTTGGGGATCAGCTGAACTTTTGTAATAGGGACTAAAAAGCTGTTATGGCTTAAACGCACTAATTTCACCAAAGCCTGCAGAAGTCCAGGGAGGTAACTAAAAGCAGAATAAAATCTCAGCATCTTTGCCTTGGTTTTGTATCTGTCTCCTTTCTGCCTCAAACTTTGGGTCAGATTCTGGCTCAGCTGTGTATGCAGACATGGTAAACATTTGAGGAGTGTCCATCTGACACTGGTAATCCTCCCCGTTCAAGGCTAAAGACATCAAGATAGGAGGAACTAAGATATTTTCAAGATTCTCGAAACAGTGGGCCTTGCAGGAAGACCATCCAATGGTGATGAGAATGGCCCCCATCCTCAGCAGGAGGAATAATCTAATGATGTGAACTGAGGCTGCCTTCCAGAACCAGAAGCAATCATATCAGAATGAGACCTGAGGTGCCCCTTCTAGTGTTAATGGGTTCCCCGGGGCCAGTGGACCTTCCCTGAACTAGACCTGGCACAACTATCAACCAGACCACAGGTTGACTGAGACTGGTTTACTATGCAGATTTGTATTCCCTCCACTTTAGTTTCTTCCCCTATTTAATCCTAAAACTCTGGTCAGTGTCCAGGAAGACAGGGCTGAGGACATTTACAGGCTTGCCTTCTCATTATAGCTATATTAAGTAACGTTCTTTCCTGCTTTCCAACATCATTTTTCCCATTGATTTTTGGAGCAAGTGGCTACAGCTGGTCTATTTTGACTCCCCAGAGTCAGGCCCTCCTCTGGCCTAGGACTTTAGTAGCCCTTGGGCTGCTATCTTGGCCTTTTTTGCCTTCAAAATCTATTCTGATGATTTAACATTTGTAAAGTTGCATAGTTAACTTTCTCCTCCTCCTCCTCTTCCTCATCCTCCTCATCCTCCTCCTCCTCCTCCTTCTTCCCCCACTTCTTCTTCTTTATCTTCAACCTTGATATTTCAAGTGTGCTCTATAGATCAGCAGCAGCAGCTGCAGCTGGGAGCTTCTTGGAAATGCACACCTGCTTCCCATTACCATTTCCCATATGAAGGCTACACCAGGCTGAGAGCTGCTTCCAGGCAGGGATGACTGAATAGGTAAATTTTAGAATAAGGATGAAGAGTATAAGGCAGATGTGATCCTAGTTTTCTCTGTTGCAACCTAAGGTAAATGAACATGGCATTTTTTTCTTCTTCTTCTTGATCCCAGACTTTGCCTGCATCAAATTCTCAACCCAGTATTTCAAGAATCCCCTAATATTGATTAGATTAAATCTGTTCATTATAGCTTATCTAAGTCATTGAATCACAGGCTGTCAATTTTGTTTGGTCTTAGAGAAATCAAAGACAGGTTATTTTATAAATAACAGCTTATAGGGTATTGAAATGTAAATTCATAGTAAGTTTGGTAAAATGAGCCACAAGGGCTACATATAGATGAACAGAAGAGCTACATATAGATAGTAAGTGAAGGAGGATTACTCATTCCCAGAACTAGAAAGAAGATTTTGGACAAAATTCCTACAGAAAAAAAAAAGATTTTATTTTTTCTTAAAGAGAGAATCAGAATGTCAGAGATTTCAGGGATGAAAGAAACTATTCAACTTCCACCTTTTAAAATTGTAAAAAGAAAAGAGAAAGAGAAGGAGGGAGAAGAGGGAGGGAGAAGGGGAGAGACCAAAGGTACTTATTTGTCTTGTTAATAGTTGGTAATTGATATTATATTACATTGATGTTAAATCATTAGACTTGAGAATTTTTTTTTAAACTTAATTGAGAGTAATAAAAAATGGCAAATTTTACAGTAAATGCTATCAATACAACTATAAACTCATATCAGGGTTTTAATCAGGTTGATTCATGTTCCAGGTGTGTTCTGCTTTTACAATTTGTGGTAAAGGACAGATGTTAAGTGGTAGAGAATTCTAATTGTTTCTTTCTGTCTTCCAGTGCAATCAGCACCTAATATCAATACATTATGATAAGATAGACTTAATTACTTCTGAGAAGATGAGAAATTGAATAATATGTATCATACTTATTAATTAAAAAATTTAATTTTCTACAGAAAATAGATAACTTTTCTTGCAAATAAATGAAGAGATTGATTTTTCTCACGATGGAGTTGCCTATTCCCTAGGCTTTTCAAAGAGAAAAGTTTTTCCTACTTCAAACACCTAATGTTTAGGGGCTGGGTTTTTGTCTCAGTGGTAGAGTGCTTGGCTAGTCCATCTGAGGCACTGGGTTTGATTCTCAGCACCACATTAAATAAATAAATAAATAAATAAATAAATAAATAAATAAATAAATAAATAAAGAAAGATATTTTAAAAATAAATACCCAATGTCTAGAACAGGTTTGGAACCTATTGTGGCAAGTATATTACTTAAAGTTAAGTTCCAAAAAAACCTAGCTATTTCAAGTGCAAAGTGATTTAATACAGGAAAGTAAGTGTAAAGGGGAGAAAAAAGATTTTCCTCACCCCTCTTAGAGACTCTTGCTGGATTTGAAAGGAAAGCTGACAAAGACAGATGAACGTGAAAAAAGCAAACTAATTTAAGTTCTATGTGACATAAGGAATTTCATAAAGAAATGAAAAAAAACCTAAAGAAAATAATAAACTTATATAATTCCTATACAAGGTTTGAGGAAGTATATAATGTGGAGAAGTATTACTCTGTTAAAAAGTATGGGGGGAAAAAAGGAAAGAGTAAAACTGAGGGGGACTTATCAAGGTGTTTTTGTTCAGATTCATCTCTGTGACCCTGTGTCTTCAGAAATAATGATACTCCTTTCCTGAGTGGGGGGAGAACCTCTAGAAACAGTATCTGATGACCTGCTTTACAGCAAAGTCAGAAAATATTTCCTAGGTGTTATGGTCAGCAACAGGGGGAAAAAAAAAAGTGAGAGGTAAGTGAGAGTGTCCTTCCTGCTTCTGTTGTTTCCTGAAATGCCAAGGTGCTGCATTTTGAGTCAGGATGGCCTAACTCCATCAGATACTAACAAAGAACTGGAAAAGATGAGGGGGAAGTCAAGATTTCAAATTTTCATGTTTTCATTTACATTGCTATAATGCAGAGTTCTGGAAGGTACTACTGACCCTTCAGAGATCAGGAAGCTTCACGAAACACTGCTACTCAGCAGAATGGTCCAGCAGACCCAAAGCTGGTGGCTGGCAGTGAGGTGCATCAGTGGAGGCCACATAGTGAAAGTTCACATTTCTGAAGCCTATTTTCACTGCTAGAGGCCAAATGGCCTTTACCAGTTTTATACCTTCCAAATTTCTTGCCAGTCCAGCTCATTGGCAGAAATAAATTCCATACAGAATCTCAGCTGCTACGATAATAGTTTGAACAACAATGATCTGTGTTCACAAATCAATAAAGTATTTTCCTGTCTTCCAATTCTTAAAAGCACAAGAAAAGATAAGAGTGAGTACCAAGCAGCGTAGAGAAGGAAAATACCATTTTTTTCTCCACCCTTGTAAGTTCTCTCATGGGGCTTCCATTAGAGAATAAAATGGGACCCCCCTCACACACAGAGAAGCTTATTAACATGCATTATGTATGTGTGTGTGTATATATATATATATATATATATATATATATATATATATATCACCCAGGGAAATGGGTATATATCAAAGAAGTGGCTTAGAAACCTGCCTTAAGTAGCACCTTTTGTTACATCATGATACCAAACTATGAAGAGGCAAGTTATAGGGAGATGATCAGGAAAAGCAGAATAAACAAGAGTAAGTAATGTTTGTTATTCAGGTTCAAATTAGTGCTTTCTCCTTCAATGTCCCTAGTAATTTAGTCAGCCTTCTCTTCCTGATACAGAGGAAGAGGTACACACACAAGTGGAAATTTCCTCTATAGATGTAAATTTCCCTTAAAAAAGGTAACTTACGCTGTTTTCAGAGCTTTTCTGTGTGTGTCTGCTATTTCTCAAAATAATCAGCTCCAAGTCATTCCTATGCCAAAGAGCCATATTGAAGGTAGGATATTTTGGTCTCCTACTGTCCTATATTGGAGTAGCATAATTATCTTCTATAGCAGAAATAGGCAATTATCACAACGTAAGGGGAAAAATCAAGGATTTGCAGGAAGACAAATGGTACATAAAGTTGTCCCTCAGTATCCACAGGGAATTGGTTCTAGAGACCCAGGGATATCAAAATTCACAAAGGCTGGAGTCCCTCAATACAAAATGGTGTTGTATGTGCACATAACCTGTGCACATCCTCCTGAATACTTTAAATCACTTCTAGCCACTTATAATTCCTAAAATAATATAAAAAATCCTTATACAAAATGTTGTTATACTGTATTATTTAGGAATAATGCCAAGCGGAAGATCTGTAAGTGTTCAGTATAGATGTAGCTTCTTCCCCAAAATATTTTCAATCAGCAATTGGTTGAATTGACAAGGAGAGATGACTTGATATCTGATGTGAGAGAAACTCCAGACTTTTACATGATTACTTAATTTAGTATTTCTAGCTACTTGAAAATTATTATCCCTACTTACACTAAAGCTTAGAGGATGTAGGTAATTTGTTCAACTCCATATAACTAGAAGTATTTGAACCCTGTTCTCTCTGAATCTAAGACATTTTCTTTATTCACTATATGGTGCTGAACTCAATGAATTCCTCAGTAAGTAATGACCCAGATGCCTATTTAAATTAATATCTATTTCCAAATTCTCACAGTGATATTTTTCAATATGTCATTTGAATTCCATTTCTTTCACAGTCAACAAGTCACGTGTAGTTAAATAGTTCTCACTAAAGATGTAAATATATTATACTTGTACATCTCTATAGCTATGAGGACTTTTGTAATTTGTAATTACAAATATTGAAAAATATAAGTTATGCCTAGTTTCAACTTGAAACAAATGCAAAGTTTTCCAAAAAACATTATCATTACTTTATCTTATTTTCATTCAATTTGCATTCTTGAGAGGAAGAGGGGAAAGGGGCATGCCATGTGGCCTAACCCTCTGGCATCTACTTAACCAATTCCATGATCATTGTAAGTTACTTTTACAAATCATGATGAATCATAAAGTGTGTTACATAACCTCAAAATTAAAAAAAAATTCTGGATATACCGATATCTATCATGTAATGATGATAAAACTGCTGAGATAGAATATTGAGGAATACTTATTTCTGACTGTGTATTCACAGATTATAATTTGGTGCATCAATTCTTTTTGTGGTTTAACAAATATTTATTCTGTTGTGCTTACTGTTTGTAATATACAGCATAGATAGAATTACAAGCTCTGTCCCTAACCCTTAAATGTTACCTTCAGACTAAAACTCTGTCCCCTAAACTCAATTGAAATTATTGCAACAAAGCTTCTGTCCTGATCTAATTTGGAGAAAAAAAGTTGGACGGAACCTGATCAAACAATGAGAGGTGAGCAAAATAGAATATCCACTCTTTTCAGTAGGTGAACTGTTTTTTTCCCACCACTGATATGGATAGCTTTCTGTAGAAATCCTAACTACATGCATATAAACAGGCATTTCCATATGTGTATTTGGAATATCTACACATGTACATGTCCCTACCATCGATGTCCTGTCTCATCAGTACCAAATGCACAGAAAAAAAAAAGTGCACCATAAGGAGAACAGCTGGGAGTCATTTCTCATAATTATAGCCAGGATTAAGGGGGAGAAACACCCGGCAGATGGAGTGTTCCCTCTGACAAAATTGTACAGAAATCTGGAAAGGGAAATATTGTTTAAAACATGGATCTTAAAATAAATCATGATTATAACTTCCTCTAGTCTTGGTGTTCTTTTCTTTTTTTCTTTTTTAAACTCGATTCTTATTGTTGAAAAATGGAATATTTGGCATGATAAAATAATAAGCAGAAATTAAGTTGTGATGAGACTTAGAGGATTCCATAATGAACATGGTTATATCCATTTTCTCCTCTGCCTGTGCAGCCTATTAACTGTCATGCCAACATTATTTTGTTGTGGTCGCTTTAAAGTGGAGATGTGGAAATGGGACTATGTGGAGAAAGAGAAATCCTGAGAACCATTTCAAGCCCATCTCTGTTTGGGAAATTTGCTTATTTTCTCTAGACCCAAATACTAAGATTGATGAACAAAGATCATCATTGTTCAAACTTATCATTGATCTTAATGATCACTGTAGGGGCAGAGCAGAGGGTAATCCCTTTCTTGTTCATAATAAAAGTTAGGGCCAACACCCCTATAACACAAGACAGGTGAGCAAGAGAACATCCTAATAAATTTGTTTGGTCATAGTTTTACACAACACAGGAGACTTCAAATTGAAGACCAATGGACCCAGGCTGAACTGTCCATTTTTATGCTTAGATATGATGAAGGATGTACACCTGTGCAGACACATTGTTGGACAAAAAGCATCTGATCTAATAGAACAGATTGGAGGCTGATTAGTACCTAGAGAAGCCTGTCTGTGCAGATGCTTCTTGACCCATTGGTTGTAGGATTTCTTCCTTTTCAGATATGGAACAATGTTCTTTCTGGAATGGGGTTCTTATGACTTGTAACAAAATAAAGTAGGTTAGATTATTATTTATGTCTATCTCCTATACAGAAAGGTGGGGAAAAGTGAGAATAAAACATTTCAGTTTTTATGGCTGGTTTGGGGACAAGGATTCTGGTCTATGAACTGCCTAGGGGCAAGAAATATTCTAGTTTTTCTGGATTGCCTCAGGGGAGAATGAAGAAGAATAAGACACAGGAGGGTAGGAGAAGTTTAGAAACTCTGCTTCTGAGGCTGCATCTAGAGCCTCCCCATCAGTGTATCATTTTCTGAGCCCCAACATCAGCAGGGGACAGTAAGCAGAAACTTGAAAGTGGGCAAAGTAAACCTGCCCTCAGGATGCTTGTATTTCAGTATAATTAGAAAAATGGGAACAAAGCAACAGGGCAGAGAATAGATTCCTAGAGGAGAGAGACAGAAACCCACACTGTGACTTCCTAGAAGTGATGGAATAAGGCAGAAACTTTGAAAGACAGAGGGGAATTTTATGGACTAATTTGTGAATTCAGTTGGTTTGAGAGTGGAACAGAAGACATTTTTGATCTATGGTTAAAAAATAAACTGGATTCTCATGTTAAATAAAGGGAGTATATTCACTAAAATATTGAGGAGACAGGCAGTAGTTTGTATTTTCTTTTGCCAAGAGTCACTATATTATATTAGTCATCTACATTGCATTAAAAATATCCTAAAAGCTAGTGACTTAAAACAGTAGTCATTTATTACTTCACAATCTGGGTGGGTCAGGCATTTGAGGGCAGCAAATTTGGTGGTTATGAATGTGGGTATCTGTGAGGCTGCAGTTACCAAGCTTGATGGGACTGCAGGGTTCATTCCAAGAATACTCACTGATGTATTCCAAGAACACCTCTCCGTAAGTTGCTGCAGTGTCCTTATGAGATGGCAGTTAACTCCCTCCAGAACATGGAACCTAGGAAGAAAGAAGAAGAAAAGCAGAAGGTACAATGTCTATGAGGTAGCCTGAGAGGCAACATACTATCACTTCTGCCATATTCTATTAATCACCCCCATTCAACCCTGACAGCACAAGAAATTCCATGAAAATGTGAATAAGAGGAGGTGGGATCTTTTGGGACCATCTAAGAGGCTGGCTACCACAAATACCAATACAAGAAAACAATACTAAGAACTGAAGATGGATGTTTTGATTCTAAGTACACACATACATACACACACAGAAATGCACACAAGTCAGAGAGAAAGCGAGAATTTTACAGAGGATGTTTGTGGTCTGCATCTAGTTTTGATTCTGTACCTTTCTACATCAGGGAGAGCATTCATAGCCAGATTTTTATTTGATACATCTTTCCAAATAACCTACATCCTCTATCATTTTAAAGAGAAATGTGCACTTATGTAAAAAAAAATCTGTACTGTTACTTGTGAGACAATTATTATTATTATAATTTTTGCTACTCCATGTGGTTGCCAGAGGTCTTATACCATACAAAGAGGAGACAGTTCTGCCATTTTCTTGCTTACTTATGCTTTCATGGCTAGCATTACCTTTAATCTACTACTTGTATTCAGAAGTCTTTCAAGCCACCTCTCTATTTTGTGAGAGCTAGTTAAACCTGATAACAAAAATCTATTAATTTATCTGATCTATTCAGATATTGATAATATCTTTCAATTCACTGAGAACAGATGTACAGAGACACACTGCTGACTGCTCTGGCCAGAGGGACTTCTACTCATCCCTAAGGTTCCTCACATCCTTCTTCTAAAACAGGACCCTAAATTATAAAGTGAGAGCACAACAATGTTGAGGTTCAACTCAAATTAAGATGGTTTTCTTTCCTTTTTGAAAAACATAATATGTTTAATATTTTCCCTGTACCTTCTCAAATCTATTTTATGACTGAAAAATTTCTCAAAACTTAATTTTGCTTTGTTGAACAAAGGACTAGGCACACAGCATTTCGATCAGGGATTTGCGAACTATGATCCAATTTCTTTCCTCCTTTCATAAAATAAGTTTTATTGTAACTCAGCCACACTCGTTTACATATTCCCTAGGACTACTTTTGTACTACAACCTCAGAGTTGAGTGGTTGTGACAGATTCTCTATGGCTTGCAAGGCCACATATTTACTAAGTAGCCCTTTAGAAAAAAATTGGTCAGCCCCAGTCCTGGGTGCTTTAAGTTATCCAGACTCAAGTAAATTTGAAAATAGTAAAATTTGGTGATTAAACACACAGACTTTGGCTAATCACAGGAAAGGACAGAAGGAAGGAGAAATGAAAGAAGGAAGAAAGGACATTAAAAATCCAGAGTATGACTTTTTGATTTATCAGAAACAATTTTATTAAGAAAGAAGTATTCCATATTCCCTTTAATTTTCATTACTTTAAAAAATCTGGTCTTTGAAGTACATCTTAGGGATTTGCTCTCAAGTCAAAGTAGAGAGATCTCAGGTTATTGATTATAGATTTTCCTATTATACTGGAAAAGGAGGAAAGTCTCAGCATATTTGACAAAAGAGATGATGGAAAAGAAGAGAGATGGAAGATGAAAGAATCCTAATATTTATTCCCTCTGAGAGCCAGTACCAAGAGACTAAAATCATTAAACCATTAAAATTGAAATCATTAAAACCTCCAACTACATATGAAAGCCCTCAAGATTTGAGTCTAAATATATATATATATATATATATATATATATATATATATATATATATATATATATATATATATTTAGACTCAAAAGTGATGAGCCTTAAATTATTGAGATGAGTGATGCACTGGCAAAGGCTTGGAGAGAAAAGATGCTCTAAATGTGTGGGAACTTCCTTTGCACACCTATGACTTTCCATAAAACCCTGTTAAAACCTGTCCTACCCCTGAATATACCAAGAGCACAGGCCAGGATTAGACCAATCACAATGCAGGAGAAAACCATGAAACAGGACCATGGAAATTTAAGACCCCTTTCTCTATTGCTGCTTGTATATAACTAATCACCATCTTGGAAAGATCAAGGGGAAGCGAGGAAAATCTCATAAACTAAGGTATGATGTGAAATAGTGTAATCATGAAAGCAAAGAAACAAAAACCAAACATTCTACTGAATTAAAGAGTCTAAATATTTTGTTTGTCAAAATACTGTTATTTCGGTTTATTTGCTTTTTCCATTATCCATTGGGATAGAGACAAGGGAGGAACATTAGATGTAAGAGAAAATCAAAAAGTACATTTATTTGCACATTTGGATATATCAAGTAAATTAGACCATCCAGTAAGATGAAGAGACATTTGAAAAAAATCCTTACTGTACTGTCTTAAAGGGAACTGAGCTCCACTTCACTGATGGCAATAATGGCATTTGTTTCACCAAGACAAGATGGACAGGAAAAAAAGAATGCTTAAATTTCCCTGATATTTCATAATTAATAGTTCCTCTGAAGTTTGGAGGGGAACAAGTTAAACC
Source organism: Urocitellus parryii (assembly GCF_045843805.1). NCBI lineage: Eukaryota > Metazoa > Chordata > Mammalia > Rodentia > Sciuridae > Urocitellus > Urocitellus parryii. Next base: position 2,068,786 of record NW_027554049.1, on the reverse strand, counting down.
ATAGACTAATGTCATATGGTTGCTCATGCACATTGCAGTGTATTCCAACAGATAATCCAAACTAGACCCAAACTATCTCACTCTATAGCCTATTATACCACATGGAAAAGGGAAGTCATTTAAATAAAAAGAGTACCTGATGAAAAAGATATAGTCATCATCCCACATCACCCCCTCCCAAAGAATATAGCATTGTCTTTAAAGATGAAAAGCAACATTTGACAGAATTATAGGAAGAGAAGGATGAATGCAAATATCCATGGTATAGAGTACATAAAGAAATAGAATATTTAAGAACACAGTGCATAGAGAAAATGGTATTTCCCAAGCACACATAATGTGACAGGTGCAACACAAATTCCCTCCACCTACATGTGCTAGTGCAATTCTTGGAAATATACAAAGCACATAGTATTATTTGCATTTCTCAAATAAATATGGTATGACTTAAAGAACTTAAGAATATAAATGAATTGCCCATGGTCAGACTCTTAATAAAGACTGGCCCAGGAGCTGTATAATTTCATGACGGTTGCTGTCTTTTGTGAGGAAGGTATTTAGTTATTCTTAAATTGAAATATATGTTATAATGCCTTGCATGAGAATTATATTACAAAGAACCTTCAAAAGAAGATAATGTTTTAAAGTGTAAAGAAAAGCACTTATTGATTTACCTTTTTAAAATAACTTACAAGTATATACCCTTGGGCATCAATCATCTGCTACAGTTCAAGTCACCCTGTCACCCTTGACCCTGCAAATTCCCTCTCCACTACTTTTAGAGTTTTCCCCTTTTCATCCTTTCTTTGTATTTGTTTTCTTCATATATTTTGTATAATATCTACAGTAATACATTTAAGATTTTAAAAATTATAATTACTTTTTCAGGTTCCCCAAAATTTCCTTTTGGTGTTTTGATTGGAATTACAGTCAATCTATAGATCAATTTAGTATACCTATGATTGAACTCTTTTTATTATTTTTATGTGTTTTTAAATGCATCTTCATAGAGATCTTGGTCTTTCTGGAGTTATTTCCTGCACAATTTGTTGATTGGATTTTTATTGTGATTGCATCCAATTTTCTAAAACCTAGTTGGTTATTTCTGGAGGAGAGGGATGGTTTTGAGCTTTATAACTTAATCTTTGGTCTTACAGAATTGCTGTCTCCTCTTATTTATTGTGAATATGTGTTAACTATTTTAAGTTTTCTCTGTAGTTTATTAAATGCATATTGCAATTTTATCCTTACATTTTTTTTCTTTCCCTTGCTGTTTTGAATACAGTGATCATGCTGAGATGCAGTGTCATGTTCTGAGTCATAAGGGGAATGCAATTCAAGTTTTATCTCTATTAAGTGAATGTTTTCTGTAAATTTTAGTGTTTAATCTTTATCAAGTTAAAAATTCTTCTTGTGTAGTTATCTTTCCCTGAGATTTATTAATCTGGAATATTTGTTAGATATTAGCAAATACTTTTGCTCTGTTTTGATGATCATATGAGTTTCTCCAGTTAAATTATTAATGTGATCATTTGCACTGATAGTACTTTATACTATTGGAGTTTTAAAATTAAACCTTACTGATATGGTATTTATTATCATTTTAGTACAGTGTTCTAATGGATTTAATCATATTTAACATTCTGATAGGTATCAAGAACTGAGTGGCCTAAGATTTTTAGCCTACTTGCAAGCCAATAAGATGGTCTGCTACAACTTCAAGTATGCTGGCTGTTATGGTTTGGATATGAGCTGTCCCCACAAAAACCCAGCAGAAATTGATTCATTATTTTGTGTGTAAATAGAAATTAAACAGATCATCTAGTATGAATGCATTATTCCATTTGTATCTGGAAAGTCTTTGAACTCTCAGAACCAAGTAAAAGGAAAAAGATTTTGCTAAAACTGTGAATAGTATTGCTGGCCATTCCTGGATCCATTTTAAAAAGCAGTATTTCAATAATTTAATATTAAATGGTTATGGGTTTACTTCCTTACATATGTGGTTTGTTGGTTTGTATACTTATTGTTAACCTGTTTCTTTATTAGGTTACATGTGTCTTTAAAAGATGTCACTGTGAAAAATATGCACACTGCCATAATCGCTGTGGGAAATTTTCTAGCTGAAGTCAATATGCAATGCTTTGATCCCTGTTCTTTATTAAGCTATTCGATTTTATTTTTTAAATTTTTTTAAAGAGAGAGAGAGAGAGAGAGAGAGAGAGAGAGAGAGACAGAGACAGAGACAGAGACAGAGAGAATTTTAATATTTATTTTTTAGTTTTCGGTGGACACAACATCTTTGTTTATATGTGGTGCTGAGGATCAAACCTGGGCTGCACGTATGCCAGGCGAGCACGCTACACTTGAGCCATATTCCCAGCCCAAGCTATTCGATTTTAGAGGTCATTCTTCACTCTTGTGCAGAATCTTAAAGACTAACTACTATGAAGTAGGTGTTCAACAAATGTTTCCAATACATTCTAAATGCCATCAAAAGAATTGCCACTGGAAAACATTTCAAGTTATTTACAACACAGATAAAGAGAAATAGTACTAAGACCTGAGTACATGACAATAACCATTTTAAGTTTAAACTATTAAATCATATGGGTAGACGATTGAATATACTGGGAGGGACTAGGGTGAATTCATTAATGTGCTATTTTTATTTATATTATAATGTTATCAATAAATTTTAAATATTATCCCTTCCACTCCCTGGTTCAATTTCTCTCTCTCCCCCCTATAATTCCTCAAGGAGTACTTCATGGATTTTATGGGTATATTTTTCAGTCTGTATATCTGAAACTTTATTAACTCTGTAAGTTTATAAACCATGTCTATATGGTATAGCATGAGAGTAGATTTGAATTCCTATAAATGATATAAATAAGATAAAACTTCTGTGACTTTCTCTCTACCTTGAAATGTTTTTAATTTGTATCTTTGAAAAGCATACATCTTATGCCTTTAAGGATAATTAATTCCTTTCCCTGATGTACATACAGTGTTTCCTCACTTACCCATTCTCTTTCTAATTGGACATATTTGTTTTCTACATTCCATTCTGGCACATAACAATGCATTCAAGCACAACAACAAGAATGGGATCCTAATTAGAATGTTATACACCATATATGCATAATATGTCAAAATATACTGTACTGTCACGTATATATAAAAAGAACAAATTTAAAAATACTGCAGTCACACAGACTTTCATTTGTCTGCTTGAACACACCATGCAAGAGACTTCTAGGTTGTATAACTAGTAATAAAATCCTGTGGTTATATAGTATATAAATTTTTCTAGATATTGCCACAGTTATTTGACCAAATGAACACTTCTGCAGGTACTTCCTTCATCTTTACTGAGAGTTAATATTGTCAGATTTTAAATTTTTGTTAATAGAGTAGGTAAAAAATAATATCTCATCATTGTTAGTGATGACACTTTGAAAGTGGTATTATTTATTTTTTCTTTTTTTATTTCTCTTCTTGCATTTTTGAAAAATAAACGTGTTTATTTTGAAAATTGAGTAATGAAATTAATATTTTCCATTTTTAATCCATTAATTTTAATTCAATAGTATTTATTTTAACATTGTGTTGATCACTCTGAATATAGTGATAAATCAATTTTTTGAAAACACAATTTTCACCACTGCAGAACTTGCAGGCAAATCAGGCAGACAGATATGTTAAAGAAAATAAAAACAAAACCTACATCATTGCAAAAATAAAGACTGGGAGCACAGAAGTACCAGAGAATCAGGAGTAAATAGTTCTAAGGGAAGTATTTCCAGATAATGTTTCTGGAGATGTGACAGATAAGCTCTTCTTAACTTTCTTTTGAGGATCTTTCCAGATTTATTTTATGATTTCATGATGCAATTTGGCAAGAAGATTGTCTAAGGCCTCCATTCAACAGGTTATTCTTGAGTACTCACTATGTGCCAGTGAGAATTAAATATTTTTCATAGCTTATCTTAGGTTAATCTTCATTATTGAACTATAATATTTGAATTATTAAATTACTTTTAAGGTAATAGAACTGGAAGAAACAAATTTAAATAATTTAAGTAAGGTCACACATATCTTTTATGCTAGCCCCAAAGTTTTTTTCTGATCTACTTATGCTATATTATCTGTATGTTTTGTTCTTTTCTCACTATTGTTTTTTGTGTCTATGGGATTGAAAGCAGTAGTTCTTTGGGGAGGAACAAAAGATTTTCAAATTTCTACATTTCCTGAACACAAAATTCTAAATGATCTCATAATTACTAGGAAAATATTTTGTTTAGTTTAAACCTACTGCTACAGACACTGACATGCTTTCAAATTAAGGAAAGTTATTGCATGTATGATAATGTTTGTTGTCAATTCATGGATCACATTCTTTTTTCCCCCAGAAAAAGCCAAAGCAATTGTGATTTCATAAAGAAAATAAAACAGAACTGACATTTGAATGTGGTCTATTACTATATGTCTACTTCCATGAAATCCAACTTACATATGATGAAATGGAAATAATGTAACACTGCATATTCATATCCTAGAATGGTATTTATTGGGACTTCTTTTTCACTTGTAATGTTCCACACATACAGTCTTACAATTTTTGCATTGAGCAAGCCCTGGAATAACTCAGGACTAGCACAGCAGGCACAGAATGAACAATTCATTGGGTAAGAGAGAAGTAATTTAGCATATGTCCTTTATTCCTTATATTTGTGACTGCAGTCATCAAGATCTAATTTTATTTAAGTAAAGCATCTTTGAATGTTTAAATGATTTGTACTAGAACCTGTGTCCTCATGCTAAACAAACAAACAAACAAAAGATTTATCATGATGAACATAAAGGAAAGAGAGAAGTAATTGATTCATTGGTCTGAATTTTCTTCTCACTTAATAAATTCCCCCTTTAGCAACAACAAGGCAAAATAAGAAGGTAGCATAGGAGATAACTTAAGCACAGCTAGCTTTGGCACTGCCAGTCACTAAAAGCTTATCTAGCATTTCCTGCACTCTTCATGAACAGTCCTTCAGCTCTGTGTTTAGAATAATAAAAACCTTGTAGTTCCATAAATGTTAATGTTGTAGGAAAAAACAGCAAATACAAATTTGCCACAATGTAAAATTCTCCATTTTGCTACTTAGCATTGAAAACTGTTATAAGGATATTTATTCTGATACATTTGTGCTATGTACTTATAAATATAATAAAACTTAACAATTACAAATGTAATTCATGATCTATATAAAATGAAATTCAGAATTTCCTGACCCCTCTCTAAATATATATATATATAATTGTATGTATATATATATAATTGTATGTATATATATATATTATATGTATATATATATATATATATATATATATATATATATAGTATATTTTTTATAAATGCATCATGGAATCCTTGATACCAAAGTCAGTAGACAATGTCAGAAATACTCCAAGATGATATCATAAACGTTTTATGTATAAGTTTGATTTTTAAAGGTTTTTGGTGCTTTCTTTTACTACTCCAATGCTATAGACAAAATGCATATATTACACTGAAAGTGTAATGAATCTGAAAATCTCATTCAACTGGAGGCCTGAAAACAGTCCTTCAGACAAACTTTCTTTCCTTCTTAGATTATGGACTATCTTCTATATTTGTCAATTTATGCAAAAATATATGCTGCATCATATCACAGAGGTTGATCAGAAATATAGTTCATTGTATTATTGATATGAAAAGCAGACACTGAAATATTAATTTCCAAATTATTTTCATTCTTATGAATATTTAAATTATACTTATTATCTATTATTCTACCTCTAAATCAAAATTGTAATTAATAATCATTTTCTTCACCAAATATCTGGCGTCTTTACTACAATTCATTTTTCACACCATATAGATTTTAACATAGAAAAATTATGACACAAAGAAGATGAAATAGGCTATTTTCTACAACATCAATACAAAGGTAATATAATGTACATTAGAGTGCATCTACAGTGGATTCCTGCATTAGTATACATACACAAATACATCTGTTTTATGTATATGGGAGATAACATTTTTGAAAGTCAAACCAGAGGAGAGATCTTGCTGAATATTCTGTGACTCTAGAAAGGTTTACATTTTAAGCATAATTGATTATTCTCGCCTTGGAGCAAGGAATTATATTGACCCCTCTCTAAAAAAATGTTTGAAAGCATTTGATGAGATTAAAATGATCTCACAATAAAGTAGTTATCTGGAAAAAAAGAGAACACAATAGTCTTTAAAAGAAATAAAGAGAGACCTGAAACACAGAATGGTATAATGTCCATGATGCTTGCAAAAATCACTAGATGTGTGTAATAGATAGCCTCAAAGGTGGTCCCTAATGAACTCTATGCTCTGGAACATACATCAGTATTGTAATCATCTCCCCTTGAGTGTGAACTGGACTTATTAACTTAATAGAATATGACAGAAGAAAAGGTATGTCACCTCTAAAATTAGGTTATTAGACAAAACATGATTTCTATCTTGGGCTCTCCCCCCACACCATGAAATCACTAGCTCTGAAGTCATCAATTGCATCATTAGGTTAAGTAGATATACAGGACACATGGTGAGTAATTAAACACCCTCCTGGAAATCGCCAATTGCATGAGCTACAGAGTGGTTATCTAGCCTTTTATGTGAGCTTGAAAGTAGTTTTTCAGCCTTTTAAATGACTTCAGCCCTGGCTGACAACTTGACTGTATGTATCCACATAAGGTACCCTGAGTCACAACCACCCAGATAAACCACAACAGAATCCTGACCCAGAGAAATTATGAGATAATAATTATTGATTGTTTTAAGCTTGGGAGTAATTTCTTATGGAGCAACAGAATAATAATATAATGTATAAAAAGTAATAAAATGTGCTCAATAAAGAAGATGACATAAACAATAGAAAGAGATGCAAACGTAATGCAGATTATGGAATTAGAAAATAAATATTCTTAAATGGCTCTCATGAAAGCATACAGCATGGATAAACCATTGGATATAATCATAAAATGGAACTTGATATAAGGAGATAATAGAAAGAATTTCAACAGAAAAATGGAAACTCTAAATAAAAATCATCTATTTATACCACTGTTCCTGTGTAAATCTGTGTATGTAAGTATGTGCACTTATGGGCATACAGAATGAGTGAACAAATTTTAATTAATGTTGATTTTGTTTTTAGCTGGATAGTAAAACTTTTCTGATTAATTTGTCTTTGAACTTCTTTATAATTTTAATAATTCTTGCATTTTGTGTAGTTTAAGTAATTCTTCATAAAATTTTCATTCTTAATATCTCCCCTGAATATCAAGACCTCAAAATGATAGCTTCTGAATATACCAGTAATAATAATGAGACATTCCAAAAACCATTTGTTTATGGAAGAGTTTAGAATTTCTTATTACTTAAATACAAACAGAAAATATTTTATGTGTCAAAATTAGAACATATACTTGAGTAAAAAGCAGAAATTTCTATTCTAGAAAAAGTTGGAGTATATTATAGTCATTCTAGACATTTAATGTCATAATATTTTATAAATTCTACAAGTTATCCTGTAAGTTATGAGTTACATGTATAATAAACATCTGTGTTACAGTGACTGGAAGTACATCTGTAGGATATTCAGATGTACTCTAAAAACAAAGAAAAAAAGATTCCTTGTTCTACATTTCTTGGCATGCACGGCAAGCTCAGACAAAAATGTGGAGGAGTCAGCTGATCTTTGATAAATACAACCTCTCTATGATGATCATTCACTCACACTGCCTCCCACACATTCGTAGACTTTCCTATTGAATGATTGAGATCCTCATGTGTTTATATCATCCCCAAATATGCATTCATAATGTGATCACAGACGACTGCTATGATGTGCTGTAGGATAGTCAAAAGAGTTTTGGTGTCTTTTCCAATATTTTCACAATGTTAAAATAGTGAATATAATTTCTTCACTATGACTGAAAATTACATAATATTTTGATGAACTTCTTGAGAAGAAACCCAATGGCAAAGTCTCATGACACAAATTCTAGATTAGAGATTATGGCAGACTGATTTTATGAAAGGGAGACACTATATTCCTAAGTTATATCCTCATAAGACTCAAGAAGTCTTTCCACATAAGACACAAGAAGAGGTCATCTACTCGCATGAATTAGATTACATATCATTATCTCCTTGCAACACTTCTCTAAAAGCATGTTTCTGTGCCCTTTTTAATTTCCAAAGAAGTATAAAAACAAAAAAAAAGTTGTTCTATTTGAACTTTTCATAATTTTAAATTTCATATTATTAGCAGTACTATAAATGAAAAGGGGGCAGAACTAGTAGAATCCACCTAACTTTAGTACTGGAAACATCTATTTCTATAATTTTACATTGTACACCTCACTATTATTTTTGCAACACTATTGCATATTTCATAAATATAATAATTTTAGTAAATTAGGACAATCTGCATAAACAGATCTTAGAACATTTCTGAGTAAGCATGATGTTCTGAAATATATTATAGCAACAGTGACAGTGTATAATTCATAAAACAACATTGATGTGACAATACAGTGTGTTATGGTTTGGATGTGAGAGATCCCCCCAAATTTCAGCAGCCTTTTTCCTTAGAGACCAGCTGTTGAGTGGGCTATTTCTGGTAGCAGCATGGAACAGGAGGCAGGAAGTGCCAGAGATGATTAAAGAAAGGGCGTGCCAAGAGAAGAATTATACACAACAGCTGGAAAATGTGGGAGAGGTTTTTAGATATGGTATGCAAGTCTTTTCAGAAGGCACCTTAATAAAAAATAATAATAAAATTAAAAACACACATTCAGCTGAGCTCTGAACCCTAAAAGAGAGGAAGGCATAAAGGGTCATGGCAACTATTAAAACTTCCTTTCAAGAATTCTGTCCAAAATGCCCATTAGGAAATAGAAAATATTTGAAGAGAAGAGGTCTGAGGGTATTTTTTTGCTACTTTCAAGTTCTCTTGCAACTTAAAACTTAATGTTGTCACACTGATGTGAAAGAACCTAATTTTCTCCTTCCAGCAGGAGAGAAGTCTGCTGCCTTTAGAGTCTACAGTAAAGCAGCAGGCAGCCTAGAACCTCAGAAGAGGGGGTGGGTTTAGGGTCACACAGTGCACGCTCACACCATGCCAGAATTGGAAAATGCAGTTTGGCCTCATCTCCACCTATGAATTACTAAGACAACCAGTGTCATAAATGTCATTGTTATGAAATAATGTGTTTCTCCCCAGTTCAAAAGCCCTAATCCCTAATGAGATGGTACTTGGAGCTGTGGCCTTTGGAAGGTGATTAGAGTTAGATGAAATTATGAAGATGGAACCTACATAATGACACGAGTGTCTTTATGAGAAGAGAAAGATAGCAGAAGGTGTTTTTTTCCTCTTTGTCAGGTGAGAATAGAGCATGAAGTCAGCAGGCTACAACACACAGGAGAATTCTCACCACAACCTGACCTGGGACTTCCAGCCTCCAGAATTATGACAAATAAATGTCCGTCATTTAAGTCAATCTGTCTGTAGTAATTTCTTGTAGTAGCCTAAACTGACTGTAACAGACATTGAGAGGGCAATGCAATCTATCTTATTCCTTTAATGATGGGAGCATGAGAGTTTTCTGCTTAATTGTAAGTGATAAAATTAAACAGAGTTTTCACTTAAAATCCTGTACAGTGCCTCTGAGAACATACTCATTTTAGGAGTTAATTCAAAATGGTTATGAATTTTTCAAGAAGGTTGAAAATAAGTATTTTCTTCAATGAGGTGACAATAAGCTTCATGCTGGCAGAATATGATGTTTGTGAAATAAAACAATAGGAGGATAATGAAGAGTAATTTTTTGACAAATCATAACCTAATACAAAACCTAACAGTTCTGAATGGAAATAACACCTCTCATATTCTATGAACCAATACTCCATAACTAAGGAGAGATCCTGGACCCTGCTACTGGCTGGACTTTTGACTTTCACACTGTTGTGGCTATAATGGCCTCTTCTCCACTTGGCCTTCTCTTCTTAAGATTGACTCCTCAATTTAGGTTCCGGGATGGAGTTAAAATTCAGGTCCTGAATGAATTTTGATTATGTAGTATTGTAGGTATTGGCAGTCAGATCAACAGACATGATAGAGAAGAGGGAAAATTTCTTGCACATATGTGGAAAGGGTGACCATTTTCTTCAGAGAGTACTTACAAGTAAAGAATTAAAGATTTCAAAAGTTCATTAGCAAGCTTATTAAAAGTATTATATAGATTAATGTTATTTTGTATATAAAATATTAAAGGGTATAGTTTGATATCATCCTTTATAACTAAATTTTTAAAATTCTGTTTGCCTTACCTCCTTTAAGAGTTTTCCTTCTAGAACTCTAATTTCCTAGGTCTTAAGAATAAAATTTAAACAAGTGGACCATTGTGCAAAGTAAAAGTGCCACTTTCTCCTGCTGAATTCTGGGCAGCTTGGCAGAGATTTTCAAATGGGTTTCTCATCCTTACTCAATAACCAACAAGGGTTTGTTGTTTTGTTTTGTTTTGTTGTTGTTGTTTTGGTTTATGTGGACTTTTATAATACACAACCCTATGGGACAACATCAGGTAATTGGATGAATAGATGACAGATTTTTTAAAAACGTGTGTTTTAAGGTATGGAGTTTTTAAGAAAGGGATAAAAAATGTCAAAAAAGTTGGTCATAAATTTTTACTTCAAAATATAGCTCAAATTATGATTTCCTTTTTGGAAGTCAAATCATCAACAATAAACTATAATTATTCATGCAATTAGCAGTGCCACCGTTCACCCAATGCTCTGACTTAAAACCCTTTGTATCATGCTCAACACCAGCAGTTTGAATTGTAATAAAGCTTACAAGAAAAATTTTTAAAAGCTAACTGCATCTATTTCCAAAATATACCTGAAAAGTTCTTACCAATCACTAAATACACTAATCCAAGTCACCATTGCTACTCTCTTGGACTACTGCAGAAAGCTCCTAATTATTTTTGTCTCCATGTTTTCATACACCTTATTGTCAAAAGCCAATTTTATGTTTAAAACAAAAGTTCAATTGTTACTCCCCCGCCCACCATTCCTCAGACCTTCAGCTACATTTAGAACAAAGTCTAATGTGGCCATCAGGTCCACCATGGTCTTAGTACCAGCTACATCTCCTATAGTAGATTTGCCTCATCCTTGCTCTTTTCCATCCAGCCACTTTAGCCTATTGGCTGTGCCTGTCACATGACTAACAGCAGTGAAGGCCTTTCCACACCGCCTGAGATGCCTGAAGAAAAACATCCCTTTTATGATTGCCCAGGTAATTCCTTAATTCATTCTTGTCTTTACTCAGGAATCTCCTCAAATCTCACTTCTTAATAGCATGTTCTCTAATCATCCTATTAAAATAAATTTCCTCCACCCTTTCACAGCATATTTATATTATAATATAGGACTTTGTTATTTCCAACAATAGTGTGTGATTTTCAATGAGTCAAGAGAAGCCCATTTGCCTTAAACACTTATCAGCTAAAACTATGAACAAGTGTTTATAAGTATTTTCAAGAATTAAAAAAATATATATTAAAATGGGATTTTGACTATCTATTAGTCATTTCTACTAAGCAGAGTTTATCATTCCTCCTTTTTTTATTGATTGTTCAATATCATTCCTACTTTGAAAGATGCATTTTACTTCAAGTAATCAGGAAACAGTATTTGATGAGAAATGACAGAAGCTTATTTTTAGAAAAATATTACAAGCATCTAACAGTCTTTCAGTTTTTCTCCAGGCTTCTTTCCTCCCTATTGTTCTGTTCCCCTGAATGTCAGGGAGGTGTTTGCCTTAGGGCACTCCTTTGGGAATCCTCAAGAAAACAGTTTCAAATGGAAGTGAAGAGACCTAATCTGTGTCTTTTAGGTAAAATGCTTTGTAAAAGCCTTGTCTGAATCAGAATCTTGGCCCTGTGTGTGGCTGTGAATTACATTCTAGGCACCCAAGGAAACTCAAGAAAAATCCCATGTGTCCATCCAAATCTAAAAGAATGAAAAAGAAGTGTAATATTGGATGAAGTCTCTTGCCTTCCTCTGGTCAGGCTCCTGACCCCGATGAAGTAAGAACCTGGATCCTCAGGGTCAAATGAGTTGTTGCAAGCCCTCCAGGAACTAGCACACAGGTGTCTGGGTTTTTTCATGAGTCCAGTACACATAAAGAATCTACCCCTGGCAGGCAGGAGGCCTCGAATTTGAGAAGCAGAGCAGTATTAATTACAGGCCCATTTTATCTATCCTGTTTCTCAGGAAGGGTGTCCAGGCCACCATGACATTTGGCATATGATGGGTATGAGAGCTTACTTTGCACACCATCTTAGACTGCTCCCCCTATGCAAACCCCCAGCCAGAATGTTATGATGAGTGTCTGTATGGAAGAAGATGAGGGCCATGTGGAAGTGTTTTTGTTAGAATAGTGGTCTTTTGTGTGGTGGTTGGAAAAGATGACTGGGTCCACCTCAGCTTGAACTCTGGTGTGATGCCATTAGAGACTGAGTTCTGGAACTGATCTCAGAGAACTCTTGCCATGAATCGTGTTGGGATTTTACAAGGCCAGGCATTAGAGGAGCCTTTGGAAACTGAGATCTAGGCTGAGGGTGGCTTTCTCCAAAGCACTGGGAATCTCAGCCAGGATTTCACATGATTTTTCTGTTAAAGCCTTTTCAGCTATAGTTGAGAGCCAAAACTCACATGAACCTCATATTTTAGACCCGAATCGGCCTGGATTCCTGTGACCTTTCGCCACTCCTTGAAAATCCTTGCCCGCATGCGATCTCCATAACTTTTACTGAAAGGAGATTCCTCAACCCTTAATGGCTCTTGAATGAATCAAAACCCACAGTGCCAACTTCTTCATTCTTGAAATGTGGCTAGGCCAATAACATGAAGGTTTTGAGAATCCCATGATCAGAAATCCCTGGAGAACCTTTAGATCTCCTGTTGCTCATCATGACTGAACCAGCCAGTGCTGTTTTTGACTGAGTGGAATTCATGACCATGGTGAAGAAGAGAGATGCCAGTGAGTAGGAGCCAGCAGGGAACTGGGCCTGGAGCAATAGAGTGCAGGTGTGTGACCAACATCTGTGGTGAGCCCCTGTGGTACTGTCATTGGCTTCCAACCAGTCACCCACTGCAGATTTCTTCTCTTGACCTCTGTTGTGTCCATAGCATTACCACTCTCCTGGTTTACAGACCCATCTGTCCCTTATCCTGTCATCACTGAGCCCATTGAGTCAACTTTATATTAGCTTGGGTGTTTTGAACCTATTGCCCAAGATGCTGGCTTTGTATTCCATTCATTTGTATTCCATGTCACTTTCTCATTAGTAGCATCTGCTGTCTATAATTATTTGTAGTAGAGTTCCTCCTTGCATGAATCTAGAGTTATTTGTAGCATTTACTGTGTTGGGAGTAAGAATTTGATTGTGTTCCCATCTGAGGCCATATCTTAATGTTCATTATTTGCCTATAGAGCCTAGAATATATTAGGGACATTGAGTATTTTTATGAAATTAATAAATGAAACACTCACATGAAAATATCTGATAGGAGCAAAATGCTTTATTAATTAGGATTCAATTGCCAGTGATAGAAACACAACTTGGAATGGCCAAAAAGGGGAATTCATGATCACACATAACATTAAAAGAAGATCCAGGCTCAGTGTTCTTCTGGGACTCACATAATTTCATTTTGTCTGGCCCCTCCTCCTTTTTCTTTTTCCTTTCAGAGTCTTGCCACTCTTCTTCGCTCTGGGCTGAGTTTGTTGTCAGATAAGTTTGCTCCCTGGGACAGGAAAATAGTGTTTTGTCCTCAACATTGTCTTCCTGCCTGGATCTCAATAAAGTTTTGCTGGTTGATGGAAGGGAACTGATGATGAGGAAGAATGAAAGAAAAAATCAAATAAGAAGTAAGGAGGTAGGCTCAGAGGAAGGAGAAAACATGTTACATTCTCTGATTTAGAATACAGAGGCAGGTGTTTTCATGAGTAATAGCTCCAAAATTTGGGTTGCAAGCGAATTCTAAACATGACTGAAAATTATTATGTTTTTGTTTTAAAAGATTTGTACCTACAGGTAAAACCTTTTATTAAGAAATGTTCATTAGTACCATGGTCAAAAAATAATATAAATGTGATCTAAAGTCTTGATCTTTCAAGGGTTGTATGTGTTGATATTCTAGGATTAGCTTTGACTGTGGTAACTCTAATGTGAGCTAGAAAGTTCTCCCAGAATCATCAGAGCTTGCTCTCAAGCAGTGTCAGTCCTTAGCAATTCTAATCATTTCCGTTTCTGACCCTATTGCAAATACTTGCTCAAAATATCCTTTGGTGAATAATAATGCAATTCAAATGACATCTAGTCAGACTATTGTTCTCATAATTGATCTGATATTTGCAGGGACTTTTCTTAATCTTTGAGAATGCTTTGCAGCAAGGCCTTTGCCTATCTGTTTGAATTGAATATGAGAAATGGAAATATTAACTCTTGGGTAACAATAGATTAAAAATTAAAAATTATATATAATGCAAATAATGGCTCCTTTTTAATTCATTTCTTTTGAAAAAAAATGTTTATCATGGCACAAACAAATCAAACTTGCATATATAATTAAATGAATTATGTAAAACTAGTCTATCCTTTGAGTTAGTTTCCTCTTAATGAATTGCAAGCATGTAATTTAGGATATTTGGCTTGAAAAGTTTCAAATAAGAATTGTATGACTTTTTCCCCTGGTTCTTTCAAGTTCAAAGAAAGATTTTCATGATATACACACACGTGAGAGTTTCACTTTTTATTAATGATTTCTCTGATTTAAAAACTGGCAGGCATTTGAACATGCATCTATCTCTAAGTGATATGATGTCAATTTTTTTAAAAGTTCTTTATTTATTTCTGTGAGGTGAGAAGATGGAGATCCCAGGACCAAATGGGACAGTGGCATACTGGGGACACATTGTTGATAATAGGAAGATGATAAACTCACTTTGGGTACCTTGAACTCATTCTCCTTTGCTCTCATGTTTAATTATGCCAGGAAAAGATGGTTTTTTACTTACTGAGAAGAAATAGAGAAAAAGAGGACCCAGTACAGACAGACAGATAGATGGACACACATGAATACATACATTCATTCATTCATTCATTCTCTCTCTCTCTCTCTCTCTCTCTCTCTCTCTCTCTCTCTCTCTGTTAGGTAAAGCGAGACAAAGGAGAAAACTAGAGAGAAAGAGGGAGAGCGAGAGAAGGAAACAGATGATGAGGAAGAAGAAAAGGAAAAATTCGAAGTAAAAAGTAGGTTGAAAAGAAGAGAAAAATGTAAATTCTATGGGAATTGACCTGTGACTTGAGTTTTCTGAGAATCACTATTGCCGTCTGCAGAGAGGAATGCTGTCGGCATCTCACTGGTACTAGGCGCAACCCAGTCCTTAACTTGCCTGATGCCAAGTTATTGATACAATTACCCAGGTTTCTTGCTGACTCCACATATTCAGTTATTTTAGGACCTTCACAAACTATAGCAACCAGGGGGGATCAGCTCCATTGCTGACCACCTGATCATAGGCAGCTTTATTTATTGGCTTTTTAAATGCATTTTATCTGTCACCAGCTTATGAACTCTTTGTGAGTTTTTATTGTCCCCATATTCTGCCCAGGACCTGGCGGTTTCCTTAGCAGATATTAAGGATTCAATAAATGCCTGTTGATTGACAGCTGATAACATCCCTGCTTTGAAGTCCAGAAGCAACATGTGCAAATGGAATTTGTTGTGATTCCTACACCCTCCAAAACAATTCATTTATCATACACCAGTCCTCTATGATTGAAGCTCTTTTAAAATAGTGTAATTTTCATCTTGCTTTTCAGAGCCTTTGTGACAAACCCACTATCTGTGCTAGCATCTATATTCAGAGTATATAACAGGAAGGAGAAACAGGAGTTAGTTCTCATCTTGTATTGATTATATGTCTGGTGAAACGAGGGTATAAATATCTAAAAATTAAAGGTTGGTTCAAAAAATTCAACACTTTTAGAGAGAAATTAATGTCTGTTCTTATTCATTCAAGTAATTTTCCAAGGATATTAAACTTGAAACAGTCGCTCTGAAGTTACAGTCATCTAAGCTATTTGAAAGAACTTAATATGAGTGCATTGGAGAGGGCAAGGTCCACATTGTGGAACCTGACTCTGTGTAATGAAAAATCAAATTTGAATATTAAAAAAAATTAATTCAGCTGTGGCACAAAACGGAACTCACTACTGCTCAGCTGTGGTATCCTGCTAATGCATAGTGATAAGATTTGGTGATGAGAAACAGTTTCTACCCTGTCTGCGTAATTATTTTGTTGCTAAATAGAGACTTTGAAGAAGCAATACTTGTCTAACCATTCTTAACACACAATGCATCTGATCTGATCCTGTCTAAATAAACAGTTTGAGAGCATGACTGGTATTGTTTCAATCAGCTTTGTTTATACAGCTCAGCTGTCTGATGATATACACTGATTCAGAAATTGAATTTTACAGCCTGCAACTTCTACTTTGCCACATGACAGTCACACAGATCAGGTACTGTTTCCCCATAAGGAGAATACCTCAGCTGGGTTAAGCGATTATAATAAATATAGCAATTTGAGATGAATGAGAAAATCATTGTTAATGAGCTTGGAATCATGTGAAGAAAGCACAGTCATTCATGTGACAGGAAACACAAGTATGCATGCACACAAACTCTCATAACCTGCCTCTGTTCTTGATTCACCATCAAAAGATGAGATGACAGTGTACACCCAGTTAGATTAGGTTCACATATCCTGGTACGTAAAGTTTCATTCACTTCTAAGAAATGGAGACCTAAAATTATAGTTATGTTTCCATCAATATCAGCTAATTTTGCTTTTATGTTTTAAATACATGAGAATGGTATGCATCACAATAGAATGGTATGCATCACATTACACATATAGAACACAATTTTTCTTATCTCTGTTTGTTCATAAAGTTCACACCAATTCATGTCTTCATACATGTACTTTGGATAATGATATCTATCACATTCCATCATCATTGTTAACCTCCTGCCCCTTCCCTTCCCCTCCCACTCCTCTGCCTATCTAGAGTTCGTCTATTCCTTCCGTACTCCCTCTCCCTATCTCACTATGAGTCAATCACCTTATATCAGATAAAACATTCACCATTTGTTTTTTGGGGATTGGTTAACTTCACTTAGCATTATCTTCTCCAACTGCACCCATTTACCTGCAAATATCCTGATTTTATTCTCTTTTATTGTTGAGTAATATTCCATTGTGTATACATGCCACATTTTTTTAAATCCATTCATCTACTGAAGGGCATTTAGGTTTGTTCCACAGTTTAGCTATTATGAATTGTACTGGTATAAACATTAATGTGGCTGTGTCCCAGTACTATGCTGTTTTTATATCCTTTGGGTATAGACTCAGGAGAGGGATAGCTGAGTCAAATGATGGTTCCATTCCAAGTTTTCCAAGGAATCTCCATACTGCTTTCCATATTGGCTGCACCAATTTGCAGTCCCACCAGCAATGTATGAGTGTACCTTTTCCCCCACATCCTAGCCAACACTTATTGTTGTTTGTATTCTTAATAGTTGCCATTCGGACTGGAGTGAGATGGTATCTTAGAGTAGTTTTGATTTGCATTTCTCTAATTGCTAGAGATGTTGAACTTTTTTATATATTTGATGATTGATTGAATATCATCTTCTGAGAAGTGTCTGTTCAGGTCCTTGACCCATTTATTGATTGGGTTATTTGTTTTTTTGGCCAACATCAGTCCAAATGGAGAAAAATTGAAGGGATTTCCTCTAACAACTGGAACAAGGCAGGGATGCCCTCTTTAACCACTTCTATTTAACATAGTTCTTGAAACACTGGCCAGAGAAATTATACAGATGAAAGAAATTAAAGGATATGTATAGGAAAAGAAGATCTTAAATTAGCACTATTTGGTGACAATATGATTCTATACATAGAAGACTCAAAAAACTCCACCAGAAAACTTCTAGAACTAGTAAATGAATTCAGAAAAGTAGCAGGTTATAAAATTAAAACCTATAAATAAAGGCATTTCTGTATATCAGTGACAAATCCTCTGAGAGGGAAATGAGGAAAACTACCCCATTTACAATAGCCTCAAAATAAAAAGTATTTGGGAATCAACATAACAAAAGAGGTGAAAGATCTATACAATGAAAATTACAGAACCCTAAAGAAAAAAATCAAAGAAGACCTTAGAAGATGGAAAGATCTATCTTGCTCTTGGATAAGCAGAATTAATATTATCAAAATGGCCATACTACCAAAAGCACCATACAGATTAATGCAAATCCGATCAAAATCCCAATGGCATTCCTCATAGAAATAGAAAAAGCAATCATGAAATACATCTGTAAAAATAAGAGACCCAGAATGGCTAAAGCAATCCTTAACAGGAAGAGTGAAGCAGGTGGCATCACTATACCAGACTTTAAATTATACTACAGAGCAATAGTAACAAAAACAGCATGGTATTGGCACCAAAACAGACTGGTAGATCAATGATACAGAATAGAGGACACAGAGACTAACCCACAAATTTACAATATCAGCTAATTTTCATCTTATGTTTTTTGGTGTGGAGGATTGAACTCAGATGGGCTTAACAACTGAGCCACATCCCCAGACCTCTATTTAATATTTTTTTTTGAGACAGGGTCTTACTAAATTGCTTAGGGCCTGGTTAAGTTGCTGAGGCTAGCTTTGAACTCATGATCCTCTTGCCTCAACCTCCTGAGAGCTGGGATTACAGGCATGTGTCTCTGCACCTAGCTAATTTTTAAAAATATTATTTATACTATTGATTTACTATGCTCTTTTAATCAGGGGAATAAATGGATTGTTTCAGTATCATGAAATATCTACCTTCAGAAATGCTACATTCAGAAATTTCTATATAAATATCTATATCCTGAATGAAATGGAATTCCAAGACAGATCTACTAGTTGAATCATGCAAAACAAACAAACAATGGGTGGATCTGGTTGATTTTACATGCAGGACTTCCAAAATATTGGTCTAATTTAAGTTTTCAGAAAATTGACTTACATTGCAGAATTTTAGTACTGGTGTTGCTAATAACCATATTCTAGAATTTTTTTTATCTATCTCATTATACACACACTCTGGGATTATTTCAACAATACTGGAGGTCTGCTGGTTTTGACAGTACTATTGTTCAGGTGTCCTACTAGTATCTGTTTAGGAATCCTTGCTTTGAGTACATTTACAACATGCCTATAAAAGGAATGATTTAACATCAACCTTTGTTGATGGTTTAGTTTGCAATTTTGATATAGAGTATTCTTTGCTGTTATAGCAAATAATTCAAACTTACTTGTTAGGGTTCTAGAGGCATTGGAATTGGTGTCTCAATTTGCAACATGGTACCTTTCACATGACCAAAGGCAAAAAGGCAAGAGAGTATTCCCTTCAGCTTCTACCCCTTTCATAAATGTGCTAATCTTATTCAAGAGGGAAGACCCTCATAATGTAATCACTTCTTAAAGACCCCAGCCTTTAATACTATGCATTGGGAATAAAATTTCGGCATGAATTTTGGTGAGGGTACAATCATTCAAACCATAGCAGGCACCCAGTAACATTTTTCAAAAACTCTAATTTTTATTTCTTAACAGTTGATATTAGGTGCATTTGGATAGAATTTCAGAGTTCATGAGTGATCTCTATGAAGCAGGGTTCATCTTGCCAAAGTTGTTCTAAAGAAGCATGTGTCCAGAAGGCCACCTCAGGAGGATAAATCTTTGTGTGATGTTGCACAGTCCAGGAAATGAGAGTGGAGAGCCACAATGGAACAGTGAATGGGAAAAAAAAATCACGAACACATACTATTTTGTATGTGAGAGCACATATTCACAACTCTACTTCAGGATTTAGTTCCCATCAATATTGATATTTTGGGCAAAACATTATTTGCTATGGGGGCTGTCCTGTACATTGCAGAATGTTTAGTAGCTTCTCTCCATTAGCTGTCAGTAGCCAGCCCATGGTGTGACAACCAAAACTATCTCCAGAGCTCCAAATGTTCTTTGGAATTCAAAACCCATCCCATCCCATTGAAAACTATTGCTTTGTGCAGTCAGCAAAGCAAATGTAAATTTAACTATTGAGATTTACCCATCAATAACTCAATAAAAATTATTATCTCCCTACACTATATGGATTAACATTTGGTAACTGGAACTCCATTTTCTCACAGTTCAATCTGTTTAGGCATCCAGGAAACATGCATTGCAATTTCAAGCATTTAATTAAGATATTAACAAGTCAATGGGTCCTTAAGAAAAAGGGAAGGAAGGGTATTGAGTAACAGAGGTAAAGTAACCACGCCTTCAAAATTTTTTGAACAAGCTAACTGTGCTGAAAAATCAAGATATTGAGATTAGAAAAGTCTTTAATATATTATATAGTGAAATCAGTTAAGATGAAAAATTCAAAATTAAAAAATAATCAAAGCAGCCAGTTAAGTTTGAGCATTCATATTTACCCACAGCCGTGCCAGGGTTTGTATATAAGGTTCTGCTAAAAGAACATTATGCAGAATGAGTCTTTATACAGACTTGAAGGAGATAGACTTTTTCCTTGAGGTGGAGATGGGTAGAAGAACACAGAAATTAAGGTTTTAATTCCAAATTAAGGTGTTAAGGTGTAAATTAAGATGAGAAAATTCCATGTCGCTGAGGGCAGAGAGGGACAGAAGGACTTTGGTTGTTCTTTTGTGTTATAGTACCTGATGCCCAGTGGTGTACAGGTCCATCTTTAACTCTTGGATCTTTGAAAAGCAATATTTGCTAATGTATGGGTAGGTGAGATTATTATAAATTTTATTGATATCAAAGATGGATGGCACTTAACGTATTAATGGTTAAAGTACAATAATTTTAATTGTGAATTCCTTATAGTTAATTGATTATCACAGAATATTTTCTTTGATTTTTGCTGAACTCTTGCATCTGTGACCACCAAATGGTTACAATTGACTAAGAAATGTAGAATATTAATAGGCTTTTTCTTGTGATGGAATAAAAAAAATCAAAGACATATAGTATCCATCATTTACTAATGATGGACAATTTGCAGAATCAGACGATAGTTTTGAAAGTTAGAGGAGTAATTTGTTTTATGGTTTGTGTGTGTTTTGTATTTGTCATGTGATGTCTATTAACATGGTACATTTGTGATTTAATATGCAGGTCCATACATTTCTTATCCCATTCTTAAGTCTAGAAATCCATACCACAGGGTAATATATCAAGACATGACTTGTAGCAATTTTGTCAATTTCTGTGGTATAAAGACTTCTACCATCTCACTGCAAGCCACCAATGTAATGGCACTGAATGGAAGGGGTATGAAGTTGCCACCAACAATTAGTATTCCCATTAAACAGAAAAAATAGGAATAAATAAGCTCAGTGTAAATAATTGTAAGATGTAATATTTAGGAAGCAATGAGCTACTTACTATTTTTTGCTTTTATCATGATTTTTTTAAAAGCTCACACTATTTAAGTTTGAGTAATGGATATTTTTAAAAAGGAACCTGTAAAATTCTAGAAAGTTGAACAGTTCACCCTTGAAAGCTGTGCAGGCCATCTGTGGCACACTGCTTCCCAGGCTTCTATCCTGCATGGTGCCAATGGACTTGTGAGAACCCCCATGGAGACTGTCTGGGGACACACTTAACTTAGGTCCCTCTGCTTAGCTCTAGTACATCAGAGATGCCTGTTATAACAGATCATGCTGATCTAGACAGAGGAGCAAAAAGAGCAATGACTAGGGTTGATTAAGACAAAAATTGTTTCTCAGGCTTGAATCTGAACTGTTTATGGCTCATTGTCTGAAGTGCATGCCAGCCCAATCACAGATGCTTGTACTTAGACTGAATTCTATTTATAAAAACAAAAATAATGTGACCTTTCTTGCATCATGTAAATCCAATAAGCTCCCCCAGAGTGTTGCAGGATGAGAACAGCCACTGAATACAAGAGTATGCTTTGCAAAAAGAGCTTGCTGGTCCCTCTCCCCTACTCTAAACCATTCCAGCTAACTTGACTGTAAAAAGATTTCATTGTAGCTGTAATACTGGTTTTATGCCCTGCGTATATCTGCCAGCAGATAAGGAAGAACAAAACCCCACCACTGTACTGAAACACAGTTGATGAGGAGAGTCAGTGGCAGAGGGACGTGGTTATTACTGCTCTTTAGCATGGGGCAGCCCTCTTAAATCTAGGTGGGTGAGTTGAGTCACCCTGAAGTCTTATTTCCTGACCAACAGTTTAAACTTTTCTAATAAAAAAACCATTATTTTTTCTTAAAAGCGTTGCAGGTATTACAGTATATCAGGCCTTAAAATATAACTATTAATGGACAATATTCAAATAACATTTAGAGTGTCGTGAAAATTTTCTACAACTCTTGGAACTCTGCCTTTTCTACTGCAGGCCAATACCTCTGGACATGCCTCACTTTCCTCATTTACTTTTAAATGGGCCACTTGGATGGATGCATATTTTAGAAAGCAGATGCTAGTTTACAATAAAATCAAAGGGGCATAAAGACTGGAAAATCATGACATAATGCTGAAAGCTGGAAAATCAATAGAAATCGTAATTTATCACCAAAGGTCCCAGAGTGCTTTAAAATATCACACTTGGCTAATTGAATTTAATACTAAATTTTAAAAAATCTTTTATTCAAGCTAGATTGCAGAGAATACCTAAAGTAAATTTAGGCATAAACAGGTCACCTTAATGTTAATCATCTAACTTTTGCCCAAATTTAAACATAGCTTGTTTTTATAGTTTATCCCAAGGACAGGCAGTCAAAACCTGGTCTAGACACTGAGTATTAACAGGTCTATGTGGTTTTTTAGAACATTTGAAATCACTTTTGATACTGAGGATTGAAGGGCACTGGAACACTGAGTCACATCCTCAACCCTATTTTGTATTTTATTTACAGACATTAGAGACAGGGTCTCACTGAGTTTCTTAGTGCCTTGCCATTGCTGAGGCCATCTTTGAACTTGCGATCCTTCTGCCTCAGCCTCCCTAGTCACTGGGATTACAGGTATGTGTCACTGTACCCAACTGAAATCATTTTTAATATAAACTTTTGTACCTGAGAATAATTTTAGATTTGCAGAAGTTGCAGAGATAAGAGTGTTCCTGCCACCCATCACATTGACATCACAGTTGACTTTGTCATAGCCAAGAGTCTGATTTTGGTCCACTGCTATTAAGTGATCTCTAGCCTTCATTCAGATTGAACCCATTTCCCACTCATGCCCCTTGTCCTGGTCCAGGATTCAACCAGGACACCATGCTACCTTCCATCAGGATGTTTCTTTAGTGTGGGTGGTTTTTCAGACATTTTGTTTGTTTGTTTGTTTTTCATAATAGTTAGGTTCTTTGTTTTGTTTTGTTACTGGGGACTGAACCTAGAAGTGTTACTACTGAGCCATATCCCTGGTCCTTTTAATTTTTTTTTTATTTTGAGGCAGGGTCTCGCTAAGTTGCCCAAGATGGCCGTAAACTTGCAATCCTCCTGGCCTCAGTCTCCTTAGTTGCTGGAATTACAAGCTTGGGCCACTGTGCTTGGCTCTCTAGTCCTTTTAATTGTTCATTTTGAAACAGGGTCTCACTAAATTTCTTAGAGCCTGACTAAGTTGTTGAGACTGGCCTTGAACTTGAGATCTTCCTGTCTTAGCTTCGGGAGCCCTGCTGGGATTACAGGCTTGTGCCACTGTGTCCAGCTTCATGACAGTTTTGAGGAATATCAGTCAGGTGTTTTGAAGAATTTCCCTTAATTTGGGCTTCTTTGCTCTTTCTGGATTGTTTGATTGGGGCTGGGATGTTGCACAGAGTTGAAGTGCCCTCCCCATACCATGTTGAGGTTATATGATTCCAACTGTAACCCATGGCTGGTGACGTTGACTTTGTTTGCCAGGTTGCTCTGGTGTAAAGTTCCTCTTTCTTCCTTATACTGTTTTCCTTGGAAGTGCCTCACTGAGCCCAGGCCACGCTTGAGCTGGTGGTGGTGGTGATGGGGGTGAATTTAGACTAATCTCTGGGGAAGTCAATGCATAGTGTTTGAAATCTTTCTGTAAGGAAAACTGACCTTCTAAGTTTGGAAGAGTTTTAAAAGACATATTTTATAACATCAGCTGTGAGCTTGTTAAAAGTGATAAAATCCACACTTAATAGTTACAATCTTCATGATTTATATAAGCTAATGCATTTTAAAAGTAACAGAGACTATCAAAGTACAATGGAGAGGGCTTAATTTTCCAGATTCTCCTGGTAAAGGGATTTTTGAAAAAAAAATCCCTTAACCTCTGTAGTTTGCAATCTCCAAACTCTTTCAATTGCATCCTGTATAAAAAGTATGCAACCCAGCATGCTTTCTCATTTAAAAACCATATATAGGTATCTCTGGACTGTTGTAGTGTTTATGTATTGAAACAGGGGTGAGACCAAGTTTAAAGGCTGCATTGAGAGTTCAAATGTAAATAGGATTTCAGTGATTGCTGGGCCTTTCATGGGTATGTCCCAAGCATCGTCTTCAGTGCTGTGCGTGTCTAAATGGATCATAACCAAAAGGCTCTGGGGTCAGATCTGTGATGTTCACAGATGAAAAAGTGGAATGACAACATTCAGTCCTGCAGCAGCAGGTGACAAACAAGAACCCCAGTCAGCATGAGCACTAACCACGGAGCTCTGGGAGAAGTCCTAGCACTTCTCTTCCTACCTCACTTTGACGTGTGTGCAGTCTGCTCGGGACTGTGTGCACCCATCACTGAGAGCACTGTGTCAGAGAGGCTGAGCTCAAGACCTGTGCAGATCTGCCTCCATGTCCAGAGCTGTTTGTGTCTCATGACTGGCCAGTGCTGTGTTGCCCATTTGTCCTCTGGGAATGAGGCTTGCTCTTTTCCTATGTCCTTGATGGAGATGCAGTTACTGAAGACTGCTTCCTCTGGGAGCAGCTGTACGTTACTGCTGCCCAACTCTGACATCAACCTGTGTGACAGATGACTTCATTTGTTCCTTTCTGCCTGCTGTGGCAGTGGCTGTGGCTGCTCTTCCACTGTGTGTTGGAGGAGGGCGGGAATGGTGCCCCTCCAGTGGTGGGAAAACTGTTTCTATCCAAGACAGCAGTGTGAAAATGATTCCACTGCCACTTAGCACTATTTAGGTTTCTCCCATTTCTTACTTTTAAATATCACCCAGAAAACAGTTACCTGGGTGATTATTGCTGAAAACATTCTCTGGGTTGCATGGATTCATATTTTATTTTTGCAAAAAGATGTGTGTTGTTTGTGTTTGTGAAAGGCAAACCTAACTCCCAGAGATAATTTAGAAAATATAAGAAAACATAAAAATAAATTTAAAAGATACATTTTCATCCAAAGATAACCTTGTTAATGATCATTTATAGTTCTTTCTGTTGATCTGATTTCTGTATGTAAAAAATATATGTGTTTTTGTGTGTTTGTGTGTGTGAATGTGTAAATATAGCCAGGTGTGGTGACTGAGGCCTGTAATCCTAGTGACTGAGGCAGGAGGATCACAAATCCCAGACCAGCTTTAGCAACTTCCTGAGAACCTATAACACACACACAAAAAAAAAAAATAAAAAATAAAAAAAGGGCTGGGCATATAGCTCTGCAGTAAAGCACCCCTGGATTAAATCCCTGGTACTCACCCAAATATATGTACCCCAATATATATGCATCAATGTATGAATATGTTTATATATACATATAAATACACACACACACACACACACACACACATATATATATATATGTGTATGTGTGTGTGTGTGTATTATGCTACAGTGTATGAATATGTTTATGTATTTATATATGTAGCAAGGTGGATTATATGTTTTATCCTTTTTAAAAGGATCTGCCAAAACTTTTTCTTGTTGATTAATTTAAATAATTGATCAATTTATTGGACCTGTTGCTTTTAGTTAATTTGTTTCACTATTACATTTACATACTTTCCACCATTGACCATCCATTCACTTAATTGTTAAATTCCAGTATTCATGGAGAGCGGTTTTGGAATTGCTAACTTGTGCTTTTATGGGAAGCAACTGTGTCACCTGGAAAGAATGTTCATGTTTAGTCTCTTGGGTCTTTAAACTTACCAATATCATGTATGTGCAAGGTTCTAGAGTCTGCACCATCCTTGTCTTTCACCCAAATGCAGTGAGGTCATTTCATACATTTCTAATACAAATGGAGTTTTTGCTCATATTCTACACTCCATCCTCAGATCCTCTGATCAACTAAATTATTCTTATTTTAATTACAATATCAAATTTCACTCTTGTCCTATAATGTTCTATGGGTTTTATCACAGAGAATAGATTCACTGCCTCCAAATATTCCCTATGCCTCTCCTATTCAATCCTTACCCTATTTAAATTCTGAGAAAACGTCAGTATTTTTACTATTTGTATAATTTTTCAGCTTCCAGATGTTCTGTCATATGATGGAAGTTTACAGGATGTAGTCTGTCTATTCACTTGCTGTAGGACTTGTTGACCACTTCTAGTTTTGGATAATTGTGAATAAAGCTGTTATAAACATCCACATGCATGTTTCTATGTGGGCCTTTGTAATTTTTTCACATCATTTTGGCACAAGACTGATATATTGTGGGATCAGCCTGTGTTTAGCTTTGTAAGAAACCACTGATGTCTTACATTGTGAAGGGAGGTGCCCTTAGCCTTATCACTGCCAGCAACCAATAAGAGAGCTCCTGTTGTTCAACACCCTTGCCAGCAAATTCTGGGTTTTTGTTTTTTTGATTTTAGCCAGTCTAATAGGTACATGGTGGTATCTAATTATTATTTGAATTTGCATTTCCCTAATGACAAATGATAAATGAGATTAAGCTTCTCAACGTATGCTTATTTCCTGTCGATCTCTCTCTCTTTTTTCATCCATCTATCATCAGCATCTTTGGTCAGGTGTCTGTTAATATATTTTGCATATTTTTAAATTGGAGTGTTTGTTCTATTATTTTGAGTTTTCAGAATTCTTTTTATATTTCAGATACCTGACCTTTCTCAGACATGTATCTTGCAAATGTTTACTCTGAGATTTTGGTTTTTCTGGTCATTCTTGAACAGAACACAGCAGATTTTAATTTTAATAAAGTCCAACTTATTGCATTTCCTCTTGAAGATTATGCTTTTGGTGCTGTGTTTGAGTATTTGTTATCAAATTCAAGGTCATATAGATTTTCTCTTGAGGTTTCTTCTAGCAATGCTATAGTTTTGCATTTTACATTTTGGTATATGATTTTTGTCCAAGGTTTAAGATCTGTGTCTGGAGTGTTTTGTTTATAGATACTTAATTGTTCCAGCACTGCTAGTTGAAAAATTACACTTTCTCCAACAAATTGCAAATGATGCTTCTTTAAAATGAATATGTTTATGGTATATTATGTGGTGTTTTGGCCTGTGCTCTTAGCATTCTGAGTGTGTGTGTATGGGGATGGGTGAGGAGAGAACAAGAAAGGCCATGGCCAAAGCAGAGGAGGAGGAGGAAAGAAAAGATTTGTTGTATCTGCCTCCAATTTCTTGATAGTTCTCTTGATATTTTATTGCATTTTAAATTTTCTTTCTGTTTTGCAAAAAGTTTACAAATTTTCTTCCTTATTCACATATTTGATTATTATCTCCAAACTACTCTGTAGTAGATAGGAAATCAGTATTTAAAGCAACGTAAGTTTTAGCAGTTGATACAGCAGTAAAGCATATAATTTAAGAGTATAACATCATGAATTTAAAAAAAAGTGTTTTGTTCCCATTTCAGCATTTATCTTGGATTAAAATACCTAACTTCTTGTTGCTTTTTTTATTTGTAAGATGGCCATAATGATTTGTGTCTATGTATATCAAGTCTTAACTACACAATTTTTGTCTCATATTATTATTATATAATCATCAATTCATTATTGATTAGCAGCAATTGGAATTTTAAAAGAAAAACAGAGCTTAATGATTCTCAAATAATCCATGAATGCCTTCAGATAAGATCAGGGTCCAAGCGTCCTGCTGATCACACACACAGTATAGTTCAATACTTGCTCACCTACGTTGACGGCAGCTTGATTCACAACAGCCAAAATGTGAAAGCAGGTGGAGGGACAAACATGGCACAGGCCTATGGTGGAGTATTACTAAACTTATTCAGGAATGAAGAGCTGACCCAGGCAGCATCATTGATGAACCTCAAAAACATATGATACCAAGTGAAATAAACCAGGCATTAAAGGAAATATTATGAGACCCCACTCACAGGCCATGCCTAGAACAGGTATTTCCTCAGAAAAGAAAGCAGAGTAGAAACCACCCGGGGCTGGAAGGAGAGAATGTTGGGGAGTGATATTTTAACGGGAACAGAAGTTTTCTGTTCCCATTAAAATATCATTGATTAGCAGCAATTGGAATTTTAAGAGAAAAACAGAGCTTAATGATTGCCCAAATCATCCATGAATGCTTTGGGATGAATCAAAGTTTTAGAGATGGATAGGGGCAATAATTTTCAACATTCCAAATATACTTGGTGCCACTGAACTTGTACACTTAAAAAAGTCTTTAATTGATACATTATATACATTTTACCTCAATAAAAACAAGAATAAACAAATAAAAAATATCACTCAGGCCTACACTTCCAATTCTCACTTGGATGTTCTGCCTTTCCTGCCTGACTTTGTGTCACTCAGGTGCAGAGTTCCCACCAACTCATCTGTCACCCCAAGCCTGACAGCAGCTCACATATGCTCTTTGGCCAAGGACCTCACAATTGCTCATAGCTTTCAAAAGTTATTTGTCACATACTAAACTAGATAATATAGGAGAGGAACATGGGGCATAGTTTTGACAGAACTGTGAAGGTCTGTCCTGTTTCTGACCTGCCAAGGAGTTCACCGGTGCTCCCTCCGAGAGAGATCACCGGGGAGCCACCTCCACCAGGGGCCGTCTTTGGCTCTCTTCCTGGGCCCCCCAAGCAGCTGTTGTATGCTGTGCATCAAAAGGCACTGGTGTGGTCAAAGCAGGAGATTTTACCCTTAATTTGTATGAAATGAACTTAACTTGAAATATCACAAAGCTGACATGCTATATGTTCTGGGGATTAATCACATTTCCCATGTCTACAGATTCAGAAATCAAAAATATTACATTAATAGGATTCAGAGGCTCAAGTCTACTGGGGTGTCAGGGAGATACCCTGCAGGTAATGAACAAAAGGCAAGGTTCATAAAGCTCTTTCTTTGATATCAGAAAACATGCTAGAATGAAAAAGATAATTATTCTGGGTCAGTGTATGGTAATGATTGGAAACATTGAAAGTGAAACACATTTTATTTTGAAATGTATAAATTAAGAAATTTTATTTGGAAAAAAATTTGCCCAAATTTACATTTTACACATGCAAATTTGTTTCTGATACATATTATTTAAGGAAGGAGGAAAAGCATTCTATAAATGGATGGGTCAATTATTTTACCTGAAAACTCTTGGACTCAGTTGAACAATTTGCCAGTTAAAGATGAAAGAGATAAGTTTTTCCCTTTCTCCTGAGTTGACTTTCATGGCCAGTTTCTTGGGGATCACGCAGTCAACCAATACCACAGTAAAATGTATACCTTTATTTAAGAGTTTGAGTTACAGTAAAATTTTTTATGGGGATACCACTTGCAAGTCTGATAAAATATTAAGGCTATCCCAGTAATACAATATCAACTGTTGAATGTTTTTATATGGCATTTTTTTGTTTCTTCCATTGGTGGATAGATACTGACATGATTTGGGTCCCTTAATCAGGTAGATTCAATTTATCTATTTTATCCCCAAAGTCTAAAAGGCAGGATGCATACAAACCTTTTCTCACTAGGAAACAGGCCAGAATGTTTGAGAAAAGATGAAAGGCAAAGTAAACTTTCCTATAAAATACCCTTTGGGTTTTTGCTAAAGTAAAACCCTTTCTAGGTTCTTGTCAGGTGGAACAGGCCTGCTGATCTGAAACTTTTCACTTCTAAATACTGTACATAAATTATGTGATTGGGGAGTTTACTGGCATTCATTTGATTCAATCTTTGTAGCTAACATAGTTGCTTTTCATACTGCCAACTGTTAAACATGCATTTTAGGTACAAATAATCTTTGAATAACAGGCCTCATAGGGAATCATGGTTAGAATACTTCAACTGATGAAATTCTAGCTATTTTTTTAAAAGAGGGCTTAGAAAAATTATGGGCAATGTGCCATTCAAATGTAGACAGAGCCATGGATTGAACTCATAAATGATTGATTCTTTTGAGGTCTTATTCTCTGTGTAACTTTAGATAAGGAAATGATTAGACATGTTCAAGAGATCCAAAACCTATTCACATGGCCAAATCAGACAGAGGACAAGATTTTTCTAAATTAGAAAAGGTGTTGTATTGATCAGTGGACTTTCACAGTATCTTTTATCAATCAGCTCAATTCTAAGCAGCAAATAGAAGCAGTTTGTTATAATAGTAAAAGATCAGAAGAAAGCTAGAAACCAGAGTCTAGGTTTTTGAGACAGTACTAAGTGCAGTTGAGGTTTAAAACATAAAACTAAGCTTTGGTTTGAGGTGTAATCATTTCTCCCTGGCTATCTGATTCTAGTCAAGCGACTTAAAATTCTGTGTTTCTGTTTCTTCAACTGTAAAATGCAAATGTTGATGATATTACCTTATGGATAAGACTCAAATAACTTTCCCAAAAGAATATAAAAATGAAACCTTTCATATGACCTTTCACTCCTTGGTTCCATTCCAGATACTGAACAGATGAGTTCTCTTGACATGGCCCCTGCATTCCCAGTGGTGGCTTTTCTCATCCTTAAATGATCCCTCACATTGGTGTTCATAATTTATCTCAGGCATTAAAGATGATGTGTGTTTGTGATGAAAAAAGTCAGAGTTCTTTAAGTCACCTGGAAGTAATGTCCTCTATCTATGCTTAAATTCAAAGTGAAGGTTGAAGGTCTCAGGGAAGTGTTCATCTTGGTGATTTGGAGACAGGAACTCTCCTGGATAAGCCTTCAGGTACCTGGGGGCAGTCTGTCAGTACGCCTCCTGCTGCATGGAAGACTTGGATGAATTCAGCCATCTAGAGAGCAGGTGGCATCTTCTTTCTGTCTTATTTTTTTTTTCTTTTGAGAGGTACAGTTAACTTTTGTTGAGGACAATATGAAATAGTGGAGTACTCATGTATCATAAGCATTTCACATAATTGTGTCATTTAAGACAGCAATGTTAAAAGGTTGATCAGCTTACTCCTGTCTTATTAACGTGCAAGACAACATTTGGGGAAGTTAAGCAATATCCTAAGGGCACACAGTATAAGCACAGATCTCTCCATTTACAAGGTTTATGCTGAACTATTACAACAGATTTCAACAAATATTTATAAAACACCATCTTATTTTGGGACACTGAAATAGGTTCTTAAACAGAGCCTGCAGTTTATAGGTCTTCCTGGATAGAAATAAAAACAATTTAGCTTTCACATTAAGAAACTCATTAAATATATATTTAATGACATTGGACTTTGAACTCCTCTAGTCTAATATGATGTTGGATTCTGTTGTAAAGGAAGAGACAGTCACAGAGATTAGATAGTCGAGATCAGGGGCCAGCAAACTATGGCCTGCAAGTCAAATCTGTGTAATATCTAGTGACCCCATGGTGCATGGAATTGTGTTCAAAGCCCTGGTATAATGATGCCCCTGATCATCACTGCTTAGCCAGCTGTGTGATCATACATAAATTGTATAACTCTCTGAACCTCAGATTCCA
Source organism: Urocitellus parryii (assembly GCF_045843805.1). Taxonomy (NCBI): domain Eukaryota; kingdom Metazoa; phylum Chordata; class Mammalia; order Rodentia; family Sciuridae; genus Urocitellus; species Urocitellus parryii. The sequence goes on along the minus strand of NW_027554049.1, from coordinate 2,036,706 downwards.
CATCTGTGAAACCCAAGTAGGAATGGAGGACTTGAATGAGGTGGAGAACTTACAGTAATGAGTTCCTAACCTGTCACTGAGAAATCCGACCCTGAGAAATATTGTGTGAACACGTGTTGCTCCTAGTGTTGCAAATGAAGTTTTATTGGAACCCCGGCACACCCATTGGCTGGCACACACCTGCAGATCCTTTTGCAGTACAGCAACAGAGGACAGAGGACACACAGAGCAGAAGATGCCCCTTACCCTCAGGCATGGTTTGCTGACTCCTATTGTAGATCAGCTTCCAGGAGTTGAGGAACTCACAGAGATTCCTCTTGGAAGTGGATCCTGGGCTTTCTTATCATATTGATGGGAATTGTCTGGGAGTGGCAGGAGTGGGATGGGGGTGGGAAGCAGGTGAGTGCAGATGACAGGCTCAGAGAACCCCTTGTGAAACTCCTAGAAAACTTTATAAGGCTTGAACAATTCAGTATGAACAGGGCATTAGTAATCACCATCCCTGCTCAGGAATCTTGGCATTTTTAGTTACTTCTAAATGTAGGAGTACGGTCACCGCCACTGCTACCCCCACCATGGCCACAATAAGCTGCATCGTTGACTTGGGTGAGCCCTTGTGCTTTGTGAAATAGGTACCTGCAGGGCTTTCAGACAGGTGTTGGTTGAGGCAGGATGCATCTGTGTTGGCCAAGAGTCTCTATCCTGAGCCACAGCAGAGGGAACAGCCTTGAGTGGGATGATGAGAGATTCCCATGGAGACCCAGGACATACAGCAGACTGTACCGCATAGTGTGGTCACTCACCACTTCCTGGGGGGGGCATGTGCTTCCCCCTGGGAAAACATCCTGGGATGGGCTACAACCCCAGTCTCCTTACCTCTCATCTCCCAGGCTTTGATGTGTGCCCTTCTAAATCTTTCTTGCCACCACCCAAATCCTTATTCCATTTTTTTCTTCTTATTAAGGAGACTCAGGCATCCATTAAACAAGCATTGGGATCACTGAGGGTCCGTAGAGTATATGATTTAAGTGTGGTTTGGATGCCCGATTCTCCAAGTTCAGATCTAAAGACTGTGTGACCTGGAGCAAGGTGAGTGTGCTTCTGGGGTCGACCTGCTGGGTACCTGAAGCTCCACCTCACTGAGGAGCTGTGCCATCACTTGGCTCACAGCAGATGCTCTTGTTTTAGTTAGTAACCAAAAGACCTAAGAAGAGCAACATAGAGGAGGAGATGTTGTTTGGGGTTCTCAATTTCAAAATGCCAATTCCATTGCATTGAGCCCAAGGAGAGGAAGAACAATGAGGTGGAAGGGTCTGGTGAGGACAGCAGCTCAGGGCATGGCAGCAGGGAGACAGAGAGAGCTCCATTCACCAGAGACAAATTATATACCCCAAAGGCAGGCCCCCAGGGACCCAGCTCCTCCAGCCACACCCTACCTGCCTACAGTTACCATTCAGTTCATGTATTCAAGTGGATTAATGCACTGATTAAGTCAAGGCTCTCATAACCCAATCATTTTGCCTCTAAATTTTCTTACATTTTCTCACACGTGAGCTTCTGGAGGATACCTCATATCCAAGCCATGACAGCTTTATATGTATGAATTATGCTTGTTATATCATTGGCTGAAAACCAAGTTCCTCTCTCCTGGTGAGCAGGGCTTCAAAATCTTCAAACACTCCTGGAGGGAGAGGGAAACTATCAGCCTTCTCTGTGGGGCTGTGCGTAGGGTAGACATGAGGAGTGGGGGATAGTATCTCTGGTGGCTCACACTCCTGTGGAGCAAAACTGGCACAAACTCACACACACACACACACACACACACAATCAGTAACCAAGTTAAGTATTATTTTAACACAATCTTCTTTAAAAAATAATGCAAAATCTATGATGAACAGAATATCAAAACTGTAAGTGAGGAAGTGCTATGTGGAGTCATATAGGTGCTTGGGGTCACAGAAAAAGTCAGTAATATGAGCGGGATGGTGACTTCCTCTCCTCCAGCATAGTGTGGGAAGAAACCAAGAGAGGCAAGGGACCAGTTTACAACTTGAACAGCAGTGTCTTGCCTGGGCCTGGAATGAAGGTTGGGAAGAAATAGGTGGAGAGAGAGAAGGCTGGAGAGGGAGCTGCTGTTTGAACAGGCTTGCCACAGATTATAAGGTTTATCCCCAGAGCCAGAGCAAAAGGGGTCCTTGCAGGGTTTTAAGCTGGGAAGTGGCATGATTTGATCCTCCTGGCTCATAAGTTGGTGAAGCTTAAATCTGTAGATTCTAAACCAAATGGGTTTCAAAACACTGCTCTTTGGAATGTAAAACTAGCAAGCAATTTAAAATACAATAAGCAAATCTATATGTTTTGTTTATTATGAATGGATTTTGAGATCAGGCAGCCATAGATATAATTCTGTTCAACATTAGCTAGAAAAAAAATGAAAGAAGAAGTTGATTCCAATGATCTTACTATTAAAACTCCCCTACTTTGATAACTGCCAGTTTTGTGAGCACCCTTGCTTGAATACTTGTGAATAAAATTGAGAAAAGAAAAAGACAGTTAAAAGAATTACTGGATGATGCTAAGTCGTCAATCTACATTTCAGGATGATATTTTTGGCAAGAAGGGATCCATGATGTGTGGTTGCTTTTTGTTGTAGTTTGAAATTACCTGATGGTAATTCTTTAAATTTTTCATTTAAAATGAAAGGTTAATAGTTATCCTGCACAGTTCTTGCAAAGTGGAAATGAGATTGGAAAGTTAAAATATAATTAATTTACTTTCCTATTATCCCTTCCGTTGGAGGAATATTCATGCATTCTGAGCAGATAAGTTTTGAAAGAGGCACTAAATTGCAATTGTTCACACTTGGATTCAGTTTAAAAGTTAAAAGCTTTCAGACCAAATAAATTAGACAAGCAGGCAAGAAGAAGCTCCATTTTAATATTAATGAGTAAATATTCTACCTTTTGTATGTTGTGTGTGTGGCTTCGGTTTTAGACCCTGAATCTTATTGAAAGTTGCTGTGGGATTATATTTGATATGTGCTTTGTTGAATATATTGTTACTATTTGTACCTGTCCCAATGTCAGCTGTGGCCTTGGTTGATGCAATGGGGAAGGTGCTATTGAGACCTACTTGAATGGTATTTCTGTACCTTGCTTGCCGTGTTTCCTGTAGCTGGCTATTGATTGATATGCCACTTAAGATTTCTCTGGTTGCAAGCAAAAGAAGTGATATGGAAAGACAAGGGTAAGTCCCCCAGAATCCAAAGAAAAGACAAAAATAAATAGTGAAGTTGCTTAGCAGGAATCCAAGGTAGAAGTGCTCACTGTGGTTCTCAAGGATGGCCTTTGCATGTCCCAAGGTGGAAGAGTGAGTTGTATTTAGCTGCCTGTGCTTTATCCTTCATTTACAGTTTACACAGATCCTGTTGATGGGTAAAGTGATAATAGGATTTCTACTTGAAGAATCCATTCATAAATGGCTGGTATGTGTCCTTCTATTTTTTACATTACCAGATTTTTCTATAGTGTAACATAGATGTGTCACATGTCCAAACACTGAGGGAATTAAAGAAAAATGTTGACTTACTGATTTATTTATTCATTCAACAAATATTAATTGATGAGTTAACTGTGTGCTAGATACAGTGGCTTCCAGCACTGTGGAAATGAGACAGACCTGGGCCAATGGAAGGTACAGAGGATAAACAATCAAGAGGTTTTAAGGAAAAGGATGCACTTGGAAGGCTTCAGGCACTGCCAAACAACAAAATCAAACCAAACGAAAACCAGGGCAGTGGCTCAGAAAGTGATACAAATAGAGAAGGGCATTAATTTAGGAAGTCCAAGGAGGCATTTTTGAGAAGATGTCATTGGAGCCTAACGGGAAGGTGCCATCATACACAAATCAGGTTTCCCTGCAGGCGATCACTGCAGGCAAAGGAAACCAGAAACCTAAAGGCCATAGAGCCGTGGCCAAGCTGAGCACTTGAGTGAGAGATCTCTGGAGTGAAATGGCAAAGGAAAGGAGAAGCAGAAGGAGAGCAAGGTGGAGGGTGTGCGCTGCCTTGGGGATGAGGGAGGAGACAGGTCAGCATCTTGGGAATATTGCACACCCTCTTCCTGGTCCCCTGACTCAGAACATGTCACCAAATGAGAACCCTTGTGCCCTAAGCCAGAATCAGGTCCTGAACAGAGACTGGGAAGTGGCTGGCAGAAGAAATCAAAGGTTAAAAAAACTCTGAAGACTATGTCCACCTTTTGATCCACAAATAACTCTGTTTTGTCATTAAACTAAAAACCATGACAGCTTTAATTTGAAGTCTGGTGATTACTACATCCAATCTAATTTTGGAAAAGTAGTAAAGCATTTTGTAATAACTTTAATATCTTTGTTTTATTCTGTGGAGGTGTGTTTTCAAATATCCTTGAAATTCTCTGATTATAGTTATAAATTGTATCTAGTATCAGTGGAAAATTAAGTTAGGAGACAATGAAACTTTCAAGTTCTAATTAAATTTGTGCACCTTTAATAATTAATCATGAGGTTGTAGCAAATACTTTAGAAACACTTGCATCTTGCAGCATTGTCTGTGTGTGTGTGTGTGTGTATGAGTGTGTGTGTGTGTGTGTGTATGTGTGTGCGTATAGAATATAGTGTTTGGTACAGGTAGGGGTCATGTATATTTCCTGTGTCCCTCCTAACACCATCTCACATATAAACATGTGCAACTGGAGAAGTGATAAGTAACAAGCGGTTAAGTATTTGTATCACTTAGGGTGAGTTTTTGCCATTGGTAAAAAAAAGACTCAAAGTCTAAATGATGGACAAAACAAAAATAGAAATTTTGCTCATTCATGTAAGAGACATGAGACAGCCATTAAAAGTTAGTGTCATGCTTCCATTTCTTGAACCCTCAGGGACTTAGATTCAGTCTTTTATCATTTGGGAGTTGGGTAGTCTGGGTCTTTCTGATACAAATTTGCTGCTGTGGTGCGACCCAGTGTATTCAGAGTTCACACAGCAGAGAAAGGAAAGAGAGAGAAGAAAAGCACAAAGGATAAGTACCAGCTGTCACTTTGCACAAATCCCCAGAAATGCTGCTTGGTGCCAGCCTTCACATCACATGGTATCCACCATTTGTTTACATGGTCACAGGAAGATGGAAAGGAAGCATACTTTATTATTTTTGGTGTAGGTTCCTCTATGTCCAGCTAAAAATGGAACACTTTCAGTTAGAAACTCCTCTAATATGGAAAAGGGAACTGAATATTGGCAGGGGAGCAACTAGCTCCTAAAACAAGTATGTAAAAATTTTTTAATTCCCTTAAAAATGTGACAATCAATTTAAATACTAAATTTATCTCCCTTATATCCCTTGAGTAGTTATATATTATTGCAAAATTAAAATACTTATTTTATCACTTTTATATCTCTTAAATAGTAATGTATCACTTTATAATAAGTAGTAATATGAATTTAATAGGAAAGTCAGATAGTCCCAAAGAATCAATGGAAAGAGTTTAGCAATCATAAATTTTGTCATTTTCAGGGAGGGCTCTATCTTTTTTAGCTGTATGATAAGTCAATGTTCTGCTCTGTTTGATTAGAAGTTCTGGTATTGCCACTAAGGAGCCATGATCTTGAGCCTATCACAAAATTGCACAGTAGTGTCATAAATCAGCAGAACACAATCACTGCTACTAATAAAGGTAATAACACTGATATTTTAATAAAAATATTCACTTCACTTGGTGCTTTGAAAACTAAATTAACTGATATAGGTCGGAGAGTCTTGTAAGCTGCTAAGGACTATGATAACTGTCATCATCCAGAACATCTGAGGTTCAAAGGAAGTTCCCTTTGTGACTGTTCTAGGTCAGGACACTGGCTTTGCAATTTGAATTAAAGGATTAACATGGGGATAAGGTTTCCTATGATCCAGGATGTGTCAGTCTCAGAGCTGGTTGTCCTCAGAGACCCCAGGTTATCACCCCTGTAGTTCGAGCTCAGCAGACAGTTGCAGGGCCTATTGCAGACCTGTGGGCAGTGCCGCCTCGAATCCTCCATCTGTATCAAATCTCACTGTATGAGCTCTCTCTAACCGCAAACAATTAGTTGGAACAAACCTTTATTAAACCGTGTGCAAGTTTTTCTCGTGGTTCTGTGGGAGATACGCGGATGAATGAGGATTTTCTAATCTCTAAGACAGAAAAAAAAATTTACAACAATTGTTAAAATGATCAATTTGAGAATTCTATTCAAGGCAGATGGGGGAAGTGACATAATGTTTCTAAAACCAAGGTCAATTTTAGTGAATAAATAAAGATTTCTATCTTTCAGATTAAACTGCTAATATTCTTAATAAAGATTGTAACTGTGTGTGTGTGTGTGTGTGTGTGTGTGTGTGTGTTTATGTGTGCTTTTCCTGTTCTGTTCCATTTTTCTTTTCTGACTATTCCTGTCTCCTGAAGGGAAAATACTGAGAGGGAGCTGAGGGGGAAAGTAGACTGATTTATAGAACAATTAAAATGTGAGTTGGTGAATTGCCTGTAAAAGCCAAAATTATCATTTAGAAAACTGTAGACTGTAGTTTTTCCTTATTTTCTTTTGAGCTGTAACATTACTATAGATTATTTTATTCCTGTTTCATAATGCATAATGTAGTATGGTGACTATAAATTATGACAATATTAATTATCCATGGATAGTGGTGCTTTGCATATAAATAAAAGCAGTTTTTACTAATAATGCATGGTATAAAACCTTAGTTCCCAGTGTCAGTGAGGAAACACTACAATAAGATTGAGTTAAAATTAATGTATCAGTGAATTTCAGAAAGAATAGGAAATTGGAGCTCAATAAATTGCTACACCGGTAGAGAGTTATGATTGAAATTTTGAGGGGGAGAAATATAAATACTGTAATTAGGGAAAGAGTGTATTGGTAAGTTACAGGCAAAGGATCAAATATGGCCCCTTTATATAAATAAAGTTTTATTGGAAAGTGGCCCAGACCTTTCATTTACATGTTGCTGGTGGCTGTTTTTGGAGCACAATGGCAGATTGAATTGTTGCCACAGGATTTTTGTTGCATGCTAAGACAACTACAGAGAAAGTCTGCTGATCCTGCGTCACTAGCTTGGCTCAACTCATGGTTCTTAATTCCCTCTCTCTGTAATGCTGCTCGCCTTTACTCAGAGTTCTGGCTTTATTGTCCTTCAGGTCCCACATTCAAAGCCCCCTCCCCAGGGATCTTTCCCCACAAAACCCCCATCTTCTTCTCTACCATAGTGTTGGTGGTGTTTTTCTCAGTACTTCTCATATCTGAAATTGCAACAAGGAGTGGCCAGGGGTACGTATGTGTTCAAACTAATTAGCTAATAGCAGTTGGGGATCTCATCTGTCTCTTTCTCCTCCTTATCACAGAGGTCTGAAGAGTGTAGCTCACGAATCTCAATGAGTGTCGACAGAATGAACGAGAAATAAGCCATCTTGGATGTGTCTCCATGGGCAATAATGTTTATATCCCAAACATATTCAGTATTACCCTGGATTACAAGGAGCAAGTGTGTGTGTGAGAGTGTGTGTGTGTGTGTGTGTGTGTGTGTGTGTGTGTGTTGGAGGAGAAGGTAGTAGCACCAAATTCGGTGGCTTATTAGAAAATGTATTTCTAAATTTGAAGTTTTCTGTACATTAAAAGATTTGTAGAGAATTTCATAAGAATAATATGTAAACATTTCCTCTTTCACTTCGGAGGGGGGGACCATACCTGTCAGGGGTTTTATGCACAATTTATAAAGGGAATCAGAGCTTGCAATATACACTGTGTATCAGATGTGAGGGTTGCATGTGAAGTGTCCTCCACAGGCTCCTGTGTTGAAGGCTTGGGCCCCAGTGCAGCGATGTCCACAGTGGGCCTCTGGGGTTATTGGGGATGGTAAGGGACATGGGACCTAGTTGAAGGAGTGGGTCATTATGGCATGTCCTCGGGACTGTATCTTGTCCTTAGCCTTTTCCTTTCTCTCTTTCTGCCTCCTGTCTGCTATGAGGCAAACAGCTCTCCTTTGCAATGGTGTTCTGCCTCATCTTAGGCCTGAAGCAATGGAGCTGGCCGACTCTGCACCAAAACTGGGAGCCACAGTACATTTGTTCCTTTAGGTTGTTTTTCTCAGGTATTTTGCTCACAGCTCTGAAAAGCTGACTGACACAGATGTGGTATGATCGGCTGTCCCACAGTAACACTCAGAGAGCATCTTACTGATTAACTGATCTGAAACTATATCTATTTGCTTAATTGTATTGCCTTCAAAGGTATTTTTTCCAGATAATGGATGCTAGTAAATATTTAATTCAGTAATGTGAGTTCTGTTTTTTATGGAATATTTATTACAGGATTTTTCTGAGTTTTTTTTATCTTCAATTTTGCCACAATAAATCTTATGACAAAGTTTTGAATCAGCTGTACTTTATGTCACCATTCTTTGTGTGAGGAAGCAAAATGTTATGAGAGTGTTTATAAACTCAACTGTGTAATTAATTGAGGAGGCTCACAACACTCCTAATTCTCCTTCTGAACTTTCTTACTAATAACCTGACCTTCCCAAGTGTCCTTGAAAAACATTGCTTTGTTTATCTTATTAGACTCCTCAGGGAAAATGAAATGGCCCTCGATTTCTATTAATTGATAATGTCTTTTTTTTTGTTTTGTTTTGTTTTTAATGTTGTGGTGAAACATTTTGGTTATTTGCACACTCATCAAGCATTTACTGAGACTTTTCTGGGTGCCAGGCTGTGCCACGGCTGCCATCTCTCATGAGAACCTCAGGAGTATCTGGTTGAGGAACATCCTTCAATCTGTTGAGAAGCTTCTCTGTAGAACTCAGGTTCACATGCAGGGGTGGTACAAGAAAGGTGAAACTGGGATTTTAAGACTATCTTAGTCCATTTTGTTTTGTTGTTGTTGTGATAACTGAATATTACCAACTGGTTGAGTGGTAAATAATGGTTTTATTTGGCTCATGGTTCTGGATGCTGGGGAGTCTAAGAACGTGGCCCCAGCATCTGGTACATGCCTTCCTGCTATATTATATCAGGGCTGAGGGCATCTGTGGTAAGTGTGCCAAGTGTGTTGGCTGGAGTCTCTCATCTTCTCATAAAGCCTCAGCGGCCATCATGGGGATCCACCCTCATGACCTCATCTGATGCTAATTACTTCCCAAAGGACCTTTTCAAGTCCCATTAATATGAATTAAGGAATTAAGTTTCTAACATGAGTTTTGAAGGGGATAAACACAGAGTCTATAACAGAGTATACATAGAAAAGTACAAGAAATATAGCACTTTGCATATGAAAATTCTTACCTGAAATCTAGTTTCTTCCCCTCTCGAATGATCTGAATAAAAGACCTCAGTACTGTGAGTAGAATGTGTGAAGATAAAATAATAATAGTCAATTTCATGAGTATTCAATGCATTTTGGCTGCTTTATTAAACTTATTTTTGCAACACTATTCTTACTTCCAGATGAGCAAATGCAATTACTAAGAACACAGAGCTGATGGTTGATCGGGTCTGGTTTTAAACCAAAATCTTATTCCAGGGATCTAACTCTCTGTCACCTCCAGCAGCTTCTGGCTTCTGGTACTCTCTAAAATGACAGAGTGTATTTTGTCTCTCAATATTGCACTAAATATCCAGGATTCAAATCTTGTTTTGATTTCTCTTTACAGTGGCTATTTGCTGGTATGGAGATGCATGTGTGGCCATAGAAATGAAAGGGAAAATGGAAACCCATGGCTCCCAAGTCTAAGAATGCCACTATCCCACCAACCACCTTAGGACTACTAGATTCTTAGGCAGAGACAAAACCCATCACAGCCAGGAGTGTACACGCCAACACCCCTGCCCTTCACATCACAGCCTGGATTCTGCTCTCGATTCTTTATTTCAGTGGTTGGAGCATTTAATCTGCTTGCTGAGCCCTCCAAAGGTGGATTTTACCCTTCCATCTGATTTGTAGTGACTCACCTTGTCCTTCCGTCACTGGGTTTTTCCTTCACCATGCTGGAGTGTTAACTACAGCTACCATCTTGTACAGCAGATTGCTTGAGCTTATTCCTCCTGCTTGACCCATTTTATATTCTCTGACCAACATCTCTCTGTTACCCCAACCTCCAGCTCTGAAAACCACAATTCTACTCTGCTTCTGTGAGTTCAGATGTCTTGTATTTCACACATACATGAGATCATGCAGTATTTTTCTTTCCGTGCCTGGCTCATTCAGTTTCATTTAAAGTCCTTCTGGTCTATCCGTGTTGTCACAAATGATAAGATTCCCTTCTCTGTATGACTGGATAGTGTTAGATTGTCTGTCTTCATAGTTTCTTTGTCTAGTCATTGATCCATGGACAGTGAAGTTCCTTCTGTTTTCTGGCTCTGATGACTAATGCCACAGTGCACATGACAGTGAAGATGTCTCTTTAGCCCACTTACTCCATATTCTTTGGATATATCCCAGTAGAGATATTGCTGGGTCTGGTTGATACAGTAGATCTTTTTAAACAAATTTTAAATTCAGTAGATCTTTTTAAACATTTGCATTGTTTTCTAAAATGGCCGTACTAACTGACATTCCCACCAACAATGTAGGAGATTTTCCTGTTATCCACGTTCCTTCAAGCACCTGTTATATGTGATAATTTTTATAATAGCCATTCTAGTGGAGGTGAGGTGATATCTCATTGACTTAATTTTCATTTCCCTAATCATGTTGAACATTTATATTTTTGTATTTTTTACCTTCCTATACCTGTTGGTGCTTTATATGTCTTTTGAGAAACATCCCTTCAGCTCCCTGGCAAATTTTTAATTGGGTTATGCTTTCTTTCTGTTGAGTTGTTTGAAATCCTTCTATATTTTACTTACTAATCTTTTATCAGATGTAGGTTTGCAAATTTTTTCTCCCATATCTTAGGTCATCTCTTTACTCTGTTGGTTATTTCCTTTGTTGTACAGAAGCTCTTTAGTTTGAGGTTGCCCTATCTGCCTATTTTTGCTTTTGTTGCCTGTGTCTTTGAGGTCATATTTAAATAATCATTGTCCAGACCAACCCACTGAATCAATTGCCCCCTTTTGAACCTCATGACAATCAAATCATCACTACATACCTGGTTGTACCTGGCTTCATTTACTCACTACATCTGTGAGAGTCTCTCAGCTTATTGTATGGGTCCGGGTTTTATGTCTGTGTCTGGTTCCATTGTAAGAAGATAGTGAAACTTGTTCATTTAGTTCATTTATGGTTGCTTAGGCTGCTTCAAGTTTGAAAAATTTTGAATATAGTGGTAAGAAACATCTTTGTACACAATTTTTATTGTACAGAGACACTAATTTCCCTTGAGCATACACTTGGGAGTGAGTTGGTATGTTGATATTGCCAAGTAGTTTTCCAAAATTATAGCATGAAATATACCCTCAACAATAATATTTAAGAGTTCCAGTTGTTTCACATTACTTTGGTATTATGAGTCATTTTATCAATTCTGGAGAATGTGCATTGGTGTTTTTTCATTACACTGATGTGGAATGTTTCTTTGTTATGCCTACAAGGTTCTCCAAGTAAGACCACCCTATTTAAAAAAAATATAATTTTAGTTGTAGATAGACAAAAAACCTTTATTTTATTTCTTTATTTTTATGTGGTAATGAGGATTGAACCCAGTACCTCACACATGCTAGGCAAACAATCTACCAACTGAGATACAACCAACCCCACCCCCACATGTTTTATTTAACAAATCATCTATTGAGGGGTCATGAGCCTGTTTTTGGTATGTTTTCTGTATAGACCATATTCTCTTTGTACTTGTACTGTGATAAAATCCAGAACTTGAAATATTGGCTCAAAAATCATATTAAAAGTTTGATAATTGTAGTTTCTCCAAAAACATGTGCCTATTAATATATCTATCATCAATGTGTGAAAATTCCTTTCCACATAGTCTAGGCAACGCAATATATTACCAATAAAACAAAACCTTATGTTAATCTAGTCAATGAAAAGTGAGATCCATGTAAGTTTAATTTTGCTTTATTATTTTTCTGAATGATGTAGAAAGCCTTCTAATGTTTATCAGCCATATGAAACTCATTTTCTATGAGTGCCTGATTATGTCATTTGCCTAATTTTTAGAGTAGGATTATTAGTGTAACTCCTCACAGAATCTCTTTATATATTTTAAACAGATACTTATGTAAGTGGCTGACACCCTTCATTTAGATAAAAGCATTTTAAATAAAAAGGAAAGAAAAATTTAACATAAAAGTGAACCCCCACATTCTTACATTTTAAAGCATTCAGCAATACTTTGCTAGTTCAGCATAGCAGGACTTCATATCTGCTGCACCCCACTGGGTTTACAACGTGTTTGCTTGCCTAGTATTTTATTTAATCCTTATATTAATGCTATTAATTTTTATATGTATTCCCTTTATTAAAGATATTAAGAAATTGAGATTTTAAGTGATTTGGCTAAGGTTGCATGCCAGCCCCAGGGAGGACCTATGCAATATGGTTCCATGTAATAAACGTGTTGTGATTTCCCAGGCACTTCCTCCCACCCCAAGTTCTGACACGGGTCCACCTCTGAGGCCCCACCATTTGTGTTTATTACTGACCCCGGTAGCATCTGTACACATAAGCTCTTTCATATAGTAGGAAAGGAGGGCTGGAATGAGGTAAAGAAACGTGGATTAATTTGATCACTCATGATTTCTGATTAGAGAGTAATTAGAAGGTCATACATACTGAAAAGCTGAGATCAACAAAATATACCAAAGCAAGGAATTAAATTAGTATAATGGTGCATGTGTGAAAGAGATGGAGCACCATCCACACAGTTTACCATGTTGTAAAAACATACTGGAAATTAATGGACGTTGGAAATTAATGATGAAATATTTTATTTTCCCCCTGAGGCAATTATGCAACAGGATTTCACACATGGTATGATTTGGTTGCATGAAGTGTTCATATATAATAAGCCACCCTTAGGGAGAGCTTCCTATGTGGTACGCACTGTCCTATACTTTATTCATGGTAATTTGCTTAGTCCCCCAAATGTTTCCCAACTGCAACTCTGGGAAACAGATAAATTACAGGGGGCCGGGGAGGGAAGAAGATAGGGAAGGATAAAGAAGGAGGAAGGAAAAGAGGAAATAGCTGATTATTTCAAGTGATAAAACTAAAGTTTAGTTTAGTTTTAGTTTGTTTTAAATTTTCTGTATTTTCTTCATGTTTTTGTGGTTATTGTTATTTTTTATAATTCCTATACATTTCTTAGAATAAAATAAAAAAAAAATTATAACATGCCTGGAAGAAGACTTAAAAGAAAAAAAATATTTTCCCATCAGTTTTTATTAGCCCTTTCCCCAAACTTACCAATGGGTTAGGAATGCAGATATCCAATTAGAATTGGCAAAGCAGGGGTAAATTCCAAGAGGACATGATGTACAAAATTGGAAATTTTCCTGGTTCATCACTAGTCCCACCACATTATTATACAGGACAGACATGTCCTGCCTGTGGCTTCTCTGGGGTCCAGGTGGTAAAATGGAAAAGATCCTGTTTTCTGGGGCTGATGTTGTCTTTGTTGTACAGACCCACACTCTACACCAATCTCTTTATTAAATTGCACATATGACCCTTAGCAATGTGCCCAGAGGTCAGCACAATCCCTCCTGAAGCCAGATTTGAGGACTGGTGCTTGTTGTTACATGTGACTGTCCTGGGATATGAGAGAAAGTGGGAGAGAACTTGGGGTTGTCTTAAAAATGGGGAGATGGATGTTTCCCCATTTTCTTCCATCAGTTGCTTGCCAGGGGCCTCTATTTATTTAATTAATTCCCAGACTTTGGGGATGTCCTTCATTATAGGTGAACACATGGTGTATTCCAAAGGGAAAGATATTTTTTTCTGTTATTGGGTTGGCATTTGAAAGCCTGTCATCCTTTCTGAATGCTGTATCTTAAATTTCTCAACTGACCCACCATTAGAGATTCTGAATTTTCAAGGAAGAATTTTAAGAAAAATATTTGGAGATGCATCCTATTAATTTTAATGGAGAGTAAGCAAATTCAATTTCCTCCAGTGTGGTGTTTAGCAAATAAGAAATCATTAAGCTCATACATTCCATTCACTGGAGACAGACAGGTCTATATTCCTAAAGAAAACTGAGCTTGCTCTTGATACTTGTTAGCAATGAGGAAAAGGTCCTGAAGTTTCTTAGAAGGTGTACACGATATCTAGAGGCAATTACAGAGTTGGGCTTTAAAATTACTTTTATGAAAAGGAACAACATTTGTCATTTTTGTCTAAAATCTTGATTTATCACATTCTGGGAGCTGAAGTTGAAATGCCGTGTTTTTATTTTACCTAACAGAATGCCTTGCCTGCAGGCAAACAGAATGTTGGATTAAAACTTTTAATAGTCTGGGGCAAAATCTGCTGGTTTTAATAAGAGACAAAGGCTCATTTGGATCTTCTCTTCATACACAAACAAGCCGAGCTTCTGTTTATCATGTTCATTGCCTTAAGTCTGGGTGCACAGCATTGAAAAGGAGGTGGTTACCAGGGCACACATGGCCTGCAATGAGGGATAAATTTGAGGATCTGTCAACAGATGTACTCGCTCTCACAGGTAATTGTCTAACTCCATCTTCTTTCATCTGTAGCCAAGACAATTTCGAATGGATATTGTTGACAAATGTATCACTTTATGCAAATAGTCTCAAAGAAAAATGAAGTAGAACTCCATACAAATAGTGTCAGTAAGGTCATCTGTCTTAAAAAATAATAAAGCTCATGGTGATTGAGACCTTCTCTAAGCCAGACTTTCTGCCAGACACTTCAAATATACTGATTCATGTAATCCTCGAAGTAACCTTTTGGTTTCAATAGGTCTGCTGTTCTGTACTTTAGATCAGAAGGCACCAGGGGAGGTCATGTGACTTGACCATGGTAGTAGATTTTAGGGTTTGTCCTAGGAATCTGACGTCAGAACCCAACCTAACAACCCATTATACTATGTAGCATAACAGAAGCTAATTCATGACTTTTTCTTTATGGCATGAAGATGGGCTGAAACGGACCAGAGGACAGCTCTGATATAAGGCTGTCACCAACACACATCCTGGCAGGAAGCAGACTGGTTAGGGTGTGAGGGGAGATGTCAATCATCATAGCACAAATTCAAAAAATGCTTACACTGGTAAAAGTAAAACATTGCTGGCACATATTTTATTAGGGTCTGCTTTTAGTCTCCTTGATTGACATTTTCCCCAGGCTTTATCTCATGTATCAGGGCATGATCACATTATGCTAGGAATAGAGAGTGGCAGCAACTTAACTTCATTGTGCCATCTAGGTGACTAGCTACGTAGACTTAAACAAATGAAGGAACTCCTCTTGGTTTTGATTTCTGCATCTCCAATGGGGTGTGGTTACCACCATCTTGTAGGATTCCTTTGAGGATTTCAATGAGAAGACATTTGCCAAGAATTTTGCAAAGGGAAATATGGTTTTGATTAGCAATAGTCCAGCCTTCACACTAAAACCACCCTTATTACCATGTCAGTCTATGGCAGTGTGAGGTTAGTTTGCTGTTGCTTTAATATGACTCCTTTACAATGATAGAGATTTGAGCCCCCAAATGGGAATTATCATGATCTTAAAGCTGTGTGTTTCCATTCAGAGTGAAGTAGAGTTGAACTTTTTCTTTATTTTATAATTTAGCTACTGAATCATTTGGGTTAGTATTTTCAGCATTGTGTCTTTTAATTTAAAAAAATCAGTTCTGTTCGATAAATATTCATTAAGCATCTACAGTGAGCTAGGCACTGTGCCAACTGTTTATGAGGCACAGATATCTTCTCAATGAATTTATACTAAAGGAGCAAAAGCAGCCACACCAACACATCCATCCATCTATTCATCCATCTACCTGTCAATCCACCCATCAATAAACTAACAAATAACATGAAATGAAATATACATGGTAAAGAAAGCATTTGGTGTTCCAGAAGTCTCCAAAGTGAAGATGATATCTGATTTAAACAAAATTAGAAATTTCTCAGGGTTTTAACTGGGAGAGAGTAACATTCATTTATGCACTCATTTATTTATTTAGTATGTATTATTTAGCTATTTTGTACCAGGCATGGTGCTAGGTGCTCAGGGTAGGATAGTGAGTAAATCTGGTGCTGGTTATTTTTTCTTATGGAAATCCTCATTGAATGGGGAAGAAGACACCCAATCTGCAGTTTTGATGATGTTAGAGTAACAATGTAAATAACATAACAGAGTAGAATTACAATGGAATACAGGAAGGAAGAGATAATTGCAATAGCCCAGGTGTTATTTTATGAGGACTTAAGATAAGACAGGGAAATACATTTGTCTGAATTATCCACAGAAATGCATCAGATTATGGACTCATATTTTTCTGTTAATCTATATGCTGCAGACATAGTATTCATTTAATGAGAAAAGGTATAGCACAGAATGGTGTTTCCTTGTCTGCCTCGAGTATTCATATTTGTGGTTATTTCCAAATGATGTTACTCAGAAGGATAGAAATGGAAATAGAACCAACTTCCAATAACATAGAGTGGATAGATCTTAAAAAATGAAACAGTGAATAATTGTCATGAAAATGACAGTCTTGGATGCAGACAAAGGGAACAAATTCTAATTTCAGATTGTGCAGTCAGGCAACAGAGCTAAGCAGAAATGAAAGGCTTTGTAAAAATCTCATGTCATAGTCTAATTTTGAACACAAAACATCCACCCACTCCAAGAACAGATTAAAAAGTGCTTAACTTTAACAAATCTGTATCTGAAAACTTTTCTGTGGGGTTCTGATAAGATGAATGAGATTCAGTTATTGGACCATTGGAAATTAGCCTGCTTGTCTATGATGCTCAATATTTCTAAAGCTATGCATTGAATTTAGCAAACATTTACTGAGATTCTAGCAGGGTAGGTGCCTTCAACAATGTGAGGTTGAAAAAAGACTTAATTTTGCCTTCTAGAAAGTCTTGGTAGCTACTAATATGCAAATCACAAAGATGGCCTAGCGCAGTGATAGAGTGTGGACTTTGAAGATATCTTTTGCTTCAAACTCCAGTCCTTTTTTTTAACATCAGTGCCTGTAAACACATTACAGGTCTCTCCCTTAATTCCAAATTTTGCCATTCCTCCAATGAAAATATTAGTATGGTATGAATTTTCTAAGCTGAAAAACCAAAACCACAAACAGTGGATTAAAAATAATGTACATTTATCATCTTGCAGTGTCAAGGGAACAGAAAACTAGGAGCCAGCTTACCCTGGTCTACTGCTCAGGCTCCAAAGAGGCCAGTCTGAAACCAAGAGGCCAGTCTAGCCAGGTCCTTTCTGGAACTTGGGGATCCTCTTTTAAGGTTGTATGATTGTTGGTGGAATTTGGCCTTTGGGGTTATATGACTAAGGTCTCCACTCTCAGAGTGGCTGACAGCCAGGGCCTGTGTTCCTGGCCCAGTGTGTTCTCATGGTCCTTCTCTTGACATAGCAGTTCACATCTTCAAAGCCAGCAGCAAAGCTCCTGAACAGCAGACCCTTTTTTAAAGGAATCACCAGACATTCTCCCTTTTCATTACATAAAGTAAAGTGATTAAAGATTTTAATTATTTTTGCAAAATCCCTTCATCCGTGTCATATTCTGCTGTTTAGAAACAAGTTCCAAGTCTGGCTCACATTCAGGGACACCAGATTCTCATGGGCCAGGGAATCAATGAGTACATCTTAGAATTCTTTACAAAGGGTTTGGATGGGCTGTATAGCTCCAAAACATAGGCATCTGTGACTAAATAGCACACCATTGTGGTCACATGCTGAGACCCCTTACCAAAGTCTGCTTAGAACTTTCAGCCTGATGATGCCACATGCATCAAGACAGTATCCTATATGTTAAGTGAAATAAGCCACACCCAGAAAGACAAATGCCACCTGAAGTCGCTTACATATGGAATCTGAAAATGTTGGAGCAGAGAGTAGACTGGGGATTGCCAAGGGCTGTGGGGATGGGGTGGGAAAGTGGAGGATGTTGTTCAAAGGATAAAAAGGTGTTTTAGAGTTCCCAAAGTTCTGGAAATCTAAGGTACAATATGGTGACTGCAGTTAGTGATACTATATTTTATTCTTGAAATTTGCTGAGAGAGTTGATCTAAAGGTACTTTGATTTTTTAATTTTTGCATATTGGAAATCAAACCCAGGATCTTGCAAATGCTAGGCAAGTGCTCTACCAGGGAGCTGTGTCCTCAAATCCCTATGTTAAGTATTATTAGCACAAAAAATAATGTAATTAAGTGGTGATAGAAATGTTAGTTAGCTTGGTCATGGTGACAATTTTGCAGTGGATACGTACATTGAAACATTACTGTGTACATATTAAACATATGCAGTTTTAATTTGTCAAGAATATCTCAATATAGCTAAAGAAGAAAAGGAGAAGGAAAGGCGTACTTACTTAAAGATCTCTGGGAGTGTAGGATGGGCCTCTGAAGCTGGTTGGAGATGGCTGGAGAGAGCCAGTGAAGGTCACTGGCCTGGGTTTCCTTACAGTTAGGGGTAGAGTCCGAGTCCACATCTGTACATGCTGATGGGGCTGGATTTCCCATCAGTATGTACAGATGTGGGCACAGGTAAGCAGAAAGGTGAGACACAAAAGCTGCCAGAAGCCAGATATCAAAAAATGGAGTCAGAGGGGTCCTGGCACCTACGTCACAGCAGCGTTGGGGTTGCCAGCCCAGCTGGTGTGGAGGCAGTGGGGGGAGGGGTGCAACCATCCTCCATATTTCTCTGCTTTTCTTAGCCTTGCTCTTCTGACTTAGGGTCTTTGCACAATTCATGATGGCTTTGAGACCTTTTTTATCCTTTTTGTCCACATTCCAGGCAGCTGGAAAGAGAAAGGAGAAAAGTCTAACACATGACATTCCTCAGCTATCTGTCCTTCATTTAAAAACTTCCTGAAATGTCCTGCAAATAATCTTGTCTATACCTCATGGCAGCACCATGAGTTAAAGAGGGCTGGGAGCCTCAGGGGAGTGGGAAATGCAGGTTTCCTGCTGATGCAGTGGGTAGGAATTCAAAGAGGAGGAAGATTTTTCCTTGGATCTCAAATACCTAGTCCAGTGACTGCTTTTTCTAGAAATTCTATTAATTAAAAAATATGCACATTTAGCTACTTCAAATAATCCTAATCTAGGAGAATTATAGATTTTGTAGAAAAATGGGTGAAGAGTAGAAAGTGCCTGAGAGTCCTCACTCTTCCAGTTCTTCCCAAAGTGATCTTCTTGTGAGATGTTGGTGTGTCCCCATGAACTCAACTCCAGACTTCCTTTGGAAGTCACCAGCTTCTCCACTGATGCCTTTTTTTTCCAATTCAGGGTCCTCTTGTGTTTAGTTACCACATCACCTTCTCTCTCATGTCTGTGATGCCTTTCTAGAATGTTCTATTTCTGAAGACCTTGACAGTTCTGAGGATTCCTGGGCAGTTGTTTTGTGGACTAGCTCTCAATTTAGATTTTTCTCATATTTCTCATGATCAGCATTTTGGGGTATATCATCACAGAAGTACAAAGCATTTCCTTCCCCATCACAAGAGATAGTACATGTGATGTTGTTTTGGGGTTTCTGAAGTTACATTTTCCTCCCCTCCATAGACTCTAATTTGGAAGTGGGTCACTGAGTTTAGCCCTTACTCAGTGGGTGTGGCAGGGAAGAGGATGAGGCTCTGTGTTAGCTTTTCACCTATGTGATTGAAATGCCTGACAAGAACAACTTAGAGGAGGAAAAGGCTCACAATTTCAGAGGTTCAGTCTCTGGTCTGCTTTATCCCTTGCCCTGAGCTTGTGGTGAGGCAGAGCATCATGGCAGAAGGGAGTGGTGAACAAAGCTGCTCAGAGGCCAAGGACGGATATTGTCCATCCCTCAGTGACCCATTTCCACCATGCACATGCCAGTTGCCTATAGTTACTACTTTAATGGGTCCATTTGAATTATTAATCTATCAAATTGACTTCACACTGATGAGGTTACAGACCTCACAATCCAAATTTTCCACCTCTGAGCATTGCTACATTGCCTAACATATGAGCTCTCTGGGGGACACTTTTATATCTAAACCAAAACAGATTCCATCTCCTGTAAGGAAGGGATCTAAATATACTATCTGGACTTTTTCATTAAATTACCCCTCTTCCTAGTTTATTTATTGCAATAATTTATTTGTATTAGTATGGAATTATACATATTTTTGTACATTTTGTATAATCAATATTAAATTATTTATTGTGTTTCTCAAGTCGTTTCAGCTCTGGCCACTGGGAACTCTTTTAACTGGCCTTCATGACAAGAGACTGTGGGCTCATCAAGAACTTTCCCTACTCCATCTTCAGAATCACCTATTTCTCTAAGGAGCCCCTTTTATTGGAAAATGGTGCTAAAAACTAAGGCCTGGGAACAGGATGCACATTGAATTTTATAAATGTCAGCTGAGTACTGACATGATGGAGATAGTGCTATAAAACTATGGCCATGATTAAATACCAGTGGAGAGTTACAGTGTAATAACGAAATGTGCTTTGTGAATGATATCAATGAATTTGTCTATACATCATCTCATTTTATTCTCCTGCAAGCACATGAATGAGATATATTAAATCACAAAATTCTCCAATTTATGCATGAGAAAGGGGAGGCCTAGATATGGCCAAGTGCTTTGTGCATGTCACAGAACTAGTGAGTGGTAGAGATGAAACTTGAAGTCTCAACTTCCAGATCGCTCACTTTTCCTTCACAGTATGCTGCCTCCCCAAGGGATGTTTTTAAAAGAGTTGCTTCAAAGTTTTTTTTTTTAATTCTTTTAGATTTTAAGTCAACAAAATGACTAGTCGTAGGCCAGGCACTGATCTAGAGTAGAAATTAAAAGTTGGGTGGAGCCGTTCCTAGCAATGTTGTAACTGGAGAAGAAAGTCAGTTAAAGAGTCAAAAAATAAGTATATAGTTTCTTGGAGTATGAAATACCATGCAAAAATATCATTTTCTGTCAGATGAATGATGAAAAATGGCTACATTAGCCAAGGAGGCCCTAAGTGTATTAAGGCATGGCGGATACAAAGAAATCAGATATAAAATGATACAACCACAAAAAAAAGAAGGTTCCCATGGCTGGAACAGACTTGGTATATTCCATGAAATATAATGAACGCTAGTGTGCTGGGAAACTTGGGGGGTATATTGAAGAAGATAAGGCAGAAGATAAGTTAAGCAGAATAGACCTCATAGGGCATTAAGATGGTTTTGTTTCTACTATTGCTGGGAGCAGTAGGAAACCATTGTAACAGTTGGTAGGGGAGTTAGAAGATCTGATGTGAAATAAAAAAAAAAAACTCTTCTTACCATTTGTGTCAAGAATACACACCAAAACTTCCTTCAAAGTTAAGATACCATTGATTGTAATATCCACTCTTGTTTTGATATGCTAAAATTTGAGACACACACAAAAAGGGAAAAGAACAGTAAAATTCTAAAGTGCCTTCCACTGATTGTAAGATGCATTCCAATTTCAAAGGTGCTAAAGTGTGGAAAAAAAGAACATCTTAGAATACATGGATTGCAGAATGGTTGGTAAGAGAAACAAGCAGTGAGATCAACAGGAGATGGTGGCCATCCTGCAGGTGGGACATGTACCTGGTAGGCTGGTGTCTTTGGGCTGGAGATTGTTGAACATATTTTGGTGTAACTGGAGGTAAAGTAGCAGGGCCTATTGACAAATGAGATGTAGGTGTGCAGGAGAGAGAAACAAGACATTTAGGATTTAGGTTGAAACACGGGAGTATGGACATATCTTCATTGGGATGGAAAAAGATATTTTTGAAAGTGTTCTGACTTCAGTTTTTGGCCCCACGAAAGTTGGGATAGCCAAGAGACTTCCAAGTGAGATTAGATACATGGTTGAATAAAGGTTATCTGGCTACAGTAGAGCCAGGGGAGAGCTGATGATATTGATCTGAAAGCCATTCACATGTGGTCATTAAGGAGGATATGAACAAGATGAGTGAGAAACCAAAGAGACCATGGGAATTCTTAGAACTTAGACTTGGTCATGAGAAGAAGAACCAGCAAAGAAGTCTACAAAGGAAGTCAGTGTAGAAAGTGGCTGCAGGTGAAGTTTAGCATCACAAAAGGGAAGAGTGTACAATGGAAACGAGTGCCAACCAAGTGGCATGCAGCTGAGAGGTTGAGTTTGATGGAGAACGAGCGGTAAGTGTGGGTTTTGCAATGTGGAGATTAGCAATAACACTCTGGGCTTGTACCAAGTGCTCATATGTTAATTTACACCTTAGACAAGTAAAGATAAACCTCTCAGAAACTACTCATGCTGAATATTAACCTTGACCATAGTGCCCTTTGTCTAGTTATTTTTTCTTTCTCTTTTTATAACTCTGGTCCTTCTGTAAGATAAAGAATATTTGTGTTTTTTATTTTTAAAAATGCTTACAGTGGCACATGTATTAATCAATTCTGAAGTTATTTGGTCAAATGATAAAATTGAATTATTAAGCTTTGCTTTTGAATTGCATCTGAATTATATATTAGTTTATTTATTCAATAACCTTTCTTTTTTATCCTAAAACTATTTACAAGAATCTTCAAATTATAGAGGAATGCTTTTCTTTTAACAATCAACCACGTCCTGAGGGTATTGAGTTTGTTATTTTGACTAATTTTGGTATTGATCATTCTCTGAGTGTCTTAGCTTTGTCTAATTGTGAGATGTTTTACATTATAAGTTTAAATGTGGCTATTGTCATCTAGACATGGTGCTGGATTTTTCTGGAAACATCAATCCTGTCTTTGGGTTATTTAGAGACTAAAGAGTCAGTGATGCTGGATTTATTACAACTCTTTATATTTTTTCATAAACTCTTTATTTCAGAAGAATTTGAGACTTATAGAAAAATTATGATGGTACAGAGAATCTGGGGTACCCCCAGTTTCTCCTATTAACATCTTGTAGTAAAAATGTACATTTTTGCAATAAGTAAACCAATATCATTACCATGTGATTATTCATGGAAGTCCACCTGCTGTCCTTTGTTCCGAAATCCCATGGAGAACCCACATGACATATGGTTATCTTCTCCTTTGCCTGACCTTGACTTTGCTAGTTTCTCAGGTGTTGCCACGATATTGGTGGCACTGAAAGCTTTGGTAATTGGTAGATGGTTCCTCCAGTAGGGCTTGTGTGTGGTTGTCCTTGTGATTACACTGACTTATTGGATCTGTGGGTGGAGTAGGTACAGTGTTATTCTTGTCACATGGTGTCAAGGGTACACCCTGTCCTCATAACTTGTCATGGTTGATGTTGAACATGGGCACCTGGCTGAGGCAAGTTTCTCCTCAATGGAATTTCTATTTATTCACTTTTCCACTTGAGCCCTGTTTTCACTGTCCGAAGTCCTATTGGCATTCTGGTCTTCTGAGCTCCCACAAGAATTAGCCATTAAGCTCCACTTACAACCACCTAAAGCATTTCCAGCTTGCATTGCTAAAGATCTCAAAATTTCTCTCACCAATTCCAAAAAGCTCAAAAAACACTTGAAACACATGGTCAGGTTAGTCACAGAAATGACCTCACTCTTGGTACTAATTTCTGTTTTACTCAGCTTTTTCACTGCTGTGACTACAGGACACAGCCAGAACAATTGTAGGGGAGGAAAAGTTTATTTGGGAGCTCAGTTTCAGAGATATCAATCCATAGACAGCAGGCTCCATTCCTTGGGGCTCAAGGTGAGGCTGAAAATCTTGGTGGAAGAGTGTGGCAGAGGGAAGCAGCTCACATGATGATCAGTAAGCAGTGAGAAAGAGAGACCACCATGTGCCAAATATAAATATATACCCAAAGCCATGCCTGCAATTCCCCACCTCCTCTAGCCACACCCCTCCTGCTCTCAGTTACCACTCAATTAATCGTATCAAGTGATCAATTCACTGATTTGGTTTAGATTCTCACAAACCAATAATATCTCCTCTGAACCTTCTTGCATTGTCTCACACGTGAGCTTTTGGAGGACAGCTCACATCCAAACCATAACACCTTGACACTTTTGTGGTGTTCGGGTTTGGTATTTGGGAGAGTTCCCCATTTAAGACTTGTGTTATATTTTACTTCTGATTAAAATGGGGTGATGGTTGGGGGGAGGAAGATCCAGGTAATGCATCAGTCTCATCATGGCATATAAAGGGCAGTATATCATCAACATTGTTTGTCACATCTATGTTAAATTTGATTGATGTGCTCAGGTGTGTTTGTCAGGTTTCTCCACTGCAATGTTATTCTTTGTGTCCCTTTATCCATACTTTACTCTTTGGAAGAAAATCACTATGCAAGCCCTCCCTTAAAGAGTGGGAAATTATATTAAACCATTTTAAAAGTTAATTATTATAAATTATTTGTAATTCTTCTGCATGGAAGAGTTTTCTATTCTCACCCTCTTTTATTTATTACAACTTCTCAGACTTTTATTAAGTCATTTATTTTTATCAGTATGGACTCATGAATATTATTTTATATTTTGAGTTGTAATTCAGTACCATTTTACTTTGTTTCTCAGAATTTTCCAGCCTGGCCCACGGGGAGTGCTTTCAGCTGACCTTTGTATCCCTTTGTCAGATTACCCATAAATGTGGTTTATTTCCCTTTCTTTTGATTTTTGAACACATTTAAAATTTTTGGCACTATAGAGTACTCCAGAATTCACTCATGTTTCCTGGCCTGGTCCTATAATCATCCATTTCCAAATAAAGCCCTGGGTCCTTTCACTGGAGATTGGTATCAGAAACAAATATATGGGTGATAGGTGTGTTATTTGGGTATCATTTTTCCCCCTAGGCCCTTCCAGCTGACAGAGCAAGGAAACATTTGTAAGAGCAATAACTTGTGCATATGCTCTTATCTTTATACATTTCTATATGTGACCATCTGCATCTTTACTAAAGTAAACTTGAGTTTTCATAGATGCATCCAGTTCTAATCCTTTACTTTATAGATGATGCTCATGTCTCCCCTTGTTTAGCCAAAATGTTCCTCTGCAACAGTGGGAACATTTGCTCCTACCCTCTGCTGTTCATTCATTTTTTCACCTCCATTACACAGGCATAGTGGGTTTGTAACTGTTAATCTGTCCCAGGGAGAACAGCTTTATTGACTCACCTGCTCCTGAGTGATTCTTGCCTTTACTCTTATAACCTCATTTCCAAGGGGGATTCACTTGGGTGCATTTTCTCCTGCTGCTTCAGGGAGGTGGCCTGTAACGCACATGCCTTTGTCACATACTGCATTCTATTCCATTCTATTCCTCCACTTCCTAAGTTATTACTTTCAAAATTTGCATGCATTAAAGTTCATTTTTTTTGCAAGTACATGTTGTCAGATAGTGTTTCATGTCCACTACTGCAATATTGTACAAAATAATTTCACAACCTGAAAAATCCCCTGTGATTTTGTGTATTGAACCTTCCACCCAAACCCTGGCACAGTCATCTTTTTACCCTCCTATATCTTGGCTTTAACAGAATGCTACATAAATGGAATCATACAGCTAAGTAACCTCCTAAGATGGGTGTCCTTCACTTACCAGTATACATTTCAGATGAATCTGCATCATGATGTCACCCATATTGCTGAGTAGCATTGATTGTGTGGGTCCCACAGTAGGACCTGTGCCATTTTTGAGTATTTGTTTTTTCTCCCATGGAAACTGTCATGACTCCTATTTCCTTTTTCTAACTACATTATCTTCTTATAATTTGTTTCAAATGAGTTAATAATTATCTACAATTTTCTTTTTCTTATAAAGTGACTCTTAATTTCTTGGGTGTTCTATTGAACTATCAGTGAATTTTCATTAATGTAATGATGTTTTAATTATTGAATTCAATAATTTGTAGTAACTTTTCAGACTAATGTACCCATTATCACAATCCACACTTAGAAAATTTCCATCATACCCTGAAGAGCCTTTGGACCCATTTTGTTTCAATGCTCTTTGTGCATGCATGTGTATGTGTACATGTGTGCACATGTGTGTGGTGCTCAGATGGAACCCAGGGGCTCACAAATGCTAGGCAAATGCTCTGCCACCCAGTTGCACCCCAACCCGGTTGCACCTGTTTGCATCACTCCCTGTCTATACTGACCTCCACCCTTGGTTAGCCATAGATGCACAGTCTGTGTCTCCAGACTTGCCTTTTCTGGTCATTTCATATAAATGATCTTTTGTATATAGTTTCTCTTACTGAGGTTAATTTGAAAAATCTATCCTTGTGATAGCAGGTGTCAGCAGTCTACCCTTTTTAGTGCTGAAGAGCATTCAATTTTATGAGCATACCACATTTTGTTTATCTACTCACCAGTTGCTGAACATCTGGGTTGCTTGCAAGCTAGAAATTACCTGTTGGCTTCCCAAAGTACTGACATAGGCCCCCATTTTTTACCACTGCTAGGAGATGCTGGGTAGTCTGGCCCTGGTTTTCTTAGCAGCCTCACCTCTTCTAACATCCTTTGCTTGGATGCAGGGTGTGTGCTCCTCCCAGCTTGTTTTTGCCTGGTGCCTTTGGAAGCGACCTTAGCTACACACCCTCTTTTCTTTGCTACTCTTAGAGGCTTCCTTTCCAACATATACATTTCTTTTTTTTAAAGAGAGAGTGAGAGAGAAGAGAGAGAGAGAGAGAGAGAGAGAGAGAGAGAGAGAGAGAGAATTTTTTAATATTTATTTTTTAGTTCTCGGCGGACACAACATCTTTGTTGGTATGTGGTGCTGAGGATCGAACCCAGGCCGCACGCATGCCAGGCGAGCGTGCGGTTACCGCTTGAGCCACATCACCAGCCCTCCAACATATACATTTCAACTCATATTCCTTCCTTTGGCTGTGCTCGCTCCCTCTCATGTCAATTAATTCTACTTTTAATTTCTCCACGCATTTATAGCCATCAGTTATCACTCAGTTTATGCATTTGTCCATTTATTGTTATCCATAAAAGTTGATGGCAATCTCTGTGGAAAAGGGATCTCCTGTGTCTTATTCCTGATCTCATTTCCCATGCCTACAATGGTGTATGACACTCAATCAATATTTGCTGAATAAATATCTATATGCCTGGTGCTAGTAAGCCCAGGGCACTTAGCCATAGCTGAGTTATTGCAGTGGAAGTAAGATGGTCTATCTCCATCCCCAGTTTCCTATGCAGGTTAGCTGATCTGTCTTGATTTGGCCCATACCTCCTGAGATGTGGATGACCATGATAGTAACCATAATCCTGACTACCATCTCTCCAGATTTTACCCTTTGAATTAAGGTATACCAGTGGTATATTTACTCTCATAATTTGCTTTTCTAGGTTATTTTGGTCACGTCTTATCCAGAACCCATCTCTGATACTCACTGATGACATATGTTTCTTGCGGTTTTTATGTTTTTATTTCCTTTATAATGAAATCAGTAGGCATCAATGTATGTATGTTCACACTTATGCCTGTGGATGTCAGATATAATAGACAAATTTATTTTCCTTTCTTCTTTTTTTGGGGTATGGAGGATCCTAGGTATTTAACCCAGGGATGTTTTATCACTAACCTATATCTCCAGTTCTTTCTTTCTTTCTTGTTTTATGTTGAGACAAGATCAATTGTTGAAGCTGGCTTCAAGCTTGAGATCCTTCTGCCTCAGCTTCCCAAACTGCTGGGATTATAGGCATGTGCCATTGCATCGGGAGACAGATTTCTTAATGGTCTCAATGACCTTGGCTCCCTGGTGTTATTCCCAATGATTATCTTATGTCATATGAGGAAAGGAATTTTGCAAATGTGATTGTTTGGTTGTGTATAAAATAGGGAGACCATCAGTACAGGCTCAATTGAATCCCATAATTTCTACCAAAGCAGAGCATATTCTGTAGCTGGCAGCAGAAGGGAAAGTCAGAGACAGTCAAAACATCAGAGGATTCCTCAGGAGAATGATTTTTTTTGCTGCTGACATGGAAGATGACAGGGAATAAGGACAGGATAGTGGCCTTTAAAGGAGTGAAGAAGGTATCTGGTTACCAAACAGCAGGAAAAGGGGCACTCAGTCCAACAATGGAGAGATGAATTCCACCAGCCACCTGAGAGAGCTTGGAAGCAAATTCTCTCCCAGAACCTCCAAGGATGAACCCTTTCTGCTGTGACCTTGATTTTGGCCTTGTGAGACCTTTAGCGGAGGACATAATCAAGGCCTCCTGGACTTCTGACCTACAGAAATGTGAGCTGATAAATGGGTGTTGTTTTAAGATAATACTTTTGTTGTAGTCTTTTATACAACAATAGAAAACGAATTCAGATATGCTTCTAAGCTGTCATCTTACCTGGATAAAAGTTTATCATATTTCAACTGGGTTTATTCTTCTTAGTAAAATCCATACTCTATTGTTGAAATCGAGAGTTCATATTTCCTACACTAATTATTAGGTGTAGGTGCCGAGAGTTTAACTTTTTGTCTGCTGTCTTCTTTTTGAAACTATTTTTGCAATGGTGTTAATTATTTGCAGGCCAGGGGCCACTGGTAAATGTTGTCAGAATGCTTTGTGGTGATAAGAACTGACAGAGATGTGCAGCTTGTGGTGAAATTCTCTCCCGTGTCTATGAAATTCCATCTCACATTCTGCTCATGCTCCAGCAGTGGCTTTGGGTTTCACATTTGTCTCTCAATATTTGCACTCTCGTTGTTCCTTGGAGCTGTGAATTGCTCATTTTCAACAAGCGTGTCCTGTGTCCTTGGGTGCTGCTTTGGGCATTGTCAGTTATTAGATACAGGTACCAGCATAACGGGTCAGGAAATGCTGGCCCTTCAATGGAACACTGCTTTGGTTTTATTGAACCAAAGTTTGCCTAGAAAGTTTTGTAGAAAGAGGAACGATCAGCAACTAGAATGTTGCTCTGAAGACAGAACATTGTGGACTATAATTCTGCTACTGTAAAAAAAAAAAAGTCTAATCTCAATTTGGCTTTCTGAGAATCTCAAAGCAAGGCAAGGTGCATAGGATCAGAATATTAACTTAGTCATTGACTGGCTGTGCATTGCGAGTTAATTATTTATCTTCCCTGTGACTTAGTTTTTACCTCTATTCATGAATTAGTTACCTAGAAATCTAGTTTTTAAGTTATTCAATGAATTAGTGATTCTCAAAGTGTGATCCCTAGACCAGTAGCAGCATTGGCTGAAAACTTATTAGGGATGCAGATTGCCAGGTCTCACCCAGACTTAATAAATCAGGAACCATAGGGGTGGGCAAGGGAGCTGTCCATGCTTCAACCAGATATCCAGGTGGTTCCTTGGGGAAGTTTGAAAAATACTGCCATAATATAGCTCGACATGGTCTTCCCAATGGTCATGGCATATACTTAATAAGCATGGGTTCACTTGAGAAAAGCAGATATGAATTAAAATAGAATTAGATGGGTGGTAGAAATTAACTGAGGTTGCCAGGGCATAGCACACATGTAATTTTGAAACATGTAATTTATTTTAAAAAAATGACAACTAGAACCTATATTGCATATTTGCTTGTTTTAATATAAAAATAATTCAAAAATTATTTTGAAGAATAAAAAACTCAAATCATTAATTAAAATTAAGTGATATGAAATCTCCAAAAAGGAATGTCAGTCTGCTTCTATAGCTTTGATAGCCCTCCAACCCACATCGGGTTACACTGAGCCCTGTGAGTTTGAGATGTGTGGCTGTGACTTGCCTGTCAGGTAGAATCATGTTGGACTGGCAGAGTGTGTCTTCTCTTCTGAGTGTGTTGCGCTGCTCATTTCCCAGGTATCCAGTTGGTCACTTCTATCTCAAAACCTCCACTGGTCAACATGATGCTGGGTTTTCTGAGGGATTAGTGGGAACTGTTAGATATTGCTGCAAACTCTCCATGTGGGTGACTCTAGTCACTGTGGTGACACTCTTCTTCACATTATTATGGCTGTGTTTCCTGTTGTCTGAGTTGAGGAAAGGGTGGGGAGACACTTTGGTAAAAGAGAGTCTCTTCTTGAGTCAAATTGAAAACTCATAATGCCTATTCATAATTCTTTTCCTGGATTTTATATATATATTCTCATACATGTATTTTAACTAGAAAAATGTCCATTTATAGGAATTATTTTTGGAGTCATTTGGGTTAGTATTCCATGTCTAGAGGCCAACTGGAGTTTAATCAAAGAAGTTGGTTTAGGTTAAACTTTGAAGAAAGATTACTACCTCTTTTGTCTTTGATCCAGAGTGCTAGAGTTGTCAAGGCTTAGCAGAGAATTTAAAGCAGGACTTCCAGATCTTTTTGACACTTTGTGCTTCCTTATAGTATACGTTTTCACCCTAAACATCATACATAGATTTCAAAGAGCCATAGGTTTGAATCCTGGCTCAACCACTTATTAGCTATATCGTCTGGGCCAAGTTACCCAAGTACTTTGAGCTTAGATTTTCTCACCTGGATATTGTGAATAAGGATGTCTATGCAACAAGGGATCATATGAAGTATACTTTTTATGTATTTAGTGTAGAGGTTAACTATGTCCTCTGCAGCAGATAATTGCCGCAGTCCGGCTGCAGCAAAATAACCGGGGGGTGACGAACAACTTGTGTACGTTGATACAGCAGGAGTACGAGCCGTTTATTGTAGGACAACAGAGCTATTTATACATTTTGCACAGCTTATCTTAATTAGCATAAACTAGATACATCAGTCAACCAATAAGGAATCTCCACACTTAATGGCTCACTTTTGTTACTTCACAAACAACTCCCTCTGGCATTTTGCCAGGCACCAATCAGACTTGTTTACAATCTCTAACATTCCCCTGGCAAAATACCAGGTGTTATTTTGACTTGTTTACAGACCTTAACAGATAATAAAATTGGGACCAGCCCAGTGACATTAGTATTCACAAACCAAGATGGGATGGAAACCAAGAGACTCCTTTCCTGCCTTCTGTCCTATTCCTTTTCTGCACAGTCACATTGCTCTTCAAGTTATTTATCACAATGTGCACTTCATTCCCATGTTGAACTGCTGTGCTCTGCTCTGCCTAGCCTAGTTCCCCTTAAGTTCTGGAATATTCTTATACTTCATTTAGGTCTCTGCTTAAATACTACCTCCCCAGAAGGCCCTCAGTGCCCAATCCCTGCATAGTCACCCCCCCACCTTGGCTTATTAATGATTACTTTGCTTTATTTTTCTTACATTAATCCACATCCAAACTAATATATTGATTTGTCTATCCATTTGGGGTTTTGGTATTTATTTCTGTTTCCCCTAGGATAAAATATTGACTTCCCTGAGGTCAAGGACCAGCTTTTCTTTTTATCATTTAATTTGTAATAAACCAAAATAGGCTTTGGCAGTAAAAGAAATCCAATTCAATTTGGTCAATAAATAAAGTACTTAATGATAAATAAACTTATTCAACACATTGTGGCATCTGCGATTGCTGACTTCCTATGGGGTTCTCCCAGTCCCTTGAGTGGTACCACCTATCTTTGATCAGGGTTCAGATGAAAGTTCCTGCATTATAGTGTCCAAATGCGAGGATATTCATATAGAAAAAGGAAAAAATCTTCCAATGTAAACTCTGCAGATATTGGCAATGGCAACACCAACACAAAGTTATCCCCATCTGCACACCTAAGGTGCTGCTTTGTGACCATCGGCTGCCCAGTAGGTAGCTTTGCTACTTGTTAACAGAAGACTCAGTCTCCAGCACAGATAACTGTGTTCCAAGGTTGATAATGGTCTCTTAATGACTCTTTAGGCCCTTCTCAAAGTTCTCACAGCTGATGGGGTCATAATTCCAAATGATTTTGTTAATTGGGAATTATCCAGAAGGACTATTAATAGAAGCCATTACTGAATTTGCCAGATGACAAAGGACATGTTTCTGTTTTCTTCTCCTTGTTATTTGTGTTACTTGTTTTCCTGTTTGGCTGTGACCTTCACCGCAGGACGACATGTTAACACCTCTGGATTCAGTTTCAGGAGTAGTTTCTGATTGACAGAGACAAGTTGGGTGTTGGATGGGATATGGCATAAGTAAGCCCTCTATGTGGCAGCTAAACCATGATTCCATGATGTACAAAAGCGGGGTGGACACAGGCCAACCACCTCCTGGAATAATAGGGTTCTCATACCCACTTCCATCCTCAGGGCTATGGAAACAGGTAAACATGATGGTCAGTTCCTTGAGTCAGATCTCCATGATTATTTTTGGAAAGACTCAAGTCTCAGACACGAAGATGAAAGAAAAGCAGCTTTTGTAAGTCTTTGGTTAACTTTGGTTTAAAATTCTAGTTTAAATATTTAATAATTTTGTGACCTTGTAAAATACCACCTATAATCTTATAATGCCCACATTTCTTCATCTGTTAAGTGGGAAAAATAATTGTAATTACTTTAGAAAACTGTGGTGAGGTTTAATAAGTGATGCTATAGAACATTTAGAATAACATATCCCAAACAAGTGTTACATAAGTAGAATTAATTATCTATTGCTGCATAAAAATTATCTCAATATGCAGTGATTTGAAGCAACAAGAGGTATACATTTGTATGGCAGATAGAATTTGAATAGGGGTTCAGGGGGGATTATTTAGGTCAGCGTTTCTCAAGGGCTGCACTCATCTAAATAGTTGACTGGGGCTAAAGATCCTTTTTCAATATGGCACACACATATGGCTGGCAAGATAGTGCTGGTTGTTGACAGAAGGCCTTTGTACCTTATTATGTGGGTCTCTCCACAGGACTACTGAAGTGTCTTCATGCTGTTTTGACTGGTTTCCATGGAACAAAAGATGCAAGAGTAAAAGAAAGTGGCAATGTAATCTATGTCCTAGCCTCAAAACCACAGCATGGCTCCTGCCATATACTTTTGTTCAACTAGAGAAAACCAAAGACAGTGTAGTAGTAGTGGGCTACATAAGCACATTCATGCCAGCAGGCCAGGATTTTTTAGGATTATTTTAGAGACCAACTACTGTAAAAATACTATCTATTATAATGGTACACTTTTTCCAAGAACTAATATCAATCAATATAGTTCATTTAGAATAAATAATCTGAAGCAAACAGTGATGGGGCTGGAGAAGTACACATGGATCCAATCCCTGAGAATCTCTTCAGCTGCGTCTAGAGGTTAAGACTTTTTCCCCTCTTATCCCAAGGGCAATGGAAAACCACGGAGGAGATTTTAGCTGGAGGATGAAGGTCAAATTACCTTTTGATAAAGGTCATTCTGACTGCTATGTAAAGACTAGATAAAGATAAAACAAAAAACAGTGGACAATATCGATGGTTTGGAATAAAAGGTAGCAGAGAAACTTCAGATTTTGCTTGGCTTTGGGATATACATTAAAGGAAAATCATGAGTCCTGCCATTGTTGCCTGACAGTGGAGGGTATAGGAAGATTATGAATGAAGAATAAAATGGGTTTGAAAGTAGAAAAAAATTTTTGGAGAAATGAAGAGAGGTCTAAATGAGAAGGCAAACTTCAGACATGGAAAATCAGGTTTATAAATACACATTCCTTTAAAAGTTTCCTCCCTAAGAATAGCCTCCAAAAAGACTAATAAAATTGAATTTGCCAATGGCATCCAAGTCTCTGTAAAACTGAAATGTGATTCCTTTCTTCTCTGGTTTTAGAAAGTGTTCGGGGCATGTGCTGTTTTAAGGTTTCTGGTTCCTGTGAGGTGGTGCATCCATCTATCTGGACTTTAATCTATAGGTGACTGTCCCCAGGAGACCTTCATTAAGTGAAGCATGCCTTGCCTCGAGCCTTGTGACCACCAGAACTAGGGTCAGGAGTCCTACTATAAGGACTCAGGAAGGGCAGGACTTAGCTTCTGTGTTGGGGAGGCCACAGGGGGGTGGGGACTTGGCCTTCACCATCTGGCTGTGGCCTTTGTAAGGAGGAAATAAGGAATCCTCACAGATGGGGCACTGATACAGCAAAGCAAATGATCTTGCTGTGTGGACAAAATGTGTGAAACATTTTACCAGTGCATCCCTCTGACAGCTCCTGGCATTAAAAGACACAGTTTTATATACTCAGCTGTTTTTAATTTTTTTTTTTTTGGTGGTTGGTGTTCTTATTTTTCCCCCAACAGGACACCATTCCCCTGCTGCAGAGGTGAACAGAAACTTCATCTCTCTGTTCTTGAGATCTGAGAGAATTGCTTCCTAGGTGAGGATTTCCGTGGTACAGCAGGATAGCTTATGAGAGGGCATATAAAAAAGCCAGACACCATAAATCCTTCCTGGGTATAAATAAATGGAATAGAATAGAACTCAGCTTCTAATGGGTTTCTAGGGACAAACAACCCATCGAGCAAGTATTTACTGACTTGCTGTATGCCCAGCAATTCCGTATGGACTTTCAAGAGTGGTGAGAGAAAAATACAAAAAAATACAAGGGGCGAATCCACTTTTTTTTAGGACTATGGGTACCACTTTCAATATCATGCCAAGTATTTCCATTTGGTTCTTTCCACTGTGACTGCTGCTTTTAGAATCACTTCCACAGTCATCTCTACAAGTAAGAGATTTTTGTAAGAATTAATTAGTGTTCCATAATAGTTAAGTTACTAATTCTACTATGATCATGGCAATGGTAACAAATAATATGGTGCTCATTTGACTAATTATTGCTACTATGTATTATTATGTACCAGTGTTTGTGTTGCATCTTTAAACCTATTTTATGATTTAATCATTCATTTTACCTTATGACCTCGGCTTATTTCTAGAGGTGAGAATTTCAGCAGAAAATAATTAAACATTTCTCTAAGTGTGACTTAAGGCAAAGAGTCCAGTTGTTGAAAATTGAAGGTGCTCAAAAATATTTGACAATTAACTTATTAACCCTACAGCTTATACTTCATCATCATCTTCTAGCCAAAATAGTAGCTCTTGAGCCAAAATTGTTCTATGACATTATATTTGGTTTACACGGACTGTTTTTTAATGTAAATTAAGTGATATTATAGAAATTGTGAGATTTAGATGTCACATGCACTGTTGTTTTTATGACTTCTTTTGAAAAAAATTGTAAGAATGTTCCACCCTTTTCCTATATTATGACCTGGAAATAATTTCCTGTTTCCAACCGGCTGTTGAGTCCTGGTACTCACAGTATCTGTTCAGGCCTCTTTACCTGCTCAAAACCTGTGATGGTTTCAGTTTAAGGCCTCTGAAGAAATGCTCAGGAGTGGCACGTTTGCACAGCCTCACAAATTTAATGAGTAAATTTGACGACCTCAGAGTGGACCGTGCTAGGAAACCCAGATAGGAGCAGAAGGCAGCAGTGATATTCTGTGCAGACAGTAAGTGATGCAGAGATTTGAAAACTGAGAGGGACCAAGGTTCTCAAAGAAGCAGGATGGTGTTTCATGGCAGCATTTGACTTGAGGCACTATTGATGACATCAACTTTGCAAAAGTTGAGAGTAAAAAGAAAAAGAATTGTTTTGCATAATATGTATAAATAATAGAACACACAACATCTCTATTCTCCTTAACTTGGAGGCACAGTGACTTTTAGCAAGAGCACTGGATGGAGGATTAGCATTCACCAGAGTTGCATCTGTTTTTGAAACTTGAAATGGCCTGAGAGTAGGTAGGTGAAGCTCAGCGCACCTAAGTCCCTGGAAATACCCTGGGAGATAATTAGCACTGGAGAGATTCAGAAAAGAATTATCATGTGGCCACTTTCTGCCTCACTGAACTGATTTTTCTTGCCAGACCTCAATCCCTATGGCTTTCTCTGTCTCCTTGCTCCTGATGACCCCAGAGGGAGAAGCAGCAGTAACATAAACATCCAGAAGCCAAGGACAGCGCCAATTATAGTCAGCTCTGTAAATGGCACAAGGCAGACGCCAAACCTCATGAATCTCCCAGCTAGCAATTGCTTTAATCCCCTGTGTCAAAGAGAGGCCAAATTGTCCACCCTCAAAATTTCAAGGTCACAGAAACCCTAATTTGCCAGTTTCACTACACCTATGCTGAACTCAGAGCTCCAACCCCAGGTCCACTCTCTTAGGTTTACTCTTAATGCTGAGTGTGTCTTCCTCCTTTCTGCTATAACAGTGTATCTTGGACAAATATCATGTGCTGAATAAAATATCTTTTTGGCCAAACAGACCTTATTTGAGTCCTTTGCATGAGCTCGGCTTGATTTCTAACTTTCTCATTCTTGGTTTCCTTTTCTGTAAAGTGTGGAATATAGCTATTAAGGAAACTACATTAGTTCAGGTATGTAAAACATTTAGACTAGTGCCTAGCACATTTGGAGCACTCAAAATTCATTACTGCAATGTCCCGGTTTTGACAGTGGCTGTTTATAGGCTCCTCATTGCTAGGAGGAGGTATTAAAAGGCAAGTGAAAAACAAGAGGTAGCATGGTCCTTTCTATAGAACTTGGCAAATGGGTGTTCTTTGAAACGGATGATTATAATTCAGAGGTATGGATGAGAGGTCCAAGGACACTTCAATGTCAAAGGCAAGGGAAGAAGTTGTACGGAGGCCTCTTCAGAAATGTGAGAGAAAACATTCCGTTCTGTGCTTCAGCAAGTCACAGGTAAAAATGCTAGTGACAAGTGCAAATGGTTTGCTCAGCACCTGGAAAGCATAGGGTGTGATCCTGTTCCACCATGAGGGGCAGGCACCTTGGGGTGACCACAGGTGTGAATGAAACAAGAGACCCATTAATTCAGTGGTGGCAGGAGCAATGGAAGGCTAATTGCTTTTCTGGAGGAGTCACAATCGGACCACCATCTTTCTGCTTGTACACATTTATAGCATCAAGCAGCTTCATGTGCACCCCAAGGCTCCGGGTGGCAGGCAGCACTCTCAGTCACCCAGCATCATGCGACATTTCTATCAGCCTGGTAATCATTTTCAGCACAGTGTCTCATTAAATCAGCCTGCAGTGTTGGGATGCTTCTCATCGTGGTAGATTCATCGAGACACCCAAATGCTCATGGCTGTCCATCAAAACAGGCTTCATTAGCAAATATCGAAAACAAGAGAATCCCTCCTCTGCTCCACTCCTCAACAATCAGATGACTGGAGTCACCACAGATCTTTGAACAGTTCCCATGATTTACAGTCCCAGCAAGTGGCTTATTTTGTATGATTGTTGGAGGAGTGAGGGAGAAGGGAAGAGAAGCGCTTCAGAGTTTTCTTTTCATCTTTATTTTACAGATTCAAACTGCCCCATCCCGGTTTTGACAGTCTGCAGTGGAAGAAAGCATCACAATAATGGTATCAAAAGCAAGAGAGTGTCCTTGTGCACTCACAGCCATAGTTTTGCCTCCATTAGTGGAAATTGTGAAGCTTTAAGAGCAGACAGATATATATAGCCACAGGAGGGTCAAGCTTCTCATTTTACTGATGAAGAAACAGAGGCCAGAAGCTTGATGGGACCTGTAAAGGCACAAAGTCTTGCTGACATCTACTGTTTCTTCCTTGTGAGCTCCTTACTTTCTTTAAGGGAACATCCTTTTCACTTCTTAGTACTTAGGACTCAGGCAAAGATAGCCAGGGCAGGCTGAGCCCACCAACAGGCTCCAAGGTCCAATGTTGGCACAGCCTCAGGCTTGGCCAAGTAAAGCCTGGATTAGTTATGTTCCAGTGGCCCTAGCCAGGCCCATGACATGTAGTTCTTGGAATTGACCTAGAGCCAGTAGGAAATTAAACACTCTTTCCTATTAAGGTTACTGAGCTGGCATGGGATGGTCCCAGGACTGCTAACATAAGAGAAAAACCCACCTACTGAAAAAGCCACCCCAGCGATCAAGAAGGAGAAAAAAGAAATAATATCTGATGATGTTCTTGACAGCTTACATCCAACTGCCAGGGTTTTTTCTGTAGCCTGGGATAGCAGTACTCTTATTATTTAGTTTTACTTATTTATTTTTAATTCAGGCCATTTTGACTTAGATTTCTTCACCTGTAAACTAAAAACAGTTCCTGACTGCATTAGAGCTAGTGATATCTCTGATCATCTGAGACCTAGAACAGGCTTCTTTCAACTCTCAGAAATATCATGCTTAATTATGATCTCCATCCAGAAATAACCAGGTATGCAAAATGTATCTTCCACTTGCAAATTGATTCTTGCCTCACACATGTGATTTTGAACTCTTGTTTTATCTTGTGTTCTGGATGGCTATTTCTGCGTAACAAACCATCATCATAAAATATTTTGCTCATGATTTGGAGGGTTGACTGAGCTCAGATAGATTCATGAGATTGCCATCAGATATTGGCTGAGACTTCAATCACCTTAAAGGATTGTCACCACAATATTTGGTACCAGGAATGGAGAGAGTTCAGAGATGGACTGGAATAGCTGAGGTTTCTTTGGTATCTTGTTCTCTCTCTGGCCTCTCCAAGTTCACGGCAGCCCAGGGTTGCTGGACTTTGTGCATGGCAGCTGAAGACTCCTGATCAGGCATCCTGAGAGTAATAAGCAGAAGCAACTTGGACATTTCTAACTTAGCCTGCAGCCTCATTTCTGCCATTTTTGATTCATCAAGAATCCAATTTCAAAGGTCAGGACAAAGCCATCCCTCTTGTTGGGAGAAATATCCAGGTTTTGTTTCCAAAGAAGTATAAATTGAGAAAGTTGTAAAACTAGTAAAGTCCCATGTACTTTTTTTATCCCAGTTGTGACATCTTATATCACTGCAGTGCAATATTAAAACCAGAAAATTGGCATTTCTATATTATTAACTAGGCCACAGGACTTTTCATTGTTTACCATTTTTTTTCAAATCTGCATTCATTTGAGGTTTTGTGTGTTTCTATGGAATTTTACCCATTTGTAGATTCATGTTAACTACTTACCTGTCCATATATAAAATGGTTTTGTCAGCCACAAAGAACATGCTTGTGCTACCTGGTCCTTTGTGTGACATTCCTCCTAGTATGCTCTACATCTGTGTTTTTTAGTTGTCATTCATCTGTTATCCATATCTGTAGATTTGTCATTTTGAGAATATTATATATGTGATATACAGTGTGCAACCTCATGATTGATTTTTTTTTCAGAATCATGCCATTAAAGACTATCAAGACTGTTAACAGATCAATAGTTCATTGTTTTTTATTGCTAAGTTTTATGTCTTTAAATGGATGTATTTGCTCTCTACTTATGCTGTTCCATTGAGATGACCTTCTTGTAGACAGCATATAGTTGAGTAATGTTCTAATTTGTTTTGCTTTTCTTAAAATTTACTCTATTTTAATTGGTTTATTTAACTATCTACATTTAAGATAATTATTTAGATTCTAGGACTTAAGTCCATATTATTACTAGTTTTTTTTTATTTCTCTGATCTTATTTTCTTATCATCTTATGTTATTTAAACATGTTTTGTAATTTCATTTTCATTTATCTTTTATGTTTTTAAATATATCTCTTTGTATAATTTTTATAGTGGTTTCTCATATTTGTTTCAAAATCTGTCCAGTTTCTTATAAATTGTAGCTACATTGCTAGATCTTCCAATACTAGCTGTGTGCCTCAATTTCAATGAGTTTGTCCTAAAATTAGACTCTTAAAATCCAATCTAATTTAATTCTGCAAAACCATATATACTGAACCAAAAATGGTTCACCCTGCATGCATACCATGTTATCTTCATCTTACATTCTGACT
The DNA here is from genome assembly GCF_045843805.1 of Urocitellus parryii. Lineage (NCBI taxonomy): Eukaryota > Metazoa > Chordata > Mammalia > Rodentia > Sciuridae > Urocitellus > Urocitellus parryii. The sequence goes on along the minus strand of NW_027554049.1, from coordinate 1,996,860 downwards.
TTAAAACCTAATATGTAAGAATAATAAGTAGTTTCATGGCCCACTGGTATGAGAATGATGATTGACCTTTAGAATAACTTAAGTATTGCCCTGTATTGCTCTTGGAAAGACAGAACTGAGATTCCCATGTTCTTCTATAAAACTTAACAAGGAACAAAGGGTATGTAAGTATGATTTTTAAAAGATACAAATTCAAGATAGAAATACATACTGAATGGCTACTATGTGTCAGGTTCCGGGCTTTCACCTGTATGATCACTTTAAATCTTCACAATAGTTGAAGATCCATTAGCATGAATTGACATGATAGAGATTTAACAGCAAATCAAAGTGGAGTGAATCGTACAGGCAGACAGGAATCCTCTGGAAACAACCTTTGTGTCAAATTCCCCACTAGGGACTTTGAGACTACCAAAAATATACAAATGCCATTGCTGTTTCCTTTTCTCAAATTTCTGTGAGGATGAGAATTTTGAATAAAATGACTGTGTGCTTCGATGTGTGCATGCATAAACACTGGTTTTAATGGGCCAGTCACAACATTTTTTCCATTTTTAGTATATGCCTCTGTAAATGATAAAGACTCTTGCACCAAAGCCATGATTCTCCTGAAGTATCTTATGTTAATAATAAATCCTCAATATAATCTAATACCAAGAGGGCTTAAAAGGTGTTTATGATTATACATGATTTTCATTTCATCTTCATTAATCATCTTACTTAGTTCCCAGAGGTATAACAGATACACAAAATCTGGTAAAGAAAATAAGGTTAATGTGGGTGAAATTACAAGATCTAAAAACCATGGCCACTTACAGGTAGATGTGAGGCTGTGAGGTAGAGACAAGAGGCATTTGAAGTGTTGAGAGAAATGAGAAGCCGGAGACAGTAGGCTCTCTTGGTGGGTACAGAAGACTTCTCTGTCCTGTCAACCTGTCACTCATACCTCTTGCCAGGCTTGCTTGCTGCTAGTGATGACGGCATCCACCACAGTCTCCTAGCAAATAAAGCTTTCTTTTTCATGGAGTGATGGTGTTTTATAGATGAAATAAGATGCCTGCCAAAGAAAATAGAATTTTTGCCTCTAATTATAACAGCTTAATAACATAAGGGATAGTGCAGAAAACTTTTTAAAATTCTGGGCTGATGCGAACCTGCTGCTGGATGTCTGCCAGCCTACCGCACCTGCAGCATTTCCCCACTAATATTTCAAAGTGTCAGCTTAAGTGGCCTGAGAGCCGCCTGCACAACTATGGTAATTGCTGAGACATGCCTAGACCAGCTGAGATAATAGGGCACCAGGAAGCAGGGGAAAATGTCAACAGCTGGGGTTCATGCTACTAATTTTGTTTTCTTTAAACTTCATGGAATGACAAATTCCACTAAGAGCGGATCCAGAATTATACAATTACCAGTTTCCTTCTTTATTTCCTTCTTTATCCATGTGGTCAGTCAGTAAATACATAGCAAGCATGGATCATCAAAAATATGGACACTTTCCCCTCCAGCACTGCTGGTGGATGTTGCAAATGCAGCCCACTGTCAGGCTGAGTCTCTCTCACCACTGTGTCCTTCTCAACCAAGCTCCAGGCAGTGGCGATCTTGCACAGTTAACATGTGATACAAAATCCATTTTCATTTCTATGCATATTCTCAGTACTCTCTTAATATCTCTGGAAGAGAGAAGCAGACCACGAGGTGCTGACCATGCTATGTGACTACGGTATCTCCTTATAAACAGATTAACAATGATGCAGCGCTCTGAACAGCACAGAGCATACCCTGTATATTTTTAGAATCAAGCACAGGACCAAGAACAAGGAAAATGCAATGGGTCACTGAACAAAAGAACCATCACACGTGTTATCTGAATCCACAAGTGTAGGATGATAGGCATATAAGCAAGATAAGAATAAATCCAGCAATTGTAATAGAAAATAATTAACGTGACAGCTAACCCATTGGATTCTTTAAGCCAGGCAATGCACAAAAGTATATGTGTGGACACTTAATGCTCACAGTAGCCTTCAGAGATGATTCTTTTATTGGACCCATGTTTCCAGTGGGAAAACTTGAGGGGATTTTTCTGGGCTCTTCTTCTGTTGGTTGGGTTCTCAGAGGCAAAATATGGGAAAAGTAAGGAGCCCTGAAAAGACTAGGTCCCTAGGAGTTATGATTCTCAAGCCAGTGGATGCTCACTGCCTGGAAATGCACTGGCTGCCTTGCAAGGATTCCATGAGGCACTGCAGATGCAGCCTCTACTCCTGCAGAGCTCTCACTCCCAATATTCACCCCACTCTTCAAGGTTTGGGGTGCAGCATTATTTTGTAACATTTGTTGTCTGAAAGACATAAGAAACATTGTTGCTTTTGAAATGTTTTCATATCTTTTTTTTAACTGAGAGTGGAAGTGAAGACTTTTAGCTTATTGATTGTTGGACGTGAAATGATGGCTTTTCTTTTCCTTCTCCTGTGGATATCTTTGGTAATTGGACATTTATAATTTTATTGCAACGCAGGCCATTAGCTTCTTCCTTCACATAATCTGTATGTCCTGTTTAATTTCCAAGAAGATACATGTAGGAGCCATCCCTAAGTGAAATCACAGAAAGCAAATCACAACTTTGCTTTCTGTGATTTCACTTAACTACAGTTAACTGTGGTCCAAAAACATTGAATAGAAATTCTCACAAATACACAATTTATACATTTTAAATTGCATACTGTTCTGAGCAGTATGAGGAAATTTCAGGCTGTCTGATGCATACTACCAGGATGTGTGCTGTCCGTTCTTCGGCTGGTTATCTGTGCTGTGTATACTACACCTGTTCTGCCATCACTCTGCAGCAGTCTCAGTTATCAAACCAGCTGCTTGGAATTGCAGTGCTCGTGTTCAAGTAACTCATATTTTACTTATAATGGCCCCAAATCACAAGCATAGTGGGACTGGCAATTCTGATATGCCAACAGAAGCCATATAGCACTTCCTTGGAGTGAAATGGCAAAAGTTCTCAACTTAGGAAAACCTCATGAACTGATATCGTTACAATTTACAGTTAATTATCATTGCTAATTGCTTACTATAAATTTATAAATTAAACTTTATCAACGGATGTCCCTTTAGGAAAACTTGGCAGGTGTAGTGTTTCAGACATCCATGGGGGCTTGTAGGATGCGCCCCCTGCAGATCAGGAGCGTTACTGCAGCCTGCCCTTTGCTTCTAGTATTCTGCTTTCTCATTGGAATCTGTACTCCTGGACCGTATCTGTATGTGGGATGAGGTGCTTTCCAGGTAGATGTCCAGCTTCTCCGAATTGATTTATTGGAAAAGAACCTTTTGCGCTCCCTTGGCTCTTTTTGTACCAAGTGTGCCTGGTGTGTTTCTGAGCCCTCTATTCTATTGCTCTGTATCCTGTTCTTAAATTCTCCCATGTGTTCTGGTCAATATGTAAATATGGAAGTGTAAATTCTCCAATTTTGTTATACTATTTCAAGAATATTTTGAATGATTTTTGACTCTTTGCATTTCTCTATAAGTTCTAGAATTAGCATGTAACTTTGTACAAACAAACAAGCAAAAAACCTGGCTTAATTTTGGGTTTGAATTGCAGGAGAAAATTACACATGGATTCTAATCTGTTTTCTTAAAAATTAGGAAGGATATGGCACCATGTGAAGACATAATTCAAGATAGTTCAATTTAAAACAGTCAGGAACACATGAAATTTCAGGTTAGGTGCTACAAATCATCAAACAAATGGGGGAGAAAATAAACTTAAGAATCCAAAAGAAGAAAGATAAAACATAATGAAAGGAAAAATGAGATCTCTGAGGATGGATCCAACAGGAAAAAAATACATACACATTTCTGATTGAAGTCAAAGCTGATAGAGAAGTATTATGGAGCATAAGTAGAGGGAGGGAGGCTCTCCTAAGCCACCTGGAAAGTTAGGTACATGAATAATTTGGAAAAAATATAATAAAGTATTTTTTATGAAAATAATAATAAATTTCTGCTTTGTCTTCTGCCAAAATCTATGGAATTAAAAAAAAAAAGAATTTCATATTATAGACTCAAAGGAAACTTCAGTAAATCCACAAAATAATTATGCCATAGGCCATCTTTACAGATCACATGCAATAATAATTCATAAACAAAATTCCTAAACATAAGGATAAATAACGATCCTCAATAATTTTTGGGTTTAAGAATGAATAAGTAATATAATAATAATCTGCTGACAAAATAATAAAAATATACACTATGATAGTGAATGTAATAAAAATTATAGTTCTAGGAAAATGCATGACCTTAAACATTTGTATTAATGTAACTATCACAATAAATAGGCTAATAGAATGAAAAACCAAAAAGAAGAAATAAGTAACAATGTGTACAATTACAAAGCAATGATAAACATATATGTTAAAAATTGTTCAAAGTATGATAAAAGTGAAGAAAGATTGATAAAATGATTTTAAATAGGCAATTAAATGATTTAATATGAAACCATGAGTAAATGCCTGTAAAATTCTACATAGACAAATGGAAAAATATCAATTTAAAGATTATTTTTCTTAAATGACTTGTTCAGAATTAAAGTAAGTGTCTCACATAGAAAACTTAATGCACATTTAGAGAAGATATTAAAAGTATCAAACTTTGACTATTCTCTAGGATCATGTGATTTTAATATGATAATATAATTCATATGAAAATCTCTAAATTGTAGGTCAAACATGAAGTATTTGTTTTGGGAATTATTTAAGTAATTCACTGAAACTTAAGTATATAGTAATCTTCCAAATTATTCTAAATTAAACATTAAAATTTTTCAACAACAAATTTGCCAAGCTGGCTATAGAAGATGATATTCAATATGGAGTATCTTCTGTTTCTAATTCAAATGCTGTGAAATTTTAAATATTAAATTTATTAGCAGAGCTTTGGGACTTCAGCAAAAACTGGCTGCATAGATGTGAATCATTCAATTTAAAAGATACCCAATTACGTTTATTTCCCTAATCTCAAACTATTATTATCCTTGCTTGCTTCTGGATGTGACTTCTTGTAATTCACAAGATCCTTGTTTCTTCTTGTCTCAGGTTATCACTAATCATTGATCAAATAATCTTTGAGGTAGCTTGGAGCCTTACAAAATAGCCTGCACAGTTCCACTGAGTAAACTAAGAGTCATCAATAACATTGATTTGGATCAACACTTCCAAGAACTGTTTCTCTAGATTTGCTACTGGGAGAGGATGATTGTCCTTCACCACATAAGCCTCTACAAGCCTGCTGCTTCGTGTTCTACCTGAGTCTTCATTCAGCTTCCTGCTTATCTACCAGGAACATGTGAATCACCCCTCCAACACCCATCCCACCCCTCCACCATTCTAGTCCATTCCTGGGTATCTTGCATTCTGAATCGGTCCCTCTCAACTCAGCTTGCTTTCCACTAGATCTGAAAGTCAGATTTTCAGATATGACATAGAAGTCACTTCTTTTAATTGTCATTTTGATTTATCATATTCTGTTATATGATAACCTCATCTTTCTTCTGATGAAGCTCTTCCTCACTTCTTCAACAATAAAACATGACATGTTTGTTCTCATTCATTCCTTCATGCCTAAGGAGAGAGTCAAGGTTACTGAAAGGATAGGAATAGATGAGGTGTCCCTTGCACACTATGACCACACTTGATAATATCTGGACCTTTGGGCACCCCCATCCAATGATCAGGCATGGACCACATCTAATGTGGACATCAGCCAGGAGGCCCAGGGCAGGCTAGGTAAGCAATGTAATACCATGTATTCTCCGGACTTAAAGTGAGAGCCACGGAGTTGAGGTGCCCTGTGTGCATGTCTCAAGGTGAACAGCCTCCTTGGTGCCTATGATATCTGAGTAACTACAAAATTCACCCAGATAGCAACTCTCAAGTTTTAACTTTCTGGAAATAGTGGAGATAATCACTATGGATGGGCAATAGGAATTTTCAGAGACTAAGGCAGTCATGGAAAATTCAATAGTTTTTCCTGATGACCCCATGCCCAACTCTAGGAAAAACACATTTTTTGCTGACCTGAAAGCTCAGGTAGTAAAGGTTGTCTTCATCCTCGCCTCTCTAGACCTTAGTACAGTGTCCAATACCTAATTTTAACTAAAATATTTCTTCCATACTTATTTATGCCTTCAGTGTTCTTATCAAGCTAAACATTCCCAGAGGTCAGGGTACATCACAGACAGCCTCCCTGAGACCATCTGATGCAGAGTCAGATTCTCAAATATTTTCTTATTTGAATCAAATCTTCTAATTGCTTTGGCATTATGTTAGTCAGCTTAGCCACTGAGCAAAAATTGGGGTTTCTTTTCTACTTTTTCTCTTCTATTCTTCCCACAACCTAGATCAAGAGAATATACTCAGTTTAATGTGAACAGTTAAATAAAAATTCATTTGTCTATGGTCTACCCATTCATGAAGATCATTGTGAACACTAAAAGGTTTAATTTTTTTTTTCTTACTACAAAGAAGACAGGGATGTAAAGAGAGATAGCCTGACTCATTCTCTGATCTTTGAAACTGTTCAGTTGAATCAGGCTGTTATATGTTAGGGTTTGGAAATAGTTTGGTTGTGTCCCACCGAGTTTCCCATGTTTGACATTTGGTGTGGAAATAGTGGTAGGCCCAGTGGGAGGTCCTCAGATAATGGGGGAACTGCCCTCAAAAGCATTAAGATAGCTCTTGGGGAGCCCTGAACTCTTATGAAAGCAAGTTTTCAGAGAACTAGCCCATCCCTAAATCGTCCCCAGAATTCTTATTTGGAGATGTGATCTCAACCTTCCACACCTGCTCCTGACATCTTGACACCACCCATCACGAGACCCTCACCAGAGGCAAAAACAGGAAATCCAACTGATCTTGGGTTTTGAATCTTCAGAGCTGACAACTAAATGCACTTCTTTTTAGAAAGTCAGCCTGCCACAGGTATTTCCTTAAAGTAACAAACAATGGACTATTACATTATACAATTCACATTTAAAACATAAGATGCCCAGTGATGCCTGCAAACTGTTCTTTCATTCTTTGTTTGATTATGCACTTACCATATGTTTTATTGTAATTTCTATGTGACTATCTACCTCACCTTCCCAAATATTCTGTTCCACTCCATCAAGGAGTCCTCTCTTCTCTTGATGTGTCTTGCCCTTTCTTTAAACCATACCATTTCACATTCCTTGAAATGGCTTTTTAAAGTTCCTAATCTAGCTAGATATAAGTTCTCCTTTCTGTCTCCACAAATCATTTGCATCTTTCCCCAGGAAAACTCCCCTTCTTTAGGTGAAGTGCGCCCCTCTATACTTACACACACTTGACCTTTGTTTCTCTGTTCATGTGTATAGAAACACAGTTCCTTGAAGCCAAGACTGAATTTATTTATTCTGCATTCTGCACTCAGCACAGTCAGAGACTGAAAGTAAGATCTCAAAGTGTTTTGGGACTGACAGATGGGCTAACTCTGCTTCTCAGCTGGGACACTTGGCAACATGTGAGGACTTTCTGGTTGCTAAAACTAAAGGCTGCTATTGGCACATAGTGTTATAGGGAGGAGTGTTGAAAATAACCTACAATGTCAAGATAGTTCCTCAACAAAATGCCAAGAATACAGAGGCTGAGAAAACTAGGAACTTATTCCCACCCAACCTTCCCTCCAACTCCCATTCCTCATTCTTCAAGAAAGAAGACTCAGACTGGTTCCTTAAGTTGGGAATTTTAGAATTTTCAGTGTTAAAAAAGGTTTCAAGCAATCTAAAGTAACTTAAAATGTAAAGGAGATGGGGTGGAGTTTTTTTCAGGAATCTGTGCTATCAACAGCACCTAGCACGTCTGAGCTGTTGGTGGGGGGAGCATTATTTCTTCACTTAAGACCATTATGTATCATTTAAATTGTTGCATGGTAATGGTACCCTACCTTCATTTTCTAGAGCCCCAGATATGCTCAATGCCTGCCTTATGAGAGAAGGCCTTGAATTTAAATATTTTGCACTGGCTGTTAAGCCTAGGAAACCTCTTCTTCCTTAAACACCTGCTTCCTTTGCTTTGGACTTTTTGAGTATGTTCCCTCACTAATGGTGTTGTTTTGCATTCTTAGTAACATTCAGAACTTTCATTCTTGAATTAATGAAAATATAATGCCTCCAAACCAAGTTTTCTGGTTCAAAATTGTGAATACAAAGAGAAAATTCAACATGAAGTGCAGCTAATGTAGTTAAAATTAGCAACCAGTTTCAAGTCACATTATGGAATAAATTAATTAGAGGCCGGTGCTTGCCTGTGTACATGTTGTCATTAACTACCCAGTAGTACTCCCCAAACTGTGTTTTAGAAATAATTGAAAATTTTAAAGCGTTCTTGGAACACAACGAGGTTTCCTTTCAAAGAACATGCAAAATGCACCCCCCTAGATAAAGATTTAACTTACAATCAAAAAGAAATATCTACCAATTTTGTAACCAAGAAGACAAGTTACCATGGATATAGTCTCAGCAGAACACACATAAATTGTGTGTGTGTGTGTGCACGTGTGTGTGCATTCAGCTTCTGCAGCCAATAGGTAAAAACAGAGAGTGAGATAGAGAGGTGGATGACAAGAGAGTGGGAACAACAGAGGTAATTATAAACACTCACACACAACCCCTAAGCACACACATATAATACAAACAGTCTGTTCTCTTGGAAATTAAACTTATATGTGCTCATTTTCAAACATTTAAGTGACATACAGAATACAATAGAAAAAAAGTGGCACACAAAACCAATCTAACCACAGGGCAAATATTGTTGTTCATTTTTTTCCTTACAATGTCTTTCATGCACTTATTTTTGCAGTAAAATGCAGACATATACATGGATATATAGGTATTCATATTTGTATTCATATGTATTAATATTTGTATTTTGCATTGCTAGATTAATAATAGAATTATCACATAGAATTTATTCCACTGCCTTGCCACTTAACATATTGTGAACAATTTGCCGAGTCATTATATTTTCTTTTAACATGACTTTAAGTGCATACGTAATTACTTACTATAGCTAAGCTATAGTACAATCTTTTAATGGAAAATGGAGATTATTTTTACTTTACACCATTGCAAATAGCACTGAAATTGCCATTATATAAAGTGACACTATATAAAGTGCCTTCACATGTAAATTTGTTTTGAAACTGAAGCCAGACCAAAGTTTTTATCCTGATTTTCATCTCTGAATGTGTTATATTATATATATTACACCAATTTATAAAATATTATTTAAAAAGTAGCATTTAATGAACATGTAATATTTAATGATACAACTGTGATAAGATCTACATTTAATTTTAACACACTTGAAATTTATGCTTCAAATTTACCAATAATATAGGTAAGATAAATATGAGCATTGCCATACATGAGTAGATGACAGACAGTACAGGTATCAAGTGGCTACCCGCCATTGTCCTGGCTTGCAAGTCCACTCTTTCTCAAAAAACAAAACTTGTTTCAGGTCAGCCGAAGCTAGTGCTATCATCTCAGCTTCATAAGTTTAAAATGCCAGTATAAAAACCCTGCAGGATTCGGGTGGTTCACTGCTGTCAGTCTGGACTTGTGTGTTTTCATTCTCTGTGGCTTCTAAGGTTTTGCAAGGGGAAACTGGGAAAGTGTGAAGGATAGATGTTGCTTAGAGACCATCAGAATTCAGAAAGGTGCTCATTATCTTCCAAATTTTACATTGTATGTTGGATTAGAAAATATTTAATTTGGGGTACAAGAAATTATACTGTTGTTTCCCGGTGAATCTTTTCTTTCTTTCTTTTGGTTTGCTTTTATGAAAATTATACTAAGGCAGGTATAGTGTTTAAAACACTGATGACACTCATTTTTGCATTTAATATATATTCCTATATCAAGTATCTATTTTATCTTTATTTTGGCTAAGAATTATCATGAATTTTTATTTGAGCTTTTCCTCCAAAATGTGTTTAACTTCTCAGCAGTATATCAAATAAGCATTTATTTCCAATTAATATGTGATGCTAAATTTATTATTAAATTCTTGCTTCTGTTTCTGAGCCTCAGTTTCTGTGATCTGTTAAATACTTAGATAAACCACACTATTTTCATTAATATACTTCTCTCATTATAAATGTGTTGGCCTGATTTTAGTACCATTGGTTTACACAGTATTTTTGAATATTCTTGCTCATTCATTCTGATAAACTTATGAATTACTTTTTCAAGGTAGATGAATATTCCACTCTGTTTTTAATTGGATCTAATTAAGCTCACACATTGATTTAGAAAGAATCATCATTTTTCACAACATTTAGTCTTTATATTTAGGACTATGATATATTTCTCCATTTCTTCAAGTTTTCTTTTATGACCCGCAGTAAAGTTTTATGATGTTTTCAGAGCAATCTGGCAATTACCAGTTACAGTTATTCCTAAGAAGTTTTTTAAAATATTTTCTTGCTATTTAAAATTGAATTTTCAACTATATTCTTCAAAAAGTTATATTGATTTAAGTATGTGATATAGAAGAAAGTACATCTGTTTTTCCATTTTCACCAGTGGTGGGTGAGAGGGCTAAATTACAGTGAGAATATTGCAGTTTGGACCCTTTTAAGTAGTTCCTAACTATAGTGTTGATTATGCAGCACCCAAACAATAGATGCCTTTAGTCAATTCATCCAGCAAAAATAGTTACCCCTTGTGTGCATCACATGGAAGATTTCTCATTAGTATATATTGTTATGTAAAATGTATTTCCAGCCAAACACTCTTGATTTCTTTTGTGTTTTTGTGCAGATAGAGTCCAAAAGGGAGTATATTTATACTCTTACTGCTGAATATATCCGTTATAAAGAAAAAGGATCAACATTTCCTGGAATCAGGGAAATCCAGGATATAATTGTTTAAGAATGCTACATTGCAGTTTCTGAGTTTATCCTAAGTTTCTCTTATTTGTTCATGTGGAATGGCTGCATCTCTGACTCCAGGGTTTATGATGCCAAAAAGGAACCTTTGCAGACTAGACATTTGAACATATTGTCTTTCTGTCTTACAAATCTCAAAGCCACAGCACTTTGTACAGGGAGTTATCTATGAAAATGTTAATTATCGATGACTTTCAAAGATATAAATTATCAATTGTATCTGAGTAGCTCAGATTTTCCTCTGAAATGATAATTAGGCAACTTAGGTTTTGGTATTATCTGACAGGATGCTGTAAATTCAGCTAACACTTGTCAAGAGGCTTGAGGCATCTTTAAATCACAGATCTTAATGAAGCCTTTGTCAGGACCCAGCTAAGTAAATTTGTTTTAAGTATCAGAGGGAATTACATTTCCTTTTGTCCCTCTATAGTCAGGATAAAAACAAAGGGGAAATTAACTTGGAAAGTTAATTACTTGCTACTGGGTAGAAACAAAAATCCTAGCAATGTTGTCCCAAATGTGTTTTGGTAAGCATTTAAAGATGAAAGGCTAATTATAAGCCAAGTGCAAAATCAAAATTAAGATTCAGGTTGCAATGGATTATTGCATCAAGGAATTTGATTCCTTATGGACAAAGCAGATTCCTAAACTAAATGTAGACTATTTTAACATAAAAATTGAAGCATAGAAAAATTAGATTATTCACTATGGGAACATAAACCAGAACATTGCAGTACATTTTATCATTATACCTCTTCCTCCTCTTCCTGCCAAAGAGTAGGGTATAGTTATCCAGAAGAAGGATGGAGCATGATTCCTCTTCTTCTGCTTCCTCTCTCATTGATAACTGTTCTTCTACTGTGCTGCATTCCAGAGAAAGGAAAGAAAAAATGGCAAGGCTTTCCCCAGCTACATTCTCCAATTTAGTCCTTCAAGATCTGGTCTTCATGGCTCTTTGCCCTTTTTCTACCTGTTATGAGTTGAATTATGTCCATCAAAAAATGTGCCTTCAGAGGCTGATTTGTGGGTTAGTGGTAGAGCACTTATCTAGAATGTGTAAGGCCTTGGGTTCCAACCTCATCACCACATAAAATAAATGGATAAAAATAAACCACAGTAGCTTTAATAAAGTTACTTAAAACATGTGTCTGGAAATCAATCTTCAGAACCTCAGAAAGTGCCCATACATAGAAGTAAGATCCCTATGGAGACAATGAAGTTAAAATGAAATCATCAGGATGCTCCCTATTTCAATATGGCTGGAGTCAGTATAAAAAGGGGAAATTTGGACCTCATGGAAAGATGATGTGAAGACACAGAAGAAGGTCATGTGAAGGTGAAGGCAGAGGACAGGGATGCACTGTCAAGTCAGGAGACCCCAGTATTTTCAGAAAAGCATAAGAAATTAGAAGAGGGACAGGGAACAAATTCTCTTTCACAGAGCTCAGAAGGAAACCTCCTGCCAAGCCCTTGATCTTGGACTCAGGTGTCCTGAATGATGACATGATACATTTCTATTGTTTAAGGCTATTGGTGTGTGATATTTTGTTACAGGAGCCTCAGGAAAGGAATATTCCAGCCAGTGAAGACAGGCCACAAATTCTCTGTAGGCATTCTGGCTGCTCCTGGAAACATGCACACACAAGTTCAAAAATAAATTACCTGAATTTTAAACTGTTTTTTCAGAGACAGAGTTTGCATGTGAGTCCTAGCTGGCTAACTCTCAGCTAAATCAAAACACTGATATTCTTTCAAGAAAAATAATGAAGTCTGGGGCATCCTCATATGAGAATATAATTCCAAATTACTAGACATACAGAGAACCAGGAAAATAAAAGTAAAGACATTTAGTTGAGATGACCCAGATGTTTTTAAGGGTAATTAAAGCTATTATAACATTGCATAATAAAATAAAATAAAATTTGTGTGTAATAATAATAAGACACAAAATAGAAGCAAAGAAGCAAAGGCAATTTAAAAACTACCATATTGGAAATTGAAAGTTTCCACAGCCTTAGTAGCTATCATTGTATTTTATTATAATTTTTAAAATTTTAGGCTTTCTACTTGGTGTGTGACCATATTGCATTTTGGCTTTAATTGAGTTCCTAATGGCTAGGGATGTAGGAAATATATTCCTGTGCTCATTTGCCATGTATTTATTCTCTCTGGTGTTGTGTCTTAGGATCTTATGCCTATTTTCTAATTGTATTGTTTCCTAGCTTTTGAATAGTGAAGCTAGCCAATTCCTAAAAAAACAAATACCAAATGTCTTCTTTGATATAATGAGAGCAACTAAGAACAGAGCAGGGAGGAAGAGCGCGAAGAAAAGATCAACATTAAACAGATACATTAGGTGGGAGGGAAAGGGAGAGAAAAGGGGAATTGCATGGAAATGGAGGGAGACCCTCATTGTTATACAAAATTACACATAAGAGGTTGTGAGGGGAATGGGAAAGTAAACCAAGGAGAGAAATGAATTACAGTAGGTGGGGTAGAGAGAGAATATGGGAGGGGAAGGGATGGGGGATAGTAGAGGAGAGGAAAGGTAGCAGAATACAACAGTTACTAATAGGGCATTATGTAAAAATGTGGATGTGTAACCGATATGATTCTGCAATCTGTATTTGGGGTAAAATTGGGAGTTCATAACCAACTTGAATCTAATGTATGAAATATGATATGTCAAGAGCGTCGTAATGTTTTGAACAACCAATAAAAAAAAAGAGTTTATATTCTGGATACAAGTCATTCATTGGGCATACCTCATTCTCCTTGGGAGGGCTGGTTTGCATTAGCCAGTGTAGAGGAGGTGGAAGTAACAGCATATATCTTTATTTATATTATAAGAATGTTTTGCTTGTAGTGTCTTGCTGGTGGGTATTTTCTTTTAACCCTTTGTATATATTATGCCAAGTAGAATAAATTTGGACATTATCAACTGCAGCAAACCAATATTATCCATCGAAATTTGTCCTCTTCTTTCTCAGCACCACATAAAGTAAATTAATAAATAAAGTGAAGGTCCATCAACAATTAAAATAGATTTGTCCTCTTCATCTGCTTGTTTTGGGAGCCATTCTACTGATGACACCTGTATGTCTTACTGAGGAGTTCAGAGTTTTTGTATTGAGCTCCAGAATCCAGTATCCAGAAAGGTAATACCTTTCAGATATATTCTTTTCCTCCCAGATCCATCACCAACTCTTTTTCTTCTTTAGAACCCAAATTTCTCAGGAAAGACTTCCTTAACTCTAAGCTAGGAACTACTTGCTAAATATCCTAATCGTAACTCTCAGAGGAGGAAGATTAAAAAACTTTAACTATGACATTATAAAAATCTATAGTTCTCCTTAATTTCTACATCTGACACATTTGTCTCTTAAAAACCCACCTGGATTTTTCTTCCTCTCCCTTTTCCCTCTTTGTTCTTCTATAATTATACCTCTCAATAAATCCTCAGCCTGTGCATTTTGCTTCTGACCATGTTTTCTACATTAAAATTGGCAATGACGTTGGCAAGTGAGTGATTGACAAGAACAGTGGTTCACTGCAGTTGACCATGTTCAGATCCAAAGCTTGGGGGACCTGGCCCTGGGCTGCCCCTGCACCAAGGTGTGTGCCTTTCTCAGAGATACTACCTGAGCACTCAGAGGAGCCCAGTGAGTTCCTGTCTGGACTTTGAAGGAGCATCTGAGAAGGGCAGTGCTGGGCTCCTCTGTCTGAAGGTCTTCACAGACCTTGTCTTTGTCCTTGCACCCTCAGAGAGCAGCTGACTCCATGCATATGTATGAGGAGAAGGTTCTACCACCTCATTGGCTGCCACACATTATTTACTCCTGATGAGAACTCTGTACTTGTCCTTTGTGGAGCACATCCAGACATTGCTTTTGATTCCCTCTTGCTCTCAAAGGGCATTTTAAAACAAGGAACAATATTCAGGCTGAGTGGTGTATGATTCAGGAAAGAAGAGCAATGAACTCAAAGACAACTGTTTTTATTAAACGAAAGTTCACTGCCAGGGAATTAAGCCATCTTACTTCATCATCCTCTGATTCTATTGCTCTTAAGAGACAAGAGTACCTTATTAGTTTATCATATTATTGGAGACCTACTATATATTTGTTTTTTTCAGCTCTAATCCAACAAATATTGATTAATCACTTTCATATACCTGATATTGCTATATATCTAAACTGAGGGGGATACAAATGTAATCTGTGATGTCAAGTCCATTCTCAAATCACTTACAGAGGGAGAACCAGAGGAAGACCTGCTGATACACATGGAATAATCAGACAACATGAGACAGAGCCCAGGAGAAAAGTGCCAAAGGAAATATCCACCATGGGAATGGATGTGGCATTCCATGAGGGGTGGGGAGGGCTCATATTGGAAGGGATCCTTGAAGACATCTTAGAGGAGTAAAAATGTATGACTTGTAGTGCACTAGTATCCTAACAAATGATTGCCTGCAATGGGAAAGATACGAGATGCATCTTGGGTAAGAAATTATACTAAATTTATTTTGAATACTGTATGAGTGTCCTTGACAAACTGGTAGCACTTGGAATTAGTGTGATATACACAGGGGGTTAATCAAATAGTAAGCTATGTTTGTGACAGAGTGAGCCTAGAGAAAGACGTTCAGGGTTGGTGAAATGATGCCACCACTTCAGCAGTGTCTCAGGTCCCTTTGTCCTTGCTCAGCCGTGCTTTACAGATGGCTTTTACTCCCTTGAAGTGCCCATATCCAGTAAGTGCTTCACATGGAGCTCAGTTCCTTTGTGCTACCTGAAAAGTTCTGCAGTGTCCTGTGCTTTCAAAGACTCTGGGCATTGGTTTAATTGTTCTGCTAATATATCATTACATTTTCTTTTCCTCCTGTGCCCAGTCTTGATTCCTACTCCTTCTACTCCACAAGGTTTGATCCTGTGAGAACTCCTAATAATCTCTTTGCAGACTAGTTTTAGTCTCAGGGTCTATTGCCTGAGTAAACCAAGCAAAGAGACTCCGTTAGTCAGCTTTTCACTGCTGTGACCAAAATACCTGTAAGAACAACTTAGAGCAGGGAAAGTTAATTTTGGCTCATGGGTTCAGAGGTCTCAGTTCGTGGTTGGTTGACTCCATCACTTTTCACCTGAGGTGAGACAGAAGATCCTGGAAGAAGGGCATGGCACAGGAAAGCTGCTCCACTCAGGGCAGCAAAGAACCAGAAATGCAGTGTGAGGAGCCAGGGCCAGGTACAGAATTCCCAAGGGCATTCCCCCAGTGTCCCGCCTCCTTCAGTCCTACCTCACCTGCCCACAGTTACCACCCAGTTAGTCTGCTCAGATTATTAATGCATCAGTGGATTAATCCTTGGATCCAGTTAGAGCTCTCATAATCTAATCAGTCCACCCTTGTACAGTCCTGCATTAGCCCCAGAGCTTTTGGGGGACTCCTTTTATGCAAACCACGGCAGACACACTTCAAGTAGAAATAAGTTGAACATTGTAAGAAAGAATGCCCATATCAGGAAAGCCATTTTTTTCTCAAATACCCAGGAGAAGTGTGATGTATTCTAATTGATAGAATTGCATCTCATGGCCACCCTTGATTGCAAGTAAGACTGATAGTGCACACTTGGTGTGGATGTGTGACCTTCACAAACAAAATATGTGACTATCTTACTTTTCCAAAAGATCCCCAGAGGCTTCAGCACAGGGGAGGATTGAATTTACACAGCCACCATAAACAGAAAGCAGGCTACAAAATATTTTTTTTTATTTGGGCACACTGTCTCCACAAAAATTAGGACTTATGAGGAGAAGGAAAGAAAGAAGCTGGGTAAATAATTATGTGTATTTCCCACGTGTAAAAATCATGCTGCTAATAATTAATACTTAGGACATTCTTTTACTTTGTGTCAGATACTGTGCTGGGCAGATGTATATATCTGGTCATTTCATTTTCTAAATAGTCCCCCAAATCGGTCCGACACAGAAATCCCTGCTTTCCCTTGAACATTGATATACTGCTGATGTTATTTTCTTTTTTTTGGTAGGGCCCAAATAATTCACACAGAGTTGTAAATACCTATTTAATGCGATTCTTAATTTGTGAGCTGTAGATAGTTATGCTAACCCCACTTAACAGTAAACTGAGGCTTACCGCACCTAAGTTACTTTGTTGAGGTCACACAGCTGCTAAAGTGAAAAACTGGGATCTGCCTGACTCTTACATATTCTTTTCAGCACCTGGTCCTCAGATCATCTGTTCTGGATAACAGATTACAGCTCTAGGACACCTGGGTTTTATTGTGACAGTGCTACTTGTGCACTTAATATATTCAGGCCTGTGCTAGGTAGCATCAGATGAGAAATTACCTTGTTATCCTTGAAGAGTTTATCTGAGTGGTAATAAACAGAAATGCAAATACCAAGGAAGACACCAGGTGCTCATTGCTGTAATAGTAGTATATAAAATATACAGGAAAGGGAGGAACAACTGAGTCTACCTAAGACTATGGTAACTTAGGGCTTGCAAGGAAGTCATGTTAGGGCATTGGTAAGATGTTATCTTGGGAGCCCTCAAATAATTTCAGAACTCCTTCCAGGCTTCTGATAAGGGTTCACATTGGGTAAAGTGAGGTGACATTAATATGAGCAGAATTTCCACGTTAGTTTTGTGACAGAATAAATGAGATTTGTTTTTCTCATGAAACTGCAATTTCAGTGGGGATTGGCACTGACGGTGTCTGCTCCTTAGCATCAGTGGGGATGTTCTAGCTGGACTTGGCAGAAGGCATGCTCACTCACACATCCAGCGTTTGACACTGACCTCTTGGTCGAAACTTCAGTTGACTTTGTTCCAAAGGAGTGTGTGTGTGTGTGTGTGTGTGTGTGAGAGAGAGAGAGAGAGAGAGAGCGCAAGACAAAGGCAGACTCTATTGGTTGCTGCCATCCCAAGACCTTATTCATATTGAAGAAGAGGAAAACTCCAGCCCACCTTTGAATGGGAGGACTACCAACCACGATGCAGAAAGACCACGTGGTGTGGGATACAGCCATCAACCTGCCCCGTCCCACCTTCTGGCACAGCAGCTCCCAAAACGTGCTTACCATCTCCCCCAGGACTTCCAAGACCTTTTCCTTATGGTTCAAAGTCCAAGATACTACTCCATAAATGAGGTTTAGGTATGGATAAAGTGTATCATATACGACTTCTCACATCTCTTTGAGTGCAGTTCCTCTAGTTGTCTATCCATGTGAACTAAGAGAATTCACCACTCACCTGCCTACAAGCCAAATGCAGAGTTGTGAGTGTGCATGGATAACAGCTGTGGATCTTCCCATTCACAAAGACAGGGGCTTTGGGAGGTGCACAGAAGCCGTCTATGGGGATTTTGAAATCTAGCTAGGACATGTTGCTAGTTCTTTAATGGACATACCATCCTATAGCCTAGAAATAATTTTGACTTTTGACTCCACTTTTGAGCTTCTGATTTCACATAAGTGACCCTTATGATAGGAAATATCTGGCACTTATAGATTAGTAATTTTCTTATATTGTTTCCTGCCTACAATACTACAATTGTCAGGGGCCCAAACTAACTATTCTTTCTGTACTGTCTCTGTCAACTCCTACCAGATAGTGCTTAAGAAAACACATTTTCTATAAAAACTTCTTCGCCTATTTGGAGTTGTGTTAGGGACATTTCATCAACAGAAAACCTTCCCTATAAATCTCATCATGGCAAGTTTTTGTCTAATTTGAGGTTCCTCTAAGACCACTGGGGTGACACAATTGTCTTATCCCTAGGAGCACTTCTGTTAATGGACAGCATCTGCAAACCATGCTTCCAAAGTCCCTGTCTATTGTAGGCATCTTCTTAAATCTTTCTGAGGTCATAGAAAGAGTTCTGTGGTTATGGCCTTAGCTTCACCTTTAGACCTAATTTTGCTGACAATGTCTTGTGTTCAAACTTGCTCATAAGTTCTTTCATAAGTTTGGCATCATTTTCTATCTAAGGAGGCTGGGCATAAGAAATAGTGTCATTATTTGTGAACTCAAAGTTTCACAGAGTCTTTATATTTCTTGGCCTTTATAAAAGCTTGCCTTTGCCCTCTCTCATTTTTTTTATTGGTGAGGTGAAGAAGCCAGAGGCTTCAGTCTTCCTTTAAACCTCCTTGGCAGGACCATTGGCTCCTTAGGTACATTTCCCATTTTCTACACTAGCACAAGCAATATAACTGTCTGACACTAACAAGGATCCCCTCTTCTCTAATGATGATCCCTTCTTCTCTAGCTTCCAATAACATTCTCCTCATTTTATTTTAATGTCTCACTTTCTCCCAAGCCCACTTCAGGGTCGCCTGGCATCTTGTAACAATCCCTTCATGACATTTCCATTTCCTTCCACTGCTCCATTCTGAAGCCATGGTCACATGTTTCCATTGGTTATAGAAACACCCTACTTGGAGGTTCCAAACCTGTTTCAGCTGCTCTGGATCAGTAATGAAGTACCTGGAACCTTTGTGGCTTAGAATGATGACATTTATTTTGCTGAAGAATCTGTGGTTTGGCCTGGGCTCACTAAGCATGACTCCTAGCTCCACTCCACTTGGCACCAGCTACAGTGGCCCAAAGACCAAGGGGAGGAATCATCTGGGGTTCATCACCCATTCCTCTGGTAGTCTATGCTGCACTCCACTGAACCCCCAAATGTGGCTTCCCCATGATCCTGGGTCCTTCATGCATGTGACTTTGTTATGAGAGAAAGGACACACACACACACACACACACACACACACACACATGCACACACAGAGAGAGAGAAAGAGAGAGAGAGAGAGAGAGAGAGAGAGAGAGAGAGAGAGAATCTCCATAATATGCCATAACCTCAGAGTAACATATCTATCCATCTACCATACTTTATTGACCAGAATAGCAGCATGCTCCTGTGTGACTTTTTGGGGGGGTTATGGGTACTGAAGATTCAACTCAGGGGCACTTGACCACTGATCCACATCCCCAGCCCTATTTTGTATTTTTAATTAGACACAGGGTCTCACTGAGTTGTTTAACACCTTGCTTATGCTGAGGCTGGCTTAGAACTCATGATCCTCCTGCCTCAGCCTTTCAAGCCACTAGGATTACAGGCATGCACCACTGCGCCTGGCACCTGAATGACTTTAAAGAAAAGGAACATATGCCCTGATTTGGGGTTGGAGTCTTGGTTGGAGGAGTGTCAATCACATTGTAGGCAGAGCAGAAGGGACAAAATGCAGACACCCACATAGACCTATCTTTCAAAGGTATAAGCTGCCACAAAGGAATAATGTGAATGTAGCTAGGATCATGGGTGAGGCTGACCACTTGAAGATTAAGGACAATTATTTTGGAACTCTGACAGGGGTAAGTTTAATTCCTGTCCCTGCTGCCTGTGACCTGTGTAACATAGACCCCATACAGCAGTGTCTGTCTCAGTTTCCTCACCTGAGACAGGTCTTACTTTGGCATAGGGAACATGTCTTAGTCCACTTGGGCTGATGTAACGCAATCCATTAGACTGGGAAATTTATAAACAATGGATGCATTGTTCATAGATATCAAGGCTGGGAGGCCCAAGGAGGAGGCTCCAGCAGGCTTCACGTCTAGGAGGCTTCTGTTATCCTTCAAAGATGGCACCTTCTCACTGTATCCTCATGTGGAGAGTGAGTGAAAATCACTATTAATTCTTTTTGATAAGGGCACTAGTCCCATTCATGAAAGCATGGCCTTCATGACCTATCACCTCCCCAAGGCCCAACACTTAATGCTATTATGGCATTAGAGATTAAGTTTCACCATATGGATTTCAGTGAGACAGACATTCAGACCAAGCAAAGCCTTATTTTCCACTTTCCTTACCTCTTCAGGCCTAGAATAAGTGTTTCTTTGCTCTGGACCCATAACCAGTTATGGCTTTTAGAGGACTTGATGAGGATATTAATTGCTATACTTATCCCAAGGTGGGCCTCATTCCAGCTAAGCCACTGAGACCCATACCTCTGGGATCTTGAGCTGTCCACACAGAGACACAGAGAAGGAAAATGGGTTGAGATGGGTCATGTCAGCCACAGGAAAGATGCAGAAGACACTGTTAATAAATCCTTGGCTAATGAGCCAGCTTTCCAGAGATCTGGTCATCCAACTCTTTCTTCGTTTCTCTGTATTAACAAGTAATATTCTAATAAGTGTTTTTAGGCTTAAATTAATTAAAGTCTATTTTAAATGCTAACTTGCAAGCTGACACAAGATAATAAGTCCTATGTCAACGTGCAGTTGTGAATATTCAAAGTATTCATTAATGAAAAGCACCTGACACACTCTGAGGATTTAATAAAAGTAGTTCATTGTCAATTATAGTTTTATCCATAGAGTTCACAGCAGATTCACCTTCCACCCTCCCTCCATACATCTCAGCAGTCGATCCAACCACAGTATGAGGCCCACACAAGTTCCTCTGCAGCCAGGGTGAGCTAGCTGTCCTCCATCTATGCAGGCATCATTCGGAATGGCTCTGTCAAAAAGGACTTGTGGGGAGGCATTGGAGTTCATGTGGATTTCTGTTACTGGCATGTACTACTTTTATCTCTGGTCTCTGTCATGCACCTCAGCTGCTGTCTCTGTGTGTGACACTTTCTGCAGGAAGATGTTCTACATTTGAAGGTGACCTTTGTTACAAATTGATGTTCCCCTTTCCACAGGGGTGGTAGGTGTATCAGACCTCCTCTTCAGCTCTCCACAAATTAAGCAATTTGCCATCTCCTTCTAGTCCAGATGGAGCCATCCTGATGGGTTTGCTGTGCCACCGAGTGTCCTCAGCATCCTCTGCATTTTAATCACCTGGACAGAGGAGGAAGTGGCTTCTGACAATCCAGGAACATTTCATCCACTAGGAAACTCTAGGAATCCAGCTTTATAATTCACTGGATAAAATGGCATGCAGTCCTTGGGTAATACAATCCTGATGGCTGGGCAGCATTTTTATTAGGAAGAGCTGACATTATTAAATGGTATTGCCAAGGGATCAGGAATAAGGGAGAAAAACAAACTTTCTTTTAGAGTAGTGTAGCTTCAGGTTAATTCCACATTAACCAAGACCTAATTTGTGCTACTAAAATGTAGTGTGTTTGTAGGTGAGTTGGTGCAGTGCTTTCATGAGGCTCCAGGTCTGATCCTCAGCACTGAAAAAACAAACCAACAAGCAAACAACAACAAAAATCCCCAAACTATTGTTTTTGGTGTAAATGTGAAATATAATACATGTTATTTAGCCTTTCTCTTCATCACGATTTACACAAACTTCATGTGAAGATGATAAAATGTATGTTTAGCAGGGTTTAATGAGATCATGCATATAAGGTGACTAGCTCATTGTTTGGGCCTAGTACACACTTATTACATGTTATCAGTCACTTTAATATTGCTTTCCATCCTTATAACAAAGAAAGGAAGGCTATTTTGATATAAGCATTTGGAGCAAGTAAAGAGAAAGAAAGTGCACTGGATTTGACATAAGACCTTCTGAACCTTGACTTCAGAAATCCTTCATTGACAAGGTCATTTCACTGATCTGAGCCTTAGTTTCCTGACAGTGAAGCAGAATAATAAAGTCTTTCATGCTGAGCTATTATTCACATCAGACAAAAAAAAATTTCCATTCTCTACCCCAATTGGATTGCATGTTGATATTCGATAAGAATATTGTCGCTATTGAGATGTACCTTTCAGGAGCTCAGTAATACTTGGGTGACCTTGAAGTGGGGGCTTGAACTGAATGACCAGTATCATTCCTTCCAACTCTGATGTTTTAAAACCGTGTTCAGTCAGATGTGGTGGCACACACCTACAATCCCAGAGACTCCAAAGGCTGAGGCAGGAGGAACCCAATCTCAAGGCCAACCTCAGCAACTAAGCAGGGTCCTAAGCAATTTAGCAAGATCCTGTCTCAAAACAAAAAATAAAAGGGGCTAGGGATGTGACTTAGTGGTAAAGTGCCCCTGGATTCAATTTCATATACTACTGCTACTACTACTACTACTACTACTACTACTACTACTACTACTAATGTCATATTTAGAAGCAATTTTGAAGTCCTGTGTAGTTCATTAGTAATACCTATAAGGAGGCACTGCATCTGTTAAAACACATTTCTAAGTTTTTTCTTTAAATAAACACTCTATTCTCAAAGATTTTTCTCAATTTACATTTGGAGCACACACAGATTATTAGAAAATAATCTAGAAGGGAGGTGACAGCAATATGTTTATGGTATTTTGGAAAAAAAAGAAAGAGAGGAAGAAAACTGCACCCTTCTGGAAGGAGGGGATCTTTTCTGGATATATGAATCAATGGGGGCAGAACATTTAGGCGACAAATGTTTGCATGCTGGTTGAAAAGGGGCCAATAAAGTCATCCTGAGAGCACCAAAGTCAAGAAGAAGCAAAGTAGTGTGACTCAGGGGAGCAACCGCTCACCTGTCAGCCAGGTGGGAGTGGCGGCTGCAGTGTTCATGGGTGGGCTCATTGTGAGCTTTGCTCTCAGACTGTGTCGGAATCCCTGGGTCTCACCATCAGGGTGGTTGCTGGTTAGCCATGGACATCATCAGGGTTCTTGACCACTTCATGTTGTGATATTTTCCCACTGGGTGCTTCTTGCCTTTCAATGTAGACTGTACGTTCTTCTTGTTGCCAGGGTATGCATTCATTTCGTAGGCTCTGCCAATCACTCTCTGTCACGTGATGCTGACTTTGGACATTGCCTCCATGAGGCAGGCAGTCCTAACTGTTCTGGTCTGGGAGACTGCAGAGGCAATGGGGCCCTTAAGGGTCAGGAGAGGCGGGTTTTTGGCCACAACAGGGGTAGTGTGCTATGTTGTTCTGGAAGGTTATTTTAGATGTTCAGCTAAGGGCCTGTTCCTCGTGGTCTTTCAAAAATTCTGTTTGTAAGTTACTTAGTAATATGTTTTCATTTTCTTGCTGCCTAACCATCTTGAGGGAATTTTGTCATTTGAAATCAACAACCCTGGCAGAAGGGGCTATTTAACCTGGCACTCATTCTCTTCATACATAAATCAGGATTTATGAGTAGCTATCAAGGAGTAATTTAAGAGCTGAACAAAATAATTCATTAGTTTCGAGGTAACCAAATTATCTTGTATTGCAACTAGGAATTTCAGAAGGTAGTATAAGTGATTTATTTACCAAAGATACCTTATTTTTCCCAAATTCCCCAAACTGAATGTATGGCATCATATGTATACATGCCAGCCAACATGAGCCAGCAGTGGCTGCTGGCTTCTGACTGCTGGGTACCCCTGAGGAATTGATGCTGACACTGTGCAGAAGCTTCCCAATCTTCACTTGGCAATGGCACTCTTTGGCTGTCTGTGGTTCTGCTGATTTACTTGATACCCTGCTGGCTGCAAACTTCTGTCTCTTGCCTTGTTCTGCAGTGTGACATCTGGCTGGCTATCCACTTCAATATCTTTACGAAGTTGCTGTGTTGCACCAGGTAATAGTTTCAGAGTATGAGAACTGGAGTCAACTTGAGAAATGTATAGCTTAGTGTCATGTTGTACCTGGTTGTGCTACTTTTGAACTAGTAGTGGTTCCGAGATTGGCAAGGAGCAGTTGGTAAAGGGGCTTCTATAAGAGTCACAATGAGTGAGGAAGTGGTGTTTTCTTTCCCAACCATGAGACTTCCTTGGGCCAAAGGAACGTATGTGTAGGAGCCCCCACATCACTGGCAGCCATTCATTCTATCCTAGGTCCCCACCTCGGGGGAGGGGGGGCAGTTAGCACATCCTGGATACAAGTTCGCAAAATCTTCACTTGGCCTTTCTGTTATTTTCACTAAAACATTTCTCCTTACAGAGATTTCCTAAGCCCTTCCCCAATGACCTTGTTACTTGTTATTACTCTGTCTCTCTGTCTTCTTTCCACCGTATTTACCACTTTTTAATCTATCTTGATGGTGCTTTTCTAGTCTCTCTCTCCTTGCTCTCTAGAATGGAAGTTCCATGTCATTACAGCCCGCCTCTCTTTTGTATCTACGGAAACGAGCTCAAGGCCTGGCATCTAGTAAGGTTTCTGTGGATCATTGGCAAATATATGGATCATCCTATTTAACTCAAGGAATTCTTTGCATCTATACTCTGTCAGGAACTTGGGAGAAGAGGAAAAAGTTAAATAAACTGATCAGCTGTCATAAGACCATTTTCTGAGGCTCTGATCTTGTGCAGATACCTGGGAAACTTTTCCATTGTTTTTTTTCAAATGTCTCATCAAAATAGGCCTTAGACCAGACCTTCCAGGGGAGCTGTTGCTATAGTTTTATTGGTTTTGGAATCACATTTTCCCCAGTGATGTCGGCTCCACCAGTGGTGTGCACAGCTGGGAAAGCAGCTGGAAGAAGAAAAACAGGGAGGACAGGGTTCAGCTCAAAACTTCGCTCATTTGGGTGTTAAATGGTTGTCTCTTTGTTTACAGGACTCTAGGCAGCAAGTGTGTGCTGAAGGCTTCAGGGATGTCTTTTAGATAGGAAGAATCAGGCTTTCAAAGTGATGAAACAGGTGGTATGCTAATTTGTTGTTGTTGTTGGTGGGGGAGAGGTAAAATCACCATATTACTAAGTAAATATTTCACAATCTGTTGAGCAAATAATATCAGGAAAACAAAACAATACATTAAATAAATAAATAAAAGCAAACAAATTCCCAAACATCACAGTATAAAAAATAGAAATTTTTGTCTAATTTGTACCAGTTGTATTACTACAGGTGTTGCTAAATTTCCTATGTCTTCCAAGTGCTCAGATGCCCACAACAGGGACTCAACAGCTTCAGCTTGGGACGAGTCTCCAGCATCAGACTGGAAGGCTCATTGTCACTGAAGAAGAGCCAGAGTGGGATTGTATTATTTTGACTTTTATCTTCCGACTTGGTTTCTTTCTCTTCTTCCTTCTGTTTTCCTTTCCCTCCTTCTCGTCCTGCCCTTCCCTTTCCCTTTCTTTTTAGGAAGGTCAGTTTGTTTATCTGTAATGCTGAGCTCTCAGTGTGACTATCTTAATGTGGCCTGTGCGGATTCCTGGAGGTCAGACATTTTGGGGACAATGGAGGAGAGGGCACTGTCACCAACCCAGCAGCCATTATCTTTCCTTTGGTGAGTGCAGCTTGCTACTTATTTGCTGTATTTCATGAGAGCTAAATTTCTGACAATAATGAGCAAGCCATTATCAGCCCTTCTGGGAGAAGAAAGGAACTGGCTTATGCATATCAGTTTGAGAGTGTGAGTAATGTCCATCCCTGTCCTCTTCCCCTGTGCTGACCTCGTTAGAGCTGGAACCAAGGGTGAGGTGGGAAGCCAGTGGTCTGTAAGAATGGAGATCCAGGCTGTCTTCAGTTTTACAACCAAATCTGTAAACTACTTTGTACAATAAGAGAGGTCTGTATATAAGAAGTATATAAGAAGGTTCTTCCTTGTCAATTGATTTGCTTCTGATTCTTTGATAGGTCAGCAGTAGCAGTAATTAATAAACTTCATATGCCAACTACAACTCTAAGCATTTAACTCACATTGTCTCCCCTAATGCTTACAACAGACCTTATTAGACACGTGCTCTGACCCTTTTTAAGCTGAGAAATAGGTGAAATGCAGAGGTTAAGTTTTCTGCTCAGCACTTCATTCTGGAATGGAGCCAGATTTGAACCATGGTGGTCTAGAACTGAATATCATGCTACCGTCACATTGTGAAGACTTGAACTTCTGTAATTTCAGATTCGGTCACCACTGCTGAGCTGCTCTGCTTAATAGCTGTTTGACCCTAAGTTACTAACCATGCATCAATCTCCTCCTCTGTAAAGAGAGAGCATCACGATGCTTCTCAAGGCTGTTTGGAAGAATTGAATGCTCTGATATTATTTTATTAGACAAGACAGCCTGGGCTGGAATTCAGGAACAATTTAGCTTCCAAACCTCAGGGGCTTCAGACAAAATGATTTATTTGTCACTCTGTCTCATGATCAGTGCACTTGGCAGGGCTTCTGCCCATGGAACTCATGGATCCAGGCTAATGGAGGGTCTAATAGCAGAAGATTCACTGGCCCACAGTAGTGCAGGGGACAACTGGAGAGTTTCTTATTTTCACTGCTACATCTGAATGCGACCCACACCCAAACCATTTATCAGAACTAGTTATGTGGCTTTGCCTAGCTGTAGTTGAGTTAGAAAATGCAGGGGAAAAAAATAAGATTGTGGGAGGTCATGATTCTTTTTGCTACAATATGAAGTCTTTCCTAAGATTCTTGCCACGTGGCCTTCACTTAGTAGATAGTTCCTATTGCCATTGTGAGGCCGATCATAATTAAAGTGTTAACAAGAAGTCATTCTCTCCATTGGGCATTGCAAAACTGATTCTAGAATTTGAAGTCCTTAATATCATGATTTCAAATGGGTTTTGAAATGTGTGGAGATTATCAGACATGTCAGATGATGACTTTTTCAAATCTCAACAAAGTGTGAATTCTTTTCAATTCATGGGACAATTGGAGTAATTCCTCATACAGCAAATTCCCTCTTGTTTAGTGATTCTCTCTAGCCCGTTTCTGTTACACTCACCTATCCATAAACAAGAAAAACTTGGGTATTGTCAAAAGAACCACTTGCCCATCCCGTTGGCTGATTGAATATAAATCATCTTCATCCTTTTATGCCTCATCGGCTCATTTATAAGGTATTGCCCTTTATTATGACAGATTTTATGATATTTTGTGATGACCAGCCATGGGGAGAAAAGGGTTTAATGCACTGACATCTAATTTTATTATCTCTGGTACCTATTCATTTTTTAGAAGCATTTCTTGACTTTGTGCCAGTTTAAGCTTGAAGCTTTAAAAAGTAGATGATGACAGGGTCGGGAATTAAACCTTTAAATCAGAACAGGATTGGAAAGACAAATCACAAAGAGATTTCCATCATTTAGCATCCCCCCTAGCATGTTAATAAGTGGGGCTCACAAAATAAAAAGCACATTACCAACCTGTGCTCTAACAAATGCAGGTGTGCCGGTGCTGCTTCCGGCCCAATGGTGATTTATGAGCTCTGGCCAAGATAAGGAGAAGATGCAAACATCTAGTGAGTGGTTTGTTTCTCAATTTGGAAAGTAACAGAGCTTCAGTGGATTCCAGGTTAAGAAACACGCAATTTGTGTAACTAAAAAGAGGTGTTTTCACAGCTCAGTGGTTGAGTATTTTCCTTGCGTGTGTTGGGACTTGGATTTAATCCTCAGCACATCTTGGTGTCTGGTGTCACTGTGAAATATTTCACGTTCCTCAGCCTTTCTCCAATACTATGTTTGCGCAAGTGCTATATGAAGATAATGATAACTACATCCAAAGCACCGCACAGGGTGTTACTTACGTTAACTCAGGTTATCTCACTTTGTACATAAAAACACTGGAAAAAGAGCTATCATTTTCCACAAGTTGAAATGGGAAAAGTAAATTTGCAGCTAGTCAGTATGAACAGGGGAACTTTTGTGCAGCATAGTGACTGCAGTTAGTAATAAAGAGTCCGAGCATTTCAAGTATTGTAGACTTGGAAATTGCTAAGATAATAGATGTGAAATGTTCTTGCCACACCCAAATAAGAAAATAAATGGTATGTATCTGATGCGGTGACTATGATAATTACCTTGATTAATCATGTCAAAAAGTATACATCCATCAAAAGGCCACATATACCATAAAGATAAGTAATTCTTCTCAATGATAGTCTAATAAAGCTGAGGATTTTTAAAAAAAAAATACAAACCAGAAAAATAAGTGAGGTAAACTAAAACTTGTTTCTCACACAGATTTTCTTCTTCACAGCCAAATACAGATGCTCCTCCCCCTGGGTGAACTGGTCCTTGCCCAGATTCAGTATGGCTGGCTCTGTTATCTCATGTGGCTCAATGCAAATCTCCTGGTGTTGAGGGCTCCTCCCTGTGGTGATCGCCCTTGACTGCCCTTCGAGCTGATCCCCTTACTTTAACCTGGACCTCATCTGGCTGTCTGAATGCACTGTGTGGTAGTATAGTCTTTGCTCTTTGTGTCTTTACTGTTCTTGTGTGCTTTTTCTACTGGAATGCAAGATTTGAGGGTGGGGGCATTTTATATCTTATTCGATTGCTCCATAAGTACTTTATCAAGTTCGTCAATGTCTTTGAGCTAGAGGTATTGACACTCTGAAGGGAGGAGTCAGTTGCTAAAGATCACAACACATGGGAAGGCAGAGCCAGGTCTCCAACCACGGCCTTAGCTATAACAGGGAACAGAATATGATGATTTTCACCCTCTTAAATGTTTACCAAGTGTTAACCCAGTTAGTTTCACATTGTAAAATAGTTTTAATTCTCATTGGGCAGATGAGGAAAATCAGACCTGGTCCACGTGCTTTCTCACTTGACCATTTGCTGTTGCAAACCTGTCCATTCTAGGCAAACCCAGGACCTCATCCTCACAATCGGCATTCAGGGCATGTTGCTGTGCAGCCATTCTGCCCTGCCACATTGGCATCTTTAATCATTTTAAAGGTAGTCCTGACTTGACCATATTCTTGTTTAACTACCTTAATCAAATTAATTAGTTTTGTGCATCCCCTGATGCCATTAATTCATTGTCTATAAAACCTCTGACCTAATTGAACTTTTAAATATTGTGTCTTTACTACCTGATATAAGTGTCTTTTAAATTATAAGAATTGCTATAGTTAATGCTTTATTAAATAGCTACATACATATGAAAGTATGAGAATTTTTTCCAAGATTGCAAAGTAATCAAAATCCAGATTAAAACAAGGATGATTATTGTAAGTTAAAAAATACCAAGAAGTTTGTTCATGTAACAAGTAATAGAAAGTTCTCATATTTCTAACTTGCAAAGATATCTGAGTTTATCAGTAACTATTCACTAACTGAAACATAAGAACAAAGAATGTGACCTTCAAACTCACCTTGAAATATCACTTCATACCTTCTAGGATGACCACAGTCAAGAAGACCGACAATCACGAGTGTTGGCAAGGATGCTGAGAAATCAGAACCCTCCTCCACAGCTGCTACAAATGTAAAATGGCAGAGTTCCTTTGGAAAATAGATGAACTGTGCTCAGAAATTCCTTTCTAAGTATATACCCAAGTGAAGTGAGTGCTTATGAATAAGTCCATAGCATGGCTCAAAGGGCAGAAATAACCTCAATCTCCATCAGTTGATGCATGGCTGGATAAAATGTGCTATATCCATATAGTGGAATATTATTTAACAATGAAAAGGAATGAAGTGCTTGCACATGCTCACCATGGACAAGATTTGAAAATGTTATGCTATGTGAAAGGAGCCAGTCACAGAAGGCTACTGATGGTATGGAATGATTTCTATGAAGCACCTTGTACAAGCAAACTTTTAGAGAAGTCAAGTAGATTGATAGTTCCCTAAGGCAGTCAGTGGAGTCTGAATGGGGGTAGACTGATAATTGCTATGAGCTCTGTTGGGAGGGTGGCAGAAATGTTTCAAAGCTAGTTTGTGGTGGTGGCTGCAAAAGTCTGTTAATAAACTAAAGCCTATTGAATTGTACACTTATGTGGGTGAACTGCAAGGTATATGAATTATAGTTCATCAGAACAAAATTTTAAAAGAAGCAAATTAGGCAAAAATAATACTTAAAGAAAAAATACCTAGGAGCTAAATTAGGAGACAATGGTTGGGATAACTTGAGTATCAATATGACTAATAAATGAAATCTAAAAGTCCAAGAATTCATAATAAGAATTTAAAACTCTTTCGATTCATTTCAGGATACCAAGGAGGCAATTTATTATTCTAAAAATAGATAAATAAAGGGAAAACCAAGCTCTTAACCTGTTTTATTGAAACAGCACTTCAAAGTAACCTAATCATTGGTAATGTTTTTCTCTGTAAACATATCCAGCTAATAAATGAAGAAAGACAAACAGAAAGCATTTAAGACAAACAAAGCATTTAAGAAATCCATAAAACTAATAAACATGGGCAACGGTCACCAATTGCCACTAACATATTAAAAAGATATTCCACTGTCTAGATGTCTCTGGATGGAGTTGTGTGACAGTAGCTACATAGTTTTAGGAAAACTTTGTCTCTTTCTCCAAAACAAATCAAACCTCTGAACAGAGATATGTTCAATGAAATTGTGGAAAAGCATACAGAAAAGTTTGAATGTTGGTGACTCAAGGTGGCAAACAACCCAATGTTAGAGTAAGATTAATTGCAAGATGGAAAGGAGGAAAAATTCTTGATTTAATAAGAATTAAGAATATATCAAAATGTGAAGTGTGGGTCTTGTTTGGATTTAGATTAGAATAAACTAAATGTAAATATGCAGAAGTGACAATCAGAAAAATGTCAACACTAAATGAGTATTTTATGGTATCAAGGAATTACTATTAGTTCTTGAAGTGATAATTATATTATGGTTTTATAATTAGTAAGAGTCCTTCACTTTCAGATATACATAGGGAACTATTTATGGGTAAGATTGTAGAATGCCTAGAATTTGCTTCAAATGAAGGAAGCAGTGATAAGAATTAGTGGGAAGAGAGTAACACAGGAATGATCCTGATTTCTTCACTGTTGTTGGTCAGTGATGAGCATACAGGGTACTTTATACCATTATCTCTATTTTTGCATATGCTTAGTTTTTTTTATTATAAGAAATAAAAATGGGTGCATTTAAAATCATCATCATTTGGTTAGAGTAAATCTGAACAAAAGAGAGACTTTAAACATGAGAAAAATTGTCCATCTGAGAATAGGTACAGAAATTGAGAGGTGAATATGAATGTAGGGGAGTGAGTGATGTAAGGGAGGGGTCCTGAGGGACTGAGGATCAGGCCAGATGAAGCCATTCTACTCTCCTGATGTAGTCTGGGAAAGTCAGATAAGTGTGTCTCTGTCATCTTCTCAGTCCTATTTATTTTCAAATAAAACTTTTTATTCTTCATTTGAAAAGAAAGTTGAGGAGGAATACTGAAGAACACCACATTCACCCAGGGGCCACCCTAGATCATCTATGTCCAAAATTCAAAAAAGAACAAGAAACCAAACATGGAAAGTACACTCTGGCCAAGTGAGCCAACCAGTTCCCTATTAAGTAAACCTAGTTAAAACAACCACAGTTACCCTTGTCAATATATTTTGGATTGGTCAGTGGTATTATAGAGAGATTCACTCTGGCTGTATGGTTTGTCCTGATGATAATGAAAAATATCAATTTATGAGCTACAGTTTCCCTTAAATTAACTTGTTATGTAAAACCATATTAAAAATGAAGATAGGCAGTTCTGACAATTATTGGTGGCAATTCCAACTTTCCATGTGGTAAAGTCACTAAATGATATTTTGCAGAGCTCATCTGATAATTATGAATGCATTTCATAATCATGCAGCCTATCTCAGCTGCATGGTGGGGGTTCATTTCAAACCTGAGGTTTGGTCAGAGCCAGTTAAATTAGTTAGCACTCAGAAGTGTTCTGTACGTTTCTCAAATCACCTTTGTTTGTCTTTTATCAGCATGGCTTAGACTTAGGTGGCACCAGAACTTGTAAACTTAGTTTGATGAAAGAGAATATGGTAAAAACTTTTTTTGTGCTATGATGACTTTTAAAAGCACCATTTGGATTTTCATGGGATACTGTAGCACAGTGAGATTTTCCTTTCTTCTTTATTTGTAATACCATTATGAGGGAGATCAGATATCACCTTTGAATTATCAATATACACCCACTGAAAACATCAACTTAAAAGAAACATGTCTATGGGGTCCTGAGCATACAATTAGAAATTTCATTTGAAAAAAAATGTGGATAAGAAAATGTTTGGAGTTTGGATTTCAATTTCACTTCCTGTACCTTTCAAATTCACTGATTTTTCTGCCTATAAAAAGAGAGCCAAATGTGTGGTCCTAACAGAGATTGGAAAAAATAGAGTCTGTAAGTCAAGCTCTGTGCTGATTTTTGAAGAGCTGTGAACACTTTAAATTACTGACTTGCCGTTGTAAAGAGTTGGAGGAAAACACGAATAATATATTTGACATATGAAAAGGACATGTGATTCAAATTTCGCTGTCAGTACAGCTGAGTTGGAACACTGCTACACTCTGGGTTCATGTGTTGTCTTGGCTGCTTCTGGGCTACAAAGCAGAGTGGGTGGCTGTTTCAGATTTTATGGACCTCAGAGCCTAGGAAGTTTCCTACTTGTAGGAACTTCTCCCTCCCCTGAGTTATATTCAACCTGGAAGGAGCTATGGCAAAGGGAAAGAAGATATTAGTGAGAGAGGTCATCTGAAGGCTTGAGAATGAAGCGAAATCATTAGAAAAGTCTAATGAAAAAGACAAAATATTACAGGGTGTGACTGTGTGTGTTCGTGTGTGTGTATGTGCGTGCACGAGCATACACACACACACACATGTGCAAGCAAGTACATGTTTGGATTAAACCCTCTGAAGATCTTCAGGCCACAGATCTGAAGCCAGCCGCAGCTGTGAACCCTTGCAGAAAGTCTGTCCTGATAGTTTGAGGCTGTCTCTGAAGGTGCCCTTGAATGTTCTCACTACAGCTGACCTATTGCCTTACCACAAGGCAGAGCCCTTTGGGACTGGGACAATGAATTCATAAATAATCCTTAGTCATTCCAAAAAATGACTACTCAGACAACCACCATGTGCCTTTGGGATGTGAAAGAATTCAAATGCTAAAATGCACACTTGGCATTGAGGAGGCCAGGGGGGCCCTTGGTTATCCTACAGCATCTGACCTAATTAGCATCCAGCTGTAGGAAGCCCCACATGCATTGACCACCTAAGTTATTTACCTTTGGACTAAAATCCAATCGTTACCCAACACAGACTCAGGAATTAAGCATAGCTGGTCTCTGAAACTGTCATTTCTTACTGTTTGTTGGCTACGTGTCTCCTGAAATGAAATGTAGTATTACAGGGAAGAGAGTTTGGTTGAGATAGCACATTTGAAATTTTGAAAACTTACAAAGACCAAAATAAATGTAAAGGACTATTACAGCCATTCATCATAAGTGTTATTATTGCAACGTCCAGAGTGAGGGGTAGACATGCAGTGTATGCCCTCTGTTTGAGCTTCAGGCACTTTGAGTTATGATTAGTGTAGATTCAGCATTGCAGAACCTCCAGCCTGGAACTTATTAACCTTACTAATGTGATTGACCTAAAACAACAAAGCAATGAAATTCCTTGCAAGTAACAGTGGGTGTCCTGACATGAGAGATCAGTACTGTTAGATTAGCCCAGGGAATCCAGGAAAGAGCAACCATTCTTGTGGCTTCTTTTTGGAACCAATCATTCTCTCAGCAGGAAATCAAGGAAGGTGCTGGGTGCCACCTTGGCCTATCTCATCTGCAATTTCAACATTTAGGGATCCACAACTCACTGGAGGAGAGTGATTATCCAGCAAAAGCAACCAAAATAAGTTCCCAAACTGGATTTTATTCTAAAAGGTCAGTGGCAAAGATAATAAATTGGATCTTTCTTGGAAGAAAGAGTTGGGGGCAGGTGTGGCCAATCCAAATATCTTAAGTGGAATGGCATCAAATTAAAAATCTTCTACACAATAAACAAGAGAGTAAAGAGAGAACTTACAGAATGCGAGAAAACCTTTACTGGCTATTCTAATATATAGCGATTAGTATCCAGAATATACACGGTAAAACCAAAACAAAATTAAAAAAACTTACCATCCCAAACCAAACAACCTAATTCATAAGTGGGCATATAAACTAAACAGACTCTTGTCAAAAGAATATATATAAATGGCCAGCAAAAATATGGGAAAAAATAATGCTCAACATCTTTAGTAGTTAGGGAAATGCAAATCAAAATTACACTTAAATTTCTACTCCAGCTAGAATGGCAGTCATTAAGACTACAAATAGTAATAAATTTTGGAGAAGATGTGGGCAAAAAGGAAAACTTCCTATTGCTGGTGGGATTGTCAAATTAGAATACCCACTATGGAAATCATTGTGAAAGTCCCTCTAGGGATGGGACTGCCATATGGCCCAGAGTTTTAGTCAGCTTTTTTGCTGTTGTGACCAAAGAATCTGAGAAGAACAATTAGAGGAGGGAAAGTTTATTTGGGGGCTCATAGTTTCAGAGGCCCCAGTCCATAGATGGCTGATGCTATTCCTCCCAGACCTGAGATGAGGCAGAACACCAGGACAAAATGTTTGGTGAAGAAAAACAGCTGGGGACCAGGAATCATAGAGAGAGCTCCTCTTGACAAAGACAAAATATATACCCCAAAGGCACACCTTCAGGGTCTCACCTCTTTTAGCCATAGTATGTCTGCCTATAGTTACCACCCAGTTAATCTCACCTCTTTTAGCCATAGTATGTCTGCCTATAGTTACCACACAGTTAATCTCTATCAGGGGATTAACCCAATCACTTCACCTTTGAACTTCACTTTCAATCTCATAACTCAATCACTTCACCTCTTAACTTTCTTGCATTGCTTACACATGAGCTTTTGGGGGACATCTTATATCTAAATGCTAACACCCAGCTATACCACACCTTGGTATGTATTGATCCTAAAGAAGTAAATTCATACATGTATACCCATGTTGATAGCAGCACAATTCACAGTAACCAAACTATGGAAACAGCCTTGGTGTTTGTCGATGGACTAATGGATCAAGAAATTGTGCTACACACACACACACACACACACACACACACACACACACACACACCAAAATTATATAAGGTTTATTCAAACATAAAAAAACATAAAATAATCTCATTTGTGGGAAAATGGAAAGAACTTGAGAGCATTACAGTAAGAAAAGTAAACCAAACTCAGAAGGTTAAGGGTCATGTTTTCTATAATATGTAAATGTTAGAAAAAAGAGTTAAAACACAGTGGTGGGGGAGAGGATCTCTTGAAAATGAAAGGGAGACAAGTAGAATAGAGGAAAACCAGGGGGAGGGGTAGAGGGAGGGAAGGGGAGGGAGTGGGGAGCAAAGTTGATCAAATTATGTTATATTGTGTGCACATACAAATATGCAACAACAAATGCACCCATAACAATAAAGAAATAAATAAAATTTAAAATGTAGAAAAAGAATCCATTACCAGAGGGAGTTTTATCCTAGCCAGCCATGATCCATTAATCATGTGAAAGAAAGAAGAGTTGGAGAAAGGAAGACTCTTTATAGGACAAAATAAAAATTATCATGATTACAATCAGAATGACTAGAAACCCAGATGGATTTAATTAGCTTAAAAGTGAAAACTACCTGTCATTCTAGGGGCAGGTGAAGCATCTCTCATCTCTTGTTCAAAAGTGAAGAGAGCATACCCATCCTCTCTGTGAGTTTCTTTGGTCTGCCTTCATTTCACCTTCATTTCACCTTCCACTGGATAATCTCTCCTTTTCCATGCCTTGTTTTCCATTGGTTTGTAAATATAGTCAAGCCTCTCTTACAAAGAAAAAGAAAATGATCTTTTCTGAATTATATGTCCTTCTCCAGATAAAGGCATCTCTTCTCCTGTCTAACCAAATTTTGTCTCTTCCCAATTGCAATCTTCTTGGAATAAGTAATTTATAACAATTTTTTAACAACTTTCTCCACTTCCCAAATTTCAGTATTTCTATTTCAACTTAACTGTTTTTTATACTTTATTTTATGAGTATTTTGTTGATGAAAGTTGTTGTATTTTGTCAATTATGCTTTCTGCAGCATGGAAAAGATCATGTGACATCTGTTGCTTATCTTCTTAACATAATGTATTATAAAAATTGATGGTTGGATGTTAAACCAACCTTGAATTGATGGAAACCATCGCACTTGGTTACTGCATGTGATTTTTTTTTAAGTTTTTTGCTATATTCAGTTTTCTAGTGTTTTGTTGAGTATATTTTTTTAAATCTATATTCTTAAGAAACATCTACCTACAGATGTCTTTTCTTTTCATGCCTTTGCTTTTGGTATTGTCTCGGGGGTTCCGAATACTACCCTCAAGTTTGATGATTTTGCTAAAAGGAATTTAAAAACCCAGAAAAACTGATTCTCATGGTATGATTTGTTATACACAAAGATAGATCAAAATCATCAAAGGAAAAGGAATGTAGGTCCTTTTGAGTCCCAGAGAAACTGAAAACAAACTTCTAGTCATCTCTTCCTGTGGAAACACACAGACAGTACTTAATTCTCCTAGTAATGATATATGACAAAATTGCAAGGAGCACCCATGCAAGTGACCTTAGCTACTTATTCTCCTGTCCCTCATCTCCTACCACCAGAAGTCAAACTGATAAGTATAGTCCAAAGGTCCTGATACCTCAAATTAGGAGTTCCGCTTAAATTATATTGTTATCACAAACTATTTGGTTTGGCTCAACTTCACAGATATACAAAAAGACTGTTGTTATTGGGCCAGATATTCCAAGCGCTCAGAGGTTACCCTATGGAAGTCACTAAGAGATAGTCTTTTCTTTGGAACATGCAGGGTTGGATGCTCCAACCTTTGGCCTTAGTTCTCATGCTATAGCTATATCTCTCTTTTGGGAAACACTATCCTTTCTTAGCTATGGGGATAACTCATGATCCTTGACCTCTTTTAGAATTTCTCAACACTGTCTGTCATGTTTTAAATCACATCCCTGAAATGCTGTTATTTCTCCGAGTTTTGTACTGGGCTTTCGTCTCATCCTTCTGTAAAATCCCAGGATTGCACCACATAATTTTCTTCTCTTTTTGAGAGTCATCTACATGTTGACAGCTTCTAGCCCACTTATATTTCTGCCCACATAGATTCAACCACAATTAGCATAGTGACCAGCATGTTCAATCCTCACCTTCTCAAGTAAGTAAAACCCAACATGTCTTAAGCCAAACTCACTGGGACACCACTAAGACATGTTTCTCAACCCCTGCCCTGTATGTCAATGAAGGGTACCTGTGATTACTGAGTTCTTTGAACAGGGAAACTTGATGTTAACCAAGTTCTGTTTTGCTTTGCTTTGTTTTTACATCAAGAAAGTTGTATATAATCTTTGGAGTAAAAAGATTTTCAGACACGTGCTAGTCTTGGTAAAAGTCAGAAAGACAGGCTGTAAAATTTAGAATTTTAAAGAACATTTTTCCCACTTCAATGTGTTTCGAGAAAGTATTTGTGGTAGTGCCTACTATTTGTGGTAGTGCCCCACTATGACCTTGTACACCCTCTCTCCTGCCAGAAGATCTCACTCTTGTGTCCTGTGCATGAAAGAGATTCTATAAATGCTGATTTAATTGAATTTAATTGTTTGAATTTTATATCTACCCAATTATGTGCTTTGATATGCCCTTTGCAAATTTAGCTTGAATCTTTGACAATAAAGGTGACTTTAGCCTCTGGATGCAGACTTCAGTATTCATAGAGGGAATGCCAAGACTTAGGATCATAATTCAGACAGGTGCATATTAGGTCAGTACAAAGTAAAGTGCATTTGACTTTTTGGTTGCTGCTTAGATACCCTTTCTTCTGAAAGTAAATTGGGAGCCTTAGACAGGGCCAGGATTAGGGTGAGGAAAGTGAGATGCTCATTCTGAGCTTGCAATTTAAGGAGCACCAAATACTTAGAAATCCAAACAAATAATACATAATGCAACCATGTTTAATAATCAAAATTAAAATTCATGTACAAACAAAAACTAGCTGGTAGTTCAGGATCTTGAATTGCTGTATAATCAGAATATTTCTTTCCAATGAGCCTACAGTGCGTTAGGGCCCTGCATGACCAGGGCCTCCCCCACAGGGTGGGCTCTTGAGAATTGACAGTGGTGTGAGAACAGACTGGACAACCCAGGGCTTTCTATTTAATTGTGACTTTATATGGAAATGCTTTCATTAACAATTTCACTTTCTTTGAAATACAGAAGTATTTTGATAAGTGTGTATAAACCTGTACATATTTTTCCCTTTGATTTAGGCTTCAGCATAACTCTGCAGAATCACTGTCCTTGGAAATATCCATTAAACATCATGTTATAGAAAGCAAAAGATGGGCACCTGAATCTCATGGACAGGGTCTAATGCAAGCATGGGATGGAGGCTAGGAGTAAGAAGGCACGAGGAATCCCCCCGTGTGTCAACATCCACTGAAGGAGCTATAGAATCAAACAAAGTAAATTGTCTAAATAGCCAATTTTTCTAAAAGCAAAGAAAATTGGAATGGCTTTTTCTTTTCCTTGCTGCTCTCTCCAACCTCACTTCATAGCAGACATCAAGAACTGCACCTTCTCGATGTGGCATGGACAAGGAGAAGGGTGGTATTGACATTTTGAAAGTGCTAATTAATTATAGTTTCACAAGTTAGTTATTCATGGAGTATTCAGTAAATAATAACATTATAAATAACAACTTCTATTCACCTACATGACTTATAAGATAAATTATTCCCTATACATTTGAAGGCATTGTGTTCACCAATCATTCCCCCATCTCCTTTGACCTATGGGAGTTACCCATGGTCTTGAATTTAATTCACAATGAAACTTCTGCTAATGATGAGTCAGCTTCCTGAGAAATATATAAAAGAGCTTTGCCTATTTGAAATATATATACATGGCACCATCTGTACATTTTCTACCTATCAGACATCACCTGGGATATACTGGAGGACAAGGAATCTGATAAGGTATTGCTGGGGGGGCGGGCGGTTCTTGCAAACTGACTTAGCAGGGTTTTTGTTGGTGGTGTTTTTTGCTAAAATAGGATTTTATGTGAAAGTACACAGATGGGCCTAGCAGAAGTTTCAGACACCCACCTAGAGTTTGGCCAAGCAAAGAATCTTTGTCAGAAGGTAGTCAGATATAAAGGAGGGGGATTCTTGCTAACATGTCTTCAGGCTTTTGCTGAAATTGAGTGATGCCAAAATTCACTCTGAAGTCTGAAGGCTGAAGCCCGGTGGAGAGGGCAGCTATAGGAATCTGACATAGTCAAGGGAGTCATATAGGTAGGTAGGTAGATAGATAGATAGATAGATAGATAGATAGATAGATGATAGATAGATAGATAGATAGATAGATAGATAGATAGATAGAAGTGGTTGAATGGGTGGAGATATAATTGTATGGTCAATGGTCAGATAAATAGATGGATATAATTGTTATAGATGATATAGATTTCAATCATTTCATTTTGCTGGTGTTTTTTATTTAAAGACTCAATCTACCCACTGACATGTAGAAAGATTAGAAGAAATTAAGCCAGAGTATGTTTATGTCTGGAAAAGAACACACTGGCAATTGGCTCATTCACTTTTAACTTCTGTATGCTATTCCACTGCACAAATACTTTCAACTTACTTATGATGCATTCTCCCACTAATGAACTTTTAATATCTATCTATTTTTCCTCATAAGCAAATGTTGCTAAGGACATTTTGAACTTGTCTTCTTTTCCAGTTTTTCTGAGCCCATTTCTGAGCCCATTTCCAAAGTAGTCATGATGATTTAAAGGCCCACTAGAAGAGTATAAAAACTCTCCTGTGGAACATCCTTGCCAATGAATGCTAGTTAGACTTTTAAAGATTTTTATCAATGAATAGGGCATTATTTTATGTGCATTTTTCCAATAGCAATGAGCTGACTCAATCTTATATGTGTCCATTATTTATTTACATTACCTGCTCTAAATTTCCTATACTTAGCTTTTGTCCATTTTTCTTTTTGGTTGTTTTAATTTATTTTATGTTGCATTTTAAACCTCTTTAAAAAATTTTTTTTGGATACTAGTTCTATAATCCTTCAGTAGTGCAAGCAAATATCTTCTTCTAGTGTATAGCCTATCTTTAAAATTTTAAAATATTTTTTGATGAATTAAAGATTTTAATTCTTTGTAAAGTTAATAAAAATATTGTGTTATTACATTTTTTTCTTTAAAAACTACTCTCTTTCCCCAAATCATAAGTTTTATTTATTTTCTCCTAGACATTTAAATATAATTTTCCTATTTATACTATTTTTGCTAATTTTCTAAGTGATAACTAATGATCTAAGGACAATTTACTGTCAGTACCGCTCATTTACAGATATTGAATTGCAAAATATGCATGGATACCTTTGTGGGTTCTTGACATCCCATTGATCTTCTATTTCTCCATCGCCATCATTGGACTCACTTAATTTCCATAGTTGAACTCAGGAAAACTCACTTCGCCTTCTTGTTCTTCTAGATTGGTAATTTGAATTACAATAAAAATACTGTCATCAGTTTTTCAAGTTACAGCAAATGTTCTGCTGGGATCTTTATTGAAATTTTATTCAGGGGCTGGGGATGTGGCTCAAGCGGTAGCGCGCTCGCCTGGCATGCGTGCGGCCCGGGTTCGATCCTCAGCACCACATACCAACAAAAATGTTGTGTCCGCCGAGAACTAAAAAATAAATAATAAAAATTCTCTCTCTCTCCTCTCTCGCTCTCTCTTTAAAAAAAAAAAAAAGAATTCAACTCTTATTTGGTTTTAAACATCTTTCCTTTGGAAAAAAAAATAAATTTTATTCAGTTTTGTTTAGCATGGAGACACCTGACACCCTAATGGTCATGATTCTTCCTGTCCATGAACATGGTATAACTCTTCATCTACTTAGGCCTTATATCTAATTTATCAATAAATATTTCTAATTTTACCTGAAATTTTCACTCTTTTATTAGATTTTTCTTAGATATTTATACTTTTGTTTGCTATTTTGAATGATTTTTTTTAATTTTATATTTTGTTGTTGCTGCTGTGTAGGATATATATATATATATATATATACATATATATATATATATATATATATTGTTTTTTTTAACTGAGGTCTTACATGCAGTGACCTTGTCAAATGCATATATATTTATATATTACAAATATATGCACAATAACTTACATTTCTCTTGACCCTGTTTTCTGTGTCAGAATGGTGGGAAACTGGCTTTGCAAAAGGAGTAAGGCCATTCCAATGTGTTTGCAATGTGTTCAAAGACACTGTAATCTCTCTGACTTTTAGCTTTATTGTATCTGTACCTAAGAAATAATAAGTGGTGCCTAGCATGCATTTTGTAAGCATGAAGAAAGATAATGGGTGTGACATACTTGTGCTATCTCACAAATTTTAACTCCTGCAGATATCCTGTCAATTTGAGAGTGCAAATCAGGGTGAACTTTCTTGAAATTTGAAGGAATTAAGTGCTGGCTTAATCTACATGAGGGTTTCTCAGTCTTGATACTTATAAAGCTGCATTCTGGAAAATTCTTTACAGGGACAGGGAGCATTCTATGCGTTGTGGTATGTTAGTAGCACACTGACCTCTACCCACTAAATTTCAGTAGCATTCAGCCCCACCCATCACAATTATGTCAACCAAATGTATCTCCATATACTTTGGGGACCAAAATTCTCCTTAGTGAGGAACCATTGGTCTTTGAATCACTTGTATCTCTCATATAGGCTCCAAACATTCTGCAACTTCATGTGATAAATATCCTTATAATTCTGATATTTTTCCATCCAGTCTTATCTCTGCGTGTCCTTCCCTGAATCTTGAAGGTTAGTGGACCAACAGTGATTGGAACTGCAGAGGTCTGGCCTAAGACATTGTCTACCTTATGCTTGATCAGCTTTTCCTGCAGTCCTTAGAAAAGGGAGCCATTGCCTTCTTCCAGAGCTGGCTGGTGATCTGTTTGCCTTGGTTACCCCATGAAACTCCCTCCACTGCTTCCATCCACAGCCTGCTGGGCTTTATAAATGTAGAGGACATGATCTTTCAATTTGTAAAGCTTAGACAATGGTGTTTCACACTATTGTAAATGGGGTAGTTTTCCTACCTTATCTTTTAGAGGACTTGCCACTGATGTACAGAAATGACTTTATGGATGTTGATTTTATATCCTGCTAATTTGCTGAATTGATTTATGAGTTCTAGAAGTTTTCTGTTGGAACATTTTGGATCTTCTAGGTATAAAATCATATTATTGGCAAATAGTGATAATTTTAGTTCTTATTTTCCTATCCATATTCCTTTAATTTCCTTCATCTTCCTAATTGCTCTGGCTAGAGTTTCAAGAACTATGTTAAATAGTAGTGGTGAAAGAGGGCATCCCTGTATTATTCCAGTTTTTAAAGGGAAAGCTTTCAATTTTTCTCCATTTAGAATTATGTTAGCCTGGGGCTTAGCATAGATAGCTTTTCTTGTTGAGTTATTTTCCTAGTATCACTAGTTTTTCTAGTGTTTTGAACATGAAGGGGTATTGTATTTTGTCAAATGTTTTTTTATGCATCTTTTGAGATGATCATATGATTCTTATCATTAAGTCTATTGATATGATGAATTACATTTTTTGATTTCCATATGTTGAACCAACCTTGCATCCCTGGGATGAACTTCACTTAATCATGGTGCACTATATTTTTGCTATGTTTTTGTATTTGATTTGACAGAGTTTTACTGGGAATTTTCGCATCTATGTTCATAAGAGATATTGGTCTGAAGTTTTCTTTCTTTGATGTGTCTGGTTTTGGAATCAGGGTGATATTTGGCCTCATAGAATGAGTTTGGAAGTGTTCCCTCTTTTTCTATTTTATAAAATAATTTGAGGAGTATTGGTATTAGTTCTTCTTTGAAGGTCTTGTAGAACTCAGCTGTGTATCTTTGTGGTCCTGAGCTTTTCTTGGTTGGTAAGTTTCTGATGGCGACTTCTATTTCATTCCTTGAAATTGATCTGTTTAACTTATGTATATCATCCTGACTCAGTTTGAACAAATTATGTGACTCTAGAAATTTGCCTATGCCTTTGGTATTTTCTATTTCATTGGAGTACAAATTTTCAAAATAATTTCTAATTATCTTCTGTATTTCTGTAGTGTCTGTTGTGATATTTCCTTTTTCATCATGGATGTTAGTAATTTGTTTTCTCTCTCCTTCTCTTCTTTAGCATGGCTAAGGATTTATCCATTTTTTTTTAC
The DNA here is from genome assembly GCF_045843805.1 of Urocitellus parryii. Taxonomy (NCBI): domain Eukaryota; kingdom Metazoa; phylum Chordata; class Mammalia; order Rodentia; family Sciuridae; genus Urocitellus; species Urocitellus parryii. Next base: position 1,952,803 of record NW_027554049.1, on the reverse strand, counting down.
TTATTCAAAAAATAACTTTTTCTTTTGCTCAGTTTTTTTCAACTGTTTGTCTTGTTTCAATTTCATTGATTTCAGTTCTAATTTTAATTAATTCCTCTCTTCTACTGCTTTTGATGTGATTTCTTCTTTTTCTAGAGCTTTGAGATGTTACATTAGGTTATTTGTTTGTTGACTTTTTCATCTTTTAAGGAATGAACTCCATGCAGTGATCTTTCATCTTAGTACTACTTTCATAGTGTCCCAGAGATTTCAATATGTTGTATCAGTGTTCTCATTTATCTCTAATATTTTTTCAATGTCATCTTTGATGTCTTTTGCAACCCATTTTTCATTCAATAGTATATTGTTTAGTCTCCAGGTGTTGGAGCAGCTTTTATATTTTATTTTATCAATGACTTCTAATTTTATTCCATTATGATTTGATAGAATGCAGGGTAGTATCTCTACTTTTTATATTGACTTACCATTGCTTTGTGGCTAATATATGGTATATTTTAGAGAAGGATCCATGTGCTGCTGAGAAGAAAGTGTATTCACTCTGGGGTTGAGGTTATGGCTCAATGGTAGAGCATTTGCCTAGCATGTGTGAGGCACTGGGTTTGATTCTCAGCACCACATATAAATTAATAAATAAATAAAGGTCCATCAACAACTAAAAATTTTTTTAAAAAAGTGTATTCACTCATTGATGGATGCAATATTCTATATATGTCTGTTAAGTCTATGTTATTAACTGTATTATTGAATTCTATACATCTTTTGTTTAGCTTTTGTTTGGAAGATCTCTCCAGTTTGAAAGAGGTGTGTTAAAGTCACCCAGAATTATTGTGTTGTGGTCTATTGGACTCTTGAATTTGAGAAGGGTTTGTTTGGTGAATATAGGTGCTCCATTGTTTGGGCCATATACATTTATAATTGTTATGTCTTTTTGATGAATGATTCCCTTGAACAGTATGAAATATCATTCTTTATCCATTTTGAATAACTTTGGCTTCAAGTTTACTTTATTTTATATGAGGATGGAAACCACTGCTTGTTTCCATAGTCCATGTGAGTGGTATGTTTTTTCCCCACGTTTTACCTCCATCTTTTCCTATGAAATGAGTCTGTTAAAGGAAGCATATTGTTGTATTGTTTGGTCTTTGTTTTGTTTTTTTTAATCCAGTCTGCCAGTCTGTCTTTTAATTGGTGACTTTAGGCCATTATCATTAAGGGTTATTATTGACATATAATTGACATAATTTGTATTCCCGGGCATATTTGTTTATTTTTGGTTTTTAACTTGACTTGGTTTCTCCTTTGATTAGTAGTTCCTTAGTAAAATACCACCTTTTGCTGATTTTCATCATTGTTTTTCATTTCCTTTTCCAAGGATTTTCTATAGTGCATGCTTTTCTAGTTGTAGATTCTTTTTTTTTCCTCATGGAAGGTTTCTATTTTGCCATCAAATCTAAAGCTTAATTTTTCCAGATATAAGATTCTTGGTTTGCATCCATTTTCTTTCAGAGGTTGGTATATGTTGTTCCAGGATCTTCAATTTTTCAGGGTGTGGGTTGAAAAATCCAAATCAGTATCTTTCCAGCTTCCCTTCTCATCCAATAGGTGGGGTGTCTGTTACTTGTTGGTATATCTAACCTCAGGGTGGTGAAAGTTATTAGGGTGAGAAAGTTATTCCTTCTTATAACATTTATAAAAAGTTATTGATGGATGATGATTGGTCTTGGGGGCATGGTTCCTGGAGGTGGGGTATAGCACTTGCCCTTCAGATGGGAGACTCACCCCAAGGATTTCCTTTGGGGCCCACTCATGTGATGTGGGCCTGGCCTTATCTCCTTATATGGCTTGTAGACTCCACAATTCCTAGTCTATAATTTAGTCTCTAAACTGGATCTCCCTCCCTCCCTGCCTTTCTACTTCCCAATCAGGAACCTGTCTCTCCGGAGGTCTGATGGGCTGTGCTCTGGCGGTGCACACCTGTCATGGAGAGCTGTTCTATATTGAGCCATTCAGGACCCAGTTTTGAGACCAAGTTTTGCAAGCTATGGACTGGCTGCATAGTCACAGGCACTGTGCCAAGTTAGCAGCTATTGGGAGGTGGGGGAAGTTGGGGACTTTGGGTACCTTGATACTGCTTCTAAGCCCCAGATGGCCACATAGGTGTCCCAAGATAGAGGAGGCTGCTTTCAGCAATGGGGTGTCTGAGAGTTGGGTGAGGCCAGGCAGTGGTGTTGAGTGGCATGTTCAGAGATGCAGCTGTGCTATGCAGTATTGTGGCTGGAGGCTGTCACTGGACCCAGTGCAGTGTCCCCAGGTGCAGGCTACCGCATTGTAGGGGACAGTGGCATTGGTTGCAGTGCCCCAATATGGAGGCCACGGGAGGAGCCCCACGTTGGTAGGTGGGGATCCACATAGGAGTGTTGCTAGAGCTCCTGTGCATGCACTGCAGCCGGATGTCCTGCGCAGGTGAGTGGTCAGGAGTCCTGCATGGGTGCTAATACAAGTGGTCCTACTCAGGCACCTGGAGGACCTGTGTGGTCAAGTCACTGGGTGTCCTGAGCTCTACAGTTACTTTCTTAAGATCAGCATGTTGCAGTAACTTCAGAAAGTCAAGGGGATGAAGGTGCAGGTTAGGTTTGTTGGGGACAATCAACACCTGTGATAACAGATCTTCCTAGACTTTTTAATTTCCTTCAAAACATTTATAAAAAGTTATGGATGGATGATTGACAGATGGATGTAGAGATACTATCATCATGAATTTCAGCAGCAAAAGATAATTTACCTAAGTTTTCATTTTGAAATGCTTAAAGAAGATGTAAACAAATGGTATAGAGAGTTCTCCATGCCCTTACTCCTGCTTCCCCAAATGAAAATATCTTAAAATAACAAAAATTCAATATCACAAGTTAAAATTAACACTGGCATTTTCATACTAACTCAAGTTCAGAATCTTTCTTAATTTCACTCATTACAAACACTTTGTGTGTGCTTCTGTGATAATTCAACACTTGTATAGACTCATGTAAGCAACACCATAATGAAGAGGTGTTGATTGTCAATGCTCTGTCACCAAAAGGAAGTCCCTCCCATTGTCCTTTTATATTCAACTCCCTCCCCCAGCTCTGTCCCTCAGGAGACTCTGATGTGCTCTCCTCATTATAATGTTGCTGTGAGGGAATGTAGCAGAATTGGAATTATACAGTATGCAAACACTTGGCACAAGCTTCCTTCTTTTGAGATGCATCCAGTTTGTTGCATGTGTTAGTAGATTCTTTTGCCCTTTTTTATTGCTGAATAATAGTTCATTGCATATATGTACCAGATTTGTACTTTCATTCACTTATAGAAAGCCATTTGTGGCATTTGCAGGTTGAAGTTAATATAAATAAGGTTTCTATGAACATTTATGTACAGGTTTATGGGATAAATACCCATAAGTGCTATTTTTGAATTATATCATAAGTCTCTGCTTTAATTTTACAGGAAACTGGAGATTTTTCCTCCAGAGCAGTCATACTATTTGTATTCCCACCAGCATTATAAGAGAGATATTGAATTTCTGAATCAGCCTTCAAGTTTATCAGTAATTTAATTTTATCCACAAGAGCAGGCAGATTTATAATTTCTGTTCATTTATTTTTGATGGTGGGGATTAAATCCAAGAACTCTTGCATGTTAGGCAAGCTCTCCATCACTGAGCTACACCCTAAATCTTTTTATTTGAATTTTGAGACAAGGTATTGCTAAGTTGCCCAGGTTGGCCTTGAACTTACCATCCACCTGCTTCAGCTTCCCCAGTAGTGGGGATTAAAGTTGGATGCCACCAGATTGGGTGTGTAACAACCTTTCATTGTGACTTTGCTTTGAGTATGTAATACCTAACCATGAGAATCATTAATGTACTTATTTGCCACCCTTACATCATCCTGGTGAAGTTTCTGTTCATGTATGTTGCTCGTTCTCTCAATGGATTACTTTCTTATCATTTCATTTAGAATGTTCTTCATATATTCTTGATATAAGTCATGTGTCAGATATGTGACTTTCAAATATTTTTTCCCAGTCTCTGGCTTTTCTTTTTGTCCTTTCAACAAGGTGATTGCATTGAATAAATTTTAAATTTTGGTAGTGTCCAGTTCCTTAATTTTCCCTCTTATGAATCACAACATTGGTGTCTTGTCTGAGAGCTCTTTGCCTAGTCCTCCTTCATGGAAATGTTCTCCCATTTTCCTCTAAAATTTTGATGACTGGAGGAATGAATAAAATGAAACAAAAAAGGCACTATTAATACACTAAAAAATGAATAAACTATATTATGTGCACACAAACACACACACACACAAATAATCCCCACATAGTCACCTACATATTACTCCTCAAGCTTTCTGCAGAGAGGAACACTCCTCGAGGAGAGCTTATCTATCAGACTTCCCAGGGGAGCACATGTGGGCTGAAAATTGTCTAATACGTTAAATTGTATGAGGACTTAAAATGCATCTCTCTCATTGACAGCAATGATACCCTGCATTTAGTGAACTCTTTGAGACATGGAAGTTCAATGGTATTTGTTGAATAAACAACCCTGTGACTGAGGAACAGACAATTAACGTCATAAAAATCAGTGATGTCTTTCTGTTTGCAAGGTTTACATCCTTGCAGATGCTAAGGTAGTTGGTTACTTGAACTATAGGGAGGGCATTTTTCAAATGGAGACTTCATCTTCAATGAAACAGAATGAAATGTCGGTGTTCTTGAGCTGCTATTTTTTAAGTACCCTTAAATTGGACAATATGCATATTTTGGGGTGACATAGTCTCAGATCCTTTAAAATGAATCACCCAGTACATGTATATAAATATTGTAATATATTTCATATATAGTATAGAATAATATATAATGTGTATAACACACAATAAATGTGTGTATATGTATACACACACTTAAAATGAGCAATTTCAGGGGAGTTTAGAGATAGTTCTCAGTTTCAGTTTTTAGGGGAAGTCTAGAAATCTCTTGCACATCTTATGCCATGTTAGTTATGAAAAACTCAGCAGAAAAACTAGACGGGAGTGGGCATGTTCTGATGCATTCCATCAAGTGAGGAGTGAACAATAACATGGAACATTCTGGAAATGAAAGTTCTGTCTTAGTTGGGAAGGATTCATGACTCAACAATTACAGACAGAGTCATCACAGGCACAAAGTTATCCAAGATGTAGCATGCAAAATGGAAATTTCAAGTAGAGGTCACACAAATGACGTCACCTCTCTCAGATAGCAGCAGTCTTGTTTTCATACCACACAGTTCCTAAGCTCCTGGCTTGGCATGGTTGCCATGTAGGAAGAGTCCACTTGCCTGCCTGGGCCAAATGATCTGCATTGACCAAAGAAAGGCTCACAGATCCAAATGACAGTATGCAAGTTACAGAGGATTTGTCTTTTCCTAATTCTGCTCACTGTTCTCCAGCTCCTTGGCTATTGTGGATACAGCTACTACTGTAAGGAACACAGAATAGATTTAAAATTCAAATTCACTCAAAACCTACAGATCTGCGGGTCACAACTCACAAATAACTGAAGGAAAAATAAATATGTGTTACTGAATAACACTGAGACCTGAGGTTGTTTGTTACCTGCCATTATCTTACTACTACCTAACAAATACAATGCCATGTTATATAAATGATCTTATTTTAAATTTGATTATTTTACATTTTAAATTACATGTGTTTTGAAATTTATTTGGATTACAAAGTTATACACAAGTTGGAAACAAAGTCTTCACATTTGCACATATTGGAAAACGAAATTATTGCTATTATGGGGAGTCTAATACATTTTTAGTTTTTTATTTGATTTTAAATACCACATATATTAGCTAGATTTGATAAATACTGAACTCCATAAAGAGAAAGATGGTGACAGGGGAGGAAATATCCCTGCAAAATGAACAGCTACTTCAGGGCAGCATCTGAGAATCACATTGAAAAGTGACTCTGAGCTCTCGGTGGGAATGGGGAAGCCCACGGGCAGGGCAGGGTGTGGACAGAAGCAGGCATATCAGGCCACACTGGAGGACCACAAGAAGTTTCCTCGTCTGACTCATGGTCTGTTTCCTAGGCACCAGGGAGTGGCAGCTAGATGTGATGTCTTGTTTTGCTTTAAAAATATTTTGGGCCTAACATTTTACAGTTTAAAAATATAAACTATCTTCTTATATAAGAGAAGCATCTTATTTCCTGAGGTTTGATTTAAGGTTGGCTTGACAATGTCTATTCATTTTTGAAAACTAAATAATTTAAATTCCTTTTATTGGTTTCGAAGTTCCTCCATAAACTTCTACATTTTCAATTTTGGAAACCCTCAAGTTTAAAAGACTGATGCAAGCATTATTAGGGATTTTCCTTTAAAATTAAGAAAACATATTAATTTAGGAAAAGACAGGCTTTTCTTTCCATAAATCAAACCCTGGCCGTCAAACAGTCTTTGAGATACATTTTCTACAATCTCTGTTTATGCAGCATGTGGATGCAAATGGGCATGTGATACTTATTTCCTATTTTATTTTATTTATTTATTATTATTTATTTATTCCTTGGGAGCTGAACCATTCAGCAACCACAATAGATTTGCATGGAAGGTACAACTTTCATGAGATGCCCTTTTGCTAGCATGGCAATAAATTAACAGCTCTGGAAGCAGAAGAAAGTAACAAGAATACAGACCTGGTGGGGCTAGTGGCTTTTCTTCTTGGATATGATCCTCCAGTGGCTCTCAAGTTCCAGGTCATCTCTCTTGCCCTGACCCCTTTCCTTTCTCTGTGCGTGTTCTACTGTCTTCAGTCCCGGACTTCAATTCTCCCCCTCTTCTTGGGATTTCTGTCCCTGTCTTGCTTCCTAGGCCATTCTCTGCCTTCCACATTACTTAATGACACATGGTAGCATTTGAGTAGCCCCTATGGGACTTTGCTGGCTATCTTTATCAATGTGATCATCCCTCCTCTGGTGGCCCTGAGCTGTAGCCTACCTTGATATCCAGATGCAGACACCCCAACAGCTCAAGTGTAGCATCTGGGCTAATGAAAGCCCACACCAGTACTGAGCTGGGGGTTAGAGGATGTTGTTTATGGGCCAATGTGTTTACAGCTTTTATTCCTGGACCTTCCTGTTGCTTATGTGCAAACAGTGTTTCTTCTCCTTGAGATCCTAAGCACTCTCCAGTGCCATTTAGAAGAGGTAGAAGGAAAGAGTGATAGAGACAATTTTTGCAATATTAAAATCCCCAGTGTAGACAGAACCAAAATTATATAAATAGGTCAAAGGCAGTGATAGGCAGTGAGGTTTCTCAGCTAGAAAGGTCAGCTCCAAATTAAAGAGAACCACAGGAGTGTGGAGGAGGGTGGAAACCCTGATCATCGCTCCCCTTTAAGTGACCAGGCTTTCATGAGAGTCTCCTCTACTCCTGAGAATGGATGCTTCTTCCCTGGCTGCTGGACTTCTCTGCCTGATCTGGCTGTTTCTGCAGAATAAAAGACCTGGATGCCCCTGTGAGTGGGAGGTGCCTTCTCTTCAGGGAGGTCACCATGCCACCACTGGGCTGGTAGCAAAGTGAGTCAGGTCCTCAGGGTAGACAGTGGAGCTTGAAGGCATGACCCTATATTTTGTGGTTTTATTCTCCTAGGCCCAGACTTTGCAAATTCCTAAGTGTTAGCCAGAAATGGCCCTAGGTTGGGAGTTATGCAGGGAGGTGGAATTTAGAGTAACTGCTCTGTAGAACAGATAACTCTTGCCATTGTTGGATAGGATGACTCCATCTAGTTTTGAAATTTAGCCGGCATTTGTGACTCCAAGTTTGGACCAGAATAATGCTGCCATGGAGCCCTGGTATTTGTGACTCCAAGTTTGGACCAGAATAATGCTGCCATGGAGCCCATGTGGATATGCTGTCCACAAAGAGAAGAGGAAGCCCTTCAGACACAGGTGTTGGGGCAATACAGAGAGGGCCCAGCTACCTGTCTCTGCAAGGTCACTGTCTTTCCTTGTCCAGTCTACACATCATTGGGCAACACTTAACGGAGGGGCCTTTCCTCATCAGGCCATTCATTCCTTCCTGGCTTGCTAAATAAGTGACATGTGCTAGACATTAAGGCTCTGACCAGTCAGCACTGACCATCATTTTGTGTCAGGCACCAGAAGGGCCAAGCCTGCTTTCCTGTCCTCCAGGTTCATTTGTTCAGCAGGTTCCATTCACAGCCACGGGTGGAAGCCAACATCACACAAAGTGGAGCTTCATATAAAAAGTTAAAATGATATGGAAATTTATGAGTTTGAGGGTCCAGAGGTACTAAGGAAAGGGAGAAATCTAGTTAGACCATAAAGATGAATACCCATGTGAGATGTAGGCAACAGGGAGTATTTTAGGAAGGAGACAAAGATAGCTCTAGAAAAAGAACAAATCCACAGCAAAGCATTAGAAGGCAAGAAATAATTAAAATTAGAGCTGAAATCAATGAAATCAAAAAAAAATTTAAAATTTACAAAACAAAAAGTTGGTACTTTGAAAAGAATAAATAAAGTTGACAGATCCTTAGCTACACTGAAGAAGAGGAGAGAAAAAACCCAAATTACCAGCATATTTCATAAAAAGATAATGTCAAAACATACACTACAGAAATACATAAAATAATTAAAATTTATGTTGAAAACTAATAATTCAATAAAATAGAAGATATTGAAGGCATTGACAAATTTCTTAACTCATACAACTTATCCAAATTGAATCAGGAAGATACACACAATGAAATAGAAGATGCTATCAGAAGTGTACCAACCAAGAAAAGCCCAGAGCCAGAGAAATACACAGCCAAGTTCACCAAGACCTTAAAAGGAGAACTACCATCAATACTATTCAATTTATTCCAGGAAGTAAAAAAAGACGAAGCACTTCCAAACTCATTCTATGAGGCAAATATTACCGTGATTCCAAAACCAGGCAAAGACACACCAAAAAGAAAAAAGAAAACTTTACACTAATATTTCTAATAAACATATATGTGAAAATTCTCAATAAAATTCAAGTAGGATGCAAGGTTGGTTCAACATATGGAAATCAATGAATGTCATTCATCACATCAATAGACATAAAGATAAGAATCCATATGATCATCTCAATAGATGCAAAAAAAAGCATTTGACAAAATAGAGCACCCCTTTATGTTACATACACTAGAAAAACTAGGAATAACAGGAACATATTTAAACATCATAAATGCTATCTATGCTAATCCCTACATCAACATCATTCTAAATGGAGAAAAATTGAAGGCATTCCCTCTAAAAAATGGGAGAAGACAGGGATGCCATCTTTCACCACTTCAATTTAACATAGTTCTTGAAACACTGGACAGAGCAATTAGACAGACTAAAGAAATTAAAGAGATACATATGTGAAAAGAAGAACATAAATTAGCACTATTTGCTGATGATATGATTCTATACATAAAATAACCAGAAGCTCCAAAAAACAAATTCTAGAACTAGAAAATGAATTTAGCAAAATATCAGGATATAAATTCAACACCCATAAGTCAAAGGCATTTCTGTGTATCAGTGACAAATCTTCTGAGAGGAAAATGAGAAAACTACTCTATTCACAATAGCCTCAAAAAAATAAAAAAAATAAAATACATGGAATCAACATAATGAAAGAGATAAAAGAGCTATACAATGAAAACTACATACCCTAAAGAAGAAAAAATTAAAGAAGACCTTAGAAGATGGAAAGATCTGCATTGCTCTTGGATAGGCAGAATTAATATTATCAAAATGACCATACTACAAAAAGCACCATACAAATTTAATGTAATTCCAATCAAAATCCCAATGGCATTCCTCAAAGAAATAGAAAAAGCAATTATAAAACTTATCTGGAAAAATAAGAGACCCAGAATTGCTAAATCAGTCTTTAGCAGGAAGAGTGAAGCAGGTGGCATCACTATATCAGACTTTAAACTATACAACTGAGCAATAATAACAAAAACACCCTGGTATTGACACCAAAACAGACTAGTAGACCAATGGTACTGAATAGAGGACACAGAGATGAACCCACAAAACTACAATGATCTTATATTATACAAAGATGACAAAAACATACACTGGAGAAAAATAGCCTCTTCATCAAATGGTGCTGGGAAAACTGGAAATCTATATGTGACAAAATAAAATTAAACCCCTATCTCTGACCATACACAAAACTCAAGTCAATATATATCAAGGTCATAGAAATTAAACCAAGACTGCATCTAGTAGAAAAAAAGTACACCCTAATATTCATCATGTGGGATAAGGCTCCAACTTCCTTAATAAGACTCCTGTGGCACAAGAATTAAAATCAAGAATCAATAAATGTAAAAAATCAAACTAAAATGTTTCTTTGTAGCAAAATAAACAATCTGTGAGGTATATAAAGAGCCTATATCTTGGAAGAAAATTTTACCTCTCACACATCAGATAAAGCATTAATCTCTCAGGTATATAAAGAACTTAAAAAGCTAAACACCAAAAACAAAACCAAATAACCAAATCAATAAAGGAGCCAAGTGATATTACCAAAAGTTCTCTATAGGTTTCATGCAATGCCAATCAAAATCCCAAAGGCATTTCATGTAGAAATAGATAAAGCAATCATGAAATTCATATAGAAAAATAAAAGACCCAGAATAGCAAAAACAATTCTAAGCAGGAAGTGTGAATCAGGCGGTATAGCGATACCAGTCTTCAAAATATACTACAGAGCAATAGTAACAAAAACATCAAAGTACTGGTACCAAAACAGGCGGGTGGAACAATGGTACAGAATAGAAGACACAGAGACTAATCCACAAAATTACAATTATCTTATATTTGATAAAGGTGCTAAAAGCCTGCAATGGAGGAAGGATAGCATCTTCAACAAATGGTGCTGGGAAAACGAGAAATCCATATGCAACAAAATGAAACTGAATCCCTTTCTCTCACCATGCACAAAAGTTAACTCAAAGTGGATAAAAGAGCTTGATATCAAATCAGAGACTCTGCATCTGATAGAAGAAAAAGTTGGCTCCAATCTACATATTCTGGGGTCGGGCTCCAAATTCCTTAATAGGACACCCATAGTACAAGAGTTAATAACAAGAATCAACAAATGGGACTTACTCAAACTAAAAAGTTTTTTTCTCAGCAAGAAAAACAATAAGAGAGGTAAATAGGGAGCCTACATCCTGGGAACAAATTTTTACTCCTCACACTTCAGATAGAGCCCTAATATCCAGAGTATACAAAGAACTCAAAAAATTAAACAATAAGAAAACAAATAAACCAATCAGCAAATGGGCCAAGGACCTGAACAGACACTTCTCAAAGGAGGACATACAATCAATCAACAAGTACATGAAAAAATGCTCATCATCTCTAGCAGTCAGAGAAATGCAAATCAAAACCACCCTAAGATACCATCTCACTCCAGTAAGATTGGCAGCCATTATGAATTCAAACAACAACAAGTGCTGCCGAGGATGTGGGGAAAAGGGTACAATTGTACATTGCTGGTGGGACTGCAAATTAGTGTGGCCAAATTGGAAAGCAGTATGGAGATTCCTTGGAAAGCTGGGAATGGAACCACCATTTGACCCAGCTATTCCCCTTCTCTGACTATTCCCTAAAGACCTTAAAAGAGCATACTATAGGGATACTGCTACATTGATGTTCATTACAGCACAATTCACAATAGGTGGATTGTGGATCCAACCTAGATGCTCTTCAATAGATGAATGGATAAAAAAATGTGGCATTTATACACAACAGAGTAATACTCAGCACTAAAAAATGACAAAATCATGGAATTTGCAGGGAACTGGATGGCATTAGAGCAGATTATGCTAAGTGAAGCTAGCCAATCCCTAAAACAACCAATGCCAAATGTCTTATTTGATATAAGGAGAACAACTAAGAACAGAGCAGGAAGGAAGAGCATGAGAAGAAGATTAACATTAAACAGGGATGAGAGGTGGGAGGGAAAGGAAGAGAGAAGGGAAATTGCATGGAAATGGAAGGAGATCCTCATTGTTATACAAAATTACATATAAGAGGAAGTGAGGGTAAAGGGGAAAAAACAAGGGGGAGAAATGAATTACAGTAGATGGGGTAGAGAGAGAAGATGGGAGGGGAGGAGAGGGGCGGAGGGATAATACAGGATAGGAAAGGTAACAGAATACAACAGACACTAGTATGGCAATATGTAAATCAATGGAAGTGTAACTGATGTGATTCTGCAATCTATATACAGGGTAAAAATGGGAGTTCATAACCCACTTGAATCAAATGTATAAAATATGATATGTCAAGAACTATGTAATGTTTTGAACAACCAATAATAAAAATTAAAAAATAAATAAATAAATGGGCCAAGGACCTGAACAGACACTTCTCAGAAGAGGATATAGAAACAATCTACAAATATATAAAAAAAAATGTTCATTATCTCTAGCAATTAGAGAAATGCAAACCAAAACTACTCAAAGATATCATCTCACTGTATTCAGAATGGTAGCTATTATGAAGACAAACAACAATAAGTGTGGTGAGGTTGTAGGGAAATAGTTACACTCATACATTGATGGTGGGACTGCAAGTTGGTGCAGATTCCTTTGAAAATTGAGAATGAAACGACCACTTGACCCAGCTCTCATTTTTTTTTTTTTGTTTATAACCAAAGAACTTGAAAAACAGCATATTATAGGGACACAGCCACATCAATATTTTTATCAGCACAATTCATAATAGCTAAACTGTGGGACCAACCTAGATGCCCTTCAGTAGAGAAATGGATTAAAAAATGTGATATATATATATATATATATATATATATATATATATATATATCCATCCCCATTTAATTTTTATTCTATATAGCACATATTATTATCATCTCCACTGTACAAACCAGAAAACTGAGGCACAAATAAGTTATGTGACTTGTTCAAGAGCACAATTCTCTTAAATGGCAGAAGTAGAAATTCACAGCCATATTTGTCTGCCTGTAGAGCCCAAACCACCAACCACAGGGCATACATAGGGTTCTTCCTAATTAACTTTCTATTCACCCATGTCTTACCACATTTCTAGACTACTGAAATCCCCTTTTGGTTTTGGCACTCACCTCTCAGATCAGCTCTTCTTCCACTGATTCCTTTAAGTATTATGGGGAGATCAGAAATCACTGATTAGTTCTTTCCTCATATCCTCTAAAATATATATTTATATTTATATTTCCTTTTAGTTTTCTAATATTGTTTTCTACATTTATGTGTTTATTCCATTTTGAGTTTCTGTAGATGGGATAAATGGATTTCCAAATTAATTATTTGCATTTATATATCTATCATTTTAGCAACACTTGATTCAAAGCTATTCATTTAAAATAATTTGTGAACAGGCAAATTTGTAGACTCTCATCTCTATTCCATAATTCCACATATATATTTTTCTGTCCATACCATACTATTTTGATTACTGATGATTTTTAGCAAGTTTCAAATAGAGAAAAAGCATGGTCCTCCTAGATTTTTTCCCATTCAAGATTGTGTTGGTTATTTGAAGGCCTGTGTGATTTCATGTATGCATTTTAGAATCAGACTGTCAATTTCCATAAAGAAACAATCTGAGATGCTGAAAGTGAGAGCAGTGGTATTTTAGGCCAATATCACCATATTTTACATCTTAATAATATTTGACTTCCCAATCCATGAACATAAGATTTTTTTCACATTTGTTCAGATCTTTAACTTAAAAATATATTAGAAAGTCATAATTTTCATCGTGTAACTTTTTCACTTTTTTCATGAAATTTACTGTTTAACATTTTTATTATTTTTTAGATTGACCTCTTTCTATGTTGCACAGAGTGATCTTGAACTCATGGTCTCAAGAGGTCCTCCCCAATTAACCACCCAACTATCTGGGACTATGATTGCCTACAATAGGCAGGTAATCTTTTATTATTTTGATGTTATTGTAAATAATTTTATTTCATAAAACACTTGGACAATCTTGCTGAAAATATGAACTAGTACTGACAACATGAATAATAATATGGGAGTTTCAAACAATTAAAAGTAGAAATACCATATGACTCAGATATTTTTCTACCATATACTATATTATCCAGGTCCTCAAAAGATCAGAATTAATAGAACACATATATGTATATGTTCATGGACAAGGAGACTTAATAGATCAACTAACATGATAATGAGATGAGTAATCCTCAAAGCTGCTGACTATAAGATGGGAAAAAAAGGAAAACTTATAAGATCACAGGCCAAGAAATTGGAAACCTCTTAAATCAAATTCAGTGAAGCAGCTATTTTCCAAGACAGAAGGGTTAAAAAGGCTCATGTAGAGGCAATGGTGCAAGTCCACATTCAAAGACTGAAAAATCTGATGTCAGATGTTCAGAGGTCACACAACAAGAGGGAGAAAAACAAAACAAAACAAAACAAAACCTAATCTATAAAGATAGAAGCACAAGCCAGTGACAGTCTTCCTTCTCTATTTATTCAAATACAATGGACTGGTTGGTCTTATGTACATTCATGGCATCTCTTCCCCACTGGGTTCTGACCCAATTTTTGAAACACACTCAGGAACACCCAGAGGTATTTTATGTCAATTTTCCAGGAATACCTAAATCTGCTTAGGTTGACCACTCAAAGTAACCATTACAAAAACCAAAAAATAAAAATAAAATCCAACTTTAAGAATATCTGCACTCGGGCTGGAGATGTGGCTCAGCGGTAGCGCGCTAGCCTGGCATGCGTGCGGCCCGGGTTCGATCCTCAGCACCACATACCAACAAAGATGTTGTGTCCGCCAAGAACTAAAAAAAAGTAAATATTAAAAATTCTCTCTCTCTCTCTCTCTCTCTCTCTCTCTCTCTCTCTCTCTCTCTCCTCTCTCACTCTCTCTTTAAAAAAAAAAAGAATATCTGCACTCCCAATAAACTGAAACACTACCCATAAAGCCATTTCATATAAAAACCTTAAATGTCTATAAAATAAAATAAAATAAAAATAACCTGGGGTTGAGGCTGTGTTTCAGTGGTAGAATGCTAACCTGCACATGTGAGGCACTGGATTTTATCTTCAATAAAACATAAAAAATCAATCAATAAATAAAAATAAAAAGATATTGTTTCCTTGTAGAATTAAAAAAATAAGACCCTAAATATAAAATCTGAATACATATATGATATACATATAATGTATAAATAATTTATAGAAAATACATTTACACATACATATTTATCTATGTTCATATGTTCATATATCCGTAGGATACACACACACACACACACACACACACACACACACATTTGTGTACATACATACATACAAAGATAGAAACAGACAGGTATAACTTCTTGTTTTTAAAAATTCTCTTGAGTCAGAATCTTTTATGCTGCTGAGAATGTCACTAAGATACTGAGGCTGGCCACTAAACCTTGATTTTCAAAGAAGGATGCTGTAGGTGGCTGTAATGTAATAAGAGGCTGTCTTAAAATTAAATAGTAAAAATTACTGAGGATATACCTTAATAAAAATGCAACCCTGAATTCAAACTTCCTATTTTTTTCACCATTTAAATTAATATGGATGAAGCTGGAGAACTTCATGCGAAGTGAAATTATCAAGACACAGAAAGAAATAAGAAATGCATTGCATACTCTGTGTTTAGAACCCTGTCTCCACCAACAAAAAAAATGAGTGCACACAAAGAAAATGTTGTGTATTTCAGGACTATAGTTAACAGTAATGTATCACATTCTAAAAATCCCAATGACAGTAGAATTTTAGGTATTTCTAAAACAGAATGAAGTAATTTTGTGAGATGATGGATTTTTTAACATAAAAACATACATATTAATGTGATTAAATGTAATATTTTCATTCATACATTCACAGATATTAATAATATCAATATATACTTATTCCATCTTTGTTACCTTTCTACACACCCTAGCTATAGTAATCAATATTCTATTTTAACAAAATTTTATTTTAGTTATCATGAATAAGAGATGTAATAGATTTCTGTGTCCTTATTCACTTAAAACCCATCATCCAATTTATTTATATTTATTTCTGAGTAATACTGCATTATGATTATATAATATACTTTATATGTATCACTAAGCACAGTTATACAACTTAAACTTATATCACAAAAGAAGGAAACAACAGAAACCCCCCCCCAAAAAAAAATACAGGAAACTGCTTTTTGGCCTATTTTTATCAAACTAAAAAGAAGCAATCCAAAACATATAAATAAATAAATAAGGTTTCCTTTACTTTAAATTTATCTGTAAACAAGATATCAATGTTAATTCTCTTTGTGCCTGTCACACACAAAACTAACTTTATAGTGTTCAGTAGATTACATTACACAGAAAACCTGCTCTAGGGCAACCAATGAAATAAAACATCAGTGTGATAGGCAATGTATGATTCATACTCTTTCTGCACATGTATACTTTTGGTGTTACAATTATTTTGCTCAATACGCCCAAGTTTATGTCATCCATCAATATATCTATAATTAAAATCTTCAGTTATTACAGAGATAGAAAGGAGAGAGAGAGAGAGAGAGAGAGAGAGAGAGAGAGAGAGAGAGAGAGAGAGAGAGAAGTTGGTTTTAAACTTTGTCATTCTATCTGATTACTACCACAGTCTAGGCAAGGAGTTCTGCCCATGGTGATTCACGAGAACTATTGCCAAGCACACTTCTCTTCAAGCAAGGTTCATCTTGAGCAAAATTTTGTAGGCTTGAGTGCTAGAATGCAGGTGAGGTGGAAGTAGCATGATGGGTATGCATATGGTGTGTGAGAGGTAGGACATTTGACCAAGTCCTATAAATAATCATTTTTAAATATCTATATTTATTTTTATGTGGTGCTGAGGATCAAACCCAGTGCCTCACAGATGCAAGGCAAGTGCTCTACCACTGAGCTACAGCCCCATCCCCAAATAATCTTTTTTTAAAAAATGCATCCACTGCATTTTTTACATTATATGTATCTTCTATGATTCTACAATTAAACCTCAGAGACTCTGTTCTTTATACCCTGTTAGCTCAACACAGAATTTCTTAGAGTCCTCTTCCTTACACTTTGAAATAATTATTTGCTCTTCCTCACAGCAATTGTACACATATCTCTCTCAAACAATTTTTTCATATCTGGGGAACTTTTAAATGCTGAATAATTGCCAGGTGAATCAATAGTTGGTGTTCCACTTCCTAAGATGTGAAGAGCCATATCCTCTCTCTGTTGTCTCCATTTTCTCACATAAAAATGGCAAAATTACTACACATTTGCAACCCTAAATTTTATCCTGATACAACTCTAATTATTTTAAAGTAAAGGATGCAATCCCTGCCATGGTTTGTGGAACACAAGTGTAATTTCAGTTACATGGGAGACTGAGTCTAGAGGATCACAACATTTAGTTGAGTCTCAATAACTTAGCAAGATCTTGTCTAAAAAAACTTAAAAAGCCTGGTAATATAGCTCACTGATATAACATACTTAGGCCCAATCTGCAGTACCACAGTGATAAAACATAATTTCTTCCCTCTTTCTTTAAAGATAAAGCCCTTAAGAAAAACAGAGGACTTAGGGATGTGACTAGATCTGGTAAAAGAAAGCCATGTGTTCTATTTTTTTTCATTTTTACCTTTTAAGAACTTTCTAAAATTTATCCTAACTATTTTGTTTTTGATATGATTGTTATGAAAATGGTTTTTAATTTAAAATATATTCATATTCTTATATACATTAACAACTGATTGATCTCTAATCTTGTTACTTTTCTGAGCTCACTTATAGATACTAAAAGTTCATGATAAATTTTTACTTTTAAAATATACACTTGAAAACACTTCTAATACCTCATTTGGAAAAAAATTAAACAATTCAGGTAGTAAGAGACAGAAGCAAGTTACAATGCCTCTTATTTTTACAAAGGCAAAAATATTGCTGAAATCTTCAGCCATCTGTAATCACTATGAGTCAGAAAGCAAGACAACAAATTTCCACAAACACACATTCAAGGCACAGAAGATGATAGATACAGTAGCCAGCAAATCTTTCTAATCTCAATCTAGAAGGAGATAGAATGAAGAAAGTAACCCATCAATCTTAAAACTTAAAAATAATAATTGCAAAGACATTAATTTAAGCATCATACCTCCCCTTATATAGAAAAAGGTTGTTCAATGCAAATAAAAAAACATGTCATATTTTGCTTTAGAATATTTCTTCAGGTATAAATCATGAGAGGTAGTCTAAAGCAAAGTTAGAAATGTTCTTAATAGCATAATACATAGTTTCCATTCCAGATAAGCTTAGTACTTTAGATTAAAGAAGTTTTATGACCAAATCATTGATGTTTCTGACAAAAAATAGTAATCTTCAATTATATTTTGCAAAAGATTTGCACAGCTTTGACAACCACTATTTAGTTTTAACATCTATTTTTTCATATTAGCATTTAGTCACATAGTTAATTTAAATTTCAGGAAAAAAATTTACTTTGCCACTTGAAACATAATCATAAATGTAAATGCTTAAAATAATAGGAGTTTATTCTTTGAAAGTGAAGAATGTTTAAGTATCTTGACAACAGAATACTCTTACGTTGTCTGCAGAGCCACACTTCTTCAAAACTATTTAGGAAAAAAAAAACACTACTCTAGATTCCAGTGACTGTGGGCATTGCTCTGCTTATGGTCATAAAATATTTTCTTGTATTTGTTCTGATGTAACCTTAAAAAATAACACAATAGTACATGATGGTACACAAACAGCTACCCTCAAAACTCACACAGTCTATGTCCCTAGCACAGAAGATGGCAGATACCTGTGAGCTTGTCTTTGCTTACAGTAATTGCCAGAATTTAAGAAAATGAAGCTATAAGGACAATAAAAGGAAGAAAGGTATGCACCATGGGCCTTCAAACTGAAGCAGTTTAGAAAACAGATTCACAAAAATATGGAATGAAGAGAGAGCTGCTTAGAACACTACCTGTGAAATATTAGAAAATTCAGAGATCATCAAACCTAAATATGCTCATTGGACATAGTCAAACTCAAAAGCACAGCAGAGGATACAGCCCTGTTAAGATAGCAGGTATCGGCTATGTATTTAACTTGACTTTGGGAAACTTTCCTAGGTGAATATTGACTAGATCGCCCCGACTAAGATCATTTTCATCCTGTGTGGATGTCCCTGCTAATCCCAATATGATGTGTCTTTACATAACATCTCTGGGGGTTCTTATATGCTTCGGGTATTTCATTCAGTTATTTCGTTCTTTCTAAATTCAACCTGGTAAATTTTTAGGAGATTGCCTCCATGAATCCTAATTTGGTGCCAGTGATGGTAGCACATGTCTGTAATCACAGAAATTTGAGAGGCTGAGACATGAGGATGATGAGTTCAAAATGAGCCTCAACAATGGTGAGGCACTAAGCAACTCAATGACAGCCTGCCTCTAAATAAAATACTAAATAGGGCTGAGGATGTGGCTCGGTAGTCGAGTGCCTCTGATTTCAATCCCCAGTCAAAAAAATAATCTACTTTTGTTGTTATAAGTCAGTGTGTCTCCAAAATCCAAAGGTAAGATCTAGAGTGGGAGATATAGTTAGTTAACTCTTCTAATAAAGTGCTTATAGTTGATAATATATGAAGTACTATTCATTTCTTTGGGGAAAAAAGACATCACAACAGAGTAAAACACAGAAGAGAAGTTTCAAAAATATTCCAAAGAAGAGAAAATATTAAAATGAAAAGTAAATACATAAATGAATAAATATGTGAGTATAAAGCTATACTATTTAAAGAAGTTAAAATTCAAGCCAAGAGAATATTATATATTTACCAAACTGTAAAAAAATACACATACACAAAAAGAGACTAATGGTCACAGAGAAGTTAAGTGACAAAAATTGTCAAATTTGCTGTGCTAAGGTCAAAGTTAGAGCAATGTTGCAACATGGTGTGATGTTATCCATTGAGGCTTACACAATGAACACTTAATTCTACCTGTAGACAGAACAGAAGAGAAAAATATATATATATTCTATGAGAATGCTCTAACTTGCCCCTAAAACTGCCACATTTACCAACTGAAAAATTTTCTCCATCTACCACCACATCCTACAGTGGAAGACATTTGGTCAGTACACTGAGGCTCACTTTTCACACCAGTCCAAACATGGCCCAAACATCACATAGAGGAGACCAGATGGCAATGGTCTATGTAGTGAAAATGATCTGAAGAATAGAAAGGAAATTGAAAGAAAGTCAAGCTAAAGAGAGAAAAATATAGAAGTGGAAGAGAAGGATTATAAGGGGGGCTTTCCTATTAATGAGTAAAGAGGGAATAAATTTCTTTAAAATGTTTTAACAGTATTAGATGAAAAAATAAAGTAGTCATTACAGTTGGGGATTATGAAGGGTAGTAAGAGGAATAGGACATAAAGAGGTTGTCAGGGCATCACTGGTGTTCTATTTCTTGATGTAGGCAATAGTACATAGTATTCATCATTTGTGGTAATTCAAGTGGTAATTCAAGAATGTATATAATTTAAATATCCTTTTCTGAATGAGCTCAATAAAATCAAATTTTATTGATTTGCACCACATTAAAAACTACTGACAAAGATGTGGAATGAATTAATTATCATGTAGGAAAGATGGAGTTTTAGTTTTTGCTATCCACATGTGCAAACTGTTTTTCTATTGAAGATACCTGATACACTTCCACAAGCAACAGACTAAAATATAGCACATTTATAGATATGTGTACAGCAGTATTTTTCCAAAAAGTTTAAAGATAACATCTTAATTAAAGAGGAAGTACATTTAGAAAGAGATAAATAATAAACTGTGGAAAATAATGGTTTCTAGATGAAGAAACAAAATTTTTATCACATTAAATCCAGAAGGGGGGGACTATAAAACACCAAGTATGGCTTGAGTTGTGGCTCAGAGGCAGAGTGCTTGCCTTGTACATGTGTGGTACTGGATTTGATCCTCAGAACTACATCAAAATAAATAAATAAAATAAAGATATTGTGTTTCAAAAATAACACCATATAAGTTTTTTAATGTCATATGAATGTCATATTTCATAGGAAACATATTTACATAGAAAATATGTGAAATTTGAGAATATAAAAATGCATAGAATCTAATAAAACTCTCATTTAAACACCATGTGTGTAGATGACAAAACTCATCATTATAAAGATGACCATTACCCCCAAATTAATTTATAATAATACTAATAATACCCTACCAAAATTTCAAAATGCTTTACTTCTAATTAAAGAAGAGACAAAAGAAAGAAATTCTAAATTTCTTCAGAACTCTGCTCATAAAAGAAAAAGTAGCAGCTCTCATGTGCAAATCTTTCAAGATCACAAAGAGGTGGCTTCATATTAATGTGTGAGTATTTCCTTAGGCTAAAATACACAACAGGAGTGAAGAAAAAGGGGTAAAAATCAAAGGTTCATGTTTATTTCTAGAATAGATTCTTAAAAACTTGAATCAGAAATTTAGTTCACCAGCAAAGTTTAAGGCCTTCTAAAGATGTGTACAGCTCTTAGAATGGCTACACTCAGGACTTAGGGTTATGACTCACAGTTCTAGTCCTTTTCTAGGAGGCATGAGACACTGGGTTAAATGCTCAGCATCACAAAAAATAAAATAAAATCAAGGTATTGTATACAATTGCAACTCAAAAAATAAATGTCAAAGAAAAACAAGAGTGGTTACTATCAAAAAGTTGAATGATAACTAATATTCCAATTATATGGTTATGGAAGAAAAAATAAACACTTTCACACTGAACTAGAATATAAATTTAATAACTCGCATTTTTAAAAAAATCATGAGGGCTCTTTAAAAGCTAACAGTAAAAATAATTCTGGTTGTATTTTCACTGGAACTGGAATCAACATGTCAAATAATGGCTAAATTGTAATCTTCATTGTAGCAGTATTCACAAAAGCCAAAACACAGGGCGGGGAGAAACTTAAGTGCATTTTTAGATTAAGGATACACCAGGAGATTCAGAAGATTCTTTCTAGCCATGATGCACTCAGGCTGTTTTGAAACTTACACCTCTCTCTCTAACAGAATAGGACCCAAGTACTGAGTCTGACCTTGAACTTGTGCCTTAGAGATCTTACATGTATCAGGTGTGAGATACTAATATCTGGCTGTTTTGAAACACAGGACCAGAAAAAAAAATCAGAGAGGGCATGATATCCCCATGACATAAACTCCACAAGAAGGACTCTCAGCACAAAGACATTCTGACAAGGTGTCTGTCCTGGAAAAGACAAAGAAAGAACACACATATACAAATTTTTATGAAAATCTAATGATTCTCCTCTACTCATATGAAATGCTCAGAAACAAAAAAACGAATGTTTTGCTTTTTATTTTTCTGTGGTTCTGAAGATTTAACAAAGGGGCATGTTAAATCTGAGCTATATCCCCAGCCCTTGTTTTAAAAATGTGAGATAAGTCTACCTAACTTGCCTGCAGTCTACCTAAATTCTTGAAGTTGACCATAAAATTGCAATCTTCCTGCCTTTTCCACCTGAGTCTCTGGGAGTACAGATATGTGGCACTGAACCCAGACAGAAAACAAATCCTATAAAAAGGTCCATCCAATTCTTCGTAAAAATTAAAAAAATACTGTGCCCATTAGAACTGTAGTATGATTTAAAAAAAAGTGAGTACTGTTGGGCGGAGATGTTGTCATTAGGAATCTGGACAGGAAGATGAAATTTATGAATTTACTGACAGATTTAGAATATTCAAGGGGAACCATGCAGAATGACACACACCTTTAATTACTGCAACTCTGGAGAATAAATCACAAGTTCAATGCCAGTCACAGCATCTGTCTAAAAATAAAATGAAAATTACCAAGGATGTAGCTAAGTGATATAGGATCTCTGGATTTAATCTACAGTACCACTACCCTCACAAAAAAGAAAGACTGGCAAGATTGAGAAGAAAGAATACCTGATCCTACAGATCACTACCACACTCATGCAAGAAGACAACACATGGAGTTTTGATTCTGGTGACTCTGCTCACTCCAGCACACAATCTTGAAAGGTGCTAAAATGCTGCACTTTCAGAAAGAAGTTCAGGTTAAGTATGGAAGATACTCTGCAGGAATAGGACAGGACTCCCAAAGTCCCCATCACTGACACATGCCCAAAATTACTGGCCACTAAAGACTCAGAGATAACCTAACCTAGATGAAGACCATGGCCTGCAGACTCTAGAGACTACCCCAGGGGTACCAGTCCACAGTTGCCAATTCCTACGAGAGTACAGCCAATTTCATGAAGCCTTGCCCACCAGTGTCAGGGTACCAGAGCACACCCACCACTTACTAGTTTTGAGGGGCCCAATGTTCTGTCAGTAAATATTCCAGCACATGAACAAGGGAAAAAATCAGATCCACTGAACATAAAGAGGAATCTTAGGAAGGGAAAAAAATGCTGGCATTCTCTAGAGAAAAAAAGCCACATCAGATGGCCAAAGCCTGCCTCTCATCATTGGCCATGTGCTATATTTGATATAGCACACCTAAGAGGACAGCACTTATATTTTCACTCTCTCAGGCTAATCCTAGTGAGTTTTCTGTTTTAGTGACATGTCATCAAATGCTGAAAAGAATGAGGTTAGATGGACAAATTCTTGGTTGCAGGTTTTTTTTTTTTTTTTCAGTTGCTGGGAACTGAAATAAATAGCCTCAGGCTGCAACTGGCTTAAGTTAAGGTTTCCTGGTAGTAGTGAGACCCAACTTACCCAAAAGAACATTTGCATTTAACCTCGCACATAAGGACTTTTTAATCTGTGTTTATATAAATCTGTATATTATTTGGGATGGAAATAATAAAAATAACAATAATGAAAAATTTTATTTAACTTTCTTGCTTTCTCTTCTTCTGAAGAAACATTGAAAATTTAACTGGGATGCAATCCTTTAAGGCAGTAAGCACAGTGATAAGAATACATCAGACACAAATGTAGTCATTTTTTTACTATTCACAAAATAAATAAATAGTAAAAAATTGATTTTAATGGCATAAATATTTTAATATGGAAATATTACAATTATGTGACAAATAAAATATTATTTTAAAAGTATATGAATTGTTGAAACTGTGCTCTCAAAACCAATATGTCAAGCCCCCAGAATATCACAGCTCATAAAACCACATTCTGGATTTCAGAGCTATAAATTTTCTGACCTCAAAAAAAATAAAGGTCCTGACGGCTTCTCTTTTATTCTAGGTGCGGGATGTAATTTTTTTTTTTTTTTTTTTTACCAAAACAGCATATTTCTGTACTGTCAGGATTTTAACTTGTCTGGAGTTGGTGGGACACTTCTTAGAGAAGATTTGGCAGGGGGAAAAAAAGACTTTCAATTTCTGTATATAGGGTGGAATAGAATAACCATTTTTTTTTTACGTATAAAAAATTCGGTCCACGAGTCAAGTCCTGTCCATTTATCAGGAGTAGCATCTCTGTAGAACTCTGAGTACCTTCCAGAAAAGGCCTTGCTCAAATAGTTCACTTCTCAGTTGAATAGATGTCATCTTTCCCAGAACATAGGGGAGGTGCAGCTGTAACCTCAGGCATGACATTCACTGTTTAAAAAGGAGAAAACTGGTGATACAAGTTTTAACCAACACACCTGTGGTTCCATTACAGAACACACAGACTGAGCCTGGCTACTGTGAGGGAAAGAAGAGAAGATTTTTTTTTAAGGTGTAGATTTTGTGTCTGTCATGATGGGGGCACATCTTTAGCTTGGCCTACAGGACACACTGCTCCACAAGCAAGTGCCATACAGTTCAGAAGCTGTTGAGGACCCCTTAGCTGTTGTTAGGTACTGTCTTTCTGGGAGGAGTTCACTGACCCAGGGAAAAATCAGTGCTCCTAGGGTACTGGGAGGCAGAACCCAGTACTGCCCTGAAGTAGTATTTTAGTCAATTGAGGCAGCCTGGAGAGTTGTGGTTTTTCCTTTAGTGAGTATGTTCACCTGTTGGAAGTGTGACTACATGCCATGTGTCAGAGGCACTGTGAGGAAGGCTCTTTAGCTCCCAAACAGTAACTTCCTGGAGAGAACAAAGTGTCCTCTTGTTTGCACTTTCCTGTAGTCACAAGATCCACTTTGCTTTATCCTTTTGGGAAGCAGAACACACTGTTTTTAGTTTGTTTGTTTTTTTAAAGGCTTTTCTGTTGCCTAGAGGTGACATTTCATACAGTTTAAATAAATACCTTGAAAATTGCACACTTTTATACTCACACGTTTGATGATCAATAAATACCAAACTGGGTATTTCGAGCTTCAGGAGACTTGGTTACATTCATTATGGTGTTAACTGATTAGATCTCAAGATTTGAGCAGCGTGTGATTTTTAGTTAACATGGGGTGACACAGCATACAGTATCCTTTGAAAAATATCTGTGAAGTTTTATTTCTGATTAAAAAGGAGTCACCTAGATGTGTTTTCCCTCTAATTTTTAGATGTCTCAAACGATTAGTCTTACTCTGAAGTTTCTGTGAGAATGTTTATACAGTTTATATTCTTGGCAGTGATTCTGCAAGGCAGGAGTATATCTGATACAATAACATTTCTTGTATTTTCGTGGCGTTTACACCCTCTAAGTCCATCATGTCTGGAAAATGCTTTGAGCTAGTTTAAAAGCTCATGAACCAGATTTTACTGCAGCCAGTTCAAACAATTTCAGCCTGTGGGTTTGAGATAGTAGGAGACCTGGGGCTTTATGGGACCTCCCTCCCCCCCAAATAGTGCATCTAATTTGGGAGTTGCTTCTAAACCTAGCATAAAGGAAGTCAAACTTTTCAATAGTGAATGTGAATGTACTGTGAATAGAAAGAATAGAGCTGGTTGAGGGGAACATAGTTTCCTTCATAGGGCCTGAAGAAAATTTATTCAGTGCAGTCACTTATAGTAGGGGAGCCACAACTGAGTCTCCCAATCCCATCACATAGGTGAAATTGGCATAGTTCAACCGGCACATTCATAAATAGCACCAGGCACTGCCAAGCCTTATTCCAGGTTCCCAGAACCTTAGAAGATGCTGAACTTCTTAGAACTCAGATATTTGATTTCTTTGAAATTATTTTGGGGAGCATGGCTTCAGGAGATCTTTAAATACATTTGACCTTAGACTCTTACCTGTGGCGGAAATTTAAGCACCATATTTAGTCACAGAATGTTGTTGGCTTAAACGTTCTGATAACTGAATTAGGGCCTATTGGAATTGTGAGTGGGGAGGCAGGGAGGTCCTGGAGGCAGAACAAACCTCCGTTCTTGTTCTTTGTTGAGGGAAGAGGACCTGAATTCAGAAGCAAGAGCATCACTCTAGTATGCTGATTTCAATTCTTTTGGAGAAGTTAAAGAGAAAAAAGGAATTTTTTTTCCACTTCCCATCCTGTTTATGCAAATTAGATGACTAAATCCTTCCAGAACTTAAACTAAGATTTATTTTCTTTCTTTCTTTCTTTCTTTCTTTCTTTCTTTCTTTCTTTCTTTCTTTCTTTCTTTCTTTCTTTCTTTCTTTCTTTCTTTCTCTTCCTTCCTTCCTTCCTTCCTTCCCCCCATCTCTCTCTCTCTCTCTCTCTCTCTCTCTCTCTCTCTCTCTCTCTCTCAGTACACAGCTTGTCTAGATGGTCCTTAGGCATTCACTTCTGTCTTTTTATCTCCTTGCCTTCATATCACATAATCAAGCTCAACAGACCTTGAACATGTGATTTTGAGTGTTTTTTTTAAATAGGGAGTGATTTATGTGTTTGTTTTGTGGGGCTGGGGCTGGAACCCACAGCCTCTCACATGCGAATAAGCACAGGCTCCTCCAAGGAGCTGCACCCCCAGCTCTCAGGACTATTTTAAGCCCCAGACATGGCAGAGAAAATCCTGGAAGGTGCAAGAGCCCTCAAAGTTTAAGACAAATTAACTCGAGCTCAGAATCTATTTTTTTTTCTTTTCTCCAGCAAGTGTAGAATGTGGGCCTTCCTCTCCTCTTAGCAGTGGTGATCTGTGGCTAGTTCCCTTAGCAGGGTTTTTTTTGTTTTGTTTTTGTTTTTGTTTTTTGTTTTTTGAGTCAGCAGAGGTCTCTGGTAAATAGCACCTGGACTGGTGTGAGTGTCTGGCACACTAGCTCCCAGTGCTTGCAAAACCGTATACACAGCCAGAAGAGCATGCTGCTTCCAGGAAGTGGATTGTTGATGGAACTGAGTGATGGATGCAGAGGCTTGCTGCCCCATGGGGCGGGTGCTCCTCCTTGTTTGGAGGAGAGGAGACACAGAAAGCTAACCAAAATAAGTGTTCTGTAGCCATTAAGGGCTTCCTTATGCAAAACACCTCTGATTGGCTTCTCAGATTGAGTGCCTGTGTATAGGACATGAGTAGTTTGGCTCCATTGAAGGGCTGTGCTTTGCCTAGGAGAAAAATTAGGCACTCTGATGTGGAGACGTTTGGATTTCTTCACATCTCCATTGGAAACAGCACTTATAAATGACTAAGTCATACTGTGTTCTGCACTGTCCTAAAGACTAGCCAACCTGAAATCTTATTGAGTTGTTGGTCTCTGGTAGTACTTGGTTGAATATGAAAATTTTTTATTGTTTTTGTTGTTTTTTTGATACTAAGTATTAAACTCAAGGGCACATAATCACTGAGCCCCATCCTCAGCTCGTTTTTTATTTTATTTAGAGTCAGGGTCTCACTGAGTTGCTTAGGGCCTCTCTCAGTTGATGAGGCTGGCTTTGAACTCTTGATCCTCTTGCCTCAGCCTCCTGAGCTACTGGGATTATAGGCATGCGTCACTGCACCTAGTGAGCGTGAAATCTTGTAAGTTTCTTAACTGGGGGGAGGGATGAAAGCTGTTGACCTAAAAGGAAAAAAACGTAACTTTCTAAAGCTACAAGGGCAGGAATGTGGTAAAATGGAAAAATAGCATGTGGCTGAGTTTCAGAACACCTTGAGGTTTTTCTGCTGCTGATTGCCAGTGGGATCTTGGGCTGGTCCCTTAATTTCCTATCTGTTAAGGGAAGTTTGACTTTCATCTCTACCTGCAGTGCCCAGAAACTTGGGTTGTGTGATGGCAGTATTTGCAGTGCTGCTGAGCTCTGTGTTTACTGCAGGGGACTTAAGTGTAAGGGAAGGACACCTATGGTTGCTGTGCTTTGTGTGTAAAAGCACACAAAAACATATTCAGGTTTATGATTCTGTCCTGATTGAAACAAAGAGGGAAAAACATCACAGGATGGTAAGACTTGGTAAATTGGTCGGTGTTTAGTATACTTAATTAAAAAGTACTCTTTTGGGGGCAATAATGGGGATCAATACTAGGGTTACTTTACTACTGAGCTACATCTTCAATCTTTTATTCTTTTTTTTTAAATTTTGAGACAAGCTTTCACTAAATTGCCCAAACTGGCCTTGTATTTGTGAACCTCCTCAGGCTCTCAAGTTGCTGGGATTACAGGCCACTTCACCCACCTTTAAAAATGTTCTGGATCCCAGGGGCCTGGAGGCTGAGACAGGAGGGCTGTGAGTTCAAAGCCAGCCTCAGCATCTTATCAAAGTCCTAAGCAACTCAGTGAAACCCTGTCTCTAAATAAAATATAAAAAGGACTGAGGATATAGCTCAGTAGTTAAGCACCCCTGGGTTCAATCTCTAGCACAAAATAAAATAAAATAAAATGATGTTCACATGTTTGATACCTCTGAGTGGAATCTTTAGATTGAAACCTCAGGCAGCAAAGAGCAAGAGGGTGTGTGGTAGGAGCCTCAGTGAGGGACCCTTGCATAGACGTTTAGGTGTTGTTGAGGAAAAGCAAATATCCCACAAAGAAAGCACAGGTTGAGCATTCTTAATCTGAAATCCAAAATAGTCCAGAATCTGAAATTTTTGAGTCCTGGCATGACACCATGAGTGGAAAATTCCATACTGTGAAACTTTGTTTTCCTTCACACAGACGTATTTTAAAATGGTCTATAAAATTACCTCCAGGTCATGTGAATCATAGGTGGATTCATGTATAAACTTGGGTCTCATCGCCATGCATACATTCTAAAACTCGAAAAACTCTGTAATCTGAAACACTTTTGGGCCCAAGCATTTTGGATAAAGGGTGCTCAAGCTTGCTTGCTTTTACCTTTAGGCCCAAAGAAAACATTGACTAATTCCAAGCAAGGGGCATGGCAGGTTTCAGAGGAGAACTCAAGTGCACCTTTCAGGGTGGAAACTCAGCAGCCTAGTATGCAGAGCCCAGTGGTTTCCTTCTGCAATTTTGAATCTCATTCTCCTCCTTTTATTGATCCAGTTCAGACAGAATTTTCCAGTCTCCCTAGATGTGTCTGGGTTGCTTTTTCATCCAGTGCCAATTTTGAAAAATTTGTTTCTTGTAGTAATTAGACTCCTTCAAGATTTACTTACCATGAAGAATCTAGAAGCTTTTATTTTTTATGCCCTGAATATCTACATTTCTTCCACATGGAATTTGTTACTGTGTTCAGTGGAAATTCTTGAGCTTTTCTCTTTTTTCATTTTCTTTTTGGGGGGGATAATGGGGATTGAACACAGCATTGCTCTTCCACAAGCCACATCCCCAGCCCCTTTTTATTTGGAGATAGGGTCTCTCTCAGGGCCTTGCTAAATTGCTGAGGCTGGCTCTGAACTTCTGATCCTCCTACCTCAGCCTCCTGAGTGTTCACTCATTCATTATCATGTAAATTTTCCCAAGTTGAAACTCACTTTTGACTTTTTCTGTTTTTTTCCCCCTTTAGAACACATCCTTATAATTTGGAGCTTTGTTTGGGGGTGCAGCTAAAAAGCAGTGAAATTAGAGGCACAGTTAGTGGTTTGGAACTTCTTGACAAAAAGTTGAACAGGACTTAGACTACTTAAGGACTAAAGGAAACAGTCCAAAAAATTATGTTTTCAAAAAAGCTTTTTCCCTGTAAGCCCCTAAGATGACCTTTTTTCCAGTGTGATTTTGAGGATCAAAATAGGCCAAGTGATCTTCCTACCCTTCCAGGAGCCTAGTATGTCACTGTCAATCATTCTGTTTCTCCCGGGACTTCCTTCTGGTCCCTGCGCAAGAAGCCATGGCTTGTGGTTTGTCTGATTCTGTACGTCAGAGAGACTATTTGACCTAAAACAAAAATTGTGGATGATTCCCCCCTCCTTTCTCCTTTTTTCTGCCTGAGAACCACTTCAAAGTATCAGATGTGTTGGTGCCAGACACTGGGCAGTTATTGTTAAAAGAATTTGGAAATATAATTGAAAGCAAACTTTGGTGGAGCAAAAAAGCAGATCAAGGCGAGTTCTTACCTTGAGGGAGAGAAGGGAATTCCAAATTTTTCCTCTATTTGGAGCTGATGTCTCAGAACACTTGTTCTGTGAGATGAATCATCTGTGAATTCTACATCTGGGAGTTATATATTGGGAAATGGCATTCCTTTTAAATGTAGAAGAATCACAAAAGTTTAAAGTTACAGTATAGTTGGAAAATTCTAGTCAGAGTTTTTTTTTTTTTAAATAGCATGGAGGTGAAATTGGCAGAGTGATTGGATATGAGAGTTTAATGCCTAAACTAGACATGTCTATATATGGAAAGCAATATGATCACTACACTTATTTCTTGATATTCCTCCCTTTTGTTTTGAGACAGATGACATTTAAAAAAAAAGTCATCAGCATCAGCTAATCAGAATCAATACTTAAAGCAAATGTGACTTGAGAGTCCGAATTGAAGCATTTGTTTTGAGCTTTTCGAATAATTTCAGGCCCTGCTCACTAGTGAATAGCCCAGAGCAATGATTCAGGATCTACAGGGGGATAACACTGTGTGTTCATCCTGTTTGAACTCCTGCATCCTAGGTGTCTGGTTGTGAGAGGTGTGGGGGAAGGGATGGAGCAGCCACGTTGTTATGGGGCTCAATGATAAGAGTGGTGGCCTCTGGACAAAGTTGGGCAATGTATTTAGTTTCCCCTCTGTAAGATGAGGATAATTAGTGGGTGCCTACCTCACTACACTTGTTATGAAGACAGAAGTGAAGTAATGTAGGATTTGTAGGACAAGGCAGAAACTTGAGGAAATGTTAGAATTAAAATGACAGCAGTAATAGCAATTTACATTCTTTTGCCAGCAGGATCCATTGTCATTAACTAATTGAATCATCATCTTAAGCCTATGAGACATTACTTCCATCATTTTTTTAAAAAAAAAATATTTTTAGTTGTAGGGGGACATGTTACCTTTATTTTATTTATTTATTTTTATATGATGCTGAGGATCGACCCCAGGGCCTCACATGTGCTAGGCAAGTGCTGTACCAGTGTACCACAGCCCCAGCCCTTTTTAAAATATTTTAATTAGAGAAAGGGTCTCACTGAGTTGCTTAGGGGCCTCACTAAGTTGCTGAGACTGGCTTTGAAATCATGGTCCTCCTGCCTCAGCCTCCCGAGCTGCTGGGATTACAAGAGTGTGCCCACCTCATCTGGCTCACCTCTGACTTATACATATGAGGTCCAGGTGGTTGAATGACTTGTTGGGATTCAAACCTCTGTCTACAAGACAGTATCTAGAAAGAATACTGTTCTTCTTGCACTTACTCCCTTTCAAGTTTGTAAATCCCTTACAGCCAGTCATGGGTCCTATAACTCTTGGGTGACTTAAAGCACCTAGCACAGTTCTGGCCATATAGCTGGTGCTCTATAAATGGCATCTCGAATGTGATTATGAAGAGCATGCTTCTTCTCTAGGTGAGTGTGTGTGTGTTTGGATCCATTTTTGGTTTTCCTCTTTGTTGAAGGGGGTTGGTGGCATGTACATATGTCTTGCCATCTGTTGTTTATTGTTTCTGTTATTTGTGGTTTGTGTCCCTGCTCCATGTTTCTTTGGTTTCTGGAGCAACTTCGAATATTATATGCTGGGGAATCAAAAAAAGAGTAAACTATTTATAAATAATAAAGAATCCTTGGGTTTGGAAAGTGTTTTTCTCAAATGCGTGTATATTTGGTGACTTTATTGTAATCTCACTGAGGCATCATCGTTAGATAGTTTGCAATCTGAGGCACATCTCAAAGACAGGTGAGTCCTTGTCCAGCTTTATGTGACCAGCTCACAAAGAGCCTTGGTGATAAGGCCCTGGTGTTAAAGCTGACCCAGGTGGTATATTTTTAACTCAAGAACATATAAACAGTTTAGCCTACCAATGGAGTTTATACTCTGCCTGAAATCCTTGGCATGCTCTGGGCTGGGTGTACATGTGGTCTTGGGAGAATGCTGTGGCCAACCGCTGCCTCCCACCATTCATTTAAAACAGGGGATGGGGGTGTGCAGCAGAGAGAGGGAAGGAAGGGGAGATTGTCAATGATTTTGTTGATCAGTTTTATGTTAAACTTTCATTTTATATGCCTTTTCTGCGTCAGGTTATGCAGACTTTAGTGGGGAGTAGAGGACCTCTTGTCTCACTTCATTTCTGGCCACAGGGGGCCTTTGCAGAGTTACAGACTAGAACCTGCGAATCCAGCTGTTGGCCATCCACTGGCCTCTCCAGGTTTTGTAGCTCCTTTCTATGGGATTCCACTTGCCTCTGCAACCCTGTGAGTCTTGTCCTAAGCTCCCTTACAGCTGGGTGTGTTGGCACACGCCTGTAATCCCAGCAGCTTGGGAGGCTGAGGCTGGAGATCCTGGGTTCTAAGCTAGCCTCAGCAACTCAGCAAGACCCTGTCTGTAAACAAAATATAAAAAAGGGCTGGGGATGGGACTGAGTGGTTGAGTGTTCCTGGGTGTAATTCCGGGTACAAAAAAAAAAAATAAAAACCACTTCTTAACACTGTGAGAGTCCCATGAAACTTACATGCAGTTCCTTCTGTCTGGAGAAAGCTGATCCACATTTGCCTTACATCTTCCCCCAGAAACCATGGCTGACATCCCATTTGACTTGACTGTCCACCTGGGGGATACTGCATTCCTTAATATATACATTTTAAGGGATTAGCCTGTAAGACCCTGAAGGCAGAGACTGGCTTTTTTTCTGATTCACTATTATTTTCCCAGAATCTAGTCTGAAGCCTGTGGCACATAAAATGTTCAACACAGGGCTGGTGATGTGGATCCATGGTGAAGAGCTTGCCTAGCACGTGTGAGACTCTGGGTTTGAGCCTCAGCACCACAGAAAAATAAATAAATAAAGGTCTGGTATCCCATTGACAACTCACAAAATGTTTTACAATGCTAGCACAGGTCTGGGGTTGTGGCTCAGCAGTAGAGCACTCACCTCACATGTGCAAGACCCTGGGTTCGATTCTCAGCACCACATAAAGATAAGAAACTGAAATAAAGGGATTGTGTCCAACTGCAACTAAAAACTAAATA
The DNA here is from genome assembly GCF_045843805.1 of Urocitellus parryii. Classification (NCBI taxonomy): domain Eukaryota; kingdom Metazoa; phylum Chordata; class Mammalia; order Rodentia; family Sciuridae; genus Urocitellus; species Urocitellus parryii. The sequence goes on along the minus strand of NW_027554049.1, from coordinate 1,919,246 downwards.
TTTTTTAAAAATGCTTAGCATAGATGCTAATATAGATAAGAATATGGGTATTTATTTTATATAGTCCTCAAAGTCCTATGGATATGCCTTTCCCAGACAAGTAGAATCATTTAGATCTCCCAGAGCTCATCAGTCAGTACGTTTTCTAGTTTCCTCTGCCTCTCATCCAAGATACAGGTGTGGAGGAATTTAGAAGGATGGAAAGAAGAACAGATAGCTAGAACTTACAGAAGATGGACAGGCCAGCTGTTTACCTGCCATGTTGATTGGCAGTCTTTTTAGCTCTTCTGAATTTTGCTAAGGTGACTTTGAAATTCCATGTCCAGGTATTGTCACTGAAATACCTTTCTCATGGATGCGGTGCCTGTGACCTGTCTCTCACAGGGGATCCCTAGTGGCTGGCCTTGGCAGGTGGGTGGGCCTTCACTGGTCTCCCCATGTTGGTGGTTTGGCCAGGGCGCCCACTGAACATTTCCCAACTGTTGACATGGTCTGTCCTCTGCCCCTTTGCTGGAGCTGGGGTGTGGAGTTGGCCATGGGGAGGGTTGCTTCTCACATAGACCAAGGCTGTCTAGACACTCTTCCCCTTGTGGTAATTCTGCTCAGTTTATGCTGAGCCCTCACCAGGCAGCTAGTTTTGGTTGCTGGGGCTCTTAGTGCCTTTGCTAAGACATCTGCATTGACAAGAATGATGACCAGGCCAAGGTAATTTTTTCTCACTCTTTTCTGCTGGCAGAGGGAACGACTGCTCTACTTGACCAGAGGTAGTTGTTCAGCGCTCAGGGTGGGTGACTGTGCCCTCAGTTGACAGAACCAAAGTACTGATTTATGGAAACCTCTGCAGCAGGAGGGTTCAGGGCAGATCAGCATGTAAAACTGGCCCCTCTTCTGTGGATCTCAGAGGTGAGGCACACGGCCTCTTCCTCCACAGCAGCAGGATCATTGCTGACCTGGATCAGTGTGGGTCCTCCCTGGGTAGTCGCCCAGAGAAGCTAAGGAAGAGCAGTTGGAGAGCTGGGCTCTGCCCCTTCTCAGACGTTGATTTTAATGATCATTGAGGTCTTGGGCTGTGGTTCTGCAGGGATGCCTTTGTACCTGGGGAGCTGAACTAGTTTCCAGGGTTGGGGTGGGAGGAAGTTTTGTGCTATGGACCCATTACTCCAGTTTGGAGATTTAGTTACTTTTATATGAGATGTTAAGTATTTATTGAATAAGGAGAAGACTACAACAGAAAAAAAAGACTCATTGATCTTATTAACTAGTGATAAGTATGTTCACTTTATTGTATAAATCTCTAGCAGTGGCTCTGGTTGAATACTTGTTCAAAGCTATAAGCAAACAAACAAGTAGTTTTGCAGTACTGGGGATTGAACCCAGGGGTGCTCTAGCACTGAACTACATCCCCAACCCTTTTTATTTTTTTATTTTTTTAGTTGTTGATAGAACTTTATTTATTTATATGTGGTGCTGAGACTCGAACCCAGTGTCTCACACATACTAGGCAAGTGCACTATACCAGCCCCTTATTCTATTTATTTTGAGACAATGTCTTGCTAAGTAGCTAAGGCTTCCCTTAAATTTGTGATCCTCCTGCCCCAGCCTCCAAGTCACTGAGATGACAGGAGTGTGCCATCATGATGGGCTTGAAATTATATATTTTAAAGACTAAGTATCAGGAATATTTTCTCCAGGCTTAAATGTTTATAAAGGGATGGTTTAAGTCTTCTCTCTCTCTCTCTCTCTCTCTCTCTCTCTCTCTCTCTCTCTCTCATACCAGGAATTGAGCCAAGAGGCACATAACCACTGAGCCACATCCCTAGCCCTTTTTATTTTTTATTTTGAGACAAGGTCTCACTAAATTGCTGAGGCTGGTTTTGAACTTGTGATCTTCCTTCTTTAGCCTCTGAACCACTTGGATTTTAGGCATGTGCTGCTGCACCTGGCTGATTTAAGTTTTAATTAAAATTTCTCTGATATTGAGCATTTTAAGTTAGTTTTTCCCTAAAACTTTGTCAGATATCCTTATATGCATAATGTTTATGCATTTCTTTCCTTAGGTTAAGTTACCAAGTCCAGAGTGCTCTGGATATGCAAATTTTTCAGACTTCTGGTGTCACTTTCCTCCCCACCTAAAGGCAGTCAATTCACATGTGAACCTGTGCTTGCCTTTCTCACACCCTCACCAACATGTGATGCTGCTTTCTATTCTTGTAACCATGTACCTGTGTGGTGTATAAGGATTGCTTTGAGTTCATCTGCATTTCCGTGGCTGAAAACTTTTCACAGGTTACCACATGCATTCGTTTTGAGTTTCCTTCCTTTTTTGATGCTCTCTTTGATAAATGACTTTGATGTGGACTTTGAGCATGAGTAGGAGTCTGTACTTCTAGGACTAGGGCTGAGGTGTTCCTGGGCAAGTGCAGGTGTGATTCTGTGGAAAACTGCTTCCAATGGGCATGGCCTATGTTTTTGACTCTTCATCCCATCCTGATTATGTGTTCTGGAGGAGAACATTGCAGTGGCTCTGGGGCTCTGGGGCTCTCCCAGGCTGCCTGAGCCGTTGCACAGCCGGCCTGGCTCCCGTGCCCTGGCTGCCCTGTCTGTGGCCCAGTGTGCCGGGTACCTACAGCTGGTAGGAATCAGAGCAGTTTAGTGTGGCTGAGAACCCTTCAGGAACAGCTTCCAGCAAATGGAAATTATTTTAAAACAAACTGATGTGGTTTTTCTGTCAAACTACTTGGAGCATAAACAATACTGGTCTGTAAGCTGCTTCCCTCCAACAGACAGACCCGTGTTTAGAGTGTTGCTTTCAGCAGAGTAAACATGGTCTCCAAAGCGAGTTGTCACTGTGTGTGTCTGACTCGAAAAGTAAAAGTAGCACAAGCGTGGAAAGGAAGTCTCACAGACAGTTCTGACATCAGAAGGTGGTGTTTCTCAGTCATTTATCTTTATGCCACCGAAATTACCACTTCCTGTCCAGGTTTGTTTTATTTATTTATTTACTTACTTACTTTTTGGTACTGGGGATTGAACCCAGTGACACTTAACCACTGAGCCCCAACCCCAGCCCTTTTTTTATATTTTATTTAGAGACAGGGTCTCCCTGAGTCGCTTAGGGCCTTGCCAAGTTGCTGAGGCTGGATTTTAATTTGCGACCCTCCTGCCTCAGCCTCCCGAGCTGCTGGGATGACAGGTGTGCACCATAGCATCTGGCACCTGTAAAGGTTTTAAAAGCGAGAAGTCCTTTGGTGTTGAAAGGGATTAAAGTGAAAGAAATACCCAGTCAATGTCTATGGTGACAGAGTACCTGTCTACCTGTGCACACAAAGGTCTGGCCATTCATACCCATTTCAAGTCGCCTTAAATTTGAATGTGACATTAGCCAGGCACTGATTTCATTTTGCTCCTTTGCCATCTGGGGAAATCAAAAACATCTTGCTAAATATTTCACTGTGTGTGTGTGTGTGTGTGTGTACATACACTGACACCCTCTAGACTGTGCATCTCTTGAGTTCTCTGCCGGGTTCAAGGTGGTTCTCCAACCCCCAGGGACAATATCAGCTTTATTAAATTGGCCACAGCCTCCCTAGAAGGCGAAACAATGCTTTTAAGGTCCTGATTATGTATTAATGAACAACCAGGCCAAGGGGCACTTGCCAAAAAAGCTACAAAGGGAGAAAGCCACCTGTATCAGAGTGAACTTTGCTCTTAGAGTGTGGACAATGTTGGGTGGAAGGGGTTTATTACACAAGAGGAGCAACTGGACTATTTGATGTGGGTTAGCATCCTGGCCCCATTAGGTTTGGGGATTTCCAAGTGAACTGCATCTTTGCTAGCCTGGCAGTGCTATGCGGTAGTGCCTGGGTGTTGAGAAGACTGTTCATGGACAGAGTACCTGTCTAACTGTGCACACAAAGGTCTGGCCATTCATACCCATTTCAAGTCGCCTTAAATTTGAATGTGACATTAGCTGGGCATGGTGGTGCCTGCCTATCATCCAGCAGCTTGGGAGGCTGAGGCAGGAGGATCATAAATTCAAGGCCAGCCTCAGCAACATAGTGAGGCCCTCAGCAAATCAGAGAGACCCTATCTCTAAATAAAATACAAAAAGGGCTTGGGATGGGGCTCAGTGGTTCAATCCCTGGTATTAAATGAAAAAAAAAAATAGGGTGACATTGAAACCCCCAGTCTCCCCACATTTTCTCTGCAAGGACTTTTCCAGAAATAGCTTACTCATATTGTCAACTGTGCCTGCCCAAGCACAGGAAGATCCTAATCTTAATCTAACTAATTTATTTCCCCTACTGTGGTGACATTTCCTCCTGCCTTCTGGCTTTTTCCTAATTTCTGAATGACGGGCCACTGGGAGCCTTGCTTTCCACAGCCGTATTAAATAATTACTTAAAAGAAGAAAAAAGTATGCTCTTATGAAATCCTGAGAAATTGTTTTCTGGTGAGGGATAAGCTCCAGCTGAGGGCTCTTGGCTCCTTCTGGGAAGCGGATAGAAGATAACTTGGTGGGAGGGAGTTTGGGTGGTAGTATCATGGTTTCACCATCTTAAATTTGGATATTTGGTCGGGTCTTGACTTTATTTGGTACTTAGAGGAAAAGGTTATTTCTGCATTTTTGTGGTACAGAAGTAATTGGGCAACTTTTTCCTGTCTGGGCTTTTGAAAGCCTGCTAAGACAACAGGACTATTTCCCCAGCCCTTTTTGTATTTTAATTAGAGACAATGTCTCCCTGAGTTACTAAGGGCCTCACTAAGTTGCTGAAGCTGGCCTTGAACTAGTGATCCTCCTGCCTCAGCCTCCTGAGCCCCTGTCTTGCTAAGTCACTGATGCTGATGTCAAACCTGAAATCCTGCCTCAATGTCCCAAGTCACTGTTATTATACACAGGTGAGACCCTGAGTTTTTTGGATATTCAGAATCATTTATTCATCACCACTCATTCTGGAATATTTTTATCACCACACCAAATTCTGTACCTTCTGACAGTCCCTCCCTGTACCTCCTTCCTCCCATTCTCTGGCATTACCTACTTCCTGTGTCTGTGGATTCACCTATTCTGGACATTTCATATAAGTGGAATCCTACAGTGTGTGGCATCTTTCATACTTAACTATAGTGTTTCCAAGATTTTTCCATGTGTAGTGTGTATCAGTCCTCATTCTGATTAAAAACAATTTTTTTTTGGTACCAGTGATTGAACTCAGGTGTGTCTAGCCACTGAGCCACATCTTCAACCCCACTTTCGTTTTTAATTAGTTGTAGATAAATACACAGTATCTTTATTTATTTTTAATGTGGTGCTGAGGATGGAACTCAATAATGCCTCACACGAGGCAGATGCTTTACCATTGAGCTACAGCCCCAGCCCCCCTCAGCCCTTTTTTAATATTTATTTTAGATAGGTTCTGGCTGAGTTGCCTAGGCCCTCTCTAAGTTGCTGAGGCTGTCCTCGAACTTGTGATCCTCCTGCATCAGCCTCCTGAGCCACTGGGATTACATGTATGCACCGCCGTGCCCGGCTCTTCATTTCTTTTTTATGTTTGAATAATATGCAGTTGTTGGCCTATACCACATTTCATGTATCCACTTACCAGTTGGTGGACATTTAGGTTGTTTTGTCTTCCTGGATATTAAGAACAATGCTATTGTGAACATGTGTCTACAAGTTCTGCATGGGTGTATGTTTTCCTCGGTCTTGGGTACTTAGCAAAGAATGTGGTTGGTGGGGCAGATGGCAATTCTTAAACTTTGAGGAACTGCTAGGCTGTTCCTGATGAGGCTGTGTGCACCTTTTCTCACTGTCACCTGCATTGTATGAAGTGACCCATTTCTCCACGAACTGGCCAGTACTCAGTATTACCTTTTTTATTTCAGCCATCCTAGAGGGTGTGAGGTAGTTTTGATTTGCATTTCCCTGTTGACTGATGAGGTTGAGCCTCATTTCCTGTGTTTATTCTCTAGTTGCATGTCTTAATAGGAGAACTGTCTACTCAGATCTTTGCCGTGTGTTAATTGGGTCAGCTGTCTTCCTCTTGTTTGGTGTGGGCAGAGCTCATCATAAAAAGACCCAGGTATTCCAGTTTCAAGTCTCACACCCCAGATAGTTCTGCTCTCCTCTCCAGCTTACCTTCCTCAGGTGAGAAGAGATTTCTTCTTAAGGTTTTTCAGACTTCTGAGATCTTCCAGTGGAACTGTAAAGGAGTACTACCTTTGCTTCTCAATTTATGAAGGGGTCATAGCCCAGTAACCCTTCAGAAGTTAAAAATGTTGTAAGTCTGAGATGCATCCAAAAGGCCCGACCTCCTGAGCATCATGGGGGCAAGGGGGGTCAGCAGAGTGGGTTGTTTTCCCCTGTAGTCCCCTTGGGAGCTTCAGATACACTACCACTGCCCACAAACCACCCAGAGGGGATTCTACCTCTCTTCCAGATCAAGTATGATTTCTCCTGAACGTATCTGGCTGTTGAACCACTGTAAAGTCAAAAAACAGTTAAGTGGCCAGAGTGCTGTGGTGCACACCTGTAATCCCAGCACCTCCAGAGGCTGAGGCAGGAGGATTATGAGTTCAAAGCCAGCCTCAGCAACAACAGGACTCTAAGAAACTCAGGGAGACTCTGTCTCTAAATAAATTACAAAATAAGTTTGGGGATGTGTCTCAGTGGTTAAGTGCCCCTGGGTTCAATCTCCAGTATCAAAGTTAAAAAAAAGTAAAAAAAAAATTATAACTATCCTTGTCTATTAACTGGCCCCATCTCTATGGGAGTAAGGCGGGTAGTAAATGTGGTTGAAAAGAGCAGTCATTATTCCCTCTTTTTTTTTTTTCCGTTGGCAGTACTAGGGATTGGGCCCAGATCTTCACATGGGCTAAGCTAAGCAAGTGCTGTCCCACTGAGCCCCAGTCCCAGCCCAAGCAGTGGTGATTGTTGGAGTGAATCCACAATTCCAGATTGTTCAGGGGTGCTTATCACAGTGTTTGCTACTAGGAGAATGAGAGAATCTGCTCTGCTCTAACTTGAGGAGATTTGCTGTGTGTGTGCATTTATTGATCGCCCCATCTGACTGTTTTCTCCACTCCAGGGCGAGCCTGCCTGTGCTGCCGCCTGAGCTTTGCAGCTATAAATTAGAAATGCAGCACCAAGGCTGTCTGAAGGCGGGCAGGGTAATTTCTCTGGACAGGTTTACAATAGGGAGGTGTGAAATGCTTGGTGCAGAATGGAAGCTGGGAGAGGTCTGACTTATTTCACTTAGCCTGACATCTCGAATTCCGGCGGCTGCAGGGTGGTGGGCTGATTCAGCTAATTGAAAACTATGGCCCTGGTGACTATTAATGGGAAAGCAAGAAACCAGAGGGGAAGTACTTCATGGAGTCCCTCAAGGAGGTCAGCACTGAATTTCTGGAAAACACTTGGAACCTCTGAACTCAGTGTGCATGATCAGACCTTCTTGTTTTGGTTTTGATTTTCTATTCTGTAATCCCATTTTAGAACTGAGTGGAGGGCAGGGTGGGAGGGCTGGAGAGTGGTAAACTGGCAAGAAGACCTTCTAGGAACACTTTGAAAGGATCCTGACAGCCTCACCTGAGGGGACTGCTGAGTGAGCTGGCTAGTCATTGGGCTGACCTCTCTAGGCTGACCTCTGCAGGCAAGTGAGGTAGCCCTTGGTTGGCCCTACAGGCTGCATTTCAATTTTCTTTACTTTATTTTTCCTTTTTCATTCTTGTTTTAAAGATATGCATGACCATTTGGGTATATTTTGACATATTCTATATACATGGAATATAACTTATTAGGATCCCATTCTCATGGTTGGACATGATGTGGAGTTTCCCTGGCCGTGTGTTCATATATGAACATGGAAAAGTTCTGTCCCATTCATTCCACTGTCTTTCCCATTCCCACCCCCCTCCCTTCCCTTCATTCCCCTTTGTTTGATTGAGTGAACTTCTTCCCTCCCCCACTCCTTTATTATGGGTTAGCGTCCACACATCAGAGAGAACATTCAACCTTTGGTTTTGGGGGACTGACTTATTTCACTTAGCCTGATAATCTCCAGATCCATCCATTTACCAGCAAATGCCATAATCTCTTTATGGCTGAGTAATATTCCATGGTGTATAGAGACCACCTATTCTTTATCCATTCACCTGTTGAAGGGCACCCAGGTTGGTTCCATAGCTCAGCTATAGTGAATTGAGCTGTTGTAAACATTGATGTGGCCACACCACTGTAGTGTGCTGATATTGTGTCCTTTGGGTATATGCTGAGGAGTGAGATAACTGGGTCAAATGGTAGTATCATTCCAGGTTTAATGAGGACTCTCCATACTGCTTTCCAGAATGTAATAGTAGGCATTTTAAAACTCCTGAATAGACCTTGGAGTTTCATTTATAATGTTTAGAAACTGGGAATCTGCATTTTAAAAAATACTTTAGTTGTAATTGGACACAATACCTTTATTTTATTTTTATGTGATGCTGAGGATTGAACCCAGGGCTTCCCACATGCTAGACGAGTGCTCTACCGCTGAACCACAACTACAGCCCTGGGAATCTGCATTTTAAAACCTACTAGGAACATTGCTTTGGAGTCTTGTGTGCAAGAGCCCCCACCCTAGACTTCCTGGGCTCAGCTACAGGTCCTTGTATCCCCTAAGCCCTGACTTCTCCTGTGGTTTCTTGATACTATCAACCTTCTGAGCTCTGGTTCAAGTAGGACTGGTTAGATTCCTCTGCAAAGCTTTTTCTGGTGTGCCTGTATTCCCCTTCAGGTCACAGATTAATCTCCTTTCACCACAGAGGGCAATTCCAGAACACCGAGGTGTGAGGCTAATGTCTTCATCAAGAAGGCCTCTGGAATGTGTCTCTTCTTCCTGGCTTGGCCTGGTTTTCTTCTGATTGCAAATTCCTTGAGGGCAGAGCCTATATTGTTGACCCGAGTGACTCTGGAGTCCAGCACCACTCCTGGCACATATCAGGTGCTTAAGACACAGTCTTGTGTTCAATGACCTTTAAACCAATTGTGCACAGCCCTTGGCTTTTCTGCTGGACACTTTTCTCCTGTCTGTGAAGCGCCTGCCTCTGCACACCTGTCAAGGTGACCTGCTGTTGGCTGCCTTATACATCTGCCCTTTTGTTTGGTTATTTGGGGGGGACGGGTACCAGGGATTGAACTCAGAGGCACTCGACCCCTGAGCCACATCCCTAGCCCTATTTTGTATTTTATTTAGAGACAGGGTCTCACTGAGTTGCTTAGGGCCTTGCTAACTTGCTGAGGCTTGCTTTGAACTTACAATCCTCCTGCCTCAGCCTCCTGAGCCATTGGGATTACAGGCATGGGCCACTGTACTCCGCTGGCTGTTACATTTTTGCCCCTGTGGTTAACTGTTTACCTTTTCAGGACCACTTATACACATTGAGATTGGTGGTTGGTTAAAACCAAAAAACCAAAACCAAAACCTGCACTCATTTCCATTCATTTCAAACTCCATGGTCACAACTTGCAGAAAAGTCCTTTCAGAGGCATGACAGAAAAGGTGTGGAGATGGTGGAAGTGATAGAATGTCCCTTGAGGTGTGTGGTGGTTAATATGTGACTTCTTATTGAGGCTTACACGGACCTATGTGGCCTTGTTGCTATTGTGGATTCCTAAACCTGGGTTGTGCTGTGGCTTACAGTAAGTCCCTAGCTTTGGAGCTAAGTCAGGCCCTGAGGTTTAATTCCCTTTGGTTAAAACAACAACCAGTGACTGTTGGGTAATCCTCCTACAAGCAGCAGATTGGAGGCACTCAACTAGTGGCTGGAAAAGACTGCATTGGTCCCCCTTTCCCTTACCTTGTCCCCAGTACACCTAGACAGGATTTTATGGTTCTGTCTCTGGCTCAAGGAAGAGAGGTGGCACATGGATGGTCTGTGAGGAGAGGGAATGCAGTGGTGTGTCTGGGGTTCCAAGGTGTGTCTTCATGGAATGACACAGGCTGCCTTGAGGCTTGGCATCTTTGGAGATCATCTATTTGGAGGGGCCAAATGAGAAATGGGAAAAGCATGATCACTATAATGTCTTATCAGCAAAGCAGAGTCCCTTGGTGCTGCGTCTCTGCATTGCCAAAGCTGCCTACCTGGACTGTGTAACTCAGAGGCCAAGAGACTGGGCTTGTGGTGTGCCTGATTTTTCTTCAGAAAGTTTAGGAAGTGAAAATTCTTATATCAGTTTTATTTTATTTTCATTTTCTTTAATGATGGTTAAATATGTATGCATATACACATATATTTATATGCATATATAAAGAACAGAAAGTTGATAGCTAAAAATGGCATCAAAATCTTGTTTTACTCAGTGGCTCAGGAGGCTGAGGCAGAATGATCACAAGTTCAAAGCCAGGCTCAGCAATTTAGTAAGGCCCTAAGCAAATTAGCAATATATATATATATATATATATATATATATATATATATATATACACACACACACACACACACATACATATATATATATATATATATATATATATACATATATACACACATACATATATCTATTTATATAAAATATTTATTTATTTATAGGTTATATATATATATATATATATATATGGAAAAGTTATAGATACTGTCATATATATGACACTATAATTTTTATTTCTTTTATTCCAAATGAGTATGTTCAGTGATTCCAATGTTTTATTTCTTATATTGCCAAATATAATAAATTTGTGAATTTCTCTTCTACTCCTAGTCTTACAACTCTTCTCAATTGCAAAATTAGTTATTCCAAAGTTAGTTATCCACATCTTTTTCTTTGATTTCACTTCTTTGATTCTATTTTTCTCATCTAAGTGTTGAGTCTTCCGGATGTGGTGACACACACCTGTAATCATAGCTGGTGGGGTGACCCCCAAAAAAGTTGAATCCATCTGGGATTAATTATGGAATGTTATAAAGATCCAATTTGATTTTCAAGTGAAGCAAATTTGTTCATTGAAAAAATCCAATTCCTTGTATTGAATTGCAATTCTCTTTATTTATGTATTTATTCATGTATTTATTTTAAATATTTTTTTAGTTGTAGTTGGACAACATACCTTTGTTTTATGTATTTTTATGTGGTGCTGAGGTCTGAACCCAGTGTCTCATATGTGCTGAGTGAACTTTCTACCACTGGCCACAACCCCATCCCCTGCAATTCATTTTTTTACTGTGTACATGAACATGTGAACACACTTGGACATGCACATTTGTATCCATATCTACAGTAATATCTTCTCTAAGATTATTTGTTGCCCATTTTTAGGTTTTTAAAATGAGTTGTTTAGTTAAATGATCTAATTCAGAAACCCTCAAGATTTATTATCTATTTTCTCTATTTCAAATGAAATGTAAAAGCATTACTTTCAGTAAAAAGACTCAGTGAAAAACAATAAACTCTAAACCTGTTGATCTCATAAAATTTGAGAGTAGAATAGTGGTTAGGCAAGGTTTAGAAGGGGTAGGGAAGTTGTCAATGGGAATAGTTTTATAGTTAGAAGGAATAATTCCTGGAGTTTTATTGTAAAGTAGAGTGACTTAGCAATAATGTATAAAGAATTGAAGGGAGAATTCTGAAGGTTCTAACTTTAAGAAATGATAAATATTTAAGAAGGATTTGTTGATTACACTGAATCTATGATTATACAATGTATACAAATGTTTAAATAATATATTATATCAATCAGAAATAAATAAAACCTAAAAAATTCTCAATTGTTATTTTCTCCAATCTTGCACAACTCTTATAAATTAATTCTCAAATAATTGACATTTATGCAATAATTAGTTTTCCCATGTAGGAATAAGACTGAGGAATTATATAATCAGCTAAGGAACTTAATAATTGCAAGAGTATTGCATCTTGGGACACAGAGAAAATAAATATTACTTTTGTCCTGAATTTAAAGTGAAAATAATGGAATAATTTATACCGCATCTCTGACATGTACCTTAAATTATTAGACAGTTTTCCTTCTCTGTGGAATAGGGCTATCTCAGTGGCAAAGTGAGCTTGTAAAGCTTCAGGACAGATCTGTGTCTTGATAAAACCATTTTTTGAAAAAATCAAGTATAATATAGATAGAACACATTCGTTCTATTTGTCTTCATTCTGTTATGCACACTATACTCTCCCTCCCATTTTCTAATATTGATCACTTTAGTTAAAGAAGAAAACATTTTATATCATGGAAGTTATTGAATCATTTTGTTGAGGTAAATTTTAGTTTAGTTTTATTTAGTTTATTCAAGTTTTGAATGTTTGCTTTAGAACTGAAGGAAAAGGCATTGAATAGAAGGTTTCAAGAACTTAGGTAGTGATGTCAACTTGGGCAGTGATGTCAAGCTGAGCTCCTTTTTCCTGATTGAGTGCTTATGGAGAGTCCACAAGGAGGTCAGTGCCTTCTTTGGTTTTCATGCTAACTGTCTGAGTTCAGGGCTGCTACAATTTCAGTTCTCAGGGTTCATGTGGCTTTCTAAAACTTATATTGGCAGTAATTTTAGATTTAGTGAAGAAAAAAAAGTCAATGAGTGTAGGAACCTGGGAATAAGATGCATTTTTCTTCTGAAAGGAATCTTCATGTGATAAGTGAAAGTTTATCATTGAAACACTATTTTGGTATAAGTAGGAAGGTTGATAAGGGCATGCTAACTCAGGTTGTTGAACAGAATAAAATTGAAAAGTACTGTTATAATGTAATCATTAATTATTAAAAAAATTTAGTTATAGATGTGCACAATACCTTTCTTTTATTTATTTATTTTAATGTGGTACTGAGGATTAAAACCCTATCATGAAAACCCCAGCCCTACCAGTTATTTCTTGCAAAGGTTATTTTTAAGCTCATTAAATGAATGAGGTACATTCTAAGTGCCAGGTATTTAGCAGTTAACAGGCAAGTTTTTTCATACGTGTGAGGGTGTAAGTGGTTCTTACAGTTTCATTTTAAGAGCCCTCATTGCAGTTCAATTCTCCAGGTATATGAAACATATTATCCTTAAAGTAATTTTTATGTAGGCAATGTGTGTGTGTGTGTGTACATATATACATATACATATACATATACATATATATATATATATATATTATATATATAAATTACTTTAAAGAATTTTATATATAATTGTATACAAACATATATAGGTATATATAACTTGAAAAGCAAGCAACTTCTTTTCACTCTTCATAAGGATTATAAGATGATGGAAGAGGATTTCCCTGTAGGAAGTAAAATGTCTCAGTATTGATATTTTTCAGGAATACCACCAAAGGAATTTTGAAGTAAGACTGCTAACAATGTGCAATGATTTTCAGTCTATTGAGAAAACAGTGGATTGAGCAAGACTATATAATAGCACTATTTCAGAGTAGAAACTTTTTTGACACAATTATTCACTCGCAGAAACTTGAGAATATAATACATTTTTTTGCCTTAGAGAATTCAAAAGATGTGTTTTCTCCTGTGCTGATAGTATGATGTTATTTTCACAAATTAAGAGCCCTCAATAGAGAAATGGCCCAACTCTCTAACTACTGTCAAAGATAATAGCTAAACATCAACTACTTTAAAATTAAAATGACAACTTATTTTTTTCAGCTCTTCTCTCCTGTTTAATTGGCATCTATCCAAAAATTCCATACATGGGTTGAATTATTTATTTACCTAGAAATACATTTTGCAATAAATTTACCCTGGAGCCTTTTAAAGTAAGTTGTGGTGCAGAAAATTAGATGTCTCCCGGGTAAAAGATTGTGATTTTTCAATAAATCCAATGGTAGATTGGTAACATCAGTTTTTAACATTTTTGAAGGAAAGTTATTCATGCTGTTTCTCTGCAATGCTGAACTTTGAGGATTCCTATATTTATTTGACCTTATGTTAGATGAAGCTGACCCAGATTTGCATGCAGAGAAAAAGTTTTGGCTCAGACAGCAATTTATTGAAAAATCACAATGTTTTATGAGCTCATTTAACTGAATAAATTGGTTGTTCAGTAAAAAGTCTTGGTTAACTTCCTGTATATTGAGAGATTGGGGTTTTGGTGCTATGTTAAGCTTGGTAGAAAACAAAGATATATAAACTTAGTATTACTACATAAACAAAGGCACTATTTTACTCAGGTATTAATTGCCTGAAACTTTTGTTCAATTGATTGATTTCTATAGATAGTTACAATTAGATACCTAACCAAGCCATTAACTATAGATAATGCCTGAATTTACAAGTGTTATCTTTCTGACAAAATTATGGCTTTCTTCTTATACTGTATTCAATGAGTGTCTTGCTTTAGGCTAAACAGTCATAGTAGATGATTTATACTTTAGAATTTTTGACTGAAACACCATAATGTGGTAAAAATAAACCAACAAACATTATTGAAATAGTAATACTGAGTGGAGAAAGAATTTTAAGTATGACTAGCTTCATAATAACTATAAGTTTAAACTATGGTGATATTTTTTCATTAAAGGAAAAGAATGATTGTTCTTTGTAGGTATAGCATCTCTGAGGTTCTTATTAAATACTATATAATAAAATTACAAATTATTGATAGTTATGGAATATTTTTATACATGTCCAAAATCTTTATACATGTCCAAAATAGATTTTTCACATTTAAAGTACTTTATACATAATAATTATTTTTAATTACTTCCCACGGAAGAAAACAATCAATATCCCCTTATTTTAGTGATTAGACAGAGAAGTTTACCTTCTTGCTTATTGACACATGAATATAGAGATGGAGGTCAGAGTATTCATCTAGATTTGGTTCTCATTCATTCTTGGCAACCTCATAGAAATTGTCATTCCTGTCAAATGATTTTAAAATTCTCTATGTACAGTTACATTTTTTCTTTTTAGGAAGCATTTAATATGACAAAGATGGACCTTTTCTTAATCATTGAATCAAGATTTCAAAAAGAATAATTAGTAAAGGCAACCTCATGGTGTGATATAGACTCTGAAATAGAAATCAAAAATAAATATTATATATCAAACAATTTAGAAACTTTTCAACCCAAAAGTTTGTCTGAATTTATACTCCAAGAAGAATGTATGATTAAGTCACTGAATTGAAAACTTCCATGTTAAACTATCAATGTTTATCTTTTACTTTATTAGGTAACACATATAAAAACTAAAGTTAAAGGCATTATCTCAATAAACAAGTCTCACATAGCTGTGCTATTGAGTTTTTATTTTTTGTACTACAGTTGCAGAGCATTGCCTACTGTCAGATCAGGCAAGGCAGGCAGCAGCCAAAGGAGGCAGATTTAAAAGGGCCGCTGAACAGGCTTTATTGAGATATCACTCCTGGGCGGAACTCGATCAGACCCACAGAGGGGACAGGAGAAGGGTCTGAGGAGAAACCGCATGGAAGCTCAACCGGACTGGACTTTTATGGGGCTTACAGCAGAAAGGGAAGGGCTTGGGACAGGAAAAGGTGTTCTTAGAGTCCCTTACCCCCTTGAAGTTGGTCAGGGAAGTTGGCTGAACTCCAGGATTGGCCAGGGGATCCTGCTGATTGACAGGCATTTCCACCGGCATTTCCAGCACCGGCTGCTTTGTTCTAAGTTGCCATTAAGTCGCCACCAAGTCGCCGCCACCAACCTAACACCTACTGTCAAAAAAAATTAGGTTACCTGGGGATAAATATTATCTAATGGTAAGATCACCAGATTGAAATCATGAGTGAGCCCCAGTTTCTATTCTTGGAAGCACTGGATAATGCCAAGCCTAAGTTTCTGTAAGTCTTTTTAACAGTGTTCACTTTTGTTTTCCTAATTATAAAAAAGTTCAATTTAATACATATTTTGATCACTTAATAGCAAATTAATATATGAGGGACATGGGAGACCCAAAAACTAATAAGATGAACTAATCTTCCTTAAACGACTCAGTGCTTAATGAGAAAGGCATTATAAAAATAATTGTTCTAATTAATATATAGAATTTACAGAATTTAAATAGTAGCAACTATTTTCTGATGGGGAGCTCACAGATAATTTGCCTAAATATAGTGGTTAAGGCTGTATTTAGAAGACATGGAAAATGATAAGACAGTGACAGACATTCAGGAGAGGATCTAGGCAGAGGAAAGAGTGGAAACAAAGGATCAGAAATTGTCAAGTGCAAGGAAAATTGTGATAGTATAGAAAGTAAAGAAAGATATTCTGGAAGTAAACTGTGATTCTTTGAAGACTAAGTTAAGACTTTAAATTTTATTCTCTAAGCAATGGGTAGGCAGTGAATGTTTTAATGAACAGATCCAGATGATTATCAACTGCAGGTTTGTTGCTATTAAAAGATGTCAGAAGACCATCTCTACCAGTGGCTTTGTGTATGATGAGATTAAAGATTATTTGGTTTAGATTTACAGTTCTAAACTCTAAACTCAGTTCTAAACTCAGGCAATGAGAGATTAAAGGTAACATAGGATATACTAAATATATCTCTGTCTATAAAGATGTATGTATAGTTGGTATATATAGGTATATAAGAGTTGCCAAAATCCAGGGAAAGAGAAAAGACAGTATTAATTTTTCAATTTATGTAGAAGCTTTTTAATAAAATTTTACAATCTATTTTGCAAATCCATCCAAAAGTATTCAAAATAAAGGCTTTCATGTCATCACAGATTATGAATAGTACTGTTAACTCATTCAAGTTACAATATGGGATTTTTTGAAATATTTTTCCAGTCTAAGCATTATCAACTCATTTAATTCAACACTTCTTCAAAAGAGTCTCAGGCTTCATTTTGGCCAAATATAATATGCCGCTCTGTCATTATTAGGAAACTTGAGTCATCATGTTTTTACTAACAATTTGATAAATTTCTGGGACTATTGTTGAGAGCCACAGCCCAGTCAGAATGATGCCTGGCATTTGCCAGAGGTAATGGTTGAAAGGTGAGGCCAGCGAACCATTGAGATGATGATTTGAGTTAAGCTGTATATAATTGCTGTGATGCTGGATTGATTGTATTGTATATTTGACCTTTACTGTCAGGCAATAGGGAGGCTCTTGGTGCCTCGGGCAGCTGCTACTTTGGAGTTCCTGTGATGTACACATATCCATTTGGCTGCCCACAAGTAAAATAAAAATAGAAATACATTGTAAAGAGAGAAAAGTTTTATTTTATTTAAAGAAATGTAAAAGAATAAGGCATTGAGCCCTTCAGTAATATGAACAATTCAATATTTAAGGCTGAAGAAATGGGAAAATTCTGTTTTAAAAAACAATTTCTTTCCTGACAATGCCTAATTCTTTTGTATAGAGCATTCATATCTACATATCATAGTTGAGTCACTGTTAGCTATGATTTTATTTATACACAACTTTTACCATTCAGTCATTAAGGTGTTAACTTTTTCTCTTTATATTGTACACACTGGTTAGGAAAACTATCAGAGTAAGAGAAACAGAGGAATTTTAAGGTGCTCAGGAGGTTTATGCTAACCTGCTGGCCAGAACAACCACTTGTGATACCCCTGGCTCTCTAGTCTCTTATTTATCCTTAAAAATGCACAGTGAACTCTTTACTTTTCCAACACTCCATCTCATATTTCAGAGGGTCTCTGGGTTAGAAAGTTCATTAAATTGAGCTGGTAGTTGCCTAGTCTTAGCTCCTCAGCACTGGCACTTTGCTTTTTTTGAAAAACACAAAAGCCTGATCCTTCTTACACATAACAGACTTTCAAATATTTGAGGTCTACTCCATTGCCTTATAATGTAAAGGGGGGTCCGGCGAAACGTCGGAGGGAGAGGCCACCCAAGAGACTGACTCCATGCAATTGGCAAAAGGGGATTTATGGAGGATCCATTCCAGCGCACTGGGACTCTGTGCTCACTCAAGAAGGGAGAGCAGCCCAGAGCCCAGAGCAGAGTTCAAGCAGAGCTTAAGTACACTTTTTGGAGAGGGTGGGGGGCTTTGCATACATCAGAACAAATCATCACGAGGCGCGGGAAAATTGAACAACAACCCTGAGTCAGGATTAGTGCATACATTGGCGGGAACAGATTGGACAGGGGTGATTGGTGTTCCTAAGTGGGGTACACATTCAAACTGATTGGTTTAGGTCCTGCAATGCCTACGTGCCAAGCAACTCAGAACCCTTAGCTATTAAACAACCAGAAAGTCAGTGGAAATATTTACTGGGAAGTTCCAGCATTGTCCTAACAGCTACAGGGATTACAGGTTTTGGGGGTAGCAGAGGGACTCTAACAATACCTAGTCTTTACTTTTTAGTCCAGGCCTTGCCATTTAGAAGCTTTACAATGCCTGGTCTTTTATACTTTAACTCAGACTTTTGCAGCTTAGAATCAGCTTAGAAATTTTACCTTTACAATAAGAAAAGTACATATGAGTGGGATAAACTGTTAGGTGTATTGTTTGTGTTCTTTGTTAATTTATTCATTTGCTTTCTTGCTAGAAACCCTCAGAAAATTGAGACTCACTGTTTGTTAGAGATTCTTATTTATTATTTCCCACTGAAATATTTTCTTATCACCAGTTTACTTACTTCTTAATAAAGTCTTTTTTTAATGTGTTTAAATAAAGGCATGAAAGTGACCTTAAGGGAACTGAATATATAAGAGTTAAGTTAGTATTCAGTACCTTGCCTTTTAGTTTTCTATTATTTAATATAATATCTACATTATATTATAGAAAATTATCCAGTCTTTTAAGCTTACTAAGTTTATCTACTAATGTTATGACATTTGTATAAGTATTTTTCAGTTATTGCTGATCATGTCTAAACAGAAGAATGGGGAAGATAAATGCAAAGAGATTGAACCCCTTCAGTATTTCTAATTCAACCACTATGGAAAATGGTGATACCTCCAAATATCAACCATGAAATTTCCATAGTATCTAGCAATTCCACATATGAGTGTAGACCCCAAAGACATGAAAGCAAGGTCTTGATCAGTATTTGAACATACATTATTTGCAATAGCCAAAGGGTGGAAGCAGCCCCAGTGTTCATTTTCAGATAAATGGATAAGTAAAATGTGATATAAAAACATAGTGAAATATTATTCAGTTTAAAAGGGGAAAAATTATGACCAATACCTTAATGTTGATATGCCTTATGATATGATAAGTAAAACAAACCAACCACAAAGCATGATATTCTGTTATGTGATTCCTCTTATAGGTGGTTCCTAGCAAAATCACATTCCAAGAGAGGAAAAATAGAACAATGAGGGCCAAAGAATGAAGGGAGGAGACATTCAAATGGGGAGTGTTTGATAGGTGAAGTGTTTGACTTTCAGATGATGAAAATGTTCTGGAGATGGTTGGTGTTTGTGGTTGCATAACAATGTAATGTGTTTACTTACATGGTGCCATAAAACTAATCACTTAAATTGGATAAAATTGTACATTTTATGCAAAATATCTTTTATTAGAATTTTAAAATGAGAGAGTTAATTGTTCATTCCTATGAAAAAATAAAGGGGAGTAATGAGAGTAAGAAAGTTCTGATAAAAAAATGTGTTATATAAGTCACATCCATCAACTGTAACATGAATGATACTACAGTTGATCTGAGTCATGTCTTAATCTTGTGATACATGGAGCATTAGAAGATGTAGTTGGCCAAGAAGAGAAATCAATAATATTTAAAGTTGTGGGCCCAGTCAATACACAATCTTGATGGATCTACTTAATGAGTTTGGAAAGGTTGCTTTTAGCATTCTAAGAAAGGTTTAGATTTATCATGCAGTAGGTTGCTCTGTTACTTTACAACTCTAAATGCACTTCAATAAGCCATACCACCACCTCACCAGCTCATGTTAGACCAGGACGCAAGAAAAGACCACTGACTCCAATTAAAATCAAATTAAAGCAAGCTTATTATTTTGACCGGCCGGGCTGCCTTTCCCTCCCAAAACGGAGGGAACAAGACAGCCCCGAGGCTTCTTTGTGGCCCAGTTTTATAGCCCAAAAAGTTACACAAAGGGGGGGTTACAGATAACAACATTCTGAAGAGCAAAACACAAGTTTACATTTTTGGTGGCCCCGGCATCAGAATTTATGGAGATCTTAGAGACTCAGAGAGGGTCATTACCCGGCCAGGGAAGGCCAGAATTTATGAGGCGTCACTAAGGTTTAGGAAAGGGTTGTTATATTGTCAGGGAAAACCGGACCTGGGTGAGTTCAGGGCACGGGCAAGCATTCCAATTAGCTTTACAACATCAACTAATGGCCAGGCCATACAGACATCCTGATATTTTTACAGAAAACAGAAATGAATCCTTCATAACTTGTGACAAGCTGGCTTCTAATCTAATGAGATAACTAGGCTAGGTATATCACTCATAAAATATTATCTATAGTTTTCTATCTAACTTTCTTTTGATATATTTTGTTTTCTCCTAAGCAGGTATTGCCTTTATCCTGAGATTCTACAGATTAAAGCAAAATTATGTCAATTCTATTAGGGATAATTTAAAAAGTGATATCTTTGAAACAGTTTCATTCAATGAGATTCTCTTAGATGAATGTCAGAAACCTCACTTTTTTCTATCAGTGAGGTGCAGTTTGCTGTGGGGTTTTATAATTTTCTGAAACTGACGACTTGATTGCTTTGGGGAAATTCAGATGCAGATTTTACCTTGAAGAGTCAAAAAGCATTGCTAAATGATGGATCAAGTGTAATGGGATTAAGAATTTTTTTCATCCTTTTTATATTAATTACTCATCCATAAAGAGAGAAACTAATCACCCTGCCCCTGACTAATGCTCTGCAGGCTTTTGATATCTGTTTGATGAAACTATTACAAAAGATAAAGCTAGAAAAAATATTTTCTATTTTAGATATGCATATAACATGAGAGTTGGTAGGATTTGAGTTTCTGAGACTAAATGAATAAGAAGTGATGAAATGCCACCCTGTGTAGAGAAGCAACACTTAAGTTATCTTTGATGTTAAAAATAAGTGTGACATGTGTGTTCCTAATACCAAAGTCTTTCTGACCCTTCCTTAGAATTGGTGGGCATAAAGCTGTGACCACTTGAACTTTGTCTGATTATATGAAGAGCCAGGACAATAATGAGCTTATCCATGGAAGTCTGTCCTGCTTGGAGAAAACAGGTTCTAAAACATTGAATCTACCTTCATTTTGAATATAACATGGATATTTGTTCATGTGTTGTAACCCACTTCTATAGAAAAGAAAATAGCTTCATTTTTTTCAGTTATTCCCTTTATAAAACAATCCTCTATAAAATCACCTGGGGAGAAAATATTCCAGTAACAACTACTGGCATGCAGAGAGTTAAGTTCTCCTCAGTGGACATAATCTAGCAGCCATTTGCATTTAAAGTAGGTTGTGTTAAATGCTGATGAAGATGCAGAGAAAGGAAACTCATGTGGTTGTGAAAAACCAGCCTCTACCTTAGAGCAAAGCCTGTCCAATGAAGGGACATCACCTTTGTCCTTGGAAAGACCCACAGAGCACTCCTAGGCACATTCCCACCCTGCTAAGTTGTTTATCTACAAATAACAGGAGAGATCTGGTGCACCAGGTGTCCCTGACTCAGTCAGGCTAGGTGGGGACCCATAGCAACCCCCCGTAGCTGCTACCAATCTGCATGAGACAGGGAAATACCTGGGATGCCAGATGACCCTCCCAGTAGTTTATGGTGGTTGATAACATGTTGGGAAACCATGTAGTTCAGCATGTACACCCCTCTTGGCTTAAACCAATCAGTTCAAATGAATACCACTTTTGTACTGACCAATCACCCATACCCAACTTGTTCCTGCTAGTGAATGTGCTAATCATGTTTTAGAGTCATTATTTGATTTTCCCGTGGTGCGTGATGATTTGCTAAGAGATGCTATGATGTATGTGAAGACCCTGCCCTCTCCAAAGCATGTATAAAACTGCTGCACACCCTGGGCTTGGGGCCTCTCAGCATCACCAGTTGCTGTGTGTGCGCGTGCGGAGGACCGAGCTAGCTTGCAATAAACACCTCTTTGTGTTTACATCGATCTCAGCTTCTGGTGGTCTTTTGGGGGTCCCAAATTCGAGCATAACAGTTGGTGGAACTGGAAAGTAGTATTGCCATTATGGAAAAAGAATGGAGGTTTCTCAAAAATTAAAAATAGAGCTATCATGTGATTAAAAATTCTCAATTCTGAGGACATATCTAAAGGAAGTAAAATCACTATGTCAGTGATGCCTGCCCTCCTGTATTAATTGCAGCACTATTTACAGTAGCCAAAATATAAACCCACCAAGGATGCTCATTAAGAAGTGAATGGAAAAAGAAACCATAGTACCAAAGTTACCTAAAGCAAAAATTGTGCTCACCATAAAAGTGGAAAGAAGATCAAGTCTTTTAAATTTCATATAATACTGTCATATGTATATTATACTGTCTTCTAATAGAAACAGAAAAAAACATAATCATCATATGAAATTTTAGTGTACTATACTATTCTTCCGTGGATGAAATAGACCACACAAAAGAAATGTAGAGGCAGGAAAGGCAGATAATTTGATTATTGAATTTAGTAGAAAAGTCCTAAAATGTAGAATTTTATATACTAAACATGCAATATACTTCATACTTGCTCTTGATTATTTAATAATAGGGACACAAATAATCTGTAGCAATGTACAGAAATAAGCCTGTAATATATATAGTTTGATGCAATCTGAGATGATAACAAACATAAATTACTTTCACAAATAAATAGGGAGAGCAAGTTTTTTTTCATATATACTGATTAAACAGTAGATGTATGTACTTTGGCTAATTAATATTTCAGGGTTTAAATTAAACTCTTTGCTTAGAATGCCCAACCAAATGTGACTTGAAAAATACTTATGTATTTTCTTGAATTTCCATAATTGATTATTTTTGAGATTTAGGTAATAAGGAATTTAAACATTTACTTATTTGGGAATAATCTTGATTCTATTAAAATATTTTGTGAATTCTGTTCTTTATCTTTTTGGAACATTTTTAAGCCATTAATTCCCTAATGTACAGCATTATGCTGTAATTATTTTACAAATTGAGAAATCAGATAAATTTAGAAGTACTGACAATATAGCCCCACATACTGCACACTTTTATAACTTCAGAGGCATTCGATAAAAGTATGCTAGAAATCTGAAAAAAATATGTTTATTTTGCATATGTTTAATCTCAGAAATTCAAATGTACTACAGTGTCTTTTTCAATAGACTATTATTGAAACAGACAAATTTGCAATATTTAGTAGTTTTGAATATTTAAATGAATCATATTTTTTAAATAATTCATAAGTGATGAAAAACTGAAAATCCATGAGTCTACTTAATCTTTAGATAACCAATTTACTTCCGCAAGTTGCCTAGGAATAATAAAAACTGCAATCACTTTACTTCCACAAAAGAAACCTAGCAGCTATTTTACTTTTCATACTGGGAATTTTTCTCTTGAATAATAAAAATAGAACATAAAAGCATACTTTTGAAAAAAAAAGATTTTACTAATTTTGACACATCAAATATACTACATTCATCCATGACTCTATAAAAGGAAATTGATATGGTTTTACTTCCTCTGATAATCCTCTCGTTCTTCCTAATGTGTATGTATACTATTTGAAAACACAGTATAGCAGGAAGCAGCATGGGTGTGTGGAGGCCTTTTCTAGACATTTCAAACCCTGTTGAATGCTCACCTTTGTTCTTTGCAGTTTTCCCCTGTGATTTGCTGCTTTTCTGATGACCCTAAATTCTGCAGTAAATGACATGGTTTATATCACATTCTTGCCATTCTGAATGGTGCTTCCAAGGAATAAACAGGGAAAACAGATGTACAAATCTGTGAGAATTTTTTCCAGTTTCTATTTTGTATTTGGAATATATGAGTTACTTTTTTAACACAAATATATTGATAATACAAAAACTTTTTCACATAATCTCTCTTTTAACTTTTATGAATATACAACTTCTAAAATTGTACTAGCAGGATAGTTTCTTTTAATAAATTTTGAGTTGTAGGAAATATTTAAATGGTTATTTTTTAAGTCTATATAATGAAATCTTTAGAAGATTGCTTTTGGGTACATTTTTTTCTATGTGAGCTTACAAATTGCCACTATATGGTAGGAAAATATGTATGTATAATACACATGAATTTTTTTTTATTTTGACTGTAAAATAACTAACTAGCTATTCTAGTACTGATGTTTAGTATTTATTTCACAGAATGTTAATTCGATCAATTTTCTAAGACCTGCCTCATTCATTTGAGATTTTTTCACAATTTTATTCATTTGTATAATCCCCCAAACATTTTCAGAGCATTTACTATATGGATATATGCTGAGAGCCATAGCCAAGTAGGAATGGCGCATGGCAATTTCCTTGTCAGCCTACCCAATGTTGCTTAGAGAGAGGACTCTCCATTGTGGAAATGGGCTTGCCTTGGACCCAGGTCATTTGCAGTGACATTGCATGCATGTTTGAGAGTTTTGGTTTGAAAGGTAACCCTGCTCAGGGATTGGGGTGGCTCCAGGTTTAGGGTGGATCCTGCTGGGAATAGGGCGTATCCTGCTGCCTCAGGCACCCGCTCCTTGAGTTCCTGTTGAGTTCTGAGAGAATTGGTACGTGCAGAGCCCGGTGGAGGGAGTTTATTTTTCCCAGAACGTGGGGGTAGAGTGTCAGTGAGAGTTCGTGAATAAAGAGTTGCTGTTTGAATCTACAAGGCTTTTGTGGTGGCTCGGTTATTTTGTGCCCAGACAGACTGCAGCAGATATATGTATAAAATATTGTCCTTGATTAACACACAAAAATTGAGTAGGACAGATGGCAATGAGGGAATATAAATTGATAGGACTAAGAGAAGAATTAAAATAATATACACATATATACATATACACCTTTAATGTTATTTACATTAAATTTTGTCATAAATTTAAGAATGTAACATTAAACATATACATCTTTTTTTAAAGAGAGAGAAAGAGAGAGAGAGAGAGAGAGAAGGTTTTTTTTAATATTTATTTTTTTAGTTTTCAGCAGACACAACATCTTTGTTTGTATGTGGTGCTGAGGATCGAACATGGGCCGCACACATGCCAGGCAAGTGCACTACCTCTTGAGCCACATCCCCAGCCCAAAAAACATATACATCTTATGTAATAATTTACAGATACATATTAATATTCCTGGAACATAACAGGTAAATTAAAATGGGTAAATTAAATGCAAATTTGTAGTAAATCTATCAAGAAAAACTATATTTGTATAATTGTACCTATCTTCTTAAAAATCTTATTAATTATTCAGTGCTTTACTAAATATCCACAATTCTTTGCTACTCATCCTCCAGAAGAAGGAGTTTAATTCCTCCCCCTTTCGGTGAGCGCTGCATTTGGTGACTCATTTCTAGTAAAGTCTGGAAAGGGAAAGTTAAATAGCCTTACATATGAGAGACTGGCACATGCTCTCTTAACTCAATCATTTCAGTTAACCGGTAAGGTCATGTGGAATTGAATCCCATGATATGTTAAATGTTATAATGAGAAAGTCATTTCTTTTTTGTGGTATTCTTCTGGACAGTTGATATCCCAGTTTAATAGAAACATCAGACAAACCCAAATCTAGGGGCATCCTACTTTATACAGAATTAATAATAATATATAATACACATTATATATTATAATCCAGGACAAGGAATTACAATTTGAAAGAAACTAAGGACATATGGCAACTAAATGCATAATTTTATATCACCTGTATTCCAAGAATATATAATTAATATCATTACATGAGAAGCTTACTTTAGGAGAAACTGGATGAAAAGTATATGGTATCATGTATATTTTTTCACCTTTCTTTGCACATCTAAAGTTATTTCAAATAAAACACATTTTAGAATGACAGATAATTATGTGCTTTAAAATTCTAATAATGTAATTTTTTGGAAAAATTCTCATTTTTAGTCCTCAGTGGAGAAATACCTTTGCCCGATAACTCTTACAATATCATATTACTATTTAGAATTCATGTCGTGTTATTTTAATTTTAGTGTCTTGTGTTTAGACTGTATCCTTCATTCCCATTCAAAAGAAAAAGCAAGTGAATACAATTAAATTATGTAAAGTGTAATATAAAGATGGCTCTAAAAAGTGTTCTATGTATAATTGCAATTTACATAAGATGCGCTCTGAATCCTCTTGTCAGATGATGTAAACAAATGATACTCTCAAATTAATACTTAGATTTTCAGAGATTACATCAGTGATGTTGAAGAACGATTTAGGCATTAGAGGCAAAAATCTGTCAAGTGTGGTTATGCATCTGAGGTTCATTTACTGTACCATAAACATACTTTTATTTTCCACAAAAAAATCACTTCTAAAAAATGAATGCTGCATGATTGTTAATACCAATGAAAATAAAAATAGAACATGTTTGTGTAATAGTTTCTGTTGTTCTTGTTTGTAACTGAAGTCCTGAATCATTATTCTAAAAGAAAGCATGGGGGCTGGAGATGTGGCTCAGCGGTAGCGCGCTCGCCTGGCATGCGTGCGGCCCGGGTTCGATCCTCAGCACCACATACCAACAAAGATGTTGTGTCCGCCGAGAACTAAAAAATAAATATTAAAAAAAAAAATAAAAAAAATAAAAGAAAGCATGATGAGATAATATCTTCTCCAAATTTATTTAAAGATTTCACAAAGGAAAAAATAAGCAACCTGTTCTATTTCAATGTGTTTTGAAGCTGGGTGCTGGGCAAAACCAGATGCACAGTGATTTCCACACCGAAGATACTTTCTAACCTGCTAACAAGTAGCTCCATTCCACCCATGGTTCAGAAAAATCTTTCTGTAACAAAACAATTTTATTTAATGGCCATTTTGTATGTTTACATTCTGAGATAATAACTCAATGTCATCATAAATAGTACTATTCCCTATAAATGTAAGCTATATATAAAGTGTATCATGAAAGAAACAATATTTATTGCTTTGGTATAAATACTTAAACCTGAAGATTGTGAATTCTATGATATGGGGCCTGAACTGAAGACTACAATTTCAAAATCATAAATGAGGTATTTTTCCTGTTATTGTAGGAGTGGTGATATAGTAAAAGAACAATGAAACTTAATGTAATTTTATAGCATTGATTTACTGAGAACAGAATTTTATAAAACAGTGAAAGCTGAGCTATTTTCATTCAAAGAAACAGATATGTTAAAATGTCATGTTATGTGAAAAATGATATGAGGATAAAGAATACAAATAGATGATTATGTGTTTAAATGACAGGATATACACAAAACAGTAAGTAGGGGATCAAAGAGTCAAGGAGTGAGCAGAGAAAATAAATTGTTATGGAAGCCAAGGGATGAAAGTGGTTTAAGATGTCAGAAACAGTGTGCAAGTTGGGGAAGAAACGTGGATGTTTGAATGAGAGATTTTTACATTTGATATAAAAGTAGCAGTAGATTTGTGAGCATGTTTCCTAACTGTTATGAAGCCTAGTGTTTTGCAGAAAAAAAATGCAGAAGTCAACAATACTTTGGTAAACAGTATAGTGCCAACATCCTTGACTTCTATTTACCTTCAGGGCTGTGACATAACCCAGTATTTTATGTCTCTATTTTTATTTTTGGTCTAAAAATATGCACACTAGCTTTTTTTTCATTCTGGTTATATTCCAGTTCTTCAAAAACACTTGCAAAATTTCTTCTGCGTACATGTTATTGTGTTTTGTCACTGTAGTTGATACTAAAATGAACAAAACATGTTTCTGTACTTTAGGAAAATAAGATTTTCCAAAAAGAATTTGAGGCACAAGGGTAAAGAATGTAGTATATAATAGACCTAGCTCTAAATAACAACATAAATGAATTCCTCATAAGCATCCAAAAGGCAAATCACCTGAAGAAGTTGGTTGAATTCAAACTGGAAAGAGCTTTTAATGCCATACTGCAGAAAATGAGGTTTATTTTGTAGTCAATAGAGGTACTGTTTATAGTAGAAAAAAACTCTTATTTTTATGTATGATGAGTGTGTGTGTGTGTGTGTATATATATATATATATATATATATATATATATATATATATATATATAAACAGACATGAGTATACATTTATGAGGAGATTTATACATATAATATATGAGTGTGTATCTCTCTCTCTCTGTCTTAGATCATAAACATCTATGATCTCAGTCCTTCATGCTAGAATGATGAGCTCCATTCAGAACATAGCATTGCCTAAAAAGGTTAAGGCTGGCTTTGCTTAAACTAAGGCAAAGAATCTGTATCTGAGGTATCTGCAGTAGTATTCTCTGACAGAGTTGATTTTTAAAAAAACAAAAACCTTATAAAGTACTAATGCAGTAAGCTTCCTGTGAAACAAACATGATCCTGGCTCTAAGACAGACGAAAGAGCATTATTTTTTTACATTCCTAGGAGAACACAATGTGGCTGTCTTCAGAGTCCCAAGGTAGAAAAATAGTGACTACAAGTGTTCTCTAAAGAAGATGCCCATTCTTTTTTTTTTGGTTGGGATAAATCTGGAGTCAGTTCCCAGCAGTACTGTGACTAATGTTCTTGGAAGGAATCATCTATATATTGATCCAAATAAAGAATATTTATTATAAGATTGGCAAGAACTAGTCTTTCTGCTATTCACGAATAAAAAAGAAAACAAATGTGTTGGTCCTTAATGGAAATGGAAGCATGTGTGTCCCAAAACATTTAGTAGGCTTCTGAATTATGTAAACCAGGAACAAATAAAATATAATAAATAAAATATACATTTTTCTTTTAAAAATGCAGTATAAATACTTAACACTGTGATATTTTGAAATGTAAATCCATGTTATTCACTATCATATTATGAATGTATAAATGAGTTTACATACTAATAGTAATGTATGATGACTCATTTTTAGATACTCCAAAACTACTCTACACATCCCTTTCCTCATTATAAAACTGATACTTTCTTGACAGAATGAAAAGGGAACACATTACTCTTGTTTCTGTATGAAGGAACATGAATTTGCTCCACAATGGAGCCTCTGAGGATTTGGTAAGAGCAGTTGAAGAGCTTCGAACTGCACTTAAGTATATTTAAAATAAAAGCCTTTAATAAATGGAAGTCATTTTGCTTCTTCAGCTGCTCTTACGGATAGCAGCCCATAAGGGGAGATAAACAAGAATGAGTGAATACTTAATATTTGTTGAATTGAATTGAGTAAGTAATTGATTATTCTTCAACCACAAAAGATATTCAAGAGCTTTTAGAAGTAGATAGTATAGCAAATTAGCTTGACATATATAGTATTCAGTAAACTGCTCAATAGGTAGAAGGCCTAGCCTAGCAAGGCAGCCTGTCTCACCATAGATTTCAATCTGGCATAGATGTTTGAATATTCTTCAGGGGAACAGAGTTACAAGCCATTTAACATATTACAAAAATGTACATTCTTAAATTTATATACAGAAGTTCTTGACTTAGATTAAGAACTTGATTCTTAATGATAGATAATAGATCCTTAATAATAGATCCTTAAGTCTTGGGCAAATGTTATTTTCTTTTCTTCTCTTTCAGGATGGGTAATGAGACAAATTTGGTTCAAAACTTGATTTTGCAACGAACAGACAAATAATTAAATGCCTCATAATCTAAAATCCGGTCACTGACAGGCAGGTAGCATCACACAAAGAGTCTACTTCTGTAAAAAACCGCTTTTTAAAAAAAATTTTTCCTGATAAGAAGCAAACCTGATAGATATGTTTTGGCCCTTTCAAGCATGTTTCTTTTATTACATTCATTAAAATTCACATTTTAAATGGCATAATGGCTATATAAGAAACATGAAGGGCAATGCTTATCAACCATAGCATGATTAGGATTTTGGGCTAGTTGTTTCATTGATTTGAGAGATTTCTTATGCATCTTAGAAAGTTTAGCAGTGTTCCTGGTTTATATACACTAGATGCTAGTATCAGTCCCACCAGTTCTTGACAATTAAAAGTGTCCCCCACATTACATGGACCTGGAGGGACACAATTGCTCTTGGCTTAGTAGCACCAAGTAGGTGAACTGATAAATTATATTTACATAGCTCCATTCAGTTGTAAATTTATAATATAGACTTAAAAGTGGCAGGTAATTTCTGTAAGAGTATATTGAAAGAGGATGAACTTTCTTTGCTTTAAAAAAATGCTTTGGAAAAGTTAGTTGCTATTGTGTTACTCTTTGGTAAATTATCTCTCACCTTGTTTCCTTGTGAAATAATGCAAGCTCATTTTATAACTGTTTTTTTTTTAAATAAACAGTTAACTACTTTAGGTACTGTATTTAGGCCTTCATGTAGATTTTTAATTTAAAAAATCAGTATATATGAACATATGCCTCATGGTTAAGGCAGTGGATTCCCAAAGGACAGATATTGTTCAAGATCACACAGATAGAACCCTAAGCCAGCTTTTGATAAAATAGGTAGCCTCCTTTTGACAGTATAATGCAATTGTATGCTTTAGGAAGCTGGAAAAATAATCATATGTATATTTTTAGGCATCTAATATAATATTTAAACTACTATTGTTTTTAAATGGTTTTAATAATATGAAAATTTCTAATTTTTGAAAATTTAAACCATTGAATATTTATTTTCCATCACAATTTTTATAATCTTGGGAGTCCTCCCAATAATATCAAATTAGATACATAAAAAGAAATGTCCTTTCACAATTCTTTGGAAACTTCCCTACTAAAACTACAATAAATTTGTATGTTTGAGGGAAAATATTAGATTGTATCATTCATTTGTAATTGTGTTTCTTTGTCATTTAGTAAAGGCTCAACTTGCTGATTTATAAACCTCTCCTCACTGAAAGAACAAAGATAAATTGCAATTGGCAGTTCTGTAAAGAAGTTTAAATTATTTTCCTTCATAAGTGATATGAAAAATTGAAGTATAATTGATGTTCATTAAAAGTCAACGTGGATTTTATATGTACATAAATAGAAACTATTTTCTAAAAAGAGAAGAGTTTAAAACAAGTGATTGTAGTGGAGTATTTTTCCTAGCATAAATAAATTCCATCAAATCTCTCTAGACATTGATATTTTCTTAGAATATTTTATACAGATAGATGCCATTTATAATCACTGAAACAGCATGGATGTTTTTCACATTCAAAATGCCTTAATGTGTGAAGTATCTTAAACTCCCTGGTATACCAGATTTTAAATAGAAGTGTTTTCTTTTTCTTATAAATAAATAAAAGAATGGGAGTCACAGTTGATGCTATCTTTGGATTCAATAACTTAAAATTTACTGAGATATGTCAAAACATGTCAATGCTTAAGATTTTTTATTCTAGAATGTTGATTTGTATGTTAAATATTATAGGTAACATCACTAATTGATAATTATAATTATATTTTTGTTGAACATGATTTTGTTTGTGTGACAGAAGTCCATGTAATTCTAAACTATTTTCAGAGTAACTTTTCTATGTGATCATGTTTTGACAGGTTGTTGCTTTTATTTTAATGACATGTGTATTCACAAAGCATTCTTTAATACTTTTGTTTTATTAATTTATTTTTTTATTGCTAGGGATCAAACCCAGTGCCTCACACATGCTAGGCAAATACTCTACCACTGAGCTACAATTGCAGCCCTCACAAAGCATTTTGAAAACTATCAGATAAACCTTTATAAAATGTATATATAAGTGATCACAAAAATGATATATTTTTATCAAACAACTTCATCAGTTCCAGTGGTGGGTTCTTAGCCCATTGCAGATACTCAAAAAATCGATATAAAAGAAAATGATACTTATACAGTGTAATTATTTTTATATTTGTTCACCATATTTTCTGCTTAGTAATTCCTTTTATTATATATATTTATAGAAATTTATTATATTGTCATATAATTTTCATTATTAGACATTTTATATTTAATAATTTGTGTATTTCAATGGCTCTGTTTCTTTTCAGATTTGCATGTCCATATAAATATTCCATTTATGTCAATCAATATAACCTAGTTTGAACAGAATATTATTATAGGAATACATTTGATTATCTGTCTTTTCCTAACCATGAAAAGTCCTTGCTCTGTCTTTTAACCCAGCATTCTAAAAATGAAGAGCAAATAGACAAGTTTTCCGAAGTTTGTATCTGCTCGTGCAGAAAGTAAGCTATTAATATTACATATATTTAAACCAATCACAATTTATGAAATTAACTGTAAGTGAAGCCATGTAAAGAATGACATTTCATGCCTTTGATTTCTTGTGATTTGAAAGGGAGATGCTTTTCTCCAGAAGGTTACAGAGGATTTGGTAGCAACTTTCCATTCCTCCAGTTTAAGTTGAAATTTCTTTAAGTGATAAACAGAAGGAGACTGAACCTTGAATAAGTAACTTTTATACCTAATAAACTGAAAGCAGAGATTTGTAGCAATTATTTAGGTAATTTAAATTCAAAGCAATAGCTCATTTTATAGATAATTCTATCATCATGCTCACAAAGAGAACACATTGAATGATATATACACATTTATATTCTGAAATGAACAATGTACAAACTTATCATCCATGACTTTGCCTATCTTCCTGAAGCTTACTGTTTTGACATGCTTAAGCACAACAAATTTTGTGATAAGTAGAATAAATAGGAATCCATTGAAAACAAGAAACATATATTAAGTCATAATTTGGTGTGTTAGGAGTCTAGACAGGTTTGCAGGGACTTCCCACTCAGAGGCACTCACAAGCTTCTGGCAGGGTATGTGCTGGGGCTGCATCATCGCCATCAGCTACAAAAGGATCACTTTCCATGCTCACTCATGAGGCTCTTCTCTACCATCACATTCTTGATAGCTAACATCCAGAGAGAGCATCAACATCTTTCCACCTGAAAGTTCGCCTGGTCAGCTCAACAGGAGGCAGGCTCAGGACTCTCTCAGAGACTAGAGAGACAAAGCCAGAGAAATAAATGCCAGCTCTAATTTTAGGAATGACACTTTTTTTTTTATATATTCTGTTTTGAAACACATTCTTAAGTCCAGACTAAAATCAAAATGAGGGGATTTCAAAAGGATATAAAAAGTTTCGTACAAGAAAAACTGGGGATCATTTTAGA
This sequence comes from Urocitellus parryii, assembly GCF_045843805.1. Taxonomy (NCBI): domain Eukaryota; kingdom Metazoa; phylum Chordata; class Mammalia; order Rodentia; family Sciuridae; genus Urocitellus; species Urocitellus parryii. The sequence goes on along the minus strand of NW_027554049.1, from coordinate 1,886,057 downwards.
GGTTGCCTACAACCACCAGCTATTAATAATTCCTTTGTTTCTAAACATAGAATTTTCTCTCCTTTTTGTGCTTATGTCTGACTTCCATGTAGTCCTTTTTTTTCCTTTTGCCACATCTCTTTTACCATATTGTGAAAGTTTTATAATCATGTCTTCTCATTTATCTTAATGTGAGACTTAGTAAATACATTCATTTGTTGAAATTGATTATCTTGCCCATGTGCAAAGAAGTGTTATGAAATGTCATGGCTGTGTTGTGGTTGTACTTTAAATGAATTAAGGAAATTAATAAGTAAAATTTGCCCATGACATTATATTATTCCCCAAACTCACACAAAACTAATGCCTGCTGAGATTTAAATGGAAGGTGATCATCTTGAGCAAGGCATTTTAGAGATGGAAGGGAACAAGAAGTGATAGGAGAATATGGAGCAAATTAATGTATGTCAAACCCAAACCACTAAATGTACCAAGGGAGCATGTCCTCCTGCTGTCCTCGACTTGTAGAATGTAGTGATTATTATTTCTCACCACCTTCCAGAAGGTTTAATTTCCCTTGATGAACTAGGGTTTATTGTTCTCATAGTTTTCTTAATGAATGCAATGAGATTCGTAACTGCATCAGTTAATTAGTCAAGTACATATATAAAATTCCTGGTGTTCATTTAATTTGATCTTTAAAAAAGAATCAAATATACATTTAAAGAGGTCTAATGTTCAGCAACTTTATTTGCTTTCAAATTGTATTTTAAATGGAAATGTGTAAATGAGAATATTTTGTAATCAATACAAATGAGTGATATTCTGTTAGCAAAACACTTAACAGAAGTAGAATAAATGTAGGCCAGGAGGCTACAAATTATTTTTGTAAAAGTAATTTCTATATAAAGTTAGATCCTCCTAAAATTGCCTACTATTTATTTTAAAAATAACCTAAAGTTTCAATGATATTATGTTTTCTTTTAATCAAATGCCTAATTTTGATTAAACAGTAAGCAACTTACTTTTAAAATTAATTCAAACATCTTAAACTACTTTTATATTAAATATAACTGTAGCAAACTTTTATTTAGCTTTAATTGTGTGTCAGAAAAATTTTAAGTGCTTTGCTAGTATTAATATGTATGTTCCTCAGTACAGTGTTTTGACATACTGTTATAATCCTCATTTTTCAGATATGAAAATTGAGATACACATAAGTTATATAATTTACCCAAAGCTAAGATTGTGATCCTGTAACAGTTGTCCCAAGATTTGTTCTTGAAGTAGATGGCGATTTAATTAGCATAGTGCTGATGTTATCAGCTCTGATTGAGAGCACCAGGAGAGGAGGAGCTTTGTCTGTTTTATTCTTGACTGTACATTCACATATGGGCTGAATAAGCACACACTCGTGACTGTGCATTAGTGTGCCATGAAATTTCCCAAACGACATGTCCTTATAGGATTCTGGAAGCCTAGAGGATGATCCAGTTTATTGAGATACCAGTCTTTACTGACGTGGTTTTATTAGTTCGCAGGTACTAATTTTAAACTATTTTAAAACTTTTGATAGCTGGAAGACTTCACATGTAAAGTCACCATATTCATCATATGGGAGAGCTTCCTCTGAATACAGAGTAGTCAGATCAGGAAGCTTTTTTTTTTTTTAATTACATGAAGCTCAGTCTAATACTGATGTCACCATGTCTCATGAACTCAGGTTTTCAAATAAAATGAAATTTTGCTTCTAAAATGATATATTTATTGACAATTTATAATAAATCATTCTCAGTAGGAGAAGGCATTACATTGTTTAGAAAGGAGGACAAAGATTAATGGCCCATCAAATCCACTTTAGAATATACAAGAATGGCAGAATGGTACAATTAGGAAAAACAGAATTTAATTTTCAAGTTCTGAAGTAATTCTTTGCTGGGAAATTCTAATGCTTCTTCCTCAACATTTAAATAAAAATCTTTTGTAATCCAATTACCTGGTAAGCACAGCACACATCTACCTCTTTTTCTCAATAGTAGATTTCTATGCCTCATATTGATATTAATAAAAATGTTAGGCAAACACCACTTTTGTTTCTGTTTTTGTTTTTTCATTGCTGTTCTCAGGCATTCACAAGATCTCACTGTCCCCTAGCCATCTTAAAGAGATCATACCAAGTCCCTTTCATACACCTGTGCCTTGCAGCATGTCACAAAGGGCACCAAGGAGCCCAGAGAAGGGAGGAAATCTAGAGGCTTAAATGTAAAAACATAGAGCAGAGGTTTAAAATAAGTGTGTGAGTGTTATCAAAAGTAAAGATTAATGTGCAATATGAATAATTGGAAGGATTTGTGAAGACATGATAATTTTGATTTTTATCATGCACTTAAAGAGCCAAACTGACATGAAGCTGAAGATAGGTGTAACTGTAGAATTTAACTTACAATGGAGTTGATATTGGATAACAGAGAGATAAGATATGTGTCTTGTCTTTTTTATGAGGGTCTAAAAAGGATAAATTTTTTTAGATGTGAAAGACAAGAGAGAAACATTATAGGTTCTTTTAAGTTTCAAGCAGCATTTAAGGAGATTATTCTGGAATGATAATACATGACGGATAATAGCAGGTTTAAAAATGCAGAGCAATCTAGACAGTGAGCTGCTTCAGCCATTCATGGTCAATGTAATGAGAGTTTGAGGTTCCAGAAGTCATGTTATGTCACCCACGTCCTGCTCAGGTGATGTGGTCAGGGTCACTCAGCATGAATTGGGCTGGCAACAAAAAGACCACACAAACACAAAATAACTTTTTTGGGGGTCAGGGATGGCTCTGCAACCTCAGGGGTCAGCTCTTGTGCTGGAGGGCAAGAGGAGCGAGGGAGGCAAGAGAGCGAGCACACCCCAACTTCCCCTATTTATTGGGGAGAAGACTTTCAATGGAATATTCCACCCAAATAAGGCAAGGTGTAGGATTTCAAAGGGTGGAGTATTGCTTGGTGATGTCATATGATCAGTAGATTAATTGACATCTTGACAAGTCACACCCCTCTCAGGTGCTGTGTGGGATCACAGGCAGAGCAAGAAAAAAGGCACACTTGCATGATCCAGCCTAATTAGCATGCAATGCCAGACCAGTGCCCTCATACACTCAAATGCACATAGCTGACACACACAGCCCATGGGTAGCTCGTGACAATCTTAGTGTAAATAAAGAAGTGGAGCTGTATTTCCAAGGAATTCTGATATGGAAAAATAAGTCTTAAAATATAAGCTGTTCAACCTAAAGAAAGACATAGAAGAAGACCTTAGAAGATGGAAAAACATACCCTGCTCATGGATAGGCAGAACTAACATCATCAAAATGGCGATATTACCAAAAGTTCTCTATAAGTTCAATGCAATGCCAATCAAAATCCCAACAGCATATCTTGTAGAAATAGATAAAAGAATCATGAAATTCATATGGAATAATAAAAGACCCAGAATAGCAAAAACAATACTAAGCAGGAAGTGTGAATCAGGTGGTATAGCGATACCAGACTTCAAACTATACTACAGAGCAATAGTAACAAAAACAGCATGGTACTGGTACCAAAACAGGCGGGTGGACCAATGGTACAGAATAGAGGACACAGTAACCAATCCACAAAACTACAACTATCTTATTTTTGATAAAGGGGCTAAAAGCATGCAATGGAGGAAGGACAGCATCTTCAACAAATGGTGCTGGGAAAACTGGAAATCCATTTGCACCAAAATGAATCTGAATCCCTATCTCTCGCCGTGCACAAAAGTTAACTCAAAATGGATCAAGGAGCTTGATATTAAATCAGAGACACGGCATCTGATAGAAGAAAAAGTTGGTTATGATCTACACGCTGTGGGATCGGGCTCCAAATTCCTCAATAGGACACCCATAGCGCTAGAGTTAACAAATAGAATCAACAAATGGGACTTACTCAAACTAAAAAGTTTTTTCTCAGCAAAAGAAACAATAAGAGAGATAAATAGGGAGCCTACATCCTGGGAACAAATCTTTACTCCACACACTTCAGATAGAGCCCTAATAACCAGAATATACAAAGAACTCAAAAAATTAGACAATAAGATAACAAATAACCCAATCAATAAATGGGCCAAGGACCTGAACAGACACTTCTCAGAGGAGGACATACAATCAATCAACAAGTACATGAAAAAATGCTCACCATCGCTAGCAGTCAGAGAAATGCAAATCAAAACTACCCTAAGATACCATCTCACTCCAGTAAGACTGGCAGCCATTAGGAAGTCAAACAACAATAAGTGCTGGAGAGGATGCGGGGAAAAGGGCACTCTTGTTCATTGCTGGTGGGACTGCAAATTGGTGCAGCCAATTTGGAAAGCAGTATGGAGATTTCTCGGAAAGCTGGGAATGGAACCACCATTTGACCCAGCTATTCCCCTTCTCGGTCTATTCCCTAAAGCCCTAACAAGAGCATGCTACAGGGACACTGCTACATCGATGTTCATAGCAGCTCAATTCACGATAGCAAGACTGTGGAACCAGCCTAGATGCCCTTCAATAGATGAATGGATAAAAAAAATGTGGCATTTATACACTATGGAGTATTACTCTGCATTAAAAAATGACAAAATTATAGAATTTGGAGGGAAATGGATGGCATTAGAGCAGATTATGCTAAGTGAAGCTAGTCAATCTTTAAAAAACAAATACCAAATGACTCCTTTGATATAAGGGGTGTAAACAAGGACAGGGTAGGGCCGAAGAGCTTGAGAAGAATATTTACAGTAAACAGGGATGAGAGGTAGGAGGGAAAGGGAGTGAGAAGGGAAATTGCATGGAAATGGAAGGCGATCCTCAGGGTTATACAAAATGTCATATAAGAGGTAAGGAGGGGTAAGTCAAGAGAATACAAATGGAAGACATGATTTACAGTAGAAGGGGTAGAGAGAGAAAAGGGGAGGGGAGGGGAGGGGAGGGGAGGGGGGATAGTAGACAATAGGACAGACAGCAGAATACATCAGACACTAGAAAGGCAATATGTCAATCAATGGAAGGGTAACTGATGTGATACAGCAATTTGTATACGGGGTAAAAGCGGGAGTTCATAATCCACTTGAATCAAACCGTGTAATATGATGTATTAAGAACTATGTAATGTTATGAACGACCAATAAAAAAAAAAAAGAAAACAAAAAAAAATATAAGCTGTTCAAGGTTGATGTTTTTATGGAATTCAATTGAGTGAGTTATAGGACTCCATGTTCAATTTGCATAACTCTAGGCAGAATGGCTGGGAATAGCAACACATGCCTGAAATCCCACCTGCTTGGGAGGCTGAGGCTGGAGGGTCACAAGTTCAAGATCACTGTTGGTAAATTAGTGACACCCTGTCTCAAAATGGAAAGTTTAAAAAGGCTCGGGATATAGCTCAGTGGTACAGCACCCCAGGGTTCAATCCATAATACCTAATAAAAAAACAAATAATAAAACTCCATATCTAGAAGAATTATATCAGGGGTATAATAGCTCATTGTTTTATATTAAGTCTATCTTTATACTACTGATGCTAGATTTTGAGCATCTGACCTGTCAATAAAAATTACAAAAGTTTCCCATGGGTGTCACTGTTTTCAACTATGAATTTATAATTTTCTCTAAAATCTGCTTCCCCTTAGATGACAGAAGTTACTGATGTATTTTTTTCATTCAGTATATACATTAAATGATAAAATATTCCCATTATTCCTATATTTCCCTTAAACACTCAAATCCCTTCTGCCTAACCCTCCATTTATAGCTGCTTTTCTTGTCTGGCCTCTTACTCTTACCTAGGCTTACAGAGTTTTTCCTCACTCCAGTGCATTTTCTAATTGCTATGAAGTTTCTTTCTACATCATAGATCTAGTCACCTTAGATCCCACTTTACAAATTTGTCACCCTGTTGTTCCCGGGGGGGGGGGGGAATTACCAATTCCCTTAAGACAGAAGGAACTTTCAATGCTTCCCACATTCAATATATTCCTGAAAATCTAAAATGTACCAACTGCTGTCTTGGAGGGATCAAAGATAGCAAAAGTTTTGTTCTGGCCTTGTGGAATGTAACGTCCAGTTGAGAAGACTGACATTATTCAAATAATTGCACCAAAAATGTTAAATCACTTCTGTGAAAGTGTTGCACCACAGTTTGTAAGATTGTACAGGAGGGATTTGCAGAAAGAGTGGTAAGGGAAGAGTCCCCAGTATAGTAGCTTATGAAATAGAGTCAGGAGGGTAAGTTGGTGAAAGAAGAGTTATCATGAAGTACAGTTCTAGGAGGAGAAAGTCCTTTTGCAAAGTCTTGTTGCATGGGCTAATATGCTTGGTACGAGGAACCCAAATGTTTTCAATTGTCTTCCAGTTCAAATATTTCTGATTGAAATGTTTCAACCAAAGCATGTTGGCTAGACCATCTCAAGGCTCAAGAGAAGGAAACCAACACACAAAGCATTTCAACTTCCATAGGCTAGTGAATACATCTACAACCTTTGGAAATAAATGACAAGTTTTATGTGGGAGGGTGGCATAATTAGAATGCATTTAGAAGAGAAGACAGATGGCAAATTGGCAGGGAATAAACAAGAAAATGAGATCTTGCTAGGACATGTTTAACTATCATAGCAGTCTTGAAGATCTAAGAAGAGAGAAGTGCAGTTTAATGATTGAAAACTATTAAATGTCTATATTTGACTATAAGGTCAATGAAGGAAGAATACAGATAAAGAATTGGAATGTATTCCTTTAATTACTACTACAAAATGCCTGGCACTGGCTACTCAAAAAATAAAGAAAGATTTATGAGGCTCAAAGTTTGAGACATTTAGAGTTTACCATTAGGTCCCCTAGTAATCTGGTGAGGGCAGCAGATGTCAGCACACATTGGAGAGAACTCAAGTAGGAACAACTGATCACATCTCCAACTAGAGAAAGAGAAAGGATGGTGGAGGTACAGCATTTATGAAGGCACATCCCAGTGACTTAAGGACCTCCTGTAGGATCCCACCTCTTAAATGTCCACAGCAACTTTCAGTAGCACCACCATGGGCCTTGATCAAAAGGGCACCAACAATGAAACCATACCCAAACCACATAAGGAATAAAGACTTAAAAAATAAGGAGACAGAAGGTGAGTGGAAAGCTATGTCACCAAAAGAAAGGGGGCTATGTTGTTCTAGGGAATTCTGAACTCTCACCCATTGGAACCATCATGCTTGCTACCTAGGAATTATTTTGTTAGTGATTTTGTCAAGTAGCTCAAGAACCTATGTGGTCCTATTATTCCAGAAGATAGCACATCATATTTTCTAAACCGGAATTGGAATTCTCAAATATAAGTGAAAATATCTTGGGAATTAGAGTAGGCTCTGCCTTTTTAACAAGTCCTATTGATGTCTTGATAGAATCAAAACATTGAGAAATCATGGGGGAAATTTTCAAAGCACAGATTTATTGTCAAAGATGCTCAAAGTTCTGCACAAATAAAAATATCCTCATGCTTAAAACACATCAGGAGTCAACATGGAGTATTGAGAAAGCATTGCTTATACAAATAGAATTCCAAATAAGAGTTGAACTACTTTTCTGGATGACATTCTATAAGTTCTTTAATTTCTGCAAATTCTAGTTAAAGACATTTATGTCTTGGGCTTTCTCAAGTCTCTTGCTTTTCATCAGTCAAAATTTGTGTCCTCTACACTCCCTGCTGGGTTTTTATACCCCATCTGTGAGTAGTTGAGGGGGGGGAAGGGGATGGGGGGAGGAATGAAAGGGAGATGCTCTCTGAATCACATCAGGTAAGGCCTAGTCATTCTGCAGCTTCTGTCTCAGCTACCTAAGCCATGGCCTTACCTAGGAGAGGCTGAGACAGCCAGTAGCATTAGCTACCCTGCCTACTCTGTTAGCCTTCCATACTCAGAGAAAAATGTTGGTCCATGATCTGAGAAGTGCCTAGCAAGACACAGTGCATAAAGCTTCATGAGCAAGAAAATTCTTTTGCTGTATTTTTCATGTATTTGTAAATTGTTAATTCCCACATAGGAATTCTTAGTCATTTTACAATAAGTGGCAGTACATATTTTACAATGTTCATAAACCATAAAAACTAGCAAAACACAATTTTGTTATTGGCTCAGAAAATGTCTGTAGAACTGAATTAAGACCATTTACTATAAAATTTTAGTTTGAGGTCAATACTAGATTAGGCTATCAATTTATAGACATATCAAGGAAACCGACAAGTTATGTGCTTACTTACTTATGGAGTCAGTTTTTTTTCCTACTTGCAATAATAGATGTAGAGTTTTTTTAAATGTATACAATAGTTAAAAGATAATTTCATCATCTATAATACTATTTAGTACTTGATAAAAAGTAATGAGTATGAAATAGTATCTTAATATAATCAAACAATTATCATTTTAAACATAGCCATTGCAATATTTGAAATGTAGTAAGGAATGTACCTATTTTTATTTTTGAAATTAATAAAACACTTTCACCTAAGTTATCTTGAATACTATTCTCTGTATAAAAATTCAAATTGAAACTGACAATAATGCACATGGCAAATCTTATGCTGGGTTAGAGTGTCCCCAGCAGGTGGTTTCTTATGATTAATGATTTACCATAGTTGAATATTCAGATTGGTAAATGTGCTGGATATTTTTAAGTTCCAAACTCTTTTCTACCTCCAGCTTGCCTTATGACAGCTTGCCTTCATTTTAAACATGTTGTTATTGAATATGATTTAAAATGAGTGCCAAAAGTATGAGGTGGCTTCATGCATTGACTGTTATGGGCAAACACTGTGTATGAGCTTTTCTTCTATGCTAACAAAAATAAAAATAAATTACATTTTTCTAGTAGCTTGCTCAATATATTCATATTTTAAAAAGGCAGTGACTGCTGGTTGCTTGGATCTGTTCCATCATAGTTTGACACGAGTTCTATCTCCAAATATAATCAAATTCCTATCTTATAATCTATAAGAGGCTTATATTTTAAAGTTTAACATCTCAGGACAGTAATTCAATTTTAACAAATGTGGAAAAGCTAAGAGGATATAGGAGAGTTATAAAGAGGTTTTCCGATTTTTAATAATTGTTTTATTTATCCTAGGAAAGAAAAAGCAATGTCTTTCTATTTTAAAGTACAGAAAGGCTTGCTTTGGTTGAGGATGGACATAAAAATCTCGGAGACCTTGACACTATTAATTATCTTGTAGAAAAAAGTCATTTAAGTATCTCGAAGTTTTTGTTCATCAATCTGTACATTGCTGCTAAAAATGTCTGTCCTATATCACAAGGCTCTAGAATAATCAAATGACCCTATTTCCTACCAAGGGTAGGCAAGATGTAGCCAAGGATCATCCTGCTTTAATTCTCTCAGAGAAAATGGCACTTCCATATTTATTAATGAATGAATGACTCAAGTTAGAATACTACA